>NC_058081.1:269393777-270076544 GCF_014858855.1 Bufo gargarizans | reverse complement strand
TTTTGGTCCAGTAGATTGGAAGGTAAAACAAGGATGAATGGAAATATACTTTATATTTTGTAGTATGTCAAGTGGGCATGAATGTGCAGTTCATATATTGGGCAAAGTAGGCCTGAGCAATTTTTCCACATAATTTCACCTGTACGGAACATTTCCAGTACATTTTTATCTTCTTAGTAAGAAGCTAGTTGGTTGGTTATATTATTTTATACAATTAGACTGAGTAAATACGCTTAACATACTGTATTCCTTTTATCACAATGTTATAGGGGCTTTAAAAGGAGTTTAATACTGATGATCTATTCTCTTAGTAGGTCAACCGTATCAGATCGGCGGGGGTCCGATCAGATACGGAATAGGTAATCAGTGTAAAACTCTGGAACAAACCCTTTAAGTTCCATTCGCAAAAGAAGTCCCTAGTACCTTAATTTAATTTGGGTCACCATGTTCATTGACAGTAGTTTATTAGCGTATGTACCTATGGACTATACATCAGGTCCGATATGAAAATACAGATCTTGTCTTCTATAATATGCTGCTGTTGGCATTATTATCTGTCATGTATGCATGTTTTGAATTTTCATAGATAAAGTCCAGAGTCTAGGCCATCATACATTTGTACAGAGTTTATTGTCCACTAGAGATTTCATTTTCATAAGAAGAGATACCACACACTGCAGTAACCTGTGTATCAATCATATGTCTGTCTATTAATCATCAATTTGTCTAAAAATACTGAAATATAATAAACAAAATGAGCCCTCCTCAGCAAGAGTATTGTAAATCAACGTGTCAGCAGTCCATGAAAAATTGGCAACTTTCATCTGCTATAGAGTGAAAGAAAATTCAAGGTAATAAGGCTGGATTCGCATTGTATTTCCTGAGTTGCTGGAAAGGTACTGAATAAGTGAAACACTCTAGGCTTCAGTTTGGAGTAAATGTAATGTGATGAATATAATGACAATTATTATTGCTAATAATCCTTGCATTTGAAACGGTTATATTTTTGTATAGAAGAGTTGCAATTATTATTATTATTTAGACATAATTGAATATTTATCAATTCACCCATTTAATTAGAATACTGTGCGTTCATGCTTAGCGAAAAAGGAATAATCAACGTCGATTGTGAACATAAATTACAATTCTTAAGCAGTAATTGAAATTTATGAGAATTGTTGCCACCATAACACTTTTACTCTAATTGTATTGCCGGCGATGAACTGGTTCAGCATTTTAACAATAATTTCACATTTTAATGACCGCTTATCCTGCAGTGAAAAGTATGTGCAGTGGGAAATTCACACTGGTTTTCTAAAGTCAGAAGGAAACAAACAGAAATATAACATAAAAATAATATATACAAACAGAATAAAAAGCAAACATTGCAATAAACACATCCATTTGTAATGGCAATGATAGATATGACGATAAAAATAAAATATGAATATAAATGTTTTGGGCTGCTTTCTTTATACCTGTAGTATAAAGTTCATTACTCTATCTGGATATACGTCATTTGTATAGTGCGGTATGCCAATGGGCTGGATGCATGCTAGTGTCTCTCAACGCATATTTGTGTTACGTTTATCTTTGTCCTCTATGCTGTGTATATGGAATCACTATACTATAATGCAATACAATTCCACTAATCCAGCATCCATTTGTTGCACAATCCTGTAAATCTGTCAGAGATTGTTTCATGCCACATTAATGGGAAAATTACCTGTTAAACAGCAATGATCCAGTTCTTGGGCAGCAGGGTTCATGTTTTGGGAGGTGAAATGGGTTGTTGCTCAATGACATGTAGCTGGAAATAAGGGTCATCACACTGTTATCTATTTCATTAGGGCTCAGGAGGAAACTGGTAAAGGGTATATGGCACCCTACTCCTCACACACTAGTGCCCAGGTTTGTTGGGTACTTTGGCCACATCTGGGCCACAGAATACAAAATAGGCCAATGATGTTCACCTACACAGGGACATACATCATACCCCAATTAACCTTAAAGGGGTTGTGCAAGAATGAGGTGGAGGGGTGGGCAACCCCACTCCACCCCCTCACTTTACCAGACCTTTAAGGGAAGATTACTTACCTGCCACCCAGTGTTGGCTCCCTGCTCCTTTTTCTCCCAACCCGAGATGCTCTGGTGTGCTCTACCTCAATGTAAACATTCAATTTGGCATCGCTGCAGCCAATCACTGGCAACGGCGGATCCCCTTGCATCATGTGACAATTCATCATGACGTAAGAGGAGCGCTGGTCACTGGCTGTGGTCATATCAAACCAGATGTTTACATTGAGGGAGCCTGGTGGAGCACTTCAAGCCGGGAGAAGGAGTGGGGAGCAGGTATAAGTAATCCCCCCCTTTCATTCTTGCACATCCCCTTTTAAAGGCATTGTTTTCAACAAGTGGCAATGTATTTATCATGTAGAGAAAGTCAATACAAGACACTTACTAATGTATTGTGATTGTCCATATTGCTTCCTTTACTGGCTTGATTACTTTTCCATCACATTATACACTGCTCATTTCCATGGTTATGATGATCTATCTATCTCATATCTATCTATCATTTCTATTCTATCTATCTATCTATCTACAGTGTTGCCCATAATTATTCATACCCCAGGCAAATTTTGACTTAAAGTTACTTTTATTCAACCAGCAAGTAATTTTTTGACGGGAAATTACATAGGTCTCTCCCAAAAGATAATAAGATGATGTACAAGAGGCATTATTGTGGGAAAAAAAAATATTTCTCAGCTTTTATTTACATTTGAGCAAAAAAAACAAGATGTTCCGCACTGTGGAAAATCTCAGAGGACGTGGTCGGAAGCCAAAAGTGACACCTGTGCTGGCCAGGAGGATAGTTAGAGAGGTGAAAAAGAATCCAAGGATCACCACCAAGGCCATCCTGGTGAATCTGGGCTCTGCTGGTGGCAATGTCTCAAGGCAGACAATTCAATGGACACTGCACAATGCAGACCAAGGAGGACGCCACTTCTCCAGATAAGGCACACAAAAGCTTGCTTGGCCTTTGAAAAGCTCATCTAGACAAAGAATATTGTTATGGTCGGATGAAACAAAAATTTAATTGTTTGGTTGCAGTGATGTTTCCTTCATTTGGCGTAAAAAAGGAGAAGCCTTCAACCCAAAGAACACCATCCCCACTTTTAAACATGGTGGTGGGAACCTATCGCTTTGGGGGGGGGGGGGGGGGGTCAGCCAATGGACCAGGGAACCTAATCACAGTAAACAGCACCATGAAAATAGATCAATACATGAGGATTCTCAACGACAACATCAGGCAGTCTGCAGAGAAACTAGGCCTTGGGCACAGTGGACATTTCAGCATGACAATGACCCAAAACACACAGCAAAAGTGGTGAAGAAATGGTTAGCAGACAACATTACCGTTTTGGAGTAGCCCAGCCAGAGTCCAGACTTGAATCCAATTGAGAATCTGTGGAGGGAGCTAAAGATCAGGGTGATGGTAAGAAGACCCTCCAACCTGAAAGATTTGGAGCTCATTGCTAAAGATGAATGGGCAAAAATACCTGTGGAGACATGCAAAAAGCTGGTCTGCAATTATAGGAAGCGTTTGATTGCTGTAATAGCCAATAAAGGCTTTTGTATTGATTATTGAGAATAATTTTGGACTGGACACTTTTTGCTCAAATGTAAATAAAAGCTGCAAATTATTTTTTTTCCCACAATAATCCCTCTTGTACATCGTCTTATTATGTTTTGGGAGACACCTATGTCATTTCCCACAAAAAAAATTGCTTGCTGGTTGAATAAAAGTAACTTTAAGTCAAAATTTGCAAGGAGTATGAATAATTATGGGCAGCACTGTATCTATCTATCTATCTCATATCTATCTATTTATCTCGTATCTATCTATCTATCTCATATCTAGCTATCTATCTCTATATCATATCTATCTATTTATCTCGTATCTATCTATCTATCTCATATCTATCTATCTCGTATCTAGCTATCTATCTCTATATCATATCTATCTATCTCGTATCTATCTATCTCATATCTTTCTATCTATCTATCTATCTCATATCTTTCTATCTATCTATCTCATATCTATCAAATCAAATCAAATCTGCTTTATTGGCAGGACTAAATACATTTTAGCATTGCCAAAGCAAGTGGGAAATAATTAGGTAGGGTTGGGGGTGGGGACACGTCCAGGGTGGGGGTATAGGAGTCCATGGTATATTAGGCTCCTCTCAGTCTATGACAGGCAGTAATATATTGTGCTGCTATGGCTGTTGTGTTCTCCTCTCCCCCCAGCAGTATGGAGAGTCTCTCTTCCTCCTCCATGGAGGTGAAGTCTGGGCAGAGATCACACAGTCTCCTGAAGTGAGTCTCCCTCACTGCTGAGTATTTGGGGCACCGCAGCGGAAATGAGCTTCATCCTCCACGGTCTCCTGGTCGCACTACTGGCACAGTCTGCTCTCCCTGGGCATGTACCTCTGTCGATGACGCCCGGATTCAATGAGCAGGCTGTGGGCGCTCAGTCTGTACCCGCTCAGGATCTGTCGGTCTTTTGGATTGGGGAGTTTCTCCAGATATGGGGCCAGTTTGTACTCCCTCTGCAGGCTCTGTTATACTGTCAGCTTCTGGGATGTTCTTATGTCGTTCCTCCAGACGCTAATATACTCCTCTTTGTACTTGTGTATCGTCCTCTGGATTTCGCCCTTTGTCAAGGCTATATTGGTTGGTGGCTTGGGCAGGTTGGGTTTGGGTGACTTGTTGCAGGGTGCTTTGTTTTTCTGGGGCTTCTTGGTGTAGCAAGGCTTTGTGATGGTAGGAGCTGGGACTGCTGATATGAAGATGGGCTCTGAATGATAGCGCCCTCTTCTGTACAGAAAAGTAGAGTGGGAATCTGCCCAGTTCTGCTCGACAGGCGCTGTTTGAGGTACCCCTGTGGACCTGGAGAAAGTGTTTGTAGAGTTCTAGGTGGAATAGTTCTGTTGGCCCAGAGTCCCACTTTGCCCAGTCTGGGTATATGTCTGGGCCCCAGACTTCCCTGCCATACAGGAGGATTGGGGCGATGATGGTGTCAAGGATTTTAAGCCAGATGGTCACTGGTGCTTTAAGGTGATACAGGCGCCTTCTGATGGCATAGAAGGTTTTGCTCGCCTTGTCTTTCAGTATTTCCATGGCTTTCTTAAAACTCCCTGATTGGCTGATTTCTAGGCCCAGGTAGGTGTAGCTGTCTGTTTCTGAAATTGGACAGTTGTTTAGCAGGAAGGGAGGCTGCTTTTCAATTTCTTTTCTGGAACACCATGATGTTGGTTTTCTTTGGATTGATGGGCAGTGCCCACATGTTACTGAACTTCTCCAGGATTTTCAGGTCATCATGGAGACCTTTCTCAGTTGGCGATAGTAGCAGAAGATCATCTGCATAAAGGAGAAATTTCACCTCAGTGTATCTGTCTCATAGCTATCTATCTCTATATCATATCTATGTATCTCTATATCATATCTATGTATCTCTATATCATATCTATCTATCTCTATATCATAGCTATCTATCTCATATCTATCTATCTCATATCTTTCTATCTATATATCTCATATCTGTTGTAAACATTCGCTTGCACATATCCAAGCTGCGCTAAAAGTGCGCCGAAGTACGCCAACCACAAGGAATTTTCCCCATGCTTAAAAGCACTTGTATCAAGCTCTTTTATGTAAGGCAAGGTAACCCTCTTAAAGAGTCAGACAAGGTGGTATTTCATTGTAGCCTTCTGTTGAGCACACCTCTTCCTCCTGCCCAGTCTCCTCACTTTTATTTTATAGCCACAAAAGGGGTAACAATAGAAAGGGGCAGGCCTGTCACCCGACCACTTCCTTCATGTAACAAACATACAGGAAGTGATGATACAGGAAGATGAGAAACCACCATCACTTAAAATAACATAGCCAGCTAACAAAACATTTGTATACAATAATCTCCCATTACCACTGGAGTTAACGTTATCCAGCCTTGCTCAGTGATCAATGCCAGATAAAGTTACTATGATCCTCATGTATGTTTATTTACAGGACAGCGTCATTATCTCCAGCGGCTGATCAGGTGCACTAGAGACAACAAACTCACGTTCCTTTCATATATTGTTCTCTTAACAAATGCATCCACGCCAACCAATAAATCCGTGTCTTGCGCGGGGGCCCTAGCCGGCGTCCATACATCAGCCAACAAAACACTGCTCTGCTGAACACATCAGTCTTCCCCGGCCCGCAGCCCAGCTCTTAGCACATGGACCATTCGCCGACAGAGACCTCTGCGCCCAGCAGCTGTGACAGGACATACACAGGAAGATATCCACTCCAATGGTTTACCCTGACACTGAGAGACATGATGACAATACACAATATATTAGAAGCACATCCTAATACAATTTCCACAACATATTTATCTCTATATCATATCTATCTATCCCATATCTATCTATCTATCCCATATCTATCTATCTCATATCTATCTCATATCTATCATATCTATATAATATCTATCTATCTCATATCATATCCATATCATATCTATCTCATATCTATCTATTATATCTATATCCTATCTATCTCATATCTATCTATCCTATGTCTATTTATCTATCTCTATCTATCTCTATATCATATCTAGCTATCTCATATCTATCTATCTCTGTTATATCTATCTATCTATATATCTCATATCTGTCTATATATCTCGTATCTATATATCTATCTATCTCTATATCATATCTATCTCGTATCTATCTCTATATCATATTTATATATCTCATATCTATCTATCTAATATCTATCCATCAATCTATCTTATCTACTGTATATCTATCTTTTAAAAATGTACCTGTACTTTATAAAACCTGGAACACTTCTCATTCTGCACACACTCCTATTCAGGCAAGTTACCAAAACCTTAGGCTCTTCCTGTAAAGAAAGTGATAGCGCAGGAAAATATGCATGAACGTTGCAGTTCCCCATCGCAAAACAACAGATAGATTGGACCCCCAGCAATAGGTTTCTGGCAGTGGGGTCTGCAGTGTGATACTAGGTTGTACATACAATAGCACGTTAATTGTATTTCCATCATGCACTGTCCTCAGTTTCCAGCACAAAGTACACATTATTTAGTAATAAAAATTATGCATCCCTTGTTATTGGTGCCTTAGGCCTTTGGAGATACGACTTGCTCTGTGTTGTGGGAGGCTGGCACTGCAGAGAGTTGCAGTAAAACATTCTTCTGGGGGATAATTTGGCATTGTAATCTATTTCTCACTTGAATAAATCTAACAATGTTTTATGCAAATTCCCTTTCTACCTGAAGACTTTTCCCTGAGCATTTCTTCATGTCAGGATATCAGAATATTTGCTGGTGCATTTGTGCACAGATAACGTTTTATGATCGGTTTAGCTGATGCTTCTAAAGTGAATGGATTATACTAAAGACAATGAGGTTGTGTGCAGGTTGTTTGCTTTCTACAAACATTAATTTCTAAGGCAACCACGAGGGGATATTCACACGTAGAAGATGTAAAGCAGAAATTTCTGCAACTAACAATCTATTCCTTTCATGTGAATGGGGTGGTTTTGTTGGGAAGCACATACAGTGTATATAAAAAGTCTACACACCCCTGTTAAAATGTCAGGTTTCTGTGATGTAAAAAAATTTGACAAAGATAAATCATTTAAGAACTTTTTCCACCTTTAATGTGACCTATAAACTGTACCACTCAATTGGAAAGCAAACTGAAATATTTTAGGTGGAGGGAAGAAAAAATATAAAAATAAAATAATTGCTGAAGCACCTTTTGATTGTATTACAGCACTCAGTCTTTTTGGGTATGAGTCTATCAGCATGGCACATTTTGACTTTGCAAGATTGGCCCACTCTTCTTGGCAAAAACACTCCAAATCTGTCAGATTGCGAGGGCATCTCCTGTGCACAGCCCTCTTCAGATCACCCCACAGATTTTCGGATTCAGGTCTGGGCTCTGGCTGGGCCATTCCAAAACTTTAATCTTCTTCTGGTAAAGCCGTTCCTTTGTTGATTTGGATGTATGCTTTGGGTCGTTGCCATGCTGAAAGATGAAGTTCCTCTTCATGTTCAACTTTCTAGCAGAAAGCCTAAAGGTTTTGTGCCAATATTGACTGGTATTTGGAACTGTTCATAATTCCTTCTAGCATAACTAAGGCCCTAGTTCCAGCTAAAGAAAAACAGCCCCAAAGCATGATGCTGCCACCACCATGCTTCACTGTGGGTATGGTGTTCTTTTGGTGATGTACAGTGTTGTTTTTGCGCCAAACATATCTTTTGGAATTATGGCCAAAAAGTTCAACCTTGGTTTCATCAGACCATAACACCTTTTCCCACATGCTTTTGGGAGACTTTAGATGTGTTTTTGCAAAATGCAGCCTGGCTTGGATGTTTTTCTTCGTAAGAAAAGGATTTCGTCTTGCCACTCTACCCCATAGCCCAGACATATGAAGAATGCGGGAGATTGTTGTCACATGTACCACACAGCCAGTACTTGCCAGATATTCCTGCAGCTCCTTTAATGCTGCTGTAGACCTCTTGGTAGCCTCCCAGACCGGTTTTCTTCTCGTCTTTTCATCAATTTTGGTAATGTCACCGTTGTGCCATATTTTCTCCACTTGATGATGACTGTCTTCACTGTGTTCCATGGTATATCTAATGCCTTGGAAATTATTTTGTACCCTTCTCCTGACTGATACCTTTTAACAATGAGATCCCTCTGATGCTTTGGAAGCTCTCTGTGGACCATGGCTTTTGCTGTGGGATGTGACTAAGAAAATTTCAGGAAAGACCAACTAGAGCAGCTGAACTTTATTTGGGGTTAATCAGAGGCACTTTAAATTATGGCAGGTCTAATTTTTTTTTCACAGTACAGAAACCTGACATTTTAACAGGGGTGTGTAGACTTTTTATATCCACTGTAGGTTTATGCAAGCTTCATATAATTGGGACAGTAGCAGATACAGATATGTCTGAAAAATTCGGTCATGTGTGAATATACTCTTAAAGAGGTTTTGTCATTTCAGCAAGTAGCATTTATCATGTAGATAAAGTTAATACAAACCAATTAATATTGTATTGCGATTGTCCATACTTACTCCTTTGCTGACTGGATTCTTTTTTCCATCACCTTATACACTGCTGGTATCCAGGGGTTACAACCACCCTGCAATCCATCAGCGGTGTCCATGCTTGAATACCATAGGTAAAAGCAGCAGCCTCTATGCAGCCTCTATAGTGGGCAGGACTAAGCGAGTGCACATAGGCTGACACTGTTTCCAATAGGGTGCAAGCACGACCACCGTTGCTGAATGGCAGGGTGGCCATAACCATGGAAACAAGAAGTAATATCATGTAATAGAAAATGTATCAAGCCAGCAAAGGAGGCAATATGGACAATCACAATGCACTAGTAAGTGCCTTGTATTAACTTTCTCTACATGATAAATGCCATTTGCTGAATTGAGACAACCCCTTTAAACTAAGAGGTAATTAAATACCTTAAAACTTGAGGACAGCGGACAACTGAATGGCCCAGATTTACTGTGCTTATTTAATGTTATTTTAGTTCAGGAGGAAATGTAATGGATAAAATATGGAGGTAAAATAAAGAAGCATCTATAAATAAGTAGAAGTGTCAGAACTGTTCACTTTAGAAGATATAATAAGACAGCGGGGCAGGGTGTTCCATAAGAAACCACTGCTTTTCCAGAGATTACTTCCTTATCTTTTAGGCTAGGACTCTACAACAACTCAGAGTTGCTTATAAATCAATATCATTGTCATGACTTGCAACTGAAAAGAAAGTTTTAAACAACCTTGCAAAAATTGCAAATTATCTGACAATTTTTTACCGTAGGGAGGTCACAGGTGAGTTGTGATAATGCCATGACATCACCACAACTCTAAGAAGACTCCATGAAGCCCTACCCTTATATTACCTTGGTGAACATCTGTCTATATGTATTGCTTGCTGAATCACTGAAAAATTGAGAAATGGGAACTAGCACCCTGAAAAGAAGTTCTCCTCAGTTGAACAGATGTATGTGGACAGTATCTCCTCTTTAGCAGGGTTTTTTTTATTGTCCCCCAGTCATTGGGACTTGTGGGGAAATCCTTGCCCATCTTTACCCTTCTGCTCAGTTCCATTCGTAGTCTGCCGTCACTGGACTACTGGTCCCCATCTGTCAACTTCCTGCATGGACAGAATCATGTGTACCACTGAAGCCAATGACTGGCCTGAACAGAGTCATGTCCCCAAGGTGCACGTGACCCAGTTATGACATGTCACTGCAGAGGCCAGTCATTGGCTTAAGCTATGGCTATGAAGCTGTCTGTACAGGAAGTTGACAGATGGGGAATGGAAGAAAGAAAGTTTAAGACAGTCCAGGATCCAGAACTGAGCCTTGCAAACTAGTTGAGTTTAGAGTTCTACATAGTTCCTGATGGCTGGAGGGGTTTAGGGGAGCAGATTAAAAGAAAAAAACCTTGGACAATCCCCTTAAGGCTTGAGCTAAACATAAACTTTTTGTAGCACCACTGAAACAATCCAAAGCCACACTCTGTATTGATTAGATTGCAATCTCCTTGGCTGCGGAGATTGTGTCTCCACTGGACACAACATAGTGGAGCTGGAAAGAGAAGGCTTCATCCACTGTACAGTGGCCAAGCTCTCATCCATCTGAATCAATCTGATAATGATTACCTATCCCCAATGGAAGCCTGTATCTCATTCCTCATTAGGCTGTATGCTAATCTGGCAGCTTGGGCCTTATACTTTGTAAATCATATCTAGATGGTCCCCCTTAAATACTGTATAGCCTAGTATGCTTTCAGACATAGGAATACGCACACTTCCAATATAGATTATGCATGTATGCGCTTGAAACATCAGCTGAACTTATTTTAGAGCACAGAAAACTTTTACCGAAGCAGTATAAAATAAATAAACTTATTTCTGTGCCACAATTAAAAATAATTATTAGCAATTATCAAAGAATGCATCGCAGCGAGAGATCACAAATTAAAGAAAGGTTATACATCTACACTCATCTATAGATGATTAAAGCAATTACGTAACACTTGTACATCTTCAGTAATTTAGCATGTATTGTGAATTAACAATCGCAATGACATTTGTAATGCTGATGAAACCAGTTTAGGCCTACGAGACGTGCAGTGTAGTCTGAAACATAATGTAGCATTGTGCAGAATCCTAAAGAATTTTACAGGGCAACTAAAATATATTTTTTATTTGTATGAACTGATCCCCAAACTTGTGCGAAAGAGATTCTTTTCATTAATTGAAAAGGGAATAATATGTACTCAGTGTGTATTTTCTAGCTGTTTCGTCCCTAAGAGCAGACGGCCATGCTATACCTCCGGTAGTCGTATATTTACCACCAAGATTGAAGTCTGTCAGGACAATGCAAGGTAGAAACACGCATTGGGAAAGGCTTCTTTTCCTTTTTTCTGATAGCATAAAACATATGCACAGTCCACCGGTGCTCTTCACCTGTATACTGCATCCAGGCAAATACTCGTGGTGTTCAGCAGCAGCTAATAGTAGTCAATGTGTAATACTCAATACAATATTCATTTGAGAATTGCTTTGAACATCAGCATGGTAAAAACAAACGTGGCACATGGATCACAAAGAGCCTCTCCCATGTGTCAAGTTTGTGTCTACTGTGCAGATGCTTTAAGCAATTTTAATAAAGAATTGATGTTATGGACTGGTGAGTGTTGCACATCTTCTACTGAATTTTCATATTATACTTTGGGATAAAATATGTGTCTTTGATATAGAGGGATCTGAAAGTGGCCTATACATAAAAAGCAGCAGCGCTACATCACTGGATACAGGCAAACCTGGTGAGAACATATAAAATCCTTCCAGATGTTGCCCGTGGTTAGATTCAAAACCAGGGCACAAGGCAACAGTGTGAACCAGGGCTGGTCTTGTTGAGAAAACGTGGTTATTATACAATTGGGATGTTTGACCTGTGATGAAAGTTTACTAAAAAAGGGTTATTCTATTACATTTAAAACATAGGGTGGGGGGGGGGGGGGATTCCTTCCTCTAGATCACCTTAGTGGGCTGAACTAGATGGACACATGTAATTTTTCTAATAAAATAAAAAGGAAAGAAGAAAATAACTTGACATCCGCTATGTCTTCTGTTTCTGTTTAATATTTGGTAGGTCTACTGGTATATAAATGCAACAACCAATTTACTAAGGACTAAATAGCATCTGAAGTCTTCCTGTCATAGTGCAGGCTAACTATAATGGTGCATCTACTTATGAGCCACTCCAATGAAAGAATGTGAATTGCCTCCTTAGCCACCCAAGTAAAACCTGTGCACCTAGGGAAATGTGTTTATGTTCATGTACTGGGTGCACGGATTTTATAAGATACAATTAACGCATTCTTGTTTCGGTTTCTAGTAACAAAACCTACAAAAATGGTGATGGGGATGCTTCAAGTTAGAATATACTAAAAAGTCTGTACATGACTGCCCCCTGCTGCCTGGCAGCATCCGATCTCTTACAGGGGGTTGTGATCCGCACAATTAACCCCTCAGGGGCGGCACCTGAGGGGTTAATTGAGCATATCATAGCCCCCTGTAAGAGATCAGGGGCTGCCAGGCAGCAGGGGGCAGCCATGTACACACTTCTTAGTATATTCTAACTTGAAGCGTCCCCATCACCATGGGAACGCCTCTGTGTTAGAATATACTGTCGGATCTGAGTTTTCACGATGTAACTAAAATCCGATGGTATATTCTAACATAGAGGCGTTCCTATGGCGTTCCCCAGTTTTAAATTCATTGGTGGCCAGTGCGGCCCCCCCTCCCTCCCTCTACTGTATTTTCATTGGTGGCCAGTGCGGCCCCCCCGGCCCTCCCTCCCTCCCTCTACTGTATTAATTTCATTGGTGGCCAGTGCGGCCTCACCTCCCCCCCCCCCCCCGATCATTGGTGGAGGGAGGGGGGAGGAAACACTGATCATGGACGCGGATGAACATTTTCCGAGTTTTCAACTGACCCATTGAAAGTCAATGGGTCCGCAGAAAATCACGGAAAACGGAACAACGGACACGGATGCACACAACGGTCGTGTGCATGAGGCCTAAACCTGTGACAACAGGTAGCTTTCAGATGTCTGAACTGAGACCTTTTTTTGTCGCACCATAGCCCCCGTGTATGTGAAGGTTTCTGAGAAATTTTATACTGTATGCCTTGTCGTATAAAATAGGCTGTACTGTTTCTTTGTTTATTGCATGAACTTTCAATGCACAGTTTTCTTTCAGTTTTTAGCAGATTCTTCTTTTTAACGATATTATAAAAACATTTAAAGAGTAACTAAACCTTTACATAAACTTTAAATATGTTATCCCTAATGCCCTAATAAAACTATCTCTAATATACTTTATTATACATTTTCTATTTTTACTACACTTTTCTCTGCCTAAATTGTACCATTACCTGGTGCGCTTAAAACTCTGTTCCCTGTACACAGCTGACAGCTCATGGGGCTGCAGCAACAGACACGCATGCAGGAGTGCACATTGCTGCTCCTGCCATGCCCCGGAGATTTACTAACTCCTGGCATAGCACATGGGTAATCGTTAGTAATTGTCCAGGGGGTAGGGGCAGGAGCAGCAATATGGCTTCTGCCCATACTCCCTGCGCTGCTGCTGCCCATTCATAAAATGTGTACTCCGTACTCCATACACCGCTAATCTGTCAGCGGCGTACAGAGAACAGAGTTTTAAGCGCACTTCCAGAGCAGAGGAGAATGGAGTTTGGTGCTAGAACTGAAGCACCAGGGACAAGTTTTATTTTAAATTCCCTCATTCTGGCAATATTGAAATGGGTTCCCGGTCCTTTAAGACTCATATGTATGTGGAGCGAAAACAATTACCGCCTTCAGTACAAAAAGAAAGCTTAACGTTAACGGCAATAGTCTCAACTAAAGAAGGCACAGGTCCATCGTAGTAGAAATCGGATTCTATACTAAGCAATGCTATTCACCTTTTATTTCCCCTTTAATTGTAATAAGCAGTAGAAGAAATGTACTATATGATTGTACTTACCTCTACAGATAATATATGATTGTACTTACCTCTACAGATAATGATTGTGGTGTTCGTTTTAATTGATGTACAGTGAGTGAAGTGGAAAATATGCAATATGATTTCTCTATAAGAAATGCACATATGTTAATACAATCACAGTAAAAAAAAATCTTACAATTTGCAGAAAATAAAGGTGCAACACCTTACGCGGAGTGTGAGCTTTAGTGTGCTTGTAATTGGCAGTCTGTGTACGTTCTGGAGGTAGGGGATAAGAACTTGCTTTTAATGGTTCATTATGCCATCTGCTGGGCATTTTGCTTCAGAAATGTACTTTGTATGCATAGTGCATGGAAATTGCTATAATAAAATATTTTACAATAGATAAGGCCTATACAGGTCCCCAGTCATAACTGTTTCATAACATCATTTTCACCCGCTCTTGCTAATGTCCTGTATTTAGTTCCTGGGATTTTTATTAGTAAAATTTGTTATTATATATATATATATATATATTTTTTTTTTTTTTTTTTTTTTTTTACATATAATACGGCCAGAATAAGATGCATCCCACAGTGTCTTCTGTATCTCATCTATTGTTATGTTTTCATGCACAGCAATGCTGGAAACCATGGGGTAGTTTGGGTATTTATATGGTAAATGGGTGAGGGCCTTTTTGCAGCAGATGCCATGGCTAAATCTGCATGATTTAGTGGGTCTAATCCAAGCGTGGCTACCCACCACAGTTTCTGTGCAGAAACAGCGTCTAAAGGGGATGTGACTTTTTTACGTGAATTTCAAATCTGCACGAAATATTCCCGAGACAGTTCTCAGTAGGATGTGGACTTCATAAGGATTTCAATACTTTCTGAAATCCGCATGAAAATTCAGCTGTGTGAACATACCCTAAACCAGGCATCCTCAAACTGCGGCCCTCCAGCTGTTGTAAAACTACAACTCCCACAATGCCCTGCTGTAGGCTGATACCTGTAGGCTGTTAGGGCATGCTGGGAGTTGTAGTTTTGCAACAGCTGGAGGGCCGCAGTTTGAGGATGCCTGCCCTAAACATTAGAGACCCAAAATGAAAGTGCATGTGCAGATGTTATTGCACTGTAAACTTATGGTTGTAAACTGTTCACATGCACATTTTACGCAAATGAGACTGCTGAATCTGTGTATCAGAAATGAGACTGTGAGGAAGAAGTCCTGACATGCATAATCTGACCGTTATGGTGACAAGTACATACTCATTCATAGACGGCCATCTTGAAAATCACCTGAAATCTCGCGCCGTTCAGTATTCGGCGCAGGCGCAGTGAGGGAAGGATGCTCGGCGACTGCTGGCTTCCTCACTGCGCCTGCACCGAATACTGAATGGCGCAATATTTACACTGCAGGCATGACTGGCGGGAGGAGAGCAGCGCTGCCCTGGCCCTGTCAATCAAGAGAAGAAGGGCGTGAAAAGAGGTGGGCAAACGGAGCCTCTAGGAGCAGGTGCAACACCCCCCCCCCCCCTGCTCCTAGAGGCTAATCAGCATATTATAACAGGTTGTTTTCTCAATAAAGGCTTTAGGCAGTGAGATGGCACTAATATAGTTATGTTCAGCTGACATTAGCACATCGCCAGCTTAATACCCATTTTTCCGGTGACAGAAACCCTTTACATTTTGATTCTGACCAAATTAGTACTTTTGCACTGTAAGAACTAAGGAGACAAATTTTATTGCATTCATAAACTGACAAAGCATATACAGTACAGTGCACGTGTAACATAAAATAACGCAATGTATATTCATTTAACTACCGAATAAATCTAACAATATCTGCCAAACAGGAAACTTGGCACAGCATTCTTTGCTTTCTGTTCTGCATTTCATTAATCCAGTCCCAAGACAGATAATTGTTCCAGTTCTTTTACTAATAGGTTGTTTTGACATTTGTTATATTCTGCTGTATTTTGGATGTTAACATAGCACAGAATGAGGAAGACGTTAATAAATGGGATTCTTTTTGGTGAGCGGCTCAGTGCATTTAAATTGCATGTTGATCCAATTTCTGAATTCGCTCCATATGTTGGTTTCTTTTCTGTAGGTACGGTGATATGGTTCCAAAGACTATAGCTGGGAAGTTATTCGGTTCCGTATGTTCCCTGAGTGGTGTGTTGGTCATTGCATTACCAGTACCTGTAATAGTCTCCAACTTCAGCAGGATCTACCACCAGAACCAACGGACAGACAAACGGAGAGCACAAAAGGTAATAAAATACACAACATCATAATGTAGCTAATATTATGTTACAAGAATGGTGCTAGTAGTGGAATTAATGCTAATTAAGTAGTAGTAGTAGTAGTAGTCCAAGTGAGTTTATCAATGCAGAAGATCAGTTTGCTATTTGTCATGTGATGTGATATCAGAATGTGTTTCTTTTATTTTTCATAGGACTGCAGGTAGGTTTTCTAAATAACTGTATCTTAGCCTTGGCCCAGATGCTTGACAGGACCCAAAGGTTCCCTATAATATATGAAGACACCAGTATTATAAATGGCGTATGGTAGATAGGAGCCCTGTTATAGATTTTGCATGGGGATGAGCAGCTTTATATTGCTCCTCTGCAGTAAGTTATGATCGTTATAAACTTTAAAATGTCAACTTCAGCTCTGCTACTTCTGTATGTACAGTATGTTATGTTAAATTTAATGGGGGGGGGGTTGTAGTTATGTTATAGGTGTATGTATGTGGAAGGGATGGGGGGGTCATCATTTTTATTCCCAATTTATAAAATGCTAAGCTACAGGTACAGTGTTTCACTAAAGTCAAGTAACTCCCACCAAATTAAATGGGTTGTCTGGCCAATGATTTTTTAAAGGATCAGAATAGCTGATCTATACTTACTGGTCCTCCTGACACACAGGCAGGGGCAGTCTGGGCCAGGGGGTAGGGTGGCATATGCCCCCTGGGCCGGTGCCCAGTACATATAAAGGTCCCCCCAGGGCCAGATTAACAATGGTCCACTTGGAGCAAGGCCCCGCAGTGAACCATTGCTAGCGGGCCCCCAGTTACCAGGTCGACTCATTCGGTTTCTGGGGTCCCTGCACTCAACTGTGTTTGCGCCCATAGGACGCATATACAATTGAACACTTCACAGTGCCAACGGGACAAGAGAACAGCTGGTTCACTGCCCGGCTGGCATATTTCCATGATGGAGGTGACGCAATGATGTTATCGTGCTGCCCACAATGTTCACAGGAACAGAGCCTTCAAAAGAGGCCAGGCCTGCATTGCTCCTTCATGGTGGCACAGTGAAGAAGATGTATTTAAAGGGGGCACAGTGAAGATGGTGTATACAAAGGGGGCATAGTAAAGATGGTGTATATAAAGGAGGTACATTGAAGATGATGTACAGGGAGTGCAGAATTATTAGGCAAGTTGTATTTTTGAGGATTCATTTTATTATTGAACAACAACCATGTTCTCAATGAACCCAAAAAACTCATTAATATCAAAGCTGAATATTTTTGGAAGTAGTTTTTAGTTTGTTTTTAGTTTTAGCTATTTTAGGGGGATATCTGTGTGTGCAGGTGACTATTACTGTGCATAATTATTAGGCAACTTAACAAAAAACAAATATATACCCATTTCAATTATTTATTTTTACCAGTGAAACCAATATAACATCTCAACATTCACAAATATACATTTCTGACATTCAAAAACAAAACAAAAACAAATCAGTGACCAATATAGCCACCTTTCTTTGCAAGGACACTCAAAAGCCTGCCATCCATGGATTCTGTCAGTGTTTTGATCTGTTCTCCATCAACATTGCGTGCAGCAGCAACCACAGCCTCCCAGACACTGTTCAGAGAGGTGTACCGTTTTCCCTCCTTGTAAATCTCACATTTGATGATGGACCACAGGTTCTCAATGGGGTTCAGATCAGGTGAACAAGGAGGCCATGTCATTAGATTTTCTTCTTTTATACCCTTTCTTGCCAGCCACGCTGTGGAGTACTTGGACGCGTGTGATGGAGCATTGTCCTGCATGAAAATCATGTTTTTCTTACCTTGCAGACTTCTTCCTGTACCACTGCTTGAAGAAGGTGTCTTCCAGAAACTGGCAGTAGGACTGGGAGTTGAGCTTGACTCCATCCTCAACCCAAAAAGGCCCCACAAGCTCATCTTTGATGATACCAGCCCAAACCAGTACTCCACCTCCACCTTGCTGGCGTCTGAGTCGGACTGGAGCTCTCTGCCCTTTACCAATCCAGCCATCTGGCCCATCAAGACTCACTCTCATTTCATCAGTCCATAAAACCTTAGAAAAATCAGTCTTGAGATATTTCTTGGCCCAGTCTTGACGTTTCAGCTTGTGTGTCTTGTTCAGTGGTGGTCGTCTTTCAGCCTTTCTTACCTTGGCCACCTCTGAGTATTGCACACCTTGTGCTTTTGGGCACTCCAGTGATGTTGCAGCTCTGAAATATGGCCAAACTGGTGGCAAGTGGCATCTTGGCAGCTGCACGCTTGACTTTTCTCAGTTCATGGGCAGTTATTTTTGCGCCTTGGTTTTTCCACACGCTTCTTGCGACCCTGTTGACTATTTTGAATGAAACGCTTGATTGTTCGATGATCACGCTTCAGAAGCTTTGCAATTTTAAGAGTGCTGCATCCCTCTGCAAGATATCTCACTATTTTTGACTTTTCTGAGCCTGTCAAGTCCTTCTTTTGACCCATTTTGCCAAAGGAAAGGAAGTTGCCTAATAATTATGGACACCTGATATAGGGTGTTGATGTCATTAGACCACACCCCTTCTCATTACAGAGATGCACATCACCTAATATGCTTAATTGGTAGTAGGCTTTCGAGCCTATACAGCTTGGAGTAAGACAACATGCATAAAGAGGATGATGTGGTCAAAATACTCATTTGCCTAATAATTCTGCACGTAGTGTATAAGAGATGTGTTTATGCAATGTGTTGGGTAAAGTTTGAGTGCTGAAAAAGACTATTGTTATACTGGGGTGTTTTTTCTACTTTCACAAAGTTTAGGAAGGCTGGTCCTTGGTGCACTGAACACTTGGTGTAGTTAAAATATTGGTCACGTGTATTTATTTATGAATGGTCAATCGTATCAGGTCATGCAGCGATCCCTTGAAATCGGGCGAGTAGCCACCCGCTGCAACCTCCTGACCCCAGGCACCACAGAGTCAGTGATAGGTCGTGACACCCTTGTGACATTCTGGCACTGTATTTATTATGAGATTGGTTCTGGCACTGTATGTATTGTATGAGCTTGGTTCTGGTACTGTATTTATATGAGATTGGTTCTGGCACTGCATGTATTGTATGAGCTTGGTTCTGGTACTGTATTATATGAGCTTGGTTCTGGCACTGTATGTATTGAATGAGCTTGGTTCTGGTACTGTATTATATGAGCTTGGTTCTGGCACTGTATGTATTGAATGAGCTTGGTTCTGGGGCAGTATTTATGGACTATACTTAGTTCCAGTGTTGTGATTATGTAGTGATGTTAGTTCTGGCACTGTATATATTATATAAGCTTGGTTCTATTACTTTATTTTTTTGTACGAGGTTGGTTCTGGGGCAGTATTTATGGACTATACATAGTTCCAGTGTTGTGATTATGTAGTGGTGTTGGTTCTGAAACTGTATTGGTGGGTTAAACTTGGATCTGATACTGTACATTGATCTGATACAATTTCTAATTGCAGATTTAGGTGTAGATTAGGTGTGGTTTTACCACAGATTTCACCCTTTTTTAGAAAAGGGTTAAATCCGCTGATAAAATCACAAACATAACTGACATGCTGGGGGTTTGAAAAGCCGTACAGCAGGTCAATTTCAGCACAGAAAAAATCTGCTAAGTGTACATGAGATTTGTGTAACCAAATTTGGTGAAGATCGGTCCAGTGGTTTGGTCGCGCATAAAGAACAGACAGACAGTGACCTCCACAGTGGCGGCCCCTTTAACATTGACCTCTACAGTGCCCGAGTGTCTAGTACACTTTGCTGCTACTGTATTACGCTGTGGTTTTTCCACACGGGAATCTGCATGGAAAACATTCAAATACTCCGCAATGTGAGCAGGTGGCCTTAACTGCCAAGGTCACAAACTACTTAAAAACAGGTTAAGGATGGGCCACTACACATGAGCCAGTGCTGTGCGCTTGCCTCTAGGGCTAAAATGTGCCTGCCAGCCGCTGCACACTGGAAATGACTAATAATGTTACTCAAATGCAATTACCATTAACTATTCAGAAACTTCATACCAAAAAATTGTTTTTGTCCAATGTTCTGCGGAATGTTTTTCCAGACAAAAATAGAAACAATTTAGTTCTACCCAAATGTTACTAAACTACAAGATGCATTAATTTCCCATTCAGGCTGCCAGTAATTAATGTGGTGACCAGATTGTTTAGCCACAAACAGTATAACGATAACACTGGTTATTAATCCGGTCAGCCTATGTATTGGAGATGCCAGTCATTGTCTCTTAATTAATATTATTATTACAAGCTATGTGGAAATCAAGGGGGAGATACAGTGCCTTGGAAAAAGTATTTATATCCCTTTGAATTTTCCACATTTTCTCACTTTACACCCACAATCTAAAATGTATTTTATTGTAATTTTATGTGAAAGACCAATATAAAGTAGCAAATATGTGTGAAGTTAGAAAAAAATGATACATGGTTTTCAAAATCTTTAGTAAAGAAAAATCTGAAAAGTGTGGTGTGCATTTCTATTCAGTCCTATGTACTCTTATACCCCTAAATAAAATCCAGTGTCACCGATTGCCTTCAGAAGCCTCCTAATTAAAATGAGTCCACCCCTATGTAATTTATTAATAACTACAGCTGTTCTGTGAAGGTCTCAGAGCTTTGCTAGTGAACATTAGTGATCAAACAGCATCATGAAAAACAAAGAACACACCAGACAGGTCAGGGATAAAGTAGTAGAGAAGTATAAAGCAGTGTTGGGTTACAAAAATATCCCAAGCTCTAAGCATCTCACGGAGTGCTGTTCAATCCATTATTCGAAAGTGAAAAGAGTATGGCACAACGGCAAAGCTACGAAGATATGGCTATCCACCTAAACTGACACCACAGGCAAGGAGAGCACTTATTATAGAAGCAGCCCATGGTCACTCTGGAAGATCTGCAGAGATCCACAGCTCAGGTGGGACGATCTGTACACAGAACAACTACTAGTCGTGTACTCCACAAATCTGGCATGTATGGAGAGTAGCAAGAAGAAAGCCATTTTTGAAAGCAAACCATAAGAAGTCCCATTTGCAGCTTGCCACAAGCCATGTTGGGGACACCGCAAACATGTGGAAGAAGGTTCTCAGATCATACCAAAGTTAAACTTTTTGGCCTAAATGCAAAACACTATATGTGGTGGAAAACTAGCACTGTACATAAACCTGAACACACCATCCCCACTGTAAAAACATGGTGGCAGCATCATGATGCGGGGATACTTTTCTTCAGCATGATGTGGGGATACTTTCTGTTTTCTTCAACAGAGTTGATGGGAAGATGGATGGAGTAAAATACAGGACAATCCTGGAAGAAAACCCTGGTAGAGGCTGCAAAAGACTTGAGACAGGGGCGAAGGTTTACCTTCCAGCAGGACAATGACATTAAACATACATCCAGAGCCAAAATGGAATGGTTTCAGGCAAAGCATATTCATGTGTGAGACTGGCCTAGTCAAAGTTTAGACCTAAATTCCACTGAGAATCTGTGGCAAGACTTGTATATTGCTCTTCAAAGACCTCTTCTTCCAATCTGACTGAGCTTTTACTACTTAGCAAAGAATAATGGGCAACAAATTCTACAAAGTATTGAATACAAATGCACCCCACACTTTCCAGATTTTTTTTTATTACAATTTTTGAAAACCAGGTGTCATTTTCTTTTCACTTCACACATACCTGCTACGTCTACGTGGTCTATCACATATATATGTATAACAAGAAAATATGTAAAAAATGTCAACAGGTATGAATACTTTTTCAAGTCAGTATACTATGAACACATATTACATATGCCAGTCTTAGTCTAAGTTCATCAGTGGAAAATGTCCCAAATATAATAAGAGCATCATGCCTGTTAATAAATTTGGCACATCCTTTGGAAGTCCGTGTATCTGAATTCCAAATCTTTGGCAGCTATGAGGTGAAGATTTCATCTATAATTGATGTAAATAATAGTGCATCCAGCAGGCCCCAGGAGGCTATGCCTCATCCTGCTAAGCCCTGACCTTTTTTCTTGCCACTTTTTAAAAGTTCAAGAAGCGCAAAAGGTTGTAAATTATCGAGCAAATATAATGTGCACCGTATATTGCAACTTGTTCACTTCACAAATGTGGTGTAAAGGATTTAATAAATGTGTCTGATTATTTCCAACAGAAAAATCATGATTCTAGCAAAATATGTATTATGGTGCAAACTATTATGATCAGAAGGCTACCTTGGCAGCTTGAACTATATTCATGAGAAAAACAAAAGTATACCATCTTTGAATTCTATAGTTTTACATATCGGGACGTGGGCCACATGTAGCCTCAGAGCTGTACGTGTTAGATGTATATTTGAAACAATCATCAGCAAATATAATAGGAGAAAGTGAATGGAAGACTTTGCCTAACAGACTGGAATATTCTTTTTCTGTACAGCTCGGAGACAAGAACAACCTGTTCTTTCACACTAGCGTTTTGGTTTCTGTTTGTGAGATCCGTTCAGGGCTCTCACAAGTGGTCCAAAATGGATCAGTTTTGCCCTTAATGCATTCTAAATGGAAAAGGATCTGCTCAGAATGCATCAGTTTGCCTCTGTTCCGTCTTTATTCCGCTTTGGAGGCGGACACCAAAACGTTGCTTGCAGTGTTTTGGTGTCCATCTGATGAAACTGAGCCAAACGGATACGTCCTGGCACACAATGCAAGTCAATAGGGACGGATCCGTTTTCACTGACACAATCTGGCACAATAGAAAACGGGTCCGTCCTCCATTGACTTGACTTTCAATGGTGTTCAAGATGGATCCGTCTTGGCTATGTTAAAGATCATACAAACTGATCTGTTCTGAATGGATACATGCGGTTGTATTATCTGAACGGATGCGTTTGTGCAGATCCATGACGGATCCACACCAAACGCGAGTGTGAAAGTAGCCTTAGCAAAAGTTTGGGTTGTATGAGATTTAAAAGGAGTTTCTTTTTTTCTCCAGAAAGAATGCAACTCTTGTCCATGTACCAGGCACAGCCCATGGACAAGAGTGGCGCTGTTTTTGGGCAACAAAGGAGATCTTTCATCTGATCTCAGACAACTACTTTTAGGGTGTTTTTACACGTACTGTAAATTAAATGCCATGGACAAATTCACAGCAAAATCTGATTTGTCTTACACAAGGATTTTCACCTGGATTTGCCATAGAACAGTTCTATTCACATTGCAAAGTGTAACTTAAGAACTGCATGTAAAACATGCAGAATTTGTGGTTTATTTGCCCATGGTGTATACTTTATAGAATATGGAAATCCACCCTAAACCCCCCCAGTCCAACAGTTATATTTACTAGCTTGTAGCTTGTATGGGGACACATCCCACCACACATCCTTTATGGCCATGTCGTAATGTACATATTCTAGATGGTTTGCCTAATGCAGAATACAGAGTAAGCTTCAGATATAGAACAATCGTTTTTATTAAATTACTTTCACAAAGTTCTTAGCCACCATCATACAAATCCATTAAAGTAAATCTATCACTTATACAGTCAGGCCACAAAACTATCGACCTTAAGTCTATGTGAATATCTGATTTTAGGTTTCATCAATGAGCATTTCAGCACAATGCTATGGTGGAGACGCAGTGTATTACAGGAATAAATTGAACAATTACTTTCTGACTTTTAACTAGGAACTCCACTGCTGAGCTAATACATCAGCCATATGAGCATCCAGGGAGTAATTTATGAACAGATCAATTTGCCTTTCTGAAAAACCAGATGTCAAAGTGCTAGCAGTTCATTCTCAGTCTTAACTCAATGGCACGCAAGAAATAGGAAAGAAATTGAACTCTACAAAAACAGAGTCACCTGACACTTCCAAAGAATACACTTCTAATTAGTTTTGCTATATCAATTTATTTCTCTTTTAGTATGAGTCCTGAGAAATGAAAAATCACATATCTTCCACCGCTGTCTTTAATTAATGTAGATTTCTGCATTACCTGTAATATATAATTATTGGTGAGCACCGGCACAGCTTGACACGTGAAATATATTTATTTTAATTGATGTAGGCAGAAGTTCTTCTTGTTTCATGAGTGATGAGTCTCCAGTGGAAAGGTTCACAATAGGATGTAATAACTGTCCGCAACATACACTGGTGCTTGAAAGTTTGTAATCCCTTCAGAATTTTCTATATTTCTGCATAAATTTGATCTAATACTATATCACAATCTCACAAAGTCCTAAAAATAGATAAAGATAACCAAACCAAACAAATGAGTTACAAATATTAGACTTAATGATTTATTTATTGAGGAAAATGATCCAGCATCACGTCTGTCAATGTCCAAAGTACCTGAACCATTCAGAGTTAGCTGATAATTTTAGGCGAAATTAGAGTCAAGTGTTTTCAATCAATGGGCTGACAATGAGGTGTGAATGGACGACATGTTTTATTTAAAGAGCAGAGAACTATCAAAGTCTGGTCTTCACAACACATGTTTGTGGAAGTGTATCATGGCATGAACAAAGGAGTTTTCTGAGGACCTCAGAACAAGAGTTGTTGATGCTGTTGTTCAGACTGGAAAAGGTTACAAAACCATCTCTAAAGAGTTTGAACTCCACCAATCTACAGACAAATTGTGTACAAATGAAGGAAATTCAAGTCCATTATTACCCCCTCGTAGAGTAGCCGACCAACAGAGTTCACACCAAGAGCAAGGCATGTAAAGGTTACAAGGAAACCCAAGGTAACCTGTAAGCAACTGAAGGCCTTTCTCACATTAGCTATTTATGTTCATGAAGGACGCTAAGCAACAATGATGCACATGGCAGGAATGCAAGGAGAAAAACACAGGTCTAGAAAGAAAAACATTGCAGCCATCTGCAGTTTAAAAAAAAAAATCACCTGGACAAATCAGAAGGCAATTAATGTTTTTATTATCACCAAAATAGATCCAAAAGTACCAATATGTATACGGTAACTCGCTGGAATACTCAACCTAATAAAATACACAAAAAAAGAATTTTTTTTTTTTTAATTATTAAAAATAAATGTAATTATTAAATTTATATGATCATTAAATGAGTAAATTCCTTTATAATTAGTCAATCTTTATTAAACATGATTAAAATACAGTAATCAATAAAAAAAGTTATTACAGTAGGGAAGCAAAAGATAATGGTGCCACTAATAATGCATCATAATTAAATATCCAAAATAAATATCAAATTCATAATTTCTAAGCCTAAATTGTCCACTTTCAAAATGTGTATAGGTACAAATGAAGCCTGAATGTATAGCCTGTCTCCAGACCTTGCTATATGCAGAGACCTCACCTACTGGACCTTAGAAGTAATTACTACATTCACCAAGTGGAACTGAAATATGGCAAAAGAATTAACTATCTTAGTAACATACCAAAGTGCTGCTGTGCGTGTGGCAACCTACCTCAACACGCGTTTCGCGTTCAAGCTTCATCAGGAGGAGTCTAATTTTAAGGTAAATGTACTATTGACTAATGCAGAGTTTATTGAAAGGATAGGCACGCTTTAACCACTTTCTGCAAAGTCAAGTACATGTACGTGGGGGAAATGTGGTGCCTTACCGCATTCCCACGTGCATGTACATGATGGGATCGGGCGGGTGCAGAAGCTGCACCTGCTCGATACGCAGGACGGGCCCGACTGTTACTGGTAGCCGGGCCCCTGCTGCATCCACCAGCATCGCTGTATGTGGTAATGCCGATGGATTAACGCTTTCACATGCCGTGGTCAGCGCTAACCTCGGCATGTGCTGGGTTTACAGAGGGAGGGGGCTCCCTCTGACACCATCAGCCCCCCGCGCTGCACTGGCAGGGGGCCAATTGTTGCCATGTCAGACCCAATGTCTTACACAGGCATCGGAGCCTACCAGCTACGGAAGCCCACGAGATCCAGCCTGAGGGCTGGGTCTCCTAGGCAACTGTCAGCGTATTAAGACATAATGTATTGTACTGAATTGAAACAGGATTCAAACCCTGAAAATGTGAAGTCCCACAGTGTGACTAATAAAAAAAGTAAGAAAAAGTGAAAAAAGTGTTTTTTATAATAAAAAAAATAAAAGTTTCAAGTAAAAAAAGAAAAGCGTCCTTTTCCCGAAATAAATTATTATTATTTTTAAATAGGGAAAATAAGTAAAGTAGACATATTAGGTATTGCCACGTCTGTATCGACCGACTCAATAAAAATATTATATTACCTAACCCCTCAGGTGAACACCCTCAAAAAAATTGTTTTTTGTCACCTTACATCACTAAAAGTGCAACACCAAGCAATCAAAAAGGCATATGCCCCCCAGAATAGTACCAATATAACAATCACCTCATCCCGCAAAAAATGAGCCCCTACCTAAGACAATCGCCCAAAATAAAAATATGGCTCTCAGACTATGGAGACACTAAAACATGATTTTTTTGTTAAAAAAATGCTTGAATCGTGTTAAATGTAAAAAAAAGTAGATTTATTAGGTATCGCCTCGTCCGAAACGACCTGCTCTATAAAAATACCACATGACATAACCCCTCAGGTGAACACAGTAAAAAATATAAAATAAAAACTATGTCAAAAAATACATTTTTGTCACCTACCACATCACAAAAAGTGTAATAGCAAGTGATCGAAAAGTCATATGCAACCCAAAATAGTACCAATCAAACCACCATCTCATCCCACAAAAATGAGACCCTACCTAAGACAATCACCCAAAAAATAAAAAAAAACTATGGCTCTCAGACTATGGAGACACTAAAACATGATTTTTTTTGTTCCAAAAATGATGTCATTGTGTAAAACTTAAATTAAAAAAAGTATACATATTAGGTATTGCCACGTCCACAACGACCTGTTGTATAAAAATATAACATGACCTAACCCTGCAGGTGAACACCGTAAAAAAAAAAGTGTTGTCACCTTACATCACAAAAAGTGTAATAGCAAGCGATCAAAAAGTCATATGCACCCTAAAATAGTACCAATCAAATCGTCATCTCATACCAAAACAAATTAGCCCCTACATAAGACAGTGGCCCAAAAAATAAAAATAAAACTATGGCTATCAGAATATGGAGACACTAAAAAATTTTTTTTTCAAAAATGCTTTATTATGTAAAACTTTGGTATTGTCGTGTCTGTAACAACCTGCTCTATAAAAATACCACATGATCTAACCTGTCAGATGAACATTGTAAATAAAAAAAAATAAAGGGCAACCAAAAATCATATGTACCCTAAAATAGTACCAACAAAACTGCAACCTTATCCCGTATTTTCCAAAATGGGGTCTTTTTTTTTGGAGTCTGTACTCTAGGGGTGCATCTTCAAATGCGATATGGCAACTTAAAATTATCCCAGTGAAATCTGCCTTCCAAAAACCATATGGCATTCCTTTCCTTCTGCTCCCTGCCGTGTGTCCTTACAACACCACATATGGGGTGTTTCTGTAAACTACAGAATCGGGGTAATAAATGTTGAGTTTTGTTTGGCTGTTAACCCTTGCTTTGTTAGCGGAATATTTTTTAATTAAAATGGAAAATCTGCCAAATAAGTGAAATTCTGAAATTTCATCTACATTCTCCTTTAATTCTTGTGGAACACCTAAAGGGTTAACAAAGTTTGTAAAATCCGTTTTGAATACCTTGAGGGGTGTAGTTTATAAAATAGGGTGATTTATCGGTGGTTTCTAATATGTAAGCCCCAGAAAGTGACTTCATAACTGAACTGGTCCTGAAAAAATTGGGTTTTGGAAATGTTTTTGAAAATTGTAACTTCTAACGTCCCCAAAAAATAAAATTTCATTTTCAAAATGATCCAAACATGAAGTAGACATATGGGGAATGTAAAGTAAGAAAGTAAAGTAAGAACTATTTTTGGAGGTATTACTATGTATTATAAAAGTAGAGAAATAGAAATTTGGAAATTTGCCAATTTTTCCAAATTTTTGCTAAATTTCATATTTAAATAAAATATTTTGACTCAATTTTGCCACTGTCGTGAAGTACAATATGTGACAAGAAAACAATCTCAGAATGGTCTGGATAAGTAAAAGCATTCCTAAGTTAATGCCACATAAAGTGACACATGTCAGATTTGTAAAATTTGGCTGCGTCCTTAAGGTGAAAAATGGCTGTGTCCTGAAGGGGTTAATATCAAACTGTCATTTTCTAATACACTTTACTTATCTGTGTGGGCTGTATCTGGAGATCAGAACTCTAGTCTAATGACTCCATCCAGGAAACAAGACAGAGTTTATGTCAACAACATGCTGACTTTTTCTATTCTTCAGTCTTCTGGCCATGTTACCACCACAGATAAGTAGATTGTGACAGAATCCTTCCCTATGTAAAGAATGCATGTGCAAACACTGGGGCAGGGCTGGCCAACCTGCGGCTCTCCAGCTGCTGCAAAACTACAACTCCCAGCATGCCCAGACAGCCTACAGCTATTAGCCTACAGCAGAGCATGGTGGGAATTGTAGTTTTGCAACAGCTGGAGAGCCTCAGGTTGGCCAGCTCTGCACTGGGGTATAGATTCTAGCACCACCTACTGATCATCCATCGTCATGACAGCTTAATACAGATTAAAGTTATTGTACTGAGTGAAAAGAAAGCACCGCGGAACTTGAATGCTAGTGCAAATGATTATTTTAGTGATCGCATGACACATGTGGCAGTGCCGGCCGCGACATCTCTTGTTTTTCATACCGTATTAAAGTTATTGACCTATACTTAGGAAACCGGAGTACCTGGAGGAAGCCCACACAAACCCGGGTAGAAGATACAAACTCCATGAAGATTATGCAAATGAGTTTACATGACAAAACTGTATAGAAAGGTTATTAAATATCATGCTAGGACAATCAGAAAACTTTTTGTCACCCTAATGATAATGATCTAGGTGCGCAGATCCAACCAAGCCATCCAACAATTATGAAGTAACTTTGAGGCTTACTGGCTCCCAGTCAGATGAGAGCTGGTTTTGAATGTCTCACAGTGCACAAGTCTGTCATTGTAAGGTATGCTGGCTGTTATCTGTCTTATGGATAGATTGCTGGCTTTTTGCATATAGCCTTTGTGTGTTTGTCTATTGTATGTCATAGGTAATGGGAGTCCAAGATGCATCCATCCAATGCTTTTTTCAAACCATTTTGGTGGTGTTTCCATAAATTTCTAACCTTTTTCTGTTAACCAGACACCCTCTCTTCTTCAGAGCAGGGGGTGCCTGGTTTAATGCTCGGGTCTCCCATTGATTTTCATTGTGTTTAATTGTGCACAAGCATACACAGTATTCGGCCGAACACTGCGATGTGCCGAGCATAGCGATGCTCGAGCCGAACTGCTGTTCGGCTGAGCATGCTCGCTCAACACTAGTGATAACATTACTGACCCAATGAATGAAGATATGTAAAGGTCCTGGATTTTTCATTTTTGCAGCTAATGTCAAAGGTGGAGCTTTATTTCACAAAATGAACGCTTGAATAGTAATGGTCTATGTGGGTTTTAAATGTACTAAAATACTGTGGTTTTATTATGCAGAAATCAAGACTGGCTAGAATTCGGGTGGCAAAAAGTGGAAGTGCAAATGCTTACTTACAAAGCAAGCGCAACGGTTTACTAAGAGAGAACCAGGTAATGTTTCTTTTTTTGTTGCTTAGTATTTATTTCACATTTTCTTATAATATGTAGATAGATAGATACTGTGTATATGTATATATATATACAGTATATATATATATATATATATGTGTGTGTGTATATATATATTATATATATACCGTATACAACTATGTAGCAAGTTCCCTCTAGTGGTGGCTTCAGGTAGCCAGCATAACTTTTAGGCCCCTTTCACACGGGCGAGTAAGGGGAAATAATAGCATTCTGAATACAGAATGCATAGTACAATAGGGCTGGAGAGGTTAAAAAAAATAATAACAATAATTTTACTCACCTTAATCCACTTGTTCGCGCAGCCGGCATCTCTTCTTTCTTCATCTGTGAGCAATAAGACCTCACGTCACTACGCTCATCACATGATCCATCACCATGGTGATGGATCATGTGATGGACCATGTGATGAACACAGTGACGTCATCAAAGGCCCTATTGCTCACAGATTAAGACAGAAGAGATGCCGGCTGCGCGAACAAGTGGATTAAGGTGAGTTAAATTATTTTTAATATTTTTTTAACCCCTCCAGCCCTATTGTACTATGCATTCTGTATTCAGAATGCTATTATTTTCCCTTATAACCATGTTATAAGGGGAAATAACACAATCTACACTACAGCTAACCCAAACCTGAACTCCTGTTGCAACTGACTCCATATAAGGGTTCAAGCACACGACCATTATCAGCCCAGGAAGCACTACTCTGTGCCGACTTTTTTCCATGAAATCATCCACATTAGGGCAATTTCCATGAACTCCAGTCAAATGTCTCTTAAAAAATTGCTACCCCCTCTCTTATATAGTCTGCTTCTTTTGAGCATATTGACATATAGTTTTGTGGGTAAAGATTCAGCATAACGCGATTTATTCATTTAAAACTGTGGTCTTTCTATACCTAAATGGTCACTAACTTTTCACAGAGTTTTGCAAGTGACCATAAGAAACTTAATAATATGTCTTAGCAGAAGGAAATGTCTAGTTCTCATGTTATCAGGTGTTTGTAGGTGGGTATCCAGGATGGGAACAGGTCGCTAAAGGATCAGATTATACATGTCAATACAAGTTTATGGAGAGGTAGAAGGGAAGGAGTGAGTAAAAGGTTAAAAAGCAGATTATTCTCTACTCTCTGTGTGCAGTAGGTGGCTCTACCCACCATCTACCCAACATCTCTGGGAGAACTGCAAAGCAGACATGCAGCAAGCAGAGGAAAACCAGTAAAAATAACAGATACTTTTGATATGGCCAGATGGTGTTCTCCTGTGCACACTGAACTAATGATTAATGCAAAGCTATTTGAAAGGTTAGATATGCTTTAAGTATACAAACTTATACAGGGAATGCTTACCTATGCTAAGGAGACGCTGTGAGAATATGATCAAATAACCACCATCCTCCTTAGGGCGGGTGCACGTGATGAGACTTGACAAAGGTCATCTGAACCGATACATCATCATTTTCTTCAAATGGATACACAATCGTATACTGCTGATATTGGAGAATTATATGTAAACATTGCAAGGACTATGCAATAAATAAGAAAACATATTTATGCATGTGTACTGAACTTTTACTTAACTATTGGTTGGGTTGAAGAACCCTTCTGGTTGCACCACTGCCGGAAGTGTTATACTGATTACACTTCCCCATATACCAGGGCTGGCCAACCTGTGGCTCTCCAACTGTTGCAAAACTACAACTCCCAGCATGCCCAGTCTGCCTACAGCTATCAGCCTGCAGCAGGGCATGGTGGGAGTTGTATTTTTACAACAACTGGAGAGCCACAAGTTGGCCAGCCCTGCCATATACATTTAGCAGTGATTGACAGCTATCTCTGTATACACACTTACATAGAGAATACTGTCAATCACTGATAACACCTCTTCCACGTACTACAATCAGTAACTGACAGCTATGTATACATACTTACACAGAGAATGCTAAATCACTGATAACACCTCCCCTGTGTGCAACTATTAGTGACTGACAGCTATGTATACACACTTACACAGAGAATGTTATCAGTAACTGATAACACCTCCCCATGTACAACCATGAGTGACTGACACCTATATATGTATACGCACTTGCACAGAGAATGCTATCGATCACTTATAACACCTCCCTGTATACTATGATCAGTGACTGACAGCTATCTATATGTATACTTACAGAGAGAATGCTATGAGTCACTGATAACACCTCCCCTGTGTATAACTATCAGTGACTGACAGCTATCTATGTATGCACAGAGAATGCTATCAATCACTGATAACACCTCCCTGTGTACAATTATCAGTGATGGACAGCTATCTATGTATAAACACGTACACAGACCATGCTATCAGTGACTGATAACAGCTCCCCTGTGTGCAACTATCAGTGACTGACAGCTATGTATGTATCCACACTTACACAGAGAATGCTATCAGTCACTGACAACACCTTCCCCGTGTACAACTATCAGTGACTGACAGCTATGTATGTATAAACACGTACACAGACCATGCTATCAGTGACTGATAACATCTCCCCTGTGTACAACTATCAGTGACTGACAGCTATGTATACACAGTTACACAGAGAATACTGTCACTGATAACACCTCCCCTGTGTACAACTATCAGTGACTGACAGCTATCTATGTATAAACACGTACACAGACAATGCTATCAGTCACTGATAACATCTCCCCTGTTTACAACTATCAGTGACTGAAACAACAATGGTTGTGTGCATGAGCATTAGGAGCTATAAAACATTTCCATCAAACATTTGTTTTATAGTTTTACATAAACCATTAAATTGCCTAATTAAAAAGCACGAAACCAAACTATCATGTGGCTATGTTGACAGATAAATACAAAATATTTGACTTTTTGAATGCAGAGAAGGAAAAAATAAAATGTTTTTGCTCACACCACCTACCTCTGTGTACTCAACTTACATCAACTACCTTTGTGTACTCAGCTTACATGCAACACCATATATACATAACTTAAACATAGCACTTTATTGTATTCAGCCTGCATATAGCACTTTAAATCAAGTCTACACGACATTCCCCCCAATAAATTATTGTTTACCCAGTCTGCACATAGCACTTTCTTGTACTTAGTCCACATACAACACTTTATTGTACTCAGCTTGTGTTTCACATTATATGTACCCAGCCTATACTCAGCTTGCATATAGCACTTTAAACCAAGTCTACGTAACATTCTCCCCAGTACATCAAACTGGTCTTGTTTTTATAGAATATAAATAAATACGTTTTTAAATCCAAATAATTGTTCCATTGTATACCAGATGAGTGTGCCATCACAACTATACATTTTCATCATGGAAAGTAGACACAACTTTAAAAAGTATTTTACAAACCGGATTCCAAAAAAGTTGGGACACTAAACAAATTGTGAATAAAAACTGAATGCAATGATGTGGAGATGGCAAATGTCAATATTTTATTTGTAATAGAACGTAGGTGACAGATCAAACGTCTAATCCGAGTAAATGTATCATTTTAAAGGAAAAATACGTTGATTCAAATTTTCACAGTGTCAACAAATCCCCAAAAAGTTGGGACAAGTAGCAATAAGAGGCTGGAAAAAGTAAGTTTGAGCATAACGAAGAGCTGGAAGACCAATTAACACTAATTAGGTCAATTGGCAACATGATTGGGTATAAAAAGAGCTTCTCAGAGTGGCAGTGTCTCTCAGAAGCCAAGATGGGTAGAGGATCACCAATTCCCACAACGTTGCGCAGAAAGATAGTGGAGCAATATCTGAAAGGTGTTACCCAGCGAAAAATTGCAAAGACTTTGCATCTATCATCTACAACTGTGCATAACATAATCCGAAGATTCAGAGAATCTGGAACAATCTCTGTGCGTAAGGGTCAAGGCCGTAAAACCATACTGGATGCCCGTGATCTCCGGGCCCTTAAACAACACTGCACCACAAACAGGAATGCTACTGTAAAGGAAATCACAGAATGGGCTCAGGAATACTTCCAGAAACCATTGTCCGTGAACACAATCCACTGTGCCATCCGCCGTTGCCAGCTGAAACTCTACAGTGCAAGAAGAAGCCATTTCTAAGCAAGATCCACAAGCTCAGGCGTTTTCACTGGGCCAGGGATCATTTAAAATGGAGTGTGGCAAAATGGAAGACTGTTCTGTGGTCAGACGAGTCACGATTCAAAGTTCTTTTTGGAAATCTGGGACGCCATGTCACCCGGACCAAAGAGGACAAGGACAACCCAGGTTGTTATCAACGCTCAGTTCAGAAGCCTGCATCTCTGATGGTATGGGGTTGCATGAGTGCGTGTGGCATGGGCAGCTTGCATGTCTGGAAAGGCACCATCAATGCAGAAATATATGTTCAGGTTCTAGAACAACATATGCTCCCATCCAGACGTCATCTCTTTCAGGGAAGACCCTGCATTTTTCAACAAGATAATGCCAGACCACATTCTGCATCAATCACAACATCATGGCTGCGTAGGAGAAGGATCCGGGTACTGAAATGGCCAGTCTGCAGTCCAGATCTTTCACCTATAGAGAACATTTGGCGCATCATAAAGAGGAAGGTGCAACAAAGAAGGCCCAAAACGATTGAACAGTTAGAGGCCTGTATTAGACAAGAATGGGAGAGCATTCCTATTTCTAAACTTGAGAAACTGGTCTCCTCGGTCCCCAGACGTCTGTTGAGTGTTGTAAGAAGAAGGGGAGATGCCACACAGTGGTGAAAATGGCCTTGTCCCAACTTTTTGGGGATTTGTTGACACCATGAAATTCTGATTCAACATATTTTCCCCTTAAAATGGTAAATTTTCTCAGTTTAAACTTTTGTTCCGTGATTTATGTTCTATTCTGAATAAAATATTAGAAGTTGGCACCTCCACATCATTGCATTCAGTATTTATTCACGATTTGTATAGTGTCCCAACTTTTTTGGAATCCGGTTTGTAGTTGCAAAAATGTAAAAAAGGCAATTTTATGTGTTTTTTTTTTTAATTTCCCAGACATAACAAAATGCTAAATTAAAAATGACATAAAAAATTACAGAAATAAAACATTTAAATAGTTGAATAGAAAAAGGTTATTGCTTTCGTATCCACATGTACTGACAGGAGGAAATGACTTGGTCTTGAACTGGTTAAACTGCTGTGATGACTCTTTTCGGAGATTTGGCTTGAATATAAGTAGATTACGGTAGCTCTTTACAGGTAAGAAATTAGGGAGCAATTCATGCATTTCACTTCTGACTGAGCTGCTGTTTGCAGTCAATAGCGGATGGAAAGTTCAGACAATAAACAGATGTTTCATGGCGTTTTTCTAGAACAGAACATTGGCTGGTGTTGATTTCCTGTCACAATTCAATCCATCGTATAACTGTTAAATATTCATGTCTGATTATGTCTACAGGTAGATTAAGGGAATAGGAGACCTGGCGTGTCCAAGTAATGCATAAGCATAAATTGTTATTCCTGTAACCCTCCCTTCCATTACCATATTGTACATTAGCTAGACAATTAAGCATATGTGGCAGCTATCCAGTATGTGAGGACAGAATTAATAGCAGCTCATTTTACCTAAAACCTCATCATGTGCTTTAACATTAGGTTGTTGAATCTAATCCTAGATAGTTAAAACTGAGCTATAGCTATAACAGCGGTTGACTGCCAGTGTTCCCAAGTAAAACAGATATGCTAAAGACATTTAATGATATTTCTTAAAGGAGTTGTCCCACGGAAATCATTTTTCACCTATAAACAGGATGGGTCATAGATATCTGTCTACCTCAGCCCCATAAAAGCAAAAGGATCCGTGGACCAACATGCGCAAAACCACTCCATTCAGAGAGGGCATCCAGTGACCCCTCAATATTAGGATTGCGTGGGGTCTCAGCCGTCGGACCTCCTGTGCTTCAAATTACCTATCCTGTGGACTATTAACTTTAAAGGAATTATTAATCTGTATGCACCTTGGAGTCTTCATTTACTCAGCAGAGTTTAGATGAAGAAATGATCCTGGCTGCAACCTTCAGGCATCAGTATGACCATCACATCGACCTTAACTTCCATGCAGTGTCGGACTGGGGTACTTAGGGCCCACCAGTGTAACTGATTCTGGGGGCCCACCTTAGGGCTTCTGCACACTAATTATTATTATTTTTTCCGTGTCTGTACCATTCACTTCACTTTAATGGGGCCGCAAAAGACTCTGTGTGCAATCCGTGTCTGTATGTCCACATGGCCATTCTGCAAAATGATAGAACATCTCCTATTATTGTCCACGTTACAGACAAGGATAGGACTGTTCTCTTAGAGGCCGGCTGTTCTGTTCCGCATAATGTCGAATGCACACACCCACTGATATATAGAACATATATAGCACACACCAATCACACATAGGAAACACACAGTGCACACACCAAGACACTTAAAGGGGTTAAAGGGGTTGTCTATCGGTAAAGGTGTTGTCCTATGCGCACTTCCAGCTTTTCCCTATAGTGTGTAAGCACAGCCACCACTGCTGGATTACACGGTAATAACCATGGATACGTGCTGTACAAGGCCAGTTTTAGACAAAATGTGGCCCTGGACATAATCAAAAGAGGGGGCTCACATCTTGTAATAATGTGCTAAAAACACAGTCTGATGTGTTTAGTAGCAATGCCCTCCATATTGCGTCAAATAATAATAACGCCCCTACAGTACTCTAGTAGTAATAATATAACCATAATGCTCCCAGTGGCTCTAATGTCCCCCTGTAGTGCCCCCCACTAGTTCCATTATATAATGCTTCCCCTCCATAATGCCTATATAATGTTCCACCATAGTGCCAGTATGTATATAATGCTCCTCCATTCCTCCCCAGTAGTGTCAAGTATATATAATGATCTCCTTCCCCACTTCCCTGGTGCCCCCAGCAGCGTGGACATTTAGTATATAAAAAAAAAGCCTCCCTCCCGTCCAGCCGCCGCTGTCTGAAATGCAGACTACAATTTTATCTGTGGCTTGTGTTGCTGCGTCTTGACACATGCGTTCCTAATGACATCACCATTCCTGCTCTGGGTCTCACGTGATGACGTCATCATACAAGACCCGGAACAAGAGGTTGCAGTGATGTCATTGTGGCTTCTTGCTCTGTTCTAATGCGTCAGCGGCCTGACGCTTGTGAAGTTGGATGGCCACCCTAGCGAAGTGGAACCCTTAGGTGGATGACTACCCTCCCCTATCCATCGTCCTGGCCCTATTTCAGAGCACATTACTGCAGGAGGTATAACAGGAGAGGACTATAACTCCCAGCATGTCTAAGCCATTATTATTTAACATCAGAGCACATTACAGAGGGAGGTATAAGAGAAGACTACAACTCCCAGCATGTCCAAGCAGTTATTATGTAATATCAGAGTACATTATTAGATGAGGTATACAACTCTCAGCATATCCAGGGTGTTGTAATGTACCCTGATATTATATAACAATGGCCTGGACATGCTGAGAGTTGTAGTCCTCTCCTCTTATACTACCTCTTGTAATGTACTCTGATATTACAAAACAAACTGGACATGTTGGGAGTTGTAGTCCTCTCCTCATACCTCCTCTTGTAATGTACTCTGATATTACATAACAGGAGGTATAAGAGGAGAGGACTACAACTCCCAGCATTTCCCTGGCACTTACATTAAATTCATACTTCTTCACATGCAGGGCTGGTCTTCTTTTTCATTACTTTAATGCACTGCTGAGCTCCGCCTCCTGTTCTGGTCACATGATGATGAGGTAATCACAGGTCCTTCATCACCTCTTCTCTGCTGAGCTCCGCCTCCTGCATCTGACATTATCTCAGGTCCTGTCAGGACTCTGATAATGATTTCTCTTACATGTGAGGGAGGAGACCGTACACTGCATTGTAAAGTGCAGCTGTTCAGTTGTCCGCCCGTTTGCTTCCTCGGACGTTCAGCTGAACAGCAGCACTGAAGCAGGGGGCCCCTTGCCCCCCCTAATGCCGGCCCTGGTGCTGTGTATAATGTGATGGAAAGGAGGCAATATTGACAATCACAATACATTAGTAAGTGTCTTGTATTAACTGCATGATAAATACCATTTTCTGAAGTGAGACAAACCCTTTAACCCCTTTAAGCATAAATCTCTGGCATGAAATTTATCAAATCTTAACCTTCTCATATTGTACATGATCTACATTATTCTCCTACCATAATGACCTATCGCCTATCTACAGGATAGGTGATAAATATCAGATTGCTGGGTTCTGACTGCTGGAACACCCACTGATCGTGAAAAAAGGGGTCCTGAGACATTAGATTACATTACCACCAATCTATGTACACAAGGGTCTTAAGACCACGTTCCCTTGACCATGGGGGACCCAGCAGTAAGACCCCCACCAATCAGACACTTCTCACCTGTCGTGTCATAGCTGTTTCACCTTTTCACATTCCCTATCCTTAAAGGTTTTCTTTGGGTGTAAAAAAATAAATACAATTAAAATAAAAAATCTAGCCCAAAATATTTGTCAAACTAAAATAGAAATCCTCGCCTGTTAAAGGGCCTGTGTCCACGTTTCTATTTATCCACAGGGGATAACTAAGTGAGCCCCCACTTATCCCCCTTCATGACTGAGTGGCAGCTCAAGCATATGCACTGCCTCTCCATCCATTCTCTATGGGGGTCGCAGGAGATGGCAGAGTACAGCACTGGCTATTTCCAGTGGTCCCAAAGAGAATAATGAAGCAGCTAGGCGTATGTGTGGCCTGCCACATCATCAAAAAGGGGGAACAGGACCCGTTCCTGGGATCAGTGGGGGTCGCTGAATCAGACCCCACTAATCATATAGTTATGCCCTATGGTGTGGAGAGGATAACTTGAAAACTTGGACAACCCCTTTAAATCCTTCACCACTCCACCAGTATCTCTTTACATGTAACATGTAAATACGGAATATCATCACTACAGCCATGTAATCCATATGTGTCAGTACTGGAGAATGTGACGCACTGTGCAGAATTTTTCGGGCATATCCCTTTGCAGGTTACAACCTTTAACAAAGCCCAAGCAAAGGCTCTAGAGGAGCAACGTGAGCAAAGGGCACAAACGGAGGGTCATAACTGGAGCAGAGGCATTAGGGTCATCTGAGGCAGGGTAATAGTGGGGATCCTGAAGCAGGGGTAACTGGAGAAGAGGCAATATTAGGCTAGTGTCACACTAGCCACAAGGAACTCCGGCAGGCTGTTACGGCTGGTGAACAGCCTGTCGGATCCTTGCTGCCACTAGTGCATGAGCGCCCCCGGACTACCGCTCTGGCCCCATTGACTATAATAGGGGCGGGCCGGAGTTCCGGCAGCAGCATGGAAAATATGCCAAGAGGCGGCCGGAATAAAACTACGACATGCACTAGCGGCAGCACGGATCCGACAGGCTGTTCACCCACCGGGAAAAGCCTGCCGGAGTTCCTTGCCGCTAGTGTGAAAGTACCCTTAGCGGTGCATTTAGAGTGGGGGCATCTGGAGCTTGAGCATTTTTGGGGGTGCACCTAAAGCAGAGGCATTAGGGTCACCTGAGGCAGGGTAATAGTGGTGATCCTGGAGAAGAGGTATTAGGGGGCAACTGGAAAAGATGCAATATTATAGGTGCATTTAGAGTGGGGGCATCTGGAGCTGGGGCACTTATGAGGGTGCACCTAAAGCAGAGGCATTGTGGGGACCTAGGGCAGAGTCTTCCCCCCCCTCAATGCCACTCTGACCTCTGCAGAGAGCAGCACACATTCATAGATCTGTGTCTGCTATAAACAAATCCCCTATTTCCCCCTTACAGTCTCCTACAGCTCCCTACTGTCACACACCTGAGAAATCAGCCCAGCACCCCAGAGGAGTCCTTCTCTCCAGCAGCCACAGTTTCCTGACAGAAGGGAGGGCAGGAGGAGGCAGACACCTTCTCTCCTCCTTCATAGCCAGCAGCCCCAGTAGTCTAGAAGATACTGTGGGGCCTCCTGTACAACGTACACCAGTAGGAGTCTGCATCACTGTGCGATACTGCCACCTAGTGGCTACAATAATTATCTCTCCTGAGAAAGGAGAAATAATTATTTCTCCATCTTATCTCGGGTGCAGGAGACTGGGGGCCCACCGAGTAATCCCCCGCCTCCCGGTGGGCCAGTCCGAGCCTGCTTACATGTGATATACGAAATGTAAGCAGGAACATACTCAAACAATCCAGCGGGTTTTGGCAGAGTGGGTATAAAGTATGTAAGTCCCATTCAGGTAAAATATCAAACAACTTTTTTTAAACAACAGCCCAAAATTAAGCTTTCTGAACATCAGTGGTCACATGTACATTATCCACTCATTTACAAAAAAAATAAGGCACCCAGATAGAAATGTCTTATTACTGCAACGTTCGGCATGCTGTTATGTCTCAGACAGATCTGTAAATGATTACAAGTGTGGTCTGACACACTGCCCCAACTGCTGGTGTGATCATCTGGGGAGCCATTGTATACAACAGTCGGTCACCTCTAGTAGTGATACAATGGACACTAATAGCTCAGCGATATGAGCAGGACATCCTGCGGCTACTTATGTTGCCTCTCATTGGAATTTTTCAGCAGGATAATTCTCACCCACATACAATAAGAGTTTCCCTTCCCAGGAATATATCTGCAAAATTGCAACACTTCCTTGCTTTGCATGGTTGCCAGACTTATCGCAAGTCACCAGCTTTGAGCACCTACCTGTGTGTAGGATCTGTGGGCAAATGTGCAGCGGAATACCATGTGGAACCTGTATGCCTACGTGCCCAACCATATATAAGCTAGTACCCAGGCTGGAGCCTTCTTTAATTTGCATAGTTGTCCCCAATAAACGTATCCTTTCTCTCTAATATTGTAATCAATTACATATATCAGCCTTACATTCACACACATATAGAGATTCATCGAGTCTTGGCGTGCTATTTTTTTGTCAATGAGTATATTATAGGCCTTTAGAAGACAAGCAGACAAAATAGGGCGTAGGCATAAAATCTGGTCAAAGGAAACGTCATTCAGTGTTAGGCCTCATGCACATGACCGTGATGTGTTTTGCGGACCATAAATTGCGGATCCGCAAAACACGGATGGCGTCCGTGCGCGTTCCGCAATTTGCATGGACAGCCTTCAATATAAATGCCTATTCTTGTCCGGAAAGCGCGGACAAGAATAGGACATGTTATATTTTTTTAGTGGGGCCGCGGAACAGAGCAACGGATGCAGAGCACACGGAGTGCTGTCCGCAACTTTTGTGGCCCCATTGAAGTGAATGGGTCTGCATCCATAGCAACTAGGAAGTAAAAATAAAAAATAGAGCTGAAATGTGATTTATTTCTTTTTTTAGGCAGTACTGACCCTTCATAGAACTGTATATATGCATGAGGCCCAGTGTTACGCTAGGCTTCTAGAAATAAAAATATAAAAGAAACATCAATGAGAGATCTTATTCAATAAGACCACTCATAAAATATTCATGGAGGCAAAATGTAAAAGAAGCAACGCTAAAAGGGCTTGGAAGATTTGTTACGTGCCATTCTGCTCCATGGATTCACATCAGACATCAAAGCTGTGCACAGATGTGAATTCAAGGGCCATAGAAATAAAGGATTGTTTTAATATAAGTCAAAATGAATACATGGGAAATGAAAAGTGTTTTCTTTAAATATATGGAAATGGTAATAAAGGATTTGTCTTTTGTTACAAAACCAACTATTAACATTAATATATGATTCACATTTATATTTGCCAAAATCATTAGTTAAGATATTGGATTCTTCTGGCTTACAGGATTCCAGTGAGGAGGAACACGCTCTCATTACCAAGACCGGATCTACATTCGCAACACAGCATCACCACTTGCTTCACTGTCTGGAAAAGACCACGGTAGGGAGATTGAAGCAATTTCCTTCTGCAGCCTTGTATTAGTTTCATAGCAGATGAGCTAGAATCTCATCAGAAAGTCTTTATAGTTCTGCTATGCCGTGATGGCTGCCGAGTCCTCTTGTTTTAATCTGACTACCATTATTTTTATATCCAAAGAAGATATCCTTGTTGGCCTTCCTTTGTCATTCACTTTTATATTTTGAGCTATTAGTTTTTATCATTCAGGTGCTTCCTTTTTAGACTTAGGGGGTCATTTATCAAACTGGTGTGAAGTAGAACTGTCTTAGTTGCCCATAGCCACCAATCAGATTTCACCTTTCATTTTCCAAAGGAGCTGTCAAAAAATGAAAGATGAAATCTGATTGGTTGCTATGGGCAACTAAGCCGGTTCTACTTTACACCAGCTTCGATATGGGTCAGATTTACTATTATGGTTACGACACAATTCTGGCATTAACTGCACCGTCATTTTGGTACCAATTACTTTAGACAAATGTATTATTGATTTATTTTTACAGTTATGTTCTTGTTTTATCATTGATGGTTATACGTTTGAACACCGTTTTATAGCCACATACTGAATGAAGCCACATAAAACGTAAGACTGTGGGGAAAAGACACCTAGAGGGCGGCTTCACTAAGGTCATAACTAGACTCCAAATAGAAATAGCTATGAATAACCATACAACAGTACATTTTTGTGAAAGATGGAGGTCGGCCACCTTGCGTGCTGGCCTAATACTTCTTCGGTGGACATATGCCTGTTGGTCACACACGTAGTTCTTTCTTGCAAGGCTCTTTCCGCCAGCTGTGACAACTGAAAAAGAGACCAACAATACGAAGTGTGCAGCAAATGCTAGAAATTACATTAGATACATTGCTTTATTCTTCTTCCACTGATTGTGAGTTTTAGCTTGTATTTTTGTGAATTCTCCTCCACACTTCGCCCAGAATTCCCTCCTTATTCGTTGTGTCTCCAGACCCTTTCTTGGTTGTTTGCATTCTAGGCAGTATTTTCTTCATATCAGGCTTGCTAAGCAGCTCTCAGGAATGCTGCCAGGTTCTGATATTGCATTACTGTAACAATGAAAGTTGTCTACAAGACGGCAGAACTTGATTTCAGCTACAGCAATCCTTTTTGCCAAGACCTAATCAATGGTTGTTGGTACTCAGATACCCAGAGGACTTGAGAACAGCAGAATTATTTACCAACTGGATGGTTGCAAAAAAATAAATACATTTTATATATATATATATATATATATATATAGATAAGCACAAATCAGACAATAAATACAGACTAATAAACTCACTGATAGATGACAGCAAACTGGATGAGGGAGACGGAGGCTGGCAATGGAGTAGATGGCAGACAGCAATGGCATCATACAGGTGTGAGGAGTGAAGAATGGAGGTACAGTAAGAGAAATAAAACCTAGCAGAAACTAACTTTGAACTGCTAAGTCCAACTGGAAGGCAAGAAAATCACAAAACTCACAGCAAACAGAAAGCCTATGACAAACATAACTACAATACAGACGGTAATAGGAGCGGAACCACAGACCCCAGGATGCACTGAAACTTAGCCAGTGGGCTGAGAATTAAGAATCTGGAAACAACTGCATATAGCATTCACTATCCCCTGGGGTGGGATTCAAATATTTAACAACAGGTTCCCTACTCAGCGGCGGATACGCGGCGTCACGACACATATTCACATATACATACACCATATATATGCAACACAGATAAATACACCATATACATGGTACACACACATAAATACACTATATACATGGTACACACACATAAATACACCATATATACACTACACACATAAATACACCATATACATGGTACACGTACATAAATACACCATATATACACTACACACATAAATACACCATATACATGGTACACATACATAAATACACCATATACATGGTAAACATACATACACACTACACACATAAATACACCATATATACACTACACACATAAATACACCATATACATGGTACACATACATAAATACACCATATATACACTACACACATAAATACACCATATACATGGTACACGTACATAAATACACCATATATACACTACACACATAAATACACCATATACATGGTACACATACATAAATACACCATATACATGGTAAACATACATACACACTACACACATAAATACACCATATATACACTACACACATAAATACACCATATACATGGTACACATACATAAATACACCATATATACACTACACACATAAATACACCATATACATGGTACACATGCATAAATACACCATATACACATACTACACACAGAAATACACCATATACATGGTACACATACATAAACACACCATATATACACTACACACATAAATACACCATATACATGGTACACATACATAAATACACCATATACATGGTACACATACATACACACTACACACATAAATACACCATATATACACTACACACATAAATACACCATATACATGGTACACATACATAAATACACCATATATACACTACACACATAAATACACCATATACATGGTACACATGCATAAATACACCATATACACATACTACACACAGAAATACACCATATACATGGTACACATACATAAACACACCATATATACACTACACACATAAATACACCATATACATGGTACACATCCATAAATACACCATATACATGGTAAACATACATAAATACACCAGAATTACTTTAGACAAAATACACCATATACATGGTACACATACATAAATACACCATATATACACTACACACATAAATACACCATATACATGGTACACATACATAAATACACCATATATACACTACACACATAAATACACCATATATACACTACACACATATCACTCAACATTTAAAAAGCCTAAGGAGCTAAACTATGGAATGGAAGCGCTCATCTCCAACTGTCGCTGTAATTTTAACAACCACATCTGGAGAACCTGAGGGAACTGGCTGAATCCCATGCCTGACTATACCCGTAAGGCTCCATTCACACGTCCGAAATTCTGTTCCCCATTTTGTGGAACGGAATTGCGGACCCATTCATTTCTATGGGGCCACACTGTGTGCTGCCCGGATCTGGAAAAGCAGATCTGCACTTCTGGGTCTGAAATTCAGTTTCCGAAAAAAATAGAACATGTCCTATTCTTGTCCGCAATTGCGGACAAGATTAGGCATTTTCTATTATAGTGCCGGTGATGTGCGGTCCGCAAAATGCGGAACGCACATTGCCAGTGTCTGTGTTTTGCAGATCCGTGGATCCGCAAAACACATGAGTATGTGTGAATGGTCTCTAAAGACATATGGAAACTAAAAGGTATTTAAAGTTATAACAATCAAAAAGTCCCTCTCGGCAAAAAAAGACTAAGCAGGTTGATAACAGAACCGAATTCGGATGAAGGGCAGTTACATAGGAAGCGCATAAAATTAAAGGGTCATTCACATCTGAAATAGGGCATGTGGGGCCAGCTCCTATCTGCAGAACAGGAGCCACATAGTGAACAGAGAGCAGCTACGCATACGTGGCCACCCTCTGTCCACCACTATTGGAGTTCTGTAAATAGCCAAGTGCTGGCCTGGGTATTTTCGTCAGTCCCATGGCAGTAAATAAAGAGGTGGCCATGCATGCGAGTGTGCTCATAATGTTATGAGACTTCTGAGAATAGTTGAGCATGCTCACTTGGCTATTTTCAGAACTCCCATAGCAATGAATGGAGAGCACACCATACATGGATAGGTAATCAATAGCAGATGGAGGGGGTTTCGACTCCCTGCACAGGGTTGTGGCAATCCTGCGAGCACTGCGTCCTCTTCATATTAACTTGTCATCTGCCTTGCAGTGGCAGTGCAGTGTACTTACAGCTGCCCATCTCGTTCAAGTGAATGGGACAAGCAGTTGTACAAGTATCTTTGAAGAGGATGCAGCAAGTCTGCGACCCCTTCATACAACTGATCGTGGGGGTGCCAGGAGTCAGACCCTTGCTGATCTGATATTGAGGCCATCAATATTATGCCGCTGCACAATTTTTTACATTTATTTTGAATATATATTTTCAACACGATATCCAATTACCAAGAGATTGAGCACATTTGGAAATGAGCACAACCCAGTAGTCTCCAGCCTGTGCCTTTCCAGCTGTTGGAAACGGCAGCTCGCACCATAAGGCTCTCATGGGCATGCTGGAGAGAATACTGCTATAATTTCAAAAACTGCTATCAGTTCAAAAACGTTTACATCCCAAAGCCTGCATCTTTCTCACAGCCAAGACGTTTTTTTATCTCCTACATTATTCAGTTGCCATAATTAAAGGGGTTGTTCAGCCAGTAAGACTGACGACCTATCTTCAGGATAGGACATCAATATCTGATCGGCAGGGGCCTGACTCCAAGCACCCCCGCCGATCCGCTGTTTGAAGGGTAGGCGGCGCTCGTGCAAGCATGACTTCTTCTTCAAGATCACACCGCACGTCATCTCAAAATTCTCAGTGGCTCAGAGTAATTACACGTGCTTGTTCCATTCACTTGAATGAGACAAGCACTTCTAATTACACGGTGACGCCGATGCAGGCGAGACAAAGAGCAGTGCAATCTTAAAGAGGAAGCAGTGCTCGTGCCGGAAATCGGACCTCCAACAAACTGATATTGATGATTCCATAAATGGCATCATCATGACAACTCCGATCCATATGCCCTACTCATTCATATAGATGTAATAGAGGGTGGGAGATTGCTCTATGACCCACAGTGAAAAGCATTAACATGAAGACCCTCTTCCTCTGGCGGAATGAAGTTGTACCTGAATAGCCACCATATAACAGCTGCAGGGAAGATGTCGTGCAAGCCACAGTAGTTGTTTTTGCTAGGGATCGCAGAAGCCGTACTTATTACGTAGTACATATTAACTCTCTAAGTAACTGGCCAAATTTCGCTTTTGCATTTTCATTCCCCGCACTCCCATCCACCTTCTAAGACTGATAACTTTCCACTCACACAGCCTTATGAGGGCTTATTTTTTGTGGGACAATTTATGTTTCCTAATGGCACCATTTAATTCACCATATCTTGTATTGCAAAAAAGCGGAAAAAAAATATTTGTGTGGAGAAATTAAAAAATACATTTCCGGTTTTGTTTATATGCTAAAAATGACTTGACAAGCTTATTCTGTCGGTATGATTACGGCGATATCAAGTTTATATACTGTAGTTTTGTTTTTTTACTACTTTTAAAGAAATAAAAACCTGTCAAAAATAAAAATTTCCTTACATCGCCACATTCAGACATCCATAACTTTTTATTTTTGGTCTACAGAGATGAGCTCTGTACTTCATTAGTACCATTTTTGGTAACCTACTTTTCATTCAATTTCTTGGGAGGGGCAAAGTGACCCAAAAATTGCAAATCTATAATTTTTTTGGGGGGGACATGGCGATATCAATTATGTTTATTTTTTATTGTTACATGATTTTATATAGGTGTTCTGTGGATATGACTGCTTTCTCTTTATACTTTGTATATGTATGGTCTGCTCAATAAGGAAACCCGAATAACCACTTTTTGTGTGTTGAACATTGATTATTGAAGGGAGTAGGACGTACACGTAAGTATAATCTCCTTGGTTTTAGGAATCTGAAGATATACAGTATGTCTGATAGTATCTGTATAACTGGGATAAATGATTTCTTTTCCTATATCTTTTCTTCAGGTAAATATAATTGTGCTGTATGGCTTCTGTCTCATGCATATCTGTCTCTGTCATCCAAATAATCTCCATTTCCCTTATTTTTCTATTATCATGTTGCATGTAGGGGTTATCTCATATTGTGGATGAGTCCATCTTACCACTAAGTTCTTCATCCAAAATCCAGGTACCATTTCAATCTTTCTTCTGATTGTGGAAGATTAGTAGCCACCTTCTTATGTAATGCAACTGTAGTATCAGAGGGAATCTGTCACCAGCAACCTCCCTATAAAACTGTATAGACACATATCTGTGGTTTCCCTGATGAAAATATTGTTCTTCTTTTGTTGATCCAAGACTGTGTTCCTGAGCAGTGATGGCCAGTTCGCATTGTTTGCCCGCAAACACATGCGGGCTGCCATCTTTCCTCACAAGTCCGGCAAGGCACAGGTAAGCCCTTACCTGTGCCTGCGCCGCGAGCCGGTCTGAAATCAAATGCGGTCAGCGGGAGCAGGCAGTTCCGAGAACAGCCGCTGGGAACTGCCTGCTGCTGTTTTCGGAACTGCCTGCTCCCGCTGACCGCATTTGATTTCAGACCGGCTCGCGGCGCAGGCACAGGTAAGGGCTTACTTGTGCATTGCCGGACTTGTGAGAAAAGATGGCAGCCCACATGTATTCGCGGGCGAACTGGCCATCACTGTCCCTGAGTTCTGATATTTTTCTTAATATGCACATTAGACCTTTGGTGCAATGAGGGCATCACCATTGTTCTTGTTGCCCACCAAGCTCTACTTATTTATGTGGCCAACCCTTCCCTTCCTGCTTTGATTGACAGGGCCAGGCAGTGGCAAAGGAGTGAGGGAGGGGATGACCCCAGAAAGGAGCCAAGCTTGGGTGCAACAAGAACAATGGTGATGCCCTTATTGCACCAAAGGCCTAATTTGAATATTTAGAAAAAATATCAGAACTTGTGAACAGAGCCTTGGATCAACAAAAGGAAAACAGCGTTTTAATCAGGTGAACCAAAGCGATGTGTCTATGCAAACAGTTTTATAGGGAGGTTGCTGGTGACAGAACTCCTTTAATGTAGTATTCTGTTTCTTCAGTGAGCTGTGTCATATATAACTGAATGAATCTGCAGGTGCCCTACATCTGAAAAAATCAGATATTTGTTTCTTTGTGAATGTCGTCACATTGTGTGCAAACACTAAAATCTGTCCCAGATTGTAAAATGAATGAGCTCATGCTATTAACAGATATAACCTTACATTCTGAAAATTCTATATCTTCAAATCCATCATCATTAAACATCCACAAACCCTTTTACTGGACATCTTAAGCTGGCCATACACAAGGTAAAAGTTTGCCAAATCTGCCAAATTCGGTGACATCAACCAATAGAATAGAGTGATCAAGCATGTTTGATTTCATAAATAATCAATTTTATGTTCACTTCATAGAAATAAACACGTATTCTTAGCCGAACTGAATGTGAATGTTTATGGCAAAGCCAAGAGAATGTATCCGACAGTGATCTCGTGTATGGCCAGCTATAATCCACCAAGAACGGATCAGTAATAAGCTTTTACTATAACGGTAGATCCTATGCTTACAGATGTCTTTACACAGCCATGTTATCAGAACTAAAACAGATATTTTTCAAATATCTGAGTATATTAATGTGAGTGAGAAATATCACTGACTTTATAAAATAATTTTTGAAAATACAAAGTGACTTATTTATTGGAATTGATGCAGGCGGCTGTAATTTTTTTCTAGTGCAGGGAGATTGGATTGATCTTGGAAAGTGATGGACTACTTTTTGCCTCACCGGTTTTCATAAATAATGGCTGCTATATTATGCCCATAATGTAATAATGTCTACGCAATTTTAACAAAACTGGCTAGCATCAAGTCATTCACTGCATCTAGAAATCAGACTGGTGTAATAAGAATGTTGTGTAAGTGTTTTCTAAGCCCTTATTTTGTCTTCCTGTGTGACCTGCTCCTTTACTTTCCTTGTTCATGTGTCAGGAGCTAAATATTGTTGGCGCACACTGTTTACTAAACAATTCAGCCGTAAAATTACAAATTAAATAAAACTTCTATGATAGAAGCCTGTTGTACTAAACTTTCATGGGCCAATTTCTTGTGGAAAAAAAGTTCACAGTTGACCATTGATGGTGGTTATCCTATTGTGCTTTCTAAAAACTCAAAGATGTATAGGGGAGGAGAGTGACAGCCCTTTGCCTGCTGCTTAGCTTCAAGGAAAACTAACCTACAGGCAATCCCATGTCCTGGATACAGGTAGAAGGTAGATAATGGTCAACACAGTGTTCAATATGAATCTGTGCCACAACCTTACATATCCCATTTTGGAGGGACTTGGATGACTAGCAAACAGAGCTTGAACCTGCTATGTTGAGCATAGTGTCTGAGCTGCATGTTATGGGCAGCATGTTATAGAGCAGGAGGAGCTGAGCAGATTGATATGTAGTTTTATGGGAAAAGTTTCAGTATAACTTGTATTTTATTAATTTAGATTCCTGCTCATTCTGGCCCTTGTGATGTGATCCTATCAGTTAGTGTTCATTGAATCAAAGCCAAACTAATTGACTTTGATCCGAATTTCAGGAAATAATTTGATCCGAATTTCCTCGTGCTCTGTGGTAGCGAATCTATTTTAGCTGAAATGGCGGCAAATTTTTTTTTTTCGCTACATCCATTTGCTTGCAGAGAGGCCGTCTTGATTGAAGACACTGCGCAAAATCTCGCACAGGGTGACCTGTAGCGTCACCGTGCTGGCCGGTTGTCTTCAATCAAGATGGCCATGACAGCCTCTCTGCAAGCAAATGGATAAGGTGAGTATTTATATATTTTTTAACCCGTGAAAGGCCTTAATTTTAATCTCCGATGCCGCGATCAGCGATGAACGCGACATCTGAGGGGTTCAGTGACATGGGGCGGCACTATCGCCGTTCTCGTCATTGCGCCCACTACATTAAAAGGAATGCACTTGGTGACAAAGTAATTTGTCACAAATCTAATTTCTTTGTGAAATCTTTCCTAACTTCGCTCATCACTGCAGCCTTCCCCCTATGACTGAGCATGCAGAGATAGCCTCCTTGACTGCCCAGAATGAGCAGGAATTAAAGCATTAAAATAAAAGTTTTGCTGAATCTTTTCCCACAAAACTACTGTAAGGGATCATCTATTTTCGGGGGATCACACTCACAGATATCTTCACTCTAAACAAACACATAAACGCATCCCTGACTCACCTAGAGAGCCCTGTTCACATATGGAACACAAATGCAGCTTTCCTCAGCTATACAGTCCAGCAACCTCCAGGCTGTAAAACATCAACACCTTTAGGGGGATTGTGGCCCAGTAGTCCTCCCGACTCTGGCCTCGTGATCCTTGTTTCACAGGCGTCACCGCGTCACCCAAAGTTCAGGCTATCGCCTAGCGTCGTGGCCCCTCAGCCAACCCGGCTGAGACCACTCACACAGAGCCTCTGCTCCAGGATCACACAAACTTCCCCCAGACTGAGATAGTGGAAGGTGCTTTATGCCGGCCTGATTACAGCAGGCGTCACCTGCGATCACCTCAGGTAGAAGAAATCTGCTCTGCCTCCTGCTGCTCTATTACATGCTGCCTGCATATTACACTGCATTGTCATGGTGACAGGTTCCCTTTAAAATAAAGTTAAAGTAATGAAATCCAAAAATTTTTAAATGTAATTTACCCTAAGGGTCAGTGAATCGGAAACATTTAGTCAAGGATAGCAAATACTATGTACATGTATAAGGAAAGTAAACATGGCTTAGGAAACCCTTACCTATGACATTTTTATTATAAAAGAGTGTGCTTATTAAAGTGCCACTGCATTCAGACAAAGTGGCACTTTAAATGCAGGCATCTATAACATGCCTATAGCCATTACAGACTGCAGTCGCAGAGGTAACCCGAAACTAAGGTATGTTGTTCGTCATATTCACAGCCCATGTGGAAGAGACAAGTGGAAGGCACAATCAACTGGAGGAGAACCACTGACGAACAAGGCTCCTCCGTTGAAGTGATACCCACAGTTTCCATTTAATCAGAACTATAAAAGCATCAAACAGCACAGGACTGTACATCTTGTACTCTGCCTCCGCTCTCATTAGTGGTCATAGTCATCTGATAAATGCTTGCTTCTAAAATCCCACTGTCCTACGACAGTCCTAGGACAGTAGTGATTTAAATGAAGATTTGTAATTTTTTTATCCTTACAGTGTTTCCAACAGTAAATTAAAATGTTGGCCCCATTGTTCTACATACGTCCTTATGAATGTAAGATAGCTAGTTACAATTTTTTTTTCATTTAAATACAATTGCCTTGTGTAGTCTCCATTTTTCTTAAATGCCATAATTATTGTGTTGCAGCTGTTTAATAACTGTACTTGTGCTCAAGCTGACATGTTTGGCACAGCTCTTGCATTGCTTGAATTTGGCTTTAAGCTACCTATAATTGTAGCTATTTAGAAAATAAGTGTGTAAAAGCCCATACACGCAAAACAACATGCGATTTCTACAAGCTCTAATTGAAGACTGTTAGTCACCATAGACTGTGAGGACGAGACCCTGGCATTCTTTCTGTACAACTATAATTGACTTGTGAATAACATGACTATACACATTAGTTGGTTGGCAAGTGGTAAGGGGTGGGGGCATTCACAGCTTTATTGTCATAGACATACCTCACCCGAATTCAGATGAACATGATAAATATGACCTTACACAACTTTATATTATTACCAGGATGATGATCTCCGCATCTGTAGGAACATGTCCAAGATGACTCTTTCGTAGGTCAAGGTTCTCTCCCCTCTCCCGGCTGTGTCAAAGGAATGAATTACTGATACTGATCACCAATGACAATGTCATAAGGGGTTATTCAGGGGCTGGAGGAACCACTGTAGATTACCAAGGCATAAGATGATATGACAAGGGTGGTCACATAATAGGGGTGATGAAATTACAAGGCAATAATGGCCAATGTCAGGGATATTGGCTGCCACAATTAAAGGGGACAGAATAATGTCAACATTTAATGCAAGATACAGGATTTACTTATCTCAAAGGCACAGTTGTTGCAACATGTAGCACGGGTGACTTAAACCAGTGACATGTTTGTCCCACTCTAAGGCTTCATACAGGTGATGACACTGTGGGCTTGAAATTAGGTGTGAGAACATAACTGACTTGATGTCACTGCTGATAATGTCATCCAAGAGGGTTGTCAGTGATTGGGCGGTGGGTCTCTTAAACACCAGTAAATGTGACATCACAATGATAATGACGTAGTCATTCCCTTTAGGGACTTTCAGTGGGTGGTGAAGTCACATGTGATTGTGTCACAAGTGGGGTAATGGTAAATGTTAATATCACGAAAAGTGTCAAAAAATGGTTAATGAAACCACGGGCGTGGTATGACACAGGTTCACTGCTTACTGGTTTTATCTCAGTGATGATATCCTCCGGGGGACTTCTTAGGGACACAGGCATCAGTGGATATGACATCACAGGGTTGCAGTGTCATAGTCTCATAGTGTCACAATTATAATGGGCATTGGGCATTGTCATTGACATTTTTAGACCTGTCCCCTTTAAGACCCCAACAGTTGGAAACATCAAAAGTGCTCATGTCACAGGTATGATCATGTCATGCTGTGATGCCACAAGTTATTCCAGCCCTGTAAATACCCCCTAACTGCTGGGCAGTGGGGCAACTGTACATGAGAACAGACCTGGTGTTCACCCTGACCCTTACATTGCCAGGGATTTTGGACATTGCATATTTCCAGTAGCCAGGAAAATTTTCACACTTTAGACATATACTGTACAAATAAAGTCTAAACTGTAAAGATATCCTAACCAAACCCTGTACCCATATGTTAACAATAGACATCTGGTACAATCATAGCACAGACATTCACTTCGGTCTTCGGCGCAAGCGCAGTGAGTGAAGGCTGCTCTCCTGATGCCGGCTTCCTCACTGTGACTTAGTCGGCGCAGTGAGGAAGCCAGCGCCAGGATCGCATCATTCATTCACTGTGCCTGCACTGAAGACAGAAGTGAACGGCGCAGGCGCGGGATTTCGCCAACGATGCAGGGAACAGTGGCATCAATCAAGAGGAGCGGGGCGGGCACAACACTGGACCTGGGCGGAATACAGGGTGAGTGGACGGAGCCTCTAGGTGCTGATTTTACGCCCACATAGCACCTAGAGGCTCATTAGCATATAATAAAAGTGCTTTTTTAACAAAAACAGCTGCAGGGACTAACGTTAGAAACATACTGTTATGTCAGTCAGCTACATAACAGTATTTCTGGTGATAAAAACCCTTTAACAGTGACCTCCACAGTGACCGCCCCTTTAACAGTGAACTCCACAGCGTCCATCCATTTAATAGTGGCCCCTGCCCCCCATGCATGTAGCAGTGTAGTTGTGCCATCATACGTCATATGACAAAATATTTAAGGACCTGCGAACTGCTAAAACCTGTGATCAGTTGTTATGGCAACCTGGAGTAGAACTGTGAGCTTCTATTGGCTGATAAGTCATCGGGTCATTTTTTGGGAATATCTCAGGATCGGTACACCCTAGAGAGCTGGGGGGGTATAAAACATCCCCAGACACCTGATGTACCTGTGTGCCAAATTTGGTGAAGATTGGTCCAGTCGTTTGGTCGCGCATAAAGAACGACAGACGTCTAGACAGACAGAATCTCATTATTATAATATAAGAAAATCCAAGTTTATTGAAAAATACAATTAGAAAACATCAGATCATGGAAAACATACCCATAAAATTGCTGTGCTAAGTACATAACCCCCACATCACAACGTTCCCCCAAAAAGATGGAACAACATGACATGGAAAAAATGGCGTAATCCTGTAGTGTACCAGGATTATAATCCAATTTTCTTCACATTTCAACAGGACATCATGTCTATCTTTACCATTATGTGGTGAGAAAATCAATTTAAGATTAAACAGTCCATATCACCATTGTGAACATCTCTAATATGGTTAAACAGGTACATCCCTTACCTGTTTTTGGGAAGTTTTTATGTTCCGTTATTCTATGGAACAATGGTCTGATGGTCTTGCCTATGTAGAAAAAATGTGTATGGGCAGAATAACAAAGACTCAAAATCAGACCTGCATGTTATTAAGTGCTGCACTAAATTATCCAATCCCTATAATGACCCCCAGAATGTCCCTCCTCTAGATCATACTTACCTTCTCGCTAGGACCCGCGTCCCTGCAAAGCTGACGCTGCATATCCCCTGTTCCGTGGATCAAAACATCCAGAGACGGGGGGAGCAGCCAATAGCAGGCTGCGATGTTGACCAGCTTTGCTAGCATTGCGGGGTCATTATAGGGATTTGATAACCCCCTTTAATTTTTGCATCGCCTTAACTATACAGTGGGAGGATTTTTTTCCATATTGATTAGTTCAGGATCGGATGCAGGTGCCCATGTTTTCTATTGGCCCTTTTAATATTATCTGCAAAGGGCTTTGAAATGACAATTTATTGTTTTTTCATATTTAGCTATTTTGCTCAATAATATTTCCTTGCTATTTTGATTTAGGGCTCTAGTAAAGGCTTCAGATATGATCATTGCTGGGTATCCTCGAACCCAAAGACGACCCGAAAGATCCAATGCCTGTTCTAGCAATGTATAATATTTACTATCATTGTGCCGTAAACTGAGGAATTGACTGTATGATCTTTTGATATGATCAGGGTGATAACTATGATTGTGTAAAAGTGAATTGGTTGCTGTGGATTTCCTGAACCCTTTTGTCAATAATTCTCCCCTTTAGATTAAATAACAGTATCCAAAAACTTCACAATGTTTCCCCCCAAAATGTGCTGTAAATTCCATATTTAGTTCATTAATATTTATATACTCCACAAATGAATGGGATTCTATTTGTCTGACCAAACACGTCGTCTACAAATCGAGTCCAATATTGGATATGTTTAATAAACGGATTGTTCACATTATAAATATATTTTTTCTCCCCTATTGACAAGAACAGGATTGCAAAGGTTTGCACCACTGGCATGCCCAGGCCTGTACCAGTGCGCTGGGCATACCAGTGGTCACCAAACCTGGAAAGGTTATTGGACAACACAAAATCCAAAGATTCACAGACAAAGGCCTCTTGCACACGAATGTTTTTTTCCCGTTCCGTTTTTTGCGTTCCGTATACGGACCGTATACAGAACCATTCATTTCAATGGATCTGCAAAAAAAACGGAAGGTACTCCGTATACCTTCTTTACGTATTTCCGTTCTGTTCAAAGATAGAACATGTCCTACTATTGTCCGCATAACTGACAAAGATAGTACTGTTCTATCAGGGGCCAGCTGTTCAGTTCCGCAAAAAACTGAATGCACACGGACGTCATCCGTATTTTTTGCGGATCCGTTTTTTGCGGACTGTAAAATACTGAAAAAGCCATACGACCGTGTGCAGGAGGCCAAAGTCAATATATTGTTAATTTTTACCAGACCTCTAATAGAGTTTCTACAGCCTCAATACCATCATTATGGCGTATGCAGGTATACATCAATTGTTGCCAATATATACGTTATATAAGACCGCACTGCTTCTCAGTTTTCAGGAAAGATTCCTCCTATGTTCAGGTCATAGGCGTATTGCAGACCCAGGGAAAAGAACATCAATCTTCACACGAGACACTGTCCCTCTGGGTAAGTCGCTCTGTGAAGTATCAGAAGGTCGCATAGATAGTGAAGCGCCATCGACAGAATCACATATAAACTGAAATAGTCAAATCACATTGGCGTGGAGGAGATCCCGTCGTGAAAATCAATCGCTGTGAGGTGGAATGGATCTACAAATTAGACACATTACAGCCACAGGGACTAAATGTGGAGTTTGACCTAAAGCCCTGTGATGGAATTTCTCTGAATCTTTACTGACTTCAAACTGCGATCCCGAAATTCTGAGACTGGGGAAAGTGCAGTTTTAGTTTTGGTTGTACTGACTATGTGAACAGCACCCAGTGGATAGAACGGATAGGGTGTGGTATTTAAAGGGAATCTGTCACCTATTTTGACCATATAAAACTGTTAACATAGCAATGTGCAATAAAGTACCTTCTTACCTACATGTGTCTTCTTTCTTTTATTCAACTTTTCATTCTTATTAAAAAGCGATTTTTCTGATATGCAAATGAGGTCTCAAGGTGCCCAGAGGGGCGTTATTACTCTGCTCTAGCGCCCAGTAACGCCCCCCTGCAGTGCCCAGCCCGCCTTTCTTCCAAGCCCAGCACGCCTCCTAAGAAATAAATGTCCTCTCACATACTTGCCGAACGGCGCCGCCCCCTCCCCACTACGTCATTTAATTTATTCACTGCATCGGCCCTTGCTTCCTCCTCTCTTGTCCTCCTCCGAAATCCCGCACAGGCGCAGTATCGCTGAGTGCCTGCACGATATTCCTGCTCCAGAGGGCAACAGCCTCACTAGTGTCACTGGGAATGCGCCGAGCCCAGTGACGTAATCAGAGCGCTGTTGCCTCTGAGAAATTTTAGAGGAGGAAGCAAGGGCCGGTGAATGTAGTGAATAAATTAAATGACGTAGTGGGGAGGGGGCGGCGCCGTAGGCCAAGAGAGGAGGAAGCAAGGACGGTGCAGTGAATAAATTAAATGACGTAGTGGAGGGGGCGGCGCCGTTCGGCAAGGATGTAGGAGTACATTTATTTCTTAGAAGGCGTGCTGGGCTTGGAAGAAAGGCGGGCTGGGAACTGCAGGGGGGCGTTACTGGGCGCTAGAGCAGAGTAATAACGCCCCTCTGGGCACCTTGGAACCTCATTTGCATTTCAGAAAAATCGCTTTTTAATAAGAATGAAAAGTTGAATAAAAGAAAGAAGACACATGTAGGTAAGAAGGTACTTTATTGCACATTGCTATGTTAACGGTTTTATATGGTCAAAATAGGTGACAGATTCCCTTTAATGTTGAGCGGATTAGCTTGTAGGTGAGGAGGGTGCGGTCCCTGGTTTCTGGAGTATATCATGTGAACAGATCTCTGTGAGTGAATACGAGGGGGAGGGATATTAATCTCTTATGAATGAAAGAAGTGTAATTTTCTACTGGTCTGAGTGCACCATGTGAGCGGAGTAGTGATAATAAATGGGAGTTTTATGAACGGGAAAACAAATATCTTTTTAGTTTTTAGAAATTTGATAGACAAAGTATGCGCATCGAGTGTGAATTTATACATATGAAATGTCTGTTTACTATTGATAATTTAGAGAATTGTTTTATATGGATTACTGGATGGGGGGAGGAGGGAACATGCATTTGAAGATATCAAAAAGACAGCCCCTAAAGAAGGTGCAATATTCGCCCCTGACAAAGCATGAGCAAAACCCGGGTCGGGCAGGAATACGAGGGTGATTTTATTGTTGATATGCTTTTAACCTTACCACCTTTGTAAGTATAAATAAAACCCTTTATATGTGATTCTTTCGCTGGCGCTTCACTATCTATGCGACCTTATGATACTTCACAGAGCGACTTACCCAGAGGGACAGTGTCTCGTGTGAAGATTGATGTTCTTTTCCCTGGGTCTGCAATACGCCTATGACCTGAACATAGGGGGAATCTTTCCTGAAAATTGAGCAGCAGCGCGGTCCTATATAACGTATATATTGGCTAGTGTGAACTTTACCCACTTCACTTTGGGACCTGCAGTGCAATATTTACAGGCAACAAAGACTTTTTTATTATTGATCAATTGTTGCCAGACTGTAACCTTCCTGCCAGGACACATTCTTCAATTGTTGTAACAATGTTTTAGTGTCTAAGAAAAAAGACGGGACCACTTTAAGAACTTAAGAAGGTGTTGCAACAACCAGTCTAAATACTGTTATTAAGGCTCAGTGACAGATGCCTTGAAAGCCATAGTGGGCCTGCCAGGGGGTCTACTCTTAGTCCTTATGAATCTTGGGGAGAAAATACCAATTTGGTTTGGAAGGACTGGGTGGGAATAGATGATTGGCCAATTTCTCCGATATTGTTTTCCTTTCCACATTTTTACATGGAGCCCAATGTTTGTAGTATTTTCATAATGGCGCCATCAGATAACCGCTATAGGTGGTATCATCCTGTAATTGTCGCATAGATTCCGCATAATAATATTCACTGTTAATGACAACTATATTCCTACCCTTGTCCGCAGGTTTTATTACAAGCTCTTTATAATTTTTTTAACCATTTTGAAGATCGGGTGTTCCTACAACCGGCAGGAGACCTACTTCCTCTCCATACCCCCCACAGAATTGGGTGGATAATAATTTTTTTCTTTCTGCCCCCTCTGTGCACTGGGCACCTAAAGGGCTTGCTGATATCATTTTAGAGTCTTTTGTATTAAGGGTATTATTTGATCTTGAACCATTATTGTCCTCCAATGGAACTGAATCCAATCCAAAATCAGTAGTCCAGTAATCAGTAGTCCAGTAATCAGTAGTCCAGTAATCCATTTGTTGTTTTTTATTTTTGCGATCACATCTACCTCTAAAGTTACTTGTCATCTGGGATTACTGGCGGGGTTCTTTCCATGAAAAGACTTTGTCTAAGTCAAAATCCAGTTTATCTCTGATAAACGTGTCCCTTTTTCTTTCATTTATTTAATTTTGTATCGAGACAGGCTTTGTATCCACTTTCCTTCGGAATGATTGAAATTGTGCTGCAGTTAAACATTGTTGCAATTCACACTTGGATTTTTCCAATTCAGCTCATATTGTGTCATATTCCTGAATCGACCTCTCCAGGTCAATCCGTAACAGGTTTTTAGTGTGTTCCAAATTACCTTTTTTCCATTTTTGGACAAAAGTACTATCCTATAAATATATTCAGAACCCAAAGGAGTGAATACCACTCTGCTCAAAGTGCTACACCAAGGGCCCAATCTGTACAAGTATTGCAAGACTGATGGCTCTTCTAGTGACAATTTCCTTATTCACTTACTATTATTTTATCTAAATGGATCATTTTGAAGTGTATTTTCTAAGAATAAGTCATCCATTAAAATGTTCCTTGCATGTAACTACTGAGGATTTCCCACTGCTATCTGTTAAAATGGGATATCATCTATATGCGCATGGCCACACCTGGTTCAAAGTGGAGAATCTGATGTCTTATGCCTCATTCACATGTCAGTGTTCGGTCAGTGATTTCCATCAATAATTTTGAGCCAAACACAGAACAGGTGCAGATCTTTCCCTTATACCAGGGTTTCTCAACTCCGATCCTCGGGACCCACCTACCGGTCAGGATTTGAGAATGTCTCACAAAATGAATACATGTGGTAAGTCCTGATGTATGGGCACTAATTATATCACCTGCTCAATACTAAGGAAACCCTGCCTTATACCTGTATTTTTTGCCCCATAAGATGCACTTTCCCCCCCCCCAAAAAATGGAGGGAAAATGCCCCTGCGTCTTATGGGGCGAATGCTGACAGTTTAACATCGCAGTCTGTGATGAGCGAGCGGGGGAAGGACTGGGAGGAGGAGCTGGGGGCCGGCAATAGCGTCAGGGCGGTGCAGTCACTGTACTATAGCCCCGCCGCGCCGCTCCAGTGCTGCACAAATATAAAATGCCTTATTCAATTAAAAGTGATTAAACATGCCCCCTCACTCCTATTAGTACCGTACATCCTAACAGCTTCAGTAGAATGCAGGCAGGCAGGCCGGGCGGGCGGCAGCGTAACTCCCTGATGTCACGTGCCTGCGCCGCCTACTTTATGAATGAAGCAGGCGGCGCAGGTAAGTGACGTCAGTGAGTGACGCACCGGCCGCCCGGCCCACCTGCCGGCATTATACAGAAGCTGTTAGGATGTACGGTACTATTAGGAGTGAGGGGGCACGTGTAATCACTTTTAATTGAATAAGACATTTTATATTTGTATACTGGAGCGACGGGGGGGGGGGGGGGGGGTCTGTGGATAACATCCGTGGATGGCACAGTTAAGGGGTGGGGGTCTGTGGATGGCACTGTTATGGGCTGGGGGGGTCTGATGATGGCACTGTTATGGGCTGGGGGGGTCTGTGGATGGCACATATATAACAGTGCCATCCACAGATCCCCCCCTGTAACAGTGCCAGCCACAGATCCCCCCTGTAACAGTGTCCGTCATCCACAGATACCCCCATAACAGTGTCCGTCATCCACAGATCCCCAGTAATAGTGCCATCCAGAGACCACCATTAGTTCCAAACCCACCAAAAGCACACCTTTTTTTCCTCCCCAAAAACCTAGGTGCGTCTTATGGGCCGGTGCTTCTTATAGGGCGAAAAATACGGTACCTTATGTCTGTGGAGGCTCAGAATCACTGATGGAAATCACTGACTAAAACACTGACATGTGATTATACCTAGGCACTATTTCTAGTTTCCATCTCACTGCTCATGAAGGTGACATCCAACATCAGAGAAGTATGTGCAGCAGTTATGTGCAGGATATTATCCTGAAAATACACTGTGCTACATTACCAAATCTAGGCCATAACCATTATAACACTTGTCTGCCACTGAGCTCACAGCTACATATCCTGTATGGGTCAATGTACTTCTTCATCATTATAGATATTTAAAATGCGATGACTAAAACATTTGTAGATAAAGTAGTTATGCTTATTATCCACATACCGTAGCAGCTAGTTCAGTTTATCAGCAGATTATCCCGATTCAGAGCATTATAATGCACTAATCCATAGATAATTGGCAGAACCGTTGCTGGCAATGTGCCAGTGTGATATGGTGCTTGCGGTTAAACTAACACTGCCACTTTATACATACACGCCTTCAGACATTATGATGTGGGCTATAATATTATGCAGAAAAATTCCCACTTCTTTCATGAAAGTGAGTTATTATTTTAATCAGTCATTGGATGCCGGGAATATGCTGTGGATTACAGTGCAAGACATCTTTGTGTATTACATATGTACTTTAACTTATGTGTATATATAGCTCTTAAAGTGTCTTGAAATGAAAACAAAAAAAAACTTTATTAGCAGTTCCTTTTAAAACAATAGGTAGTGGCTAACTTACAATGATAAATATAAAATACAATGGAGGAATGAATCATCAGGTTACAGGACCGTGTCCACGGCCACTAATGCCCTTCTGCAATGGAACAGCGGATACTCTACCCCATAGAAGTAGGAGATCCCGAAAGGACAATACCTTAGGGCCCATAGAAACTGCTTAGAGTGGGCAGATTTTAAAATGGCGGCAGGAGATCTTCAAAGGAGGTTTATGCAGAGAGGATACCCCCAGTCCTCCCTCAAAAAAGCAGGCCAGCACGCGGCTGGTTGTAAATGGTAAAGTTTATTATATCCTAAGAAGAGGGAGACTAAGGAAGGGAAAGTTAGAACTATTGGCACCTTTGATCAAGAAATATGTGCAATTCTGCAGGACTCATGATCAGTTTTAAGATCTGATCCGGATGTGGGAGAATTGGTGGGAGATTACTCACTCATAACATACTGGAGAGGAGGCAACCTAAGAGACAATCTTGTCCACAGTGCATTCAAAACCCCTATAAAGGAAATCTGGCTCCCACAAAGACCATGTGGCACGTTCAGATGCGGGAACTGTGTCGCAAGTACAGCGATTAAGAAAGGCGACACAGTGACCAGCACAGTGACAGGACGCAACTACAGGATAAGATCTTTCATTAATTGTAAAACTGTAGGCGTGGTATACGTGGCGACCTGCATATGCCTTAAACAATATGTGGGAAAAACAGAGGGAATTCAGAAGGAGAATAGGGGAACACCTCTCCAATATCACCAAAGGAGACAACACCCCAGTGGCACAATATGTGTTACTACACCATGCAGGAAAAGAGAACTGTATCAGTTTTCAGGGGATTGAAAAAATCAAGGGATCCACAAGAGGAGGTGACACTGACAACCTCTTGCTATGGAAAGAGGCAGAATGGACGTTTAGACTTCAGACCGTGAAACCGCAAGATCTTAATGAATTCATATTATATTGTATACGTGTTTCATATGATAGCGCAGTCCTTACAGTCCTCCTTCCACATCGCCCACACTGGGGCAACCAAGGGGCAAATGGGGCAGCTGCCCCGGGCCCAGTTGCTCCTGGGGGGCCCGAGGCAGCTGCCTCTTGAGCCCCGCTAGCTACTGCCCCGGGTGTCAGACTGTCAGCTACACAGGGGGTGCTGCCATGAGTCCAGGCATAGTACTGTGTTAGAGCTGTGAATGTGATCTAGGACCTTAGATGACATCATCACCATGTGACCAGTAACCCAGCAATATTACTGGTCACATGGCTATGAGGTCATCACAGGTCCTACCAGGAGTGTTGCAGAAGTTAACTGTGGAGCTTTTTTGTGTGAAGATTACATCAGAAAAAGGTGACAGGGATGTTATGTTAATATACTGTAAACTACTGTATAGTGGGGGGCGCTGTATACTGTGGGGGGCTGTATACTGTGGGGAGGCCTGTATACTGTGGGGGGGCCTGTATACCGTGGGGGCCTGTATACTGTGGAGGGCCTGTATAGTGTGGGGGCCTGTATACTGTGTGGGGGGCTGTATAGTGTGGGTGGCTGTATACTGTGGGGGCCTGTATACTGTGTGGGGGTCTGTATACTGTGTGGGGGCCTGTATACTGTGTGGGGGCCTGTATACTGTGGTGGGCCTGTATACTGTGGGGGGGCCTGTATACTGTGGGGGGCTGTATACTGTGGGGGGGCCTGTATACTATGGGGGGCCTGTATACTATGGGGGGCCTGTATACTGTGGGGAGGCCTGTATACTGTGGGGAGGCCTGTATAGTGTGGGGGGCTGTATACTGTGTGGGGGGCTGTATACGGTGTGGGGGCCTGTATACTGTGGGGGGCCTGTATACTGTGGGGGGGCCTGTATACTGTGGGGGGGCCTATATACTATGGGGGGGCCTGTATACCGTGGGGGCCTGTATAGTGTGGGGGGCCTGTATAGTGTGGGGGGCCTGTATACTGGGTGGGGGCCTGTATACTGTGGGGTTCTGTATACTGTGGGGGGCCTGTATACTGGGGGGGCCTGTATACTGTGGGGGGGCCTGTATACTGTGGGGGGGCCTGTATACTGTGGGGGGGGCTGTATATTGTGGAGTGCTATACTGCTGTACTGTATACTGTGGGTGCTGTATAGTGTGGAGTGCTGTACTGTATAGTGTGGGGGGCTGTATTTTGTATAGTTTGGGGTGCTGTACACGATGAGGTGCTATACTGTGGGGTGCTGTATACTGTGGGCTGCTATACTGCTCTACAATATACTGTGGGGTACTGTATAGTGTGGGGTGCTATACTGCATACTGTGTGGTGCTGTATACTATAGGGTGCTATACTGCATACTGTGGGGTGCTGGGGTGCACTGTAATACTAGGGTGAGCTGAGCCCTGGTCTCCTTCCTGCAGAGCGGTGCCCACTTCCAGCCTGAGCCCAGCTGCCCAGAGCACTGATCCTGAGCCGCTGGAGTCTTCTGAACTGGAAGTATTTACAGTCATTCACATTACTCTACCAGATGTGTGGATTTTTTGTGTGTGTGTTGTGGTGGAGGGCGTGATTGCATGCTAAGGTGTGGGAAGGCGGGATCCAGGGGGCCCAAGTAAATTTTTGCCCAGGGTCCAATCAATATTGAACATGGCCCTGCCGGTGGGTATGTTCCCACACATAGCGACCGGTCATATACCTCCATCCCCCACTGCTATTTAGTTTGCCACCTATTGTCTAGTGATACAGTCTACACCTGGCATTGGTATGTTGATACAACGGTGCCTGGGTGATATGTACTACCTACCCTTATACTGGTTATAGCTACTTTCAAAGTGGTACTGCCAACCAGTATGTGTAGTGTCAACTTTTATGTGGACACCCTGGAATAAATTTGTCACGCAGTCATTATCGCACACTATAACAACATATCACATACTAACGCAACAGATGCCGATATTTGCGCTGAATGAGTATCTCTTTCCACTACTTCCTCTATGGTTTTCCGGTCATTTAATTTATAATTATGTCTCCTTGCTAAGGCAAGTCATGGACGCATACTCGCCATTACAATCATTAATTGCAATCCCAGGGACCCAGCGCTGTACTGAGTGACAGGAGGAGAAGTGTGTGTGACGCCCCCTCAACCGATTGGATGGACTATCATGCAGCTCCACCCAGTGGCAAGCGGCGACCACGCTACGGCCATCAGAGTGTCGGAGGCTATGCATCGCTGCACCCTCACCATCAGTAGAGTATAGCATCTTTGTATGTTTGTTGGTCCGGTTCACTCGGTACATACTCCTGATGAAAGGCTGGCATGTACAGCTCTAGAAACACGTCAAATAGGGACGCCCAATAGGGAATCAGTACGTGTAGCCAGCTGTTTTAGGTAGCAGTAAGGGGTATCTTCATATAGTCAGTAACTGTTATCTTCCTAGACCAGAGTCCTACCCCAGTGAGCTGCAAGCTAAGCCCAGGGAGGGGGGGGGGGGCTATAGGTTATTGCGCAAGGGAGATACCACAGACTTAATACTGGGACTATACACCCCTACTTTACCAATTGCTGGGAGACTTAGTGGTATATCACCAGGTTGCAGCAATTACACCGTGGACACGGTCCTGTAACCTGATCATTCATTCCTCCATTGTATTTTATATTTATCATTGTAAGTTAGCCACTACCTATTAGGAATTGCTAGTAAAGTTTTTTTTGTTATCATTTCAAGACACTTTAAGCGCTATATATATATATATATATATATATATATATATATATATTAAAATATCCTTTTGTTAGGCTCAAAACTATTAATTGATATAGAGTTAATCAATTACATATATACACAACAGTTGGTGCCTCTGCTGCTCCTGTATGAAGCAAGTGGAAAGACATCACTAGCTTTTGCCTCCCTTCTATACAGAGGAGGGTCTTAGCTAATGGTTTATATTATATATCAGCACAGTCCCATTCAAAGAGAAGGTAATCTGAAGTTATGACTACTGATGCCATTAAATTAATGGCTTTTTGCCACTGGCGGGATTTTCTTAGAAAATAAATGTAACTGCTCAGCTCCTGACATTTTATGAAAACTGACTTTCTGACTGGAGGGCCAACATAATGAGAACAACAAATAAAATGCAATGCTATTAAAATAGTACAAAGCATATAAACTCCAGATTTCATTTGAGACGCAGAATATCAACTCATAAAAAGTACATATTCACATTTCACAGAGTACTACAATTAAATCAAATCTATATGTAAAATAATCACCATGAGATCATCCCCCCAAACTGTAAAAAAGAGGAGGAGCAGCTGTGATCCCTTTACTAATAATCAATAAATTGTATAGTCAACAGGAATATGTATTTATAAATAGGATGAGAAATCTTTAATGTAGAATGTTCTATATTATATGACTAATATTATTTATCTTATATCAAACATATCATTATGCATTGTCTGGTGATTAAGGAAATGTGTACATGCCTTCAAATATATAATACACATGCCATGCGTCCGCAGACATACAGTACTTATATTACTGTGATACTCCACCATTTCATTGCGTATAATTGCCTTTAACTTAAATGGGTTGTCTGGCCTGGGTTGTAGAGGTTCAAGATTGGGTTATCTAAGAATTCCATTATGGATTCAGCTACCACGGACCATAAATCATGGTCCGTGGCAGTGGAATCCATAATGGAATTCTTAGATAACCTGACCCTTGTATGCCATACTCGAAATACAAGTTTGCTCAACACTAGTCCTAACCAGTGGCCCATAAAATAAAACACACATCCACAAATCCACAGTCCGCTATGCTGATCAGCTGCCCTGTTCCCAGCCAGTGGAGGTGGCTTGGTCCTGTGACCGTAGTGGCCAGCCCTCAGCAGTCACACTTGATGTGCCATTCAAACAGATGTGACCACTGAGGTCTCTGATTAGCCACAGCCATTATGGACATCAAGCCACTTCCTCAGAGATGTGGCACGGGCTCAGGACCATGGATAGGTGAGTGTTTTTTTTATAGGACACAGGTCGTTGGCTTCTAGGTTTACCAGTGTCTTCCCCTAATTTACTGAATAAGGCTGGGTTCACATCATGTTTTGTCTTACATCTGACGTATACAAAAACATATAAGTTAAATGGATGCTTCAGACGGATGTCGTATAGTGAAACCCATTACCATAGAGTTCCATTGTAAAAAAAAAGTGTGCATTAAACGGATGCCTCAGACTGATGACATCCATCACCAGAGAGTTCCATTGTAAAAAGAAATGTATACGTTAACATATTCGTTTTTTTTACTTGACTCTGCGGTATGGAAAAGCGTAGTGTACTACATGTTTGCATCCTTTTTGCCCAACATATTCGTTAAATGTAAGACAAAAACGTGATGTGAGCCCACCCTAATATTGCTGCTGGTCTTTACCCAAAATTGCATATTAAAGCTCCTGACCCAAATGCAATATCTATAACATGGTCCCCCAATAATCCAATAATCTCTTATAATTTGTAGCTTGGTGCTATAAGGGGCAGAGAAAACCTTTGGCCTCCCTTGGGCTCAGTCAATTGCCCAATTAAATAAATGACCCCAGTAGGTTAATGGGCAAGTAACCTTATTAAATATTCACAGTTTACCACTCTACTAAATTATGTTATCAAGAGCATCATGGCGATTCCTCAATGATAATGAAAACTTCATTAAAACGATAATGAATGATGACAAGTGAAGTTTTCATTATCATTGAGGTAGAATGTTTTTGAGAACATAATTTTATACAGTTGTGTGTTATTTTTTATTTTTTTGCTCTAGTAACAAACTGTAAACACTTAGATTTAAGAAATGGCGTATCTGTGGTTAACGCACCCGGTGTAACTACGTCCCTGTATGAGTGTAGTCCAGCACTGAAAATACAGGAATCTGGAGTCATTCTGCACTCCTGCTTTGATAACTGTCTGCAGTATGCAGGATACAGTCGCCAGATTATTAAATCCATTCTGAAAATGTATTGCAGAATGTATGTACAATTTAACACTAACCTTTCCATCGGGCAGTCTTTTTTTAGCACACTCTCCGCATTCCCTGGCATTAGCTGGAAATGGGTTTCTAAACTAATTGCAAACTTGTTTAGCTACAGTTTCCAGATCTAGTTGATAATTCAGGAAATTAGTTTGGAAATACTCGCCATCATCATAATTCACCGGAATTATTATCCTTACAAGCCAGCAATTAATTACAGTTCTTTGTGTATGCGCATCAATTGGTTATACTATTTCTTCGGAATGAAACATTCCCTTCATCTATTGTTCTTGCATTTACAATGGCACTTTTAAAACTAGGTGACAGCAATACCCAACATAGCTGTCTGTCTATTTGAATGTTCCATATTTATTTTGCTTTTCATGAAAGATGTACCGTACATCTTTGTTCCATTAGTCTGGCAGTAATATCAAAGTGACTCAGAATATAGTTTAGAAATTTAGGGATGCCCATATGTGGATGAATGTCTACAGCGTTCAACCATTCCAGTGAGTCTGCAGTGTATTTGATCTGACAACAGAATGAAACTATTTAATGTTTCTGGTCACATTCACCACAAATGCAAATTTTATGAGCCGTTTATCTCAAGGACTAATTAAGATCTGCTGGGAACACATCATAATGTCAGGATATCAGAAGATATTAAAGTGGAAGGAGGTATTTTCATCCAAAAAGTGGTGTGCCTTATACAGTATATCTAATAATTCCTTGATTTGGGACTCGGCTTCTGTCTAGGGATGAGCGAACTCGAACTGTATAGTTCGGGTTCGTACCGAATTTTGGGGTGTCCGTGACACGGACCCGAACCCGGACATTTTCGTAAAAGTCCGGGTTCGGGTTCGGTGTTCGTCGCTTTCTTGGCGCTTTTGTGACGCTTTCTTGGCGCTTTTTGAAAGGCTGCAAAGCAGCCAATCAACAAGCGTCATACTACTTGCCCCAAGAGGCCATCACAGCCATGCCTACTATTGGCATGGCTGTGATTGGCCAGAGCACCATGTGACCCAGCCTCTATTTAAGCTGGAGTCACATAGCGCCGCCCGTCACTCTGCTCTGATTAGCGTAGGGAGAGGTTGCGGCTGCGACAGTAGGGCGAGATTAGGCAGATTAACTCCTCCAAAGGACTTGATTAACTGATCGATCTGCAGCTGTGGATCATTGAGCTGCTGATCCTCAATTGCTCACTGTTTTTAGGCTGCACAGACCGTTTGTCAGTCTCATTTTTCTGGGGTGATCGGCGGCCATTTTGTGTCTTGTGGTGCGCCAGCACAAGCTGCGACCAAGTGCATTTAACCCTCAATGGTGTGGTTGTTTTTTGGCTAAAGCCTACATCAGGGTGAAGCTGTCACACCAAGTGCATTTAACCAGCAATAGTCTGTTCATTTTTTGGCCATATACAAAATCAGGGGCAAGCTGCGCCTGTCACCAAGTGCATTTAACCCTCAATGGTGTGGTTGTTTTTTGGCTAAAGCCTACATCAGGGTGAAGCTGTCACACCAAGTGCATTTAACCAGCAATAGTCTGTTCATTTTTTGGCCATATACAAAATCAGGGGCAAGCTGCGCCTGTCACCAAGTGCATTTAACCCTCAATGGTGTGGTTGTTTTTTGGCTAAAGCCTACATCAGGGTGAAGCTGTCACACCAAGTGCATTTAACCAGCAATAGTCTGTTCATTTTTTGGCCATATACAAAATCAGGGGCAAGCTGCGCCTGTCACCAAGTGCATTTAACCCTCAATGGTGTGGTTGTTTTTTGGCTAAAGCCTACATCAGGGTGAAGCTGTCACACCAAGTGCATTTAACCAGCAATAGTCTGTTCATTTTTTGGCCATATCCCAGTCTAATTCTGTCACTAAATCCATACCGGTCACCCAGCGCCTAAATACTAGGCCTCAAATTTATATCCAGCTAAATCTGTCCCTAGTGCTGTAGCTGGGCGAGTTATTTAGTGTCCGTTCAAGCACATTTCTTGTTCTGGGTTGAAATACAATTCTCAATTTAGCAATTTCATAATTTAGTGGTTCCTGCTATATCAGAGCTCTTTGAAATCTATCCCAAAAAGGGTATATAATATTGAAGGTGCACATAGGGTCATTCAGAGTAACTTCACACACACCCGCTACTGTGTATTTCCAAGTCTAATTCTGTCACTAAATCCATACCGGTGACCCAGCGCCTAAATACTAGGCCTCAAATTTAATTCCCTCTAAATCTCTCGTTACCCACCGCTGTACTGTTGTTGCTGGGCAAGATATTTAGTGTCCGTCAAAGCACATTTTTTGTTCTGGGTTGAAGTACAATTCCCAATTTAGCAATTTCATAATTTAGTGGTTTCTGCTATATCAGAGCTATTTGAAATCTATCCCAAAAAGGGTATATAATATTGAAGGTGCACATAGGGTCATTCAGAATAACTTCACACACACCCGCTACTGTGTATTTCCAAGTCTAATTCTGTCACTAAACCCATACCTGTCACCCAGCGCCTAAATACTAGGCCTCAAATTTAAATCCCTCTAAATCTCTCGTTACCGTTGTCCTGTTGTAGCTGGGAAAGTTATTTAGTGCCCGTCAAAGCACATTTTTTGTTCTGGGTTGAAGTACAATTCCCAATTTAGCAATTTCATAATTTAGTGGTTCCTGCTATATCAGAGCTATTTGAAATCTATCCCAAAAAGGGTATATAATATTGAAGGTGCACATAGGGTCATTCAGAATAACTTCACACACACCCGCTACTGTGTATTTCCAAGTCTAATTCTGTCACTAAATCCATACCGGTGACCCAGCGCCTAAATACTAGGCCTCAAATTTAATTCCCTCTAAATCTCTCGTTACCCACCGCTGTACTGTTGTTGCTGGGCAAGATATTTAGTGTCCGTCAAAGCACATTTTTTGTTCTGGGTTGAAGTACAATTCCCAATTTAGCAATTTCATAATTTAGTGGTTTCTGCTATATCAGAGCTATTTGAAATCTATCCCTAAAAGGGTATATAATATTGAAGGTGCACATAGGGTCATTCAGAATAACTTCACACACACGCTTCTGTGCATTTCCAAGTCTAATTCTGTCACTAAATCCATACCGGTGACCCAGCGCCTAAATACTAGGCCTCAAATTTAATTCCCTCTAAATCTCTCGTTACCCACCGCTGTACTGTTGTTGCTGGGCAAGATATTTAGTGTCCGTCAAAGCACATTTTTTGTTCTGGGTTGAAGTACAATTCCCAATTTAGCAATTTCATAATTTAGTGGTTTCTGCTATATCAGAGCTATTTGAAATCTATCCCTAAAAGGGTATATAATATTGAAGGTGCACATAGGGTCATTCAGAATAACTTCACACACACCCGCTACTGTGTATTTCCAAGTCTAATTCTGTCACTAAATCCATACCGGTGACCCAGCGCCTAAATACTAGGCCTCAAATTTAATTCCCTCTAAATCTCTCGTTACCCACCGGTGTACTGTTGTTGCTGGGCAAGATATTTAGTGTCCGTCAAAGCACATTTTTTGTTCTGGGTTGAAGTACAATTCCCAATTTAGCAATTTCATAATTTAGTGGTTTCTGCTATATCAGAGCTATTTGAAATCTATCCCTAAAAGGGTATATAATATTGAAGGTGCACATAGGGTCATTCAGAATAACTTCACACACACGCTTCTGTGCATTTCCAAGTCTAATTCTGTCACTAAATCCATACCGGTGACCCAGCGCCTAAATACTAGGCCTCAAATTTAAATCCCTCTAAATCTCTCGTTACCCACCACTGTACTGTTGTTGCTGGGCAAGATATTTAGTGTCCGTCAAAGCACATTTTTTGTTCTGGGTTGAAGTACAATTCCCAATTTAGCAATTTCATAATTTAGTGGTTTCTGCTATATCAGAGCTATTTGAAATCTATCCCTAAAAGGGTATATAATATTGAAGGTGCACATAGGGTCATTCAGAATAACTTCACACACACGCTTCTGTGCATTTCCAAGTCTAATTCTGTCACTAAATCCATACCGGTGACCCAGCGCCTAAATACTAGGCCTCAAATTTAAATCCCTCTAAATCTCTCGTTACCCACCGCTGTACTGTTGTTGCTGGGCAAGATATTTAGTGTCCGTCAAAGCACATTTTTTGTTCTGGGTTGAAGTACAATTCCCAATTTAGCAATTTCATAATTTAGTGGTTTCTGCTATATCAGAGCTATTTGAAATCTATCCCTAAAAGGGTATATAATATTGAAGGTGCACATAGGGTCATTCAGAATAACTTCACACACACGCTTCTGTGCATTTCCAAGTCTAATTCTGTCACTAAATCCATACCGGTGACCCAGCGCCTAAATACTAGGCCTCAAATTTAAATCCCTCTAAATCTCTCGTTACCCACCGCTGTACTGTTGTTGCTGGGCAAGATATTTAGTGTCCGTCAAAGCACATTTTTTGTTCTGGGTTGAAGTACAATTCCCAATTTAGCAATTTCATAATTTAGTGGTTTCTGCTATATCAGAGCTATTTGAAATCTATCCCTAAAAGGGTATATAATATTGAAGGTGCACATAGGGTCATTCAGAATAACTTCACACACACGCTTCTGTGCATTTCCAAGTCTAATTCTGTCACTAAATCCATACCGGTCACCCAGCGCCTAAATACTAGGCCTCAAATTTATATCCCGCTGAATTTGAATACAATACATTGGGCCAAATAATATATTTGTTGTTGTGGTGAACCATAACAATGAGAAAAACATCTAGTAAGGGACGCGGACGTGGACATGGTCGTGGTGGTGTTAGTGGACCCTCTGGTGCTGGGAGAGGACGTGGCCGTTCTGCCACATCCACACGTCCTAGTGTACCAACTACCTCAGGTCCCAGTAGCCGCCAGAATTTACAGCGATATATGGTGGGGCCCAATGCCGTTCTAAGGATGGTAAGGCCTGAGCAGGTACAGGCATTAGTCAATTGGGTGGCCGACAGTGGATCCAGCACGTTCACATTATCTCCCACCCAGTCTTCTGCAGAAAGCGCACAGATGGCGCCTGAAAACCAACCCCATCAGTCTGTCACATCACCCCCATGCATACCAGGGAAACTGTCTCAGCCTCAAGTTATGCAGCAGTCTCTTATGCTGTTTGAAGACTCCGCTGGCAGGGTTTCCCAAGGGCATCCACCTAGCCCTTCCCCAGCGGTGAAAGACATAGAATGCACTGACGCACAACCACTTATGTTTCCTGATGATGAGGACATGGGAATACCACCTCAGCATGTCTCTGATGATGACGAAACACAGGTGCCAACTGCTGCGTCTTTCTGCAGTGTGCAGACTGAACAGGAGGTCAGGGATCAAGACTGGGTGGAAGACGATGCAGGGGACGATGAGGTCCTAGACCCCACATGGAATGAAGGTCGTGCCACTGACTTTCACAGTTCGGAGGAAGAGGCAGTGGTGAGACCGAGCCAACAGCGTAGCAAAAGAGGGAGCAGTGGGCAAAAGCAGAACACCCGCCGCCAAGAGACTCCGCCTGCTACTGACCGCCGCCATCTGGGACCGAGCACCCCAAAGGCAGCTTCAAGGAGTTCCCTGGCATGGCACTTCTTCAAACAATGTGCTGACGACAAGACCCGAGTGGTTTGCACGCTGTGCCATCAGAGCCTGAAGCGAGGCATTAACGTTCTGAACCTGAGCACAACCTGCATGACCAGGCACCTGCATGCAAAGCATGAACTGCAGTGGAGTAAACACCTTAAAACCAAGGAAGTCACTCAGGCTCCCCCTGCTACCTCTTCTGCTGCTGCCGCCTCGGCCTATTCTGCTGCTGCCGCCTCGGCCTCTTCCTCCGCCTCTGGAGGAACGTTGGCACCTGCCGCCCAGCAAACAGGGGATGTACCACCAACACCACCACCACCACCTCCGTCACCAAGCGTCTCAACCATGTCACACGCCAGCGTTCAGCTCTCCATCTCACAAACATTTGATAGAAAGCGTAAATTCCCACCTAGCCACCCTCGATCCCTGGCCCTGAATGCCAGCATTTCTAAACTACTGGCCTATGAAATGCTGTCATTTAGGCTGGTGGACACAGACAGCTTCAAACAGCTCATGTCGCTTGCTGTCCCACAGTATGTTGTTCCCAGCCGGCACTACTTCTCCAAGAGAGCCGTGCCTTCCCTGCACAACCAAGTATCCGATAAAATCAAGTGTGCACTGCGCAACGCCATCTGTAGCAAGGTCCACCTAACCACAGATACGTGGACCAGTAAGCACGGCCAGGGACGCTATATCTCCCTAACTGCACACTGGGTAAATGTAGTGGCAGCTGGGCCCCAGGCGGAGAGCTGTTTGGCGCACGTCCTGCCGCCGCCAAGGATCGCAGGGCAACATTCTTTGCCTCCTGTTGCCACCTCCTCCTTCTCGGCTTCCTCCTCCTCTTCTTCCACCTGCTCATCCAGTCAGCCACACACCTTCACCACCAACTTCAGCACAGCCCGGGGTAAACGTCAGCAGGCCATTCTGAAACTCATATGTTTGGGGGACAGGCCCCACACCGCACAGGAGTTGTGGCGGGGTATTGAACAACAGACCGACGAGTGGTTGCTGCCGGTGAGCCTCAAGCCCGGCCTGGTGGTGTGTGATAATGGGCGAAATCTCGTTGCAGCTCTGGGACTAGCCAATTTGACGCACATCCCTTGCTTGGCGCATGTGCTGAATTTGGTGGTGCAGAAGTTCATTCACAACTACCCCGACATGTCAGAGCTGCTGCATAAAGTGCGGGCCGTCTGTTCGCGCTTCCGGCGTTCACATCCTGCCGCTGCTCGCCTGTCTGCGCTACAGCGTAACTTCGGCCTTCCCGCTCACCGCCTCATATGCGACGTGCCCACCAGGTGGAACTCCACCTTGCACATGCTGGACAGACTGTGCGAGCAGCAGCAGGCCATAGTGGAGTTTCAGCTGCAGCACGCACGGGTCAGTCGCACTACAGAACAGCACCACTTCACCACCAATGACTGGGCCTCCATGCGAGACCTGTGTGCCCTGTTGCGCTGTTTCGAGTACTCCACCAACATGGCCAGTGGCGATGACACCGTTATCAGCGTTACAATACCACTTCTATGTCTCCTTGAGAAAACACTTAGGGCGATGATGGAACAGGAGGTGGCCCAGGAGGAGGAGGAGGAGGATGAGGAAGAGGGGTCATTTTTAGCACTTTCAGGCCAGTCTCTTCGAAGTGACTCAGAGGGAGGTTTTTTGCAACAGCAGAGGCCAGGTACAAATGTGGCCAGCCAGGGCCCACTACTGGAGGACGAGGAGGACGAGGATGAGGAGGAGGTGGAGGAGGATGAGGATGAAGCATGGTCACAGCGGGGTGGCACCCAACGCAGCTCGGGTCCATCACTGGTGCGTGGCTGGGGGGAAAGGCAGGACGATGACGATACGCCTCCCACAGAGGACAGCTTGTCCTTACCCCTGGGCAGCCTGGCACACATGAGCGACTACATGCTGCAGTGCCTGCGCAACGACAGCAGAGTTGCCCACATTTTAACCTGTGCGGACTACTGGGTTGCCACCCTGCTGGATCCACGCTACAAAGACAATGTGCCCACCTTACTTCCTGCACTGGAGCGTGATAGGAAGATGCGCGAGTACAAGCGCACGTTGGTAGACGCGCTACTGAGAGCATTCCCAAATGTCACAGGGGAACAAGTGGAAGCCCAAGGCCAAGGCAGAGGAGGAGCAAGAGGTCGCCAAGGCAGCTGTGTCACGGCCAGCTCCTCTGAGGGCAGGGTTAGCATGGCAGAGATGTGGAAAACTTTTGTCAACACGCCACAGCTAACTGCACCACCACCTGATACGCAACGTGTTAGCAGGAGGCAACATTTCACTAACATGGTGGAACAGTACGTGTGCACACCCCTCCACGTACTGACTGATGGTTCGGCCCCATTCAACTTCTGGGTCTCTAAATTGTCCACGTGGCCAGAGCTAGCCTTTTATGCCTTGGAGGTGCTGGCCTGCCCGGCAGCCAGCGTTTTGTCTGAACGTGTATTCAGCACGGCAGGGGGCGTCATTACAGACAAACGCAGCCGCCTGTCTACAGCCAATGTGGACAAGCTGACGTTCATAAAAATGAACCAGGCATGGATCCCACAGGACCTGTCCGTCCCTTGTCCAGATTAGACATTAACTACCTCCCCATAACCATATATTATTGGACTCCAGGGCACTTCCTCATTCAATCCTATTTTTATTTTCATTTTACCATTATATTGCGATGCTACCCAAAGTTGAATGAACCTCTCCTCTGCCTGTGTGCTAGGCCTAAATATATGCCAATGGACTGTTGCAGTGGTGGCTGACATGAAGCCTGATTCTCTGCTATGACATGCAGACTAATTCTCTGCTGACATGAAGCCAGATTGTCTGTTACGGGACCTCTCTCCTCTGCCTGGGTGCTGGGCCTAAATTTATGACCATGGACTGTTGCAGTGGTGGCTGACGTGAAGCCTGATTCTCTGCTATGACATGCAGACTGATTCTCTGCTGACATGAAGCCAGATCGTCTGTTACGGGACCTCTCTGCTCTGCCTGTGTGCTAGGCCTAAATATATGCCAATGGACTGTTGCAGTGGTGGGTGACGTGAAGCCTCATTCTCTGCTATGACATGCAGACTGATTCTCTGCTGACATGAAGCCAGATTGTCTGTTACGGGACCTCTCTGCTCTGCCTGTGTGCTAGGCCTAAATATATGCCAATGGACTGTTGCAGTGGTGGGTGACGTGAAGCCTCATTCTCTGCTATGACATGCAGACTGATTCTCTGCTGACATGAAGCCAGATCCTCTGTTACGGGAGCTCTCTCCTCTGCCTGGGTGCTGGGCCTAAATTTATGACAATTGACTGTTGCAGTGGTGGGTGACGTGAAGCCTGATTCTCTGCTATGATATGAAGACTGATTCTCTGCTGACATGAAGCCAGATTGTCTGTTACGGGACCTTTCTCCTCTGCCTGGGTTCTGGGCCTAAATTTATGAAAATTGACTCTTACAGTGGTGGGTGACGTGAAGCCTGATTCTCTGCTATGATATGAAGACTGATTCTCTGCTGACATGAAGCCAGATTCTCTGTTACGGGACCTCTCTCCTCTGCCTGGGTGCTGGGCCTAAATTTATGACAATGGACTGTTGCAGTGGTGGCTGACGTGAAGCCTGATTCTCTGCTATGACATGCAGACTGATTCTCTGCTGTCATGAAGCCAGATTGTCTGTTACGGGACCTCTCTGCTCTGCCTGTGTGCTAGGCCTAAATATATGCCAATGGACTGTTGCAGTGGTGGCTGACGTGAAGCCTCATTCTCTGCTATGACATGCAGACTGATTCTCTGCTGTCATGAAGCCAGATTGTCTGTTACGGGACCTCTCTGCTCTGCCTGTGTGCTAGGCCTAAATATATGCCAATGGACTGTTGCAGTGGTGGGTGACGTGAAGCCTCATTCTCTGCTATGACATGCAGACTGATTCTCTGCTGACATGAAGCCAGATTGTCTGTTACGGGACCTCTCTGCTCTGCCTGTGTGCTAGGCCTAAATATATGCCAATGGACTGTTGCAGTGGTGGGTGACGTGAAGCCTCATTCTCTGCTATGACATGCAGACTGATTCTCTGCTGACATGAAGCCAGATTGTCTGTTACGGGACCTCTCTGCTCTGCCTGTGTGCTAGGCCTAAATATATGCCAATGGACTGTTGCAGTGGTGGGTGACGTGAAGCCTCATTCTCTGCTATGACATGCAGACTGATTCTCTGCTGACATGAAGCCAGATTGTCTGTTACGGGACCTCTCTGCTCTGCCTGTGTGCTAGGCCTAAATATATGCCAATGGACTGTTGCAGTGGTGGGTGACGTGAAGCCTCATTCTCTGCTATGACATGCAGACTGATTCTCTGCTGACATGAAGCCAGATTGTCTGTTACGGGACCTCTCTGCTCTGCCTGTGTGCTAGGCCTAAATATATGCCAATGGACTGTTGCAGTGGTGGGTGACGTGAAGCCTCATTCTCTGCTATGACATGCAGACTGATTCTCTGCTGACATGAAGCCAGATCCTCTGTTACGGGAGCTCTCTCCTCTGCCTGGGTGCTGGGCCTAAATTTATGACAATTGACTGTTGCAGTGGTGGGTGACGTGAAGCCTGATTCTCTGCTATGATATGAAGACTGATTCTCTGCTGACATGAAGCCAGATTGTCTGTTACGGGACCTTTCTCCTCTGCCTGGGTTCTGGGCCTAAATTTATGAAAATTGACTCTTACAGTGGTGGGTGACGTGAAGCCTGATTCTCTGCTATGATATGAAGACTGATTCTCTGCTGACATGAAGCCAGATTCTCTGTTACGGGACCTCTCTCCTCTGCCTGGGTGCTGGGTAGTGTTGAGCGCGAATATTCGAAAAGCAAATTTTTTTCGCGAATATCGCAACTTCGCGATTTCGCGAATATTTCGAATATAGTGCTATATATTCGTAAAAACGAATATTCGTTTTTTGTTTCCCCCCCCCCCCCACAAAATTACAGTACACATATAATTGATTGTTTCCCAAAGGTCCAACAGCTCAGATCTTACTCACATTGCCTAGAAAGTGATTGAGGCGCGAATCTTCGTAAGGCGATTTTATTAGCGCACATGCGAATATCGGCACGTCCCAGAACAGAGGCAAAGGGCTTTGCATTCATACATTAGTGAATTGAGTTGCGAATCTTCGTAAGGCGATTTTATTAGCGCACATGCGAATATCTACACTTGTCCCAGAACAGAGGCAAAGGGCTTTGCATTCATACATTAGTGATTGAATTGAGCTGCGAATCTTCGTAAGGCGATTTTATTAACGCAAATGCAAATATCTACACTTGTCCCCAGAACAGAGAGACAAAGGCCTGTGCATTCATATAGTATAGCACCATATTCGCGAATACGTAGAACTTCGTAAAAGTCGATTTACGAATATTCGTATTTTTTATTTTACTTTCCACCTTACAGATTACATTGATCTGTACTCTGTCAACTACTGTCATCACCCCCCACTGTATCTCGATTGATTCCCAAAAGTCTCACATTCCCTAGAAAGTGATTGAGGTGCGAATCTTCGTAAGGCGATTTTATTAGCGCACATGCGAATATCTACACTTGTCCCAGAACAGAGGCAAAGGGCATTGCATTCATACATTAGTGATTGAATTGAGTTGCGAATCTTCGTAAGGCGATTTCATTAGCGCACATGTGAATTTTGCATAGCATATGTATTATGCGATAATTCGAATTATCGCATATGCGAAATAATAACGAATTTGAATAATCGCGAATATTTTACGAATATTCTTTCGAATATTCACAAAATTTCGCGAATTCGAATATGGGACATGCCGCTCAACACTAGTGCTGGGCCTAAATTTATGACAATGGACTGTTGCAGTGGTGGGTGACGTGAAGCCTGATTCTCTGCTATGACATGCAGACTGATTCTCTGCTGACATGAAGCCAGATTGTCTGTTACGGGACCTCTCTCCTCTGCCTGGGTGCTGGGCCTAAATATATGCCAATGGACTGTTGCAGTGGTGGCTGACGTGAAGCCTCATTCTCTGCTATGACATGCAGACTAATTCTCTGCTGACATGAAGACAGATTCTCTGTTACGGGACCTCTCTCCTCTGCCTGGGTGCCGGGGCCTAAATATCTGAGAATGGACTGTTCCAGTGGTGGCTGACGTGAAGCCTCATTCTCTGCTATGACATGCAGACTAATTCTCTGCTGACATGAAGACAGATTCTCTGTTACGGGACCTCCCTCCTCTGCCTGGGTGCTGGGCCTAAATATATGCCAATGGACTGTTGCAGTGGTGGCTGACGTGAAGCCTCATTCTCTGCTATGACATGCAGACTAATTCTCTGCTGACATGAAGACAGATTCTCTGTTACGGGACCTCCCTCCTCTGCCTGGGTGCTGGGCCTAAATATATGCCAATGGACTGTTGCAGTGGTGGCTGACGTGAAGCCTCATTCTCTGCTATGACATGCAGACTGATTCTCTGCTGACATGAAGCCAGATTCTCTGTTACGGGACCTCTCTCCTCTGCCTGTGTGTGTGCTGGGCCTAAATATATGCCAATGGACTGTTGCAGTGGTGGCTGACGTGAAGCCTCATTCTCTGCTATGACATGCAGACTGATTCTCTGCTGACATGAAGCCAGATTCTCTGTTACGGGACCTCTCTCCTCTGCCTGTGTGTGTGCTGGGCCTAAATATATGCCAATGGACTGTTGCAGTGGTGGCTGACGTGAAGCCTCATTCTCTGCTATGACATGCAGACTAATTCTCTGCTGACATGAAGACAGATTCTCTGTTACGGGACCTCCCTCCTCTGCCTGGGTGCTGGGCCTAAATATATGCCAATGGACTGTTGCAGTGGTGGCTGACGTGAAGCCTCATTCTCTGCTATGACATGCAGACTGATTCTCTGCTGACATGAAGCCAGATTCTCTGTTACGGGACCTCTCTCCTCTGCCTGTGTGTGTGCTGGGCCTAAATATATGCCAATGGACTGTTGCAGTGGTGGCTGACGTGAAGCCTCATTCTCTGCTATGACATGCAGACTGATTCTCTGCTGACATGAAGCCAGATTCTCTGTTACGGGACCTCTCTCCTCTGCCTGTGTGTGTGCTGGGCCTAAATATATGCCAATGGACTGTTGCAGTGGTGGCTGACGTGAATCCTCATTCTCTGCTATGACATGCAGACTAATTCTCTGCTGACATGAAGACAGATTCTCTGTTACGGGACCTCCCTCCTCTGCCTGGGTGCTGGGCCTAAATATATGCCAATGGACTGTTGCAGTGGTGGCTGACGTGAAGCCTCATTCTCTGCTATGACATGCAGACTAATTCTCTGCTGACATGAAGACAGATTCTCTGTTACGGGACCTCTCTCCTCTGCCTGGGTGCCGGGGCCTAAATATCTGAGAATGGACTGTTCCAGTGGTGGGTGACGGGAAGCCAGATTCTCTGCTATGGAACCTCTCTCCAATTGATTTTGGTTAATTTTTATTTATTTAATTTTTATTTTAATTCATTTCCCTATCCACATTTGTTTGCAGGGGATTTACCTACATGTTGCTGCCTTTTGCAGCCCTCTAGCTCTTTCCTGGGCTGTTTTACAGCCTTTTTAGTGCCGAAAAGTTCGGGTCCCCATTGACTTCAATGGGGTTCGGGTTCGGGACGAAGTTCGGATCGGGTTCGGATCCCGAACCCGAACATTTCCGGGATGTTCGGCCGAACTTCTCGAACCCGAACATCCAGGTGTTCGCTCAACTCTACTTCTGTCCATATGTTGTTAAATGCTACTTAGGCCTCATGCACACGACCGTTGTGTGCATCCGCGGCCGTTGTTCCGTTTTCCGTCTTTTTTCGCGGACCCATTGACTTTCAATGGGTCCGTGAAAAATTCGGAAAATGCACCGTTTGGCTTCCGCGTCCGTCACCCGTTTTTCCACTCCGTGAAAAAAATATGACCTGTCCTATTTTTTTCACGGATCACGGTTCGCGGACCCATTCAAGTCAATGGGTCCGTGAAAAAACACGGATGCACCTTATAAGCCTTCCGTGTGTCATCCGCGTCCGTTTTTTCTGCGGATTGGTTGCCGGGAAACCTATCTCCAAGTCATTTTGCACAAAAAAAAAAAAAGGAGACAGGAAGTTGAAAGTAGACGATTGGCAAGCCTTGTTTGTGAGGAGATTTACCTCAGACAAGAATTGTCATCAGGAAGTTTGGTGCAAGGTCACTATCAAACCGACAAAATGCCCAAATGGAATGTAGAAAAGTTGATAACTTTAGTACAAGAAAGGCCCGAGCTATGGGACACTCGCTCCTCCGCCTATCAGGACCGCGTACGGAAGGAGATCTCATGGGAGAAAGTGGCCCGTCGCCTCAAGCCACGCGAGTGGGAGAAAGAGGATAACAGAGGTCGTGCAGATCTAGGTACGTGCAAGCAATGTCGCAAAGAGGTTTGGTACTTGTGTAGTCCCTTAAGAAAAAGTAAATTAGTTCAGAGAATTCCCAATCATGTCCCATAGGAGGCCTGGCTTAATTGTGTATTGCAGGGATGCTCAACATGTGGCCCTCCAGCTGTTGTTAAACAACACCTCCCACTAGGCCCTGCTGTACCTGAAGGCCTGCTGGGAGTTGTCATTTTGCAACAGCGGAAGGGACGCAGGGTGAGCATCCCTGCTCGCGTGGTATGTACATGTAGGGGCCCAGCTGTAGGCGAAGCAGGTGAAGCAGCTACATTGTGTCCATGAGCTTGAAAGGCCCTATCCGGGAAGAGGGGGGAGTAGATTAAAATACTTTGTCATGGACCCCTCCACAGTGTCTGCACAGTTAGATATACAGGAACAGTATAGGTAATCTAAAAAAGCTAGAAACAGCATCCTGAGAAAAGAGAGTGTTCATTACTAGCCACTGGACTCGAGTCGGCTTGTAAGGAAGGTGTTGCAAACAAATTACTGTGGTAGGGGGGCCATCTTTGACATTTGTCATTGTGGCCAGTCATTTATCTTTACGCCCCTGGGTATGTTTGTACTACTTTTCTAGTATTATTTTACGCCCCCTTCCTGTTTTAATGTCTGTTCTCACCTTACCTTCTGCCCACCGTTGTAATGTATTCTGTGGCTTTTTTGGGCAAGTTTGAACACATGTGCCATGTTGAACAGTATCTTTAATCTGCTCTCTCTTGGCAGTTACATGAAATAGTCTTTTGAAAAGCCAATATCCCCATATTTTCGCCATTCCTGAAATTGTCTACCATTCTCTTTCACCCACAAGTGGAGATGTGCATATTTTAAATTTGAATCATTCCATAAATTCAACGCGCTTTTCTTTTGAAATAAACAAATTTGAGTAATTCTCAGTTTATTCAACTTTGGATGCTTGTTTTGACAGTGAAAAATGTAAAGGTCCGCTGGAACAGCTGTAGGGACCAGTTCCGGAGGGAGCTAAACGAAAAGGGCCGCAGCGGAGAAGGGACGTCGCGCAAAAGGCCCTACATCTATACTCAGCAGCTGAGCTTCCTTCGTCCGGTGATGGAGTTGAGGCCGTAAGTTTTATTTGTTACCGTCATAAAAACATTTTGATTCAATTCATGTCCGAAAACACCATGCAAACATATATGTGTTATACCTTTAGGCTCGGTCTGCACGACGACATTTGGTGCGCATCAAAAAGTCAACCAACAGATAGGATGCAACAGTTGTGGGGCAACATTTTGATGCCATCATCTTGTGCGACAACTTTTAAAAAGGCAGTTTTTGTTGTTGCACTCTAGCATGCGACATTTGACGACTGCGATGTGTCTTTTGCTCTAAAATCAGTCGACAATGGATTTTAGGCGACAGTGGCGTTGCAATCGCAGCATGTCGCATGTTGCAGTGCGACACCCTTGACTGCCTGTAATGACCGGCGTCACACACAGGGAGGAAAACAGGGAAAGCCCTGGCCAACGGAGAGGGAAAGGTGGTGACCCCTAACTCACCTTGCGGCAGGCACCTGACGTCCCTACACGGGTTCCTCACCCGTGCGGCAATCACGTGGCTAAACCCTGGCTTTCACAGAATTGAGAACTAGATAGTGAACGGGCCAGTGGGATCGCTAGTCCTCACCACTGCACTAAGAGGGAAACACCAGGGAGAGGACAGACAAATACAAACCAACACAAAACACCCAGGTGGACGACCACAGCAGTCCACAAAGGTCCAACAGGGATCCGGAGGGTAACGTTCTGAAACAACCATCCGTGAACGCAGCAACACAGCTCCAGTGGGTCAGGATAGATGTCCAGGCAGGAAGCTCTATCTCTGGCAACCAGAGAAGTGTGAGAGGGGAATATAAGGAGGTTGGGAGTGCTGGACAAGGAACAGCTGAGAGAAGGAGCTACGGATCCCTGAGTGAGCGAAAAGGGTTTTCATTGCTAACCCAGAAAGCTACCATAAGGAAAACAGCCCTATCTTACATAGAGCGCGCAGCCAACCGCTGCGACTTCCTGACCCCGGGTATAACGGAGTCAGGCGTGGTTCTTGACACCCTCGTGACACTGCCATTCTAAAAATTGATGCGCAACATTGGTGCTACAAAATGGCTCGCCACAAATGTCGTCGTGTAGACCTTGCCTTTCTCCAAGTGTGTGATGCAATTTTTGAAGTTGCAGGTTTTCTTCACACATAAGGGGGTTGCCTTTCCACAGGATCGCCAGAGCCACCAATGTATCCCTTACATTTGAGAGAAATCTCCCTTTTTGTTGTGTATTTTGAAAATGATGCCTACTCATTGTTGGTTTTTAGTGTAACCAACTTATTCAAAGTAAGTTACCTACCTCCTCAACTATGGGCATTTTGAGAGGATATGCGGCTATTGGCTTACAGCAAATCGTCTGTCCGATGGCAGTTGGAAAAAATTCACCAGCATACCCCTGATTGGGAAGGTGGACACATTGCTCTTGCGGCACATTTAAATATTTATGCAAAACCGAATGCCTAAATTTGCTGTGTGCATGTTCCTTGACTAGCATCTGACCAGTATAATATCCAAATTTGTATAACTTATATCATGATTTATAACGGATTGTCAGTACACCCTGGAACTCTATCAAGGGGTTCTCTTACCCCATTGTTCTTGGTTTACCAGAAATCAAAGTCCGGCCTGACCCTTGAGCTGGACGAGTAAATGTCGTCAGGCACATCCATACTGGTACACTCTGGCAACGTTAAAAATGCATCCACCAGCATCAGGGGAATATTTTCAGCTATTTGGACATTAGAACATGCTGGTAGTGAAATTTACAACCAGTTAAGGTGGCACATTTCTTCAGTACGGATGGCCGAGAAGGCCAGAATCTCTTCTGTTGGCTAAGGCAAAACCTGCAAGATTCTAATCTGGCTCCCAAACAACACCCCTTTGTTTAGTGGTTTAAACGTACGCTACTGAAACACTGTACATATCATATGTGCCCAAATGAGTAAAGTATGCAAAGTGTCATTTGTTTGAAAATCTCAAATAGATGGTTTATTAGACCTTTTGTGATATATGTTGCATGCACATACATATATTAGCCATATTCATTGTCCAAAAATAGTTTGGGATGTGGGATGTTGGATTGGCAACTTGAAAAATCTTTATTTATTTACATTTGTGTGATTTATATCTACAGAACTGTGGACAATCTGGAGGACAGTGATGAATCAGAGGAGGGCGGTGAAGAAACCCCTGCTGTATTTTCCCCGGATTCAAGCCCCCAACATTCCCCAGTGTTGGAAACCACTGAACCACCCATGGGAACCAGTGGTGGGGAACCTGAAAGGCCTGAAACAAGACCACAGCCCAGGAGGAGGAGGAGGAATGCCCCTCAGTCGTCCTCTGAGCTAGCGAATCGGGAAATGATAGATGCCCGAGTCATCCAGTTCCTAGCTCAGAGGAGGACTGATGGGCATGAAGAAACTATGCTTAGGGGGCTTGCGCCAATGTTGAAGCTCGTTCCCCAAGCGAGCCAGCAACAATGCATGGCCTCTCTTTTGTTGGTCCTTAAAATGTTCTCCCTGCCATACCAGGGAGACATTTTAGGGGATATCAATAATTTATTGAAGAAATACATGGTGGCTACGAATCAGCAGCCACCAACTTTTCAGCAGGCACCGCATCCTTTCCATGGACAGCAATCTGGGGGTCCCACTTTCCAGGGCTCCCAAGAGCAGAACCCTACCCTTGCCCAGTCCTTTAATGTGGGCATGTTTGCTGCTGCTCCCCCTCAACCAGCCCAGGTGCGTCCGGCGTCGTCGTACGCCCCTGGCTCGTTTTCCCGAGACTTATTTGAATTGTAAATTTTAGTTTATTTGGTTTGTGTGCTGCTATTGCTTGCATTATTAAGTGACAAAATTACTCTTTTTGAAATCAAAAAAAAGTTTTATTGTTTTTCAGTTAAAATATTTATCCAACAATCAATTGACTTATGTTTTTTCATTTATACAACACAGTGGAACACTTCAACCAGTTTTAGTCACAACAGATATTACCCAAAAAAAGCCCCAAACACACTTCATCTTGCAAGAGAATTTTTTGAATTAAAAATTGGTAAAGAGGTATTAGAAGGTTTGGGGATTCTAAGTTTAAAATCAAAATTCCTTGATGTTAGTCATCGCCCCAAAGAAAAACGGGAAAAAAATGCAAAGATTAGGAATTTTAAAAATAGAATTCTCCAAACCTCAGCCCGCAAGCCCACGTCAAGGGTCCTCAGTGTCTTGCGAGTCCCTACACTCAACTATACCACAGTAAATATTTGCAAACTATCTACAAAATAAAAAAACACTAATGAGACCAGAAGATTTCAAAAACTGCCACGAATTGCGTCCCTCTGCCATGGCAAGGACCCCTCGGGGCTTGAAAAGTAGTCTGCATAGAGTTCCCGAACTGCAAGTCCAGCAGTCCCAGGTCGCCTATGCAGGGTCCGATCCAAACCCAATTCTGATGACGTCGGAAGGTCTTCCATGTCACCAGAAGAGGAAGCCTCATGAATCCTGGTGAAGTTGTGTAGAACAACACAAGCTTGAATCACCAGGGTAGCATTATCCGGATTCATCTGTATGGATGACAAAAACACCCTCCACTTGCTGGAGAGTATCCCGAAAGCGCACTCCACATACCGACGGGCACGAGTCAACCGGTAGTTGAAGATACGCCTCCTGACATCCAAACCACGCTTTGGGAAGGGCCGCATAACATGGGTAGTTAATGCAAACCCTTCATCCGCCACGATGACAAATGGAGCCGGCGGACCAGCAGATCCGGGCAGTCTTCTGGCCTCAGGCAGGGCAAGCTGGTTGGCACGAAGCCGCTCACCCATTCTAGAAGCACTAAAGATGCGAGCATCAGCAGTGCTTCCATAGGCCCCGATATCTACCATTATAAACCGGTAGTTACTGTCAGCAACAGCCATCAGTACTACCGAACAAAACTGTTTATAATTGAAGAATCGGGACCCTGAGTGAGGCGGCTTCTTCACACGGATGTGCTTGCCATCCATTGCCCCGATGCAGTTTGGAAACTGCGCAGAAATTTGGAAGCCCTCAGCAATCCGAAACCAATCGTCCGCCTTGGGCTGCGGCATCATCGTCTCTCGGAGTTGCTGCCAGATGACTTGACAAGTGTGACGGACTATCCGAGATATCGTCGAGGTTCCGAGGAGAAACTCAAAATGCAGGGATGCAAATGAGTTACCAGTAGCAAGGAATCTGTAGGCAAATGGAAAAGAAAGTTAAAATTCGACACAAAAACAAAGTGCACAGCAGATGCAGGAATCACATTTAATCTTTTAGATCCAAATAATTTTCAAAAAACAAGGGCAATGGAGTCCAACCTATGGCACGGACGCCAGAGGCAGCACTCTAGGGCCTGTCTTTGGCCACACGCTCACCCTTAAATCTCAATTGAAAAACCCAAATCAAATAACTTTGCATTTGCATACCATTCATCAGCAGAGGCCACACTAAGAACGGGACATACAGCACTGAATGTAGACAGTCTATTATAGTTGTGATGAATAATACATGGAATCAAAACGAATTCTGAAAGTCGAATATGTGGTAAGTTGTGGGTTAAATTTGGGGATCACATTGTTAACTAAACAGCTCCATCACACTACCTAATGGCCTTTGGTGAATAAGCCAAACCCCTTTAAACCCGTAGTAAAGGGCTAAGAGCCAAACAATACCAGCTATTGGGATGAGGCCAGTATTAACACAAGTGCACAACTGTGTTTGGAGCCTTGGAAATTATGACATTTTCATGCCACTTCAGAAGTATGTTAACATTGCACACAATTAGTATGGTACCTGAAAAACCCTTGAGTTTCATTGAACCAAAACTCACTCAAAATAACGTCCTGCACGGTATTTAGGCGACAAACTGGGGGATGCATGCAAAAAGGGCTCCTGACTGAGGGCACCAACTCTTCAAGCCAATATAATAATACACAGCACTCGACAGTAGTTTGAAACCAAAAAGAGAGTTATTCACTCATACAGGCAGGTTACTGCCTGCTGGAACCTGGCTGACTGACGAAATAAATCAACTTTATACACAAACTACTGTCCAGTGCATTGGATTATTGCATTGTCTCTTAAACGTTACCTGAACACAGGTTGCAAACTTGCAGAAAGGTGGAATACTGAAAGTCAATTTAGAATGTCATATGACAGTGATTACCTGGATTTTAAAGCACAAATTAAATTTAGCAATCAGACAAATTAAGCTTACTTTAAGCAAACAGTAGCACATGTCTAGCAGCAGCCATTTTCTGGCACATGTTCCTCCAGATACAAGCACGGCACATTACTGGGGTTACTTTACAAGTACTATACTGCTTACCTCAACGTGACGATGAGCCTTTCCTCAGGTGAAATGCTGCGCCTCATAGTGGTGTCCATAAAGGTAAGGACAGTACGTAGAGACGACAGCAAGCGATCAAAGGTACCCACTGACATCCGACAGAAGGCAAAGAACTTCTCAGGATGCAGCCGCAGATCTTTGTAGAGGGTATGGAAGTGTCCTTTCCGGTAACGTTGTGAAACAATCGGATGGACCCAAAATCGTCGCCTTCTACGCGGTTCCTCCTCCAACAAAGGAGTGCGCTGTCCCCAACGCCGAGAAACCAGCCAATGCAGCACGACCTCTTCCTCTGAATCCGACATGGTGATACAGCAAAGAGTAGCAGCCAAAATAACCTCTGTACTCTGGAAAGACTACAGAAAATGGCCACAAAACCAAACTCAGGTGCCCTTGATTTATACCAGTTTCTAGGGTGGAGTTAGTAAAAATTCATTTTTTTCAACAGACCATGATTTTGTACGGTCCGCAAAAAAAACGGACACGGAGACACACGGAAGCACAACGGATGAAAAAACGGACACGGATCACGGAACAACGGAGGCCCGTTTTGCGGACCTTAAAAAAAAACGGTCGTGTGCATGAGGCCTTAATATAAGGTTCCTCCTATTTCGGGTCTATCACACGGCAGATATTCTTTTATTAATAAGTGGCAAACGAGGATTTACATTATGTTTGTGTTCAAAAGACGCTTGATTACATGAGACAATGATCTCTACATTTTTCTCGCTGTTATTGAGAACGCTGCGCGTTATGGAGATCGTTGCTCGTTTTCTCCCTACAGCATTTACACTGTTAACAACTGACAGAATTCTGATTAGATGCTGCATGTGGTGGTGACTTATGATGATCTTTCAGCCAGGCAGTTTTACCAATCTTTGGAAAACCATTTATCGATGGCTGCATGTTATTATATGTGACGATATTTTCTCAAATTCAAACGATAATACAAACACAAACAGTAATCACTGTAATAGGTCCCTAAGGCAGGTCCACACATATTACATAGCTGTAGACCGAAAACTCGGTCAACACATTTATTTCTATCTGAGGGAGAAATAGCTACATCTCTGGAAGATCTAAGCCACAATGTGAACAAATATGCCCAATCCTTCCAATATCTGTCTTCGTGTTTTGTCTCCTATACAGCATTGGACTGGGATTCGGAAGCAGCCCTGCCACATAAATCCCACCAGACCACATACTGCCGGGATGGCCAACCTGCAGCTCTCCAGCTGTTGTAAAACTACAATTCCCACTATGCCCTGCTATAGGCTGATAGCTGTAGGCAGTCTTTGCATGCTGGGAGTTGTAGTTTTGCAACAGCTGGAGAACCGCAGGTTGGCCATCCCTGAATACTGTATGGTATAGCATAAAATAGTTGTGCACAATTAATGCTGCTGCAACTAACAGCAGTACATACCGTGACAAAGCTGAAAATACCTCTTCAGCAGCATCCAATACCACAAACTATCTCGCCAACAGCGCCAAATAAATGCCACCATACAGTACAAAATACTTCCCAGCACTATTGCCCCTTGACCACCCCCTCTTCCACTGGCAGCAGCACTGTTAACCCCTTTCTGATGCAACAATTTTCCACTTTTTCGTTTTTGTGTTTTTAAACACCCTGCATTCCTGTCATGGTCTTACCTCCTTGCTGTTCCCTTCGTTTGACATGTGCTGGCGGCCATCTTGGTTTCTGGGTTTTCTTGTAGCCTCCCACCCTGCGGCTCCTCCTTCCCACTGGGAGGAGCTGGATGCCCAGCTCATATATATAGGAGGTCTGTGGCTTCAGTTCCTTGCTTGGTCCTCCTGTGTTCACATGCTTCCAAGACTGCTGCTGCTTCTGGTTCCTGATCCTGGCCTCGTCTGACTACCCCGTTGGTTCCTGATTCCGGCTTCGTCTGACTACCCCGTTGGTTCCTGATTCCGGCTTCGTCTGACTACCCCGTTGGTTCCTGTTCCTGGCTTCGTCTGACTACCCTTCTGGTTCCTGACCTCTGTCTCCGCAAGACCCTGCTTCGGTTTAGCCATCCGTTCGGACTTTGCTTACGGCTTGCTCTTCAATAAAACCTTCTTATTTTCCACTTATCTCTTGTTGTACGTCTGGTTCATGGTTCCTTGACATTAGGACCAAGCCATGAATTCTGACGGTACAGGGCCATCCTCGCTACCTACGCTGGTTGCCAGACTTGATCAGCAGGATCACCTGTTGGGTCGGTTCGCTGTGGCGTTGCAAACCCTGCTTGAACGCACGGCTCATTTAGCTTCCGTTGCCGATGGGTCGGTTGTCGCTCCTGGGCCCGCTCCTACTGCCGCTCCGGTTGTTGCGCCAGAGTCTACCCTGACACCTGTTGCTGCGCCTGTGGTGTTTCAGGGTATGACCGGTTCTGCCCCCCTTCCACAGCGCTTTGGGGGAGAGCCAACTCAGTGCCGAGGTTTCCTTAACCAGGTGGGCATTTACTTCGAGTTGCTGCCACATGCCTTTCCTACTGAGAGATCAAGGGTGGGCTTCTTGATCTCGCTGCTCTCGGACAAGGCCTTGGCCTGGGCCAGCCCTTTATGGGAGAACAACAATCCGGTGGTTGCCGAGTTTTCCAGTTTTGTTGCTTCTCTTCGGAAGGTATTCGATGTGCCGGCTCGTGCTGCCTCTGCTGCGAAGCTCCTTATGTCCATCAGACAGGGTTCACGATCCGTAGCTGAATACGCCATTGAGTTTCGTACCCTGGCAGCAGAGGTGGGCTGGAATAATGAGGCTCTGGTCGCTGCTTTCTCTCATGGTCTCTCGGATGCCTTGAAGGATGAGGTTGCAGCTAAGGACCTACCAGTGGAGCTCGAGTCTCTTATTTCTTTCCTGATTTTGATTGACACCAGACTCAGGGAGAGACCTTCCTTTAAGGAGAGCCTGCGGAGGTCTCCTAACAGATTGGCGCCTACGTTTGCTGTTGGCCCCAGCCCAGTGGGCTTCGTGCCCGGCAGCGCTTTTTGGGCTTCGCCAATTATTATCGGAAGTTCATCAGGGACTTTTCCATGCTAGCCAAGCCTCTCACGGATCTGACCAGGAAGGGCAGTAATCCTCAGGTCTGGCCGCTCGAGGCCATCCGAGCTTTTGAGGCTCTAAAGTCCGCCTTTGTGTCGGCTCCGATTCTGTCGCATCCCAACCCTGGGTTGCCTTTTGTCCTCGAGGTGGACGCGTCTGAGACGGGAGTAGGCGCCCTCCTGTCTCAGCGTAGAACACCAGAGGGTCCTCTGCTTCCTTGTGGGTTTTACTCCCGGAAACTGTCTTCCGCGGAGTGCAACTATCAGATTGGTGACAGGGAGTTATTGGCCATCGTGCAGGCCCTTAAAGAATGGAGGCACTTGCTCGAGGGCTCGGTGGTTCCGGTTCTCATCCTGACGGACCACAAGAATCTGACCTACCTCTCTGAGGCCAAGAGATTGACACCACGTCAGGCCAGATGGGCTCTGTTCTTGTCACGTTTTAATTACGTGGTCTCCTACCTACCCGGCTCCAAGAACATCAGAGCGGATGCCTTATCACGGCAGTACTCCGAGCTGTCCGGGGAGGAGTCGATTCCGACTACGGTCATACCCCCGAATCAGATCCTGGCCGCTATTCGCACCAGCCTGACTTCTCCTCTGGGTGAGCAGATTTTGGCGGCTCAATCTGGTGCTCCCTCTGGGAGACCCAATGGCAGATGTTTTGTGCCTGAGGAGTTGCGCACTCGGTTGTTGCGAACCTACCATAACTCCAAGGCCGCGGGGCACCCTGGAAAGAATCAGCTGTCCTGGGCGGTTTCACGTCTGTTCTGGTGGCCTTCTCTACGTTCCGACATCGCCGCATATGTAGCGGCATGCTCCGTTTGTGCCCAGAGTAAGTCCCCTCGGTACCTTCCGTTGGGCCTTTTGCAACCCATAGCCACCGGGGAGCGTCCATGGTCACACCTGGGGATGGATTTCATTGTGGACCTCCCTGCATCCCGAGGCCATACGGTCATTCTCATGATTGTGGATCGGTTTTCCAAAATGTGCCACTGTGTTCCTCTCAAGAAGTTACCCTCTGCACAAGAGTTGGCCTCGATTTTTGCCAGGGAGGTCTTCCGGTTGCACGGGTTGCCCAAGGAGATTGTGTCGGATCGGGGGAGTCAGTTTGTGTCCAGGTTCTGGCGCGCCTTTTGCTCCCAGTTGGGGATTCATCTCTCTTTCTCCTCGGCCTACCACCCTCAGTCCAATGGGGCCGCAGAACGATCCAATCAGGCCTTGGAGCAATTCCTTCGTTGCTATGTCTCCGATCACCAAGACAATTGGGTTGACCTCCTGCCTTGGGCTGAGTTTGCCAGGAACACGGCGGTGAACTCTTCCTCTGGGACGTCTCCCTTCATGGCCAATTATGGGTTCCAACCTGCCGTGTTACCGGAGGTATTCTCTCCCCAGGATATTCCGGCTGTGGAGGATCACCTTTCCGTCCTACGTGCTTCTTGGGTACAGATCCAGAGGTCCCTTGAGGTCTCTGCGCAGCGCCAGAAACTCCAGGCTGATCGCAGACGAGCGCCCGCTCCTTCCTACCAGGTCGGAGACCGCGTATGGTTGTCCACCCGCAACCTCAACCTTCGAGTGCCCACTCCCAAGCTGGCGCCTCGCTTTGTTGGTCCCTTCCGAGTGCTTCGCAGGGTAAACTCGGTAGCCTATGCCCTTGCGCTTCCTCCTGGCATGCGGATCTCCAACGTGTTTCATGTCTCCCTGTTGAAGCCACTGGTGTGTAATCGTTTCACTTCCTCGATTCCTCGGCCTCGTCCGGTCCAAGTGGGAAATCGTGAGGAGTATGAGGTGAGCAATATCCTGGACTCACGCCTGGTCCGCGGCCGGGTGCAGTTTTTGGTCCATTGGCGTGGTTATGGTCCAGAGGAGCGTTCCTGGGTTCCCTCCGCAGATGTCCATGCTCCTGTCCTGCTCCGAGCCTTCCACGCACGCTTCCCTCAGAAACCGTTCCTTACTCCGCGGAGGAGGGGCCCTTGAGGGGGAGGTACTGTCATGGTCTTACCTCCTTGCTGTTCCCTTCGTTTGACATGTGCTGGCGGCCATCTTGGTTTCTGGGTTTTCTTGTAGCCTCCCACCCTGCGGCTCCTCCTTCCCACTGGGAGGAGCTGGATGCCCAGCTCATATATATAGGAGGTCTGTGGCTTCAGTTCCTTGCTTGGTCCTCCTGTGTTCACATGCTTCCAAGACTGCTGCTGCTTCTGGTTCCTGATCCTGGCCTCGTCTGACTACCCCGTTGGTTCCTGATTCCGGCTTCGTCTGACTACCCCGTTGGTTCCTGATTCCGGCTTCGTCTGACTACCCCGTTGGTTCCTGTTCCTGGCTTCGTCTGACTACCCTTCTGGTTCCTGACCTCTGTCTCCGCAAGACCCTGCTTCGGTTTAGCCATCCGTTCGGACTTTGCTTACGGCTTGCTCTTCAATAAAACCTTCTTATTTTCCACTTATCTCTTGTTGTACGTCTGGTTCATGGTTCCTTGACAATTCCCAGTTCCATAACCTTTTTTTTTTTTTCGTTCACATAGCCGTGAATAGGGTGGGTTTTATGTCAGACAATTTTTACTTTCTAATGGCACTAATTACTATTGCAGAAAGCTGAAAAAAAATGTCTAAATTGGTTTTAATGGGAAAAAAAAACACAATTCCTACATTGTTTTAAGGGTTTAATTTTTACTATGTTCCCTATACGGTAAAAGTGATGTTGTCTTCATTCTGTGGGTCAGTACAATTGCAGCGATAGCAAAGTTTTATCGTTGTTCTTGTGTTTTAACCCCTTCCCGACATATGACGTAATAGTACGTCATGGCCGCAAGTGACTTGCCGTATTTTGACATACTATTATGTCATGGTGATCCTTGATAGCCGGGCCCCTGCTGTATCCACGGGCATCGCTGTAAAAGCCAATGCTGGCGGATTAACCCCTTCTATGCCGCGGTCAGCTCTGACCGCGACATAGAAGGGGTTTGCGGCGGGTGAGGGAGCCCATCGGGTCCCCGCACTGCTGTGGTGGTGACCCGATGGGTGACAAGGCAGCCCGATGCCATGCACAGGCTGCCCAATGCCTTGCACGGCATCGGGATCTGCCTTCTACAGGTGCTCAGGCTCATCTCCTAGGCAACCTGTTAGGCCTCTCTCACACGGATATCCTGGATTTGCTCCGGATGTGTCCTGTGTGCATTGGGGAAAAACCGCACGAGTAGGCACGCAATTGCAGTCAGTTTTAACTGTGATTGCCTTCCGATGTTCAGTTTTTTCCGCGCTAGTGCAATGTGTTTTGAGAGAAAAAACTGAATGTGGTAACCAGACCCGAACCCGGACTTCTTCACTGAAGTTCGGGTTTGGGTTAGGTGTTCTATTCATTTTATTATTATCCCTTATAACATATTTATAAGGGAAAATAATCGTGTTCTTAATACAGAATGCTTACAAAAATGTGCCTTGAGTGGTTAAAAAATAAAATAAAAAATTAACTCACCTCATCCACTTGTTCGCGTAGCCGGCATCGTCTTCTTCTTTCAGGACCTGCAAAAGGACCTTTAATGATGTAATCGCGCCCCGTGACATCAGCGCAGATCATTCTGAATGAAGATAGAAGATCCTTCTATGGATGAGGTGAGTTAAAAAAAAAATATTTGTTAACCCCTTAAGGCACATTTTTGTAAGTATTCTGTATTAAGAATGCTATTATTTTCTCTTATAACAATGTTATAAGGGAAAATAATACAGTGATTAGACTTTAATGCAGTGGCTCATCCCTATCATCTCCTAGCAACCATGCGTGAAGATTGCACCACATTCGCACTTGCTTTTTCGCGTAGACCCATTCATTTCTATGGGGCCTGCGTTGCGTGAAAAACGCTGAATATAGAACATGCTGCAATTTTCACGCAACGCACAAGTGATGCAGTACTGGCAGATTCCCAGTCTGATATGAATCAACATGATGCAGCATGAGTGCAGTTCTGAGTATATGTGTGACATCACCTCTCAGGATCGCCTCTCATTGGTTGGCTGGGCGGGCGGGCGTTTCGAATATCATCAGCGCTCCTCTCCTCCTACTTTTCAGTCCAGGAGCCGAGGAGAGAGGAGCGCTGCATCGGATCTCCAGCCAGCACCTCCATCTGTAAAGAGCTCAGGATCGTCAGCCAGCACCCCCAGCACCACCCAAGTATTTAAGGAAAGGTTAGGTTAGGCAGGGATATTCAGGGAAAGTTAGTGGAAGAAAAAAACCAAAAACCCAGGGGTGCTGCAGCTTGCCCCCCCCCCTCCCCCCATAACTTTTTTGGGGCGCAAGTAGTTTTTTTTTTTTGTGTGTGAGTACACTGACTGGCCGGCACTGTTAGTGCATCGCACACCCCACCGCTGATCAGCGATTTTGAATAAATAAAAAAAATAATTCAAATTTTTTGCCCTTTTTTTAGTTAGTTTTTTTTGTTGTCTGTTAGGTTTAGGGTAAGTTAGCGAACACCCGTGCCCTCACACACACGCACACCAAATAAAGTTTATCACGCATGCACACACACACTCCCCTATGGCCCACCGGATGTTCTCGGCTGAGGAGGCATACGCCCAGCTTGCCTCCAACTCCAAGAGTCCCAGTGAGGACGAGGATGACCCCACTTTCCTTTTGTCATCCGCGTCCTCCTCATCATCTAGTGATGATGATGAGCCCCCAAGGCGGCGTAGATGCCGCCAGGCGGAGCAAGGGGACCGCCATGCTAGGGACCCTGTGGCCCACCCTAGTACGAGCAGCTCTGGGGCTCGTACTAGTTTTCCAGCCCACCAGTTAAGTCCACCGGAGCCCCCTGCCGGTGAACTTGTCTGGTATACCCCCAGAGCGTTTTGAGACCATGATTCCTGATTTTGTAGGCCAACCAGGAATCCAGATTTCTACAATGGGCTTCACTGAATACGACTACTTTAGTCTTTTTTTCAGTGACCACTTTGTAAATCTAATGGTGGAGCAAACAAACCTGTACGCCAAACAGTTTGTTGCTCAACACCCAGGCTCCTTTTTGGCTAGGCCCGGTGGCTGGACCCCCTTCAGTGCAGCCGAGATGAGGACATTTTGGGGCCTCGTGCTGCACTTGGGCCTAGTCAAAAAACCCAGTGTCGTGCATTATTGGAGTGGGGACGTCCTCTACCAGACCCCACTTTACAGTACGGCCATGACACGCTCCCGGTTTGAGGCCATCTGGAAATGCCTGCATTATTCAGATAATGCAGCATGTTTCGCCCCCCAAGATGATCCTGCCTATGACCGCCTGTGTACCTAGAAGGGAGGTCGCGGTTGATGAGTCTCTCATTGCTTTCAAAGAGAGACTCCTTTTCCGACAGAATGTTCCCTCCAGGCCGGCGAGGTATGGTGTGAAGCTGTACAAACTTTGTGAGATTACCTCAGGGTACACTTAGAAGTTTCGTGTGTTTGAGTGGCGAGATTCCAGTATTGAACCCCACTCCGGGTGTTAGCAGGAAACTTGTGTGGGACCTTATGCACCCACTGCTAGATAAGGGTTACCACAAGGGTTACCACTTGTACGTGGATAACTTTTATACTAGTATCGCCTTGTTCCAGCCCCTCACCGCCAGATCCACGTCCGCTTGTGGGACCGTGCAGAAAAATCGATGCGGCCTCCCTACCTACCCCCTCCAGGTACCTATCCCCAGGGGTGCGACCCATGCCTTTACCAGTGGAAACCTGTTGCTGGTCAGATATAAGGGCAAGAGGGATGTCTTTGTACTGTCAACAATTCATGGTAACAGCATCACCCCTGTCCCTGTGCGAGGTACCGCGGCAACGGTCCTCAAGCCCGATTGTATCGTCGACTACAATCGGTATATGGGAGGAGTTGATCTCTCTGATCAAGTCCTCAAGCCATATAACGCCATGCGCAAAACCCAGGCATGGTACAAAAAAGTTGCGGTCTACTTGGTACAGGTTGCCTTGTACAACTCTTTTGTGCTGTTCCGGAGCACTGGCAACACAGGGACATTCCTTCAGCTCTATGAGGCAGTCCTCAAGGCAGTCCTGATCATTTCTACCTGGGAAAGAGCAGGCCGGACTACCTCGGGAACTGGAGGCACCCGGATCGTCCCTGGCCAACACTTTCCAGGTGTGGTCCCCCATACTGGAAAGAAGGGACAGACCCCCCAAAAAAGTGCAGAGTGTGTCACAGGAGGGGGATACGGATGGACACCATTACTCAGTGTGACACGTGCCCCGATCATCCGGGCCTCTGCATTATTGGTTGCTTCAGGTAGTACCACACTTCCATGGAGTACTAAATTTATATCCCAATTTAGCCACTGACAATCAGTTAAAAAACTATTGTTCTCAGACTTGAGACACTAAAACAAAAAAATATTTTCAAAAATATTATTTAGTAAAACTAAAATAAATAAAAAATTAGACATATTAGGTATCGCCGCGTCCGTAAGAATCTTCTCTATAAAAATACCCCATGACATAAGCTCTCAGATGAAAAATAAAAAAATAAAAACAGTGCAAAAAAAGTGTTTTTTTTGGTCACCCTACATCACAAAAATTGTAATAGCAAGCGATCAAAAAGTCATATGCCCCCCAAAATAGTGCCAATAAAACCGTCCTCTCATCTCGCAAAAAATGAGACCCTACCTAAGATAATCGGCTAAAAACAAAAAAAAATGACTCTAAGACTATGGAAATTCTAAAATTATAATTTTTTTTTATAAAAAGTGTAAAACATAAATAAATTACAAAAGTAGACATATTAGGTATCACCGTGTCCGTAAGAATCTGCTTCATAAAAATACCCCATGACCTAACCCTTCAGATGAACACAGTAAAAAAAAAAATGGTGCAAAAACAGCAATTTATTTGCAAATTTTCCATTTTAATTCGTGTTTTTCCAATAACAAAGCAAGGGTTAACAGCCAAAGAAAACTTAATATATTTATTACCCTAATTATGCAGTTTACAGAAACACCACATATGTGGTCGTAAACTGCTGTATGACAAAATGGCAGGGCGCAGAAGGAAAGGAACGCTGTATGGTTTCTGGAAGGCAGGTTTTGATGGACTTTTTTTTTGCACCATGTCCCATTTGAAGCCCCCCTGATGCACCCCTAGAGTATAAACTCCATAAAAGTGTCCCCATCTAAGAAACTACACCCCTCAAGGTATTACAAACTTTATTAACCCTTTAGGTGTTCCTCGACAGTTTAAGGCAAATGGAGAGGAAATTTCAGAATTTCTATTTTTTGTAACCTTGCCTCACAAAAATGTAATATAGATAAACCAAAAATCATATGTACCCTAAAAATAGTTCCAACAAAATTGCCACCTTATCCCGTAGTTTCCAAAATGGGGTCACTTTTATGGAGTTTCTACTCTAGGGGTGCATCAGGGGGGCTTTAAATGGGACATGGTGTAAATAAACCAGTCCATCAAAATCTGCTTTCCAAAAACCACACGGCGCACCTTTCCCTCTACACCCTACAGTGTGCCCCTACAGTAGTTTATGGCCACATATAGGGTTTTACTTCAAACTACGGAATCGGGGCAATAAATATAGCATTTTGTTTGGCTGTTAACGCTTACTTTGTTACTGGAAAAAATGTATTAAAATGAAATTTGAGAATTTTAATTTTTGGGCAATTTTTCCATCTCCATTTTCCAATAACTTTTGTGCAACACCTAAAGGGTTAACAAAGTTTGTAAAATCCTTTTTGAATACCTTGACGGGTGTAGTTTCTTAGATGGGGTCACTTTTATGGAGTTTCGACTCTAGGGGTGCATCGGGGGGGGGGGGGGGGGCTTCAAATGGGACATGGTGTATATAAACCAGTTAAACATGTAAGTAGAAATACCGGCTCATTATTTCTGTAAATGGCATATATATCCGCGTGCTCTGTGTCTTAGTTTTTTCCAAAACTCCTTTGCAGGTATACAAAAATAATAAAGAAATTCAGACTCCAGCACTCACTTTTTTCTTGAAGTATCAAGTTCTCCGGCTTTATTTATCAAAAGTGCACAGGTATTACAAGGCTCAATTCTCTTAGGTGTAGGCTGTTGACGCGTTTCGAAAGTTCTTATTCGTAACGTCACTGTTACGAATAAGAACTTTCGAAACGCGTCAACAGCCTAAACCTAAGAGAATTGAGCCTTGTAATACCTGTGCACTTTTGATAAATAAAGCCGGAGAACTTGATACTTCAAGAAAAAAGTGAGTGCTGGAGTCTGAATTTCTTTATTATTTTTGTATATAAACCAGTCCAGCAAAATCTGCCTTCCAAAAACCATACCTTTCCCTCTATGCCCTACTGTGTGGCCGTACAGTAGTTTACGGCCACATATGGGGTGTTTCTGCAAACTACAGAATTGGGGCAATAAATATAGCATTTTGTTTGGATGTTAACCGTTGCATTGTTACTGGAAAAAAATTATTAAAATGGAAAATTTGCCCAAAAATCTAAATTGGTAAATTTTATCTCCATTTGCCATTAACTCTTGTGGAACACCTAAAGGGTTAACGACGTTTGTAAAATCAGTTTTGAATACCTTGAGGGGTGTAGTTTCTAGAATTAGGTCATTTTTGGGTGGTTTCTATTATGTAAGCCTCACAAAGTGACTTCAGACCTGAACTAGTCCCTAAAAAATGGGTTTTAGAAAATTTCAGAAAAATTTCAAGATTTGCTTCTAAACTTCTAAGCCTTGTAACATCCCCAAAAACTAAAATGTCATTCCCCAAATGATCCAAACATGAAGTAGACATATGGGGAATGTAAAGTAATAACTATTTTTGGAGGTATTACCATGTATTATAGAAATAGAGAAATTGAAACTTGGAAATTTGCAATGTCTGCCCAAATTTTGGTAATATTTGGTATTTTTTTATAAATTTAAATTTTTATTTTTTTTTTACTTTATTTTACCAGTGTCATGAAGTACAATATGTGACAAAAAAATAATAATCTCAGAATGGCCTGGATAAGTCAAAGCGTTTTAGAGTTATCACTACTTAAAGAGGACCTTTCATTGGTCCAAACATTGTGAACTAAGTATCATGACATATACAGCGGTGCCCAGGAATCTCACTGCACTTACTATTATCCCTGGGCGCCGCTCCGTTCTCCCGCTATGCCCTCCGGTATGTTCGGGGACTTATTTATAGTAGGCGGAGACTTAGGGGACTTGGTTATAGTAGTCTGAGTCTGCCCTTGTTCTGCTCGGCATCTCCTTCTCCTAGGCTGTAGCGCTGGCCAACCGCAGCGCAGAGTTCACAGCCTGGGAGGTTTTTTATCCCAGGCTATAAGCTCTGCGATGCGATTGGCCAGCGCTACAGCCTAGGAGAAGGAGACGCCCAGAAGAACAAGAGCAGTCTCCTCCTACTATAACCAAGTCCCCGAACGCTGTATATGTCATGATACTTAGTTCACAATGTTTGGACCGATGGAAGGTCCTCTTTAAAGTGATACTGGTCAGATTTGCAAAAAATGGCCTGGTCCTTCAGAGGAGAAGTATATTATATAGAGCTGAGGCTTTATACAATTCCAAGTTAAATATTATAATATGTAAATTGAGTAAAATAAGATTATTGTTTGACAATGAGGTGTTAATCGATATGCTGGTGATGTGCTCTCAAAAGATTTACATTGTAGGGTATGAAAAACCTAATGAAACAGTTAAGTCTTTCATGGACTTCCACAGCTGTCAGGAACAGCCTTTGTATCTGAATGCCTACTAAATCAGCAGTCAGTATAGTATAAACTTTTTAATTATCTAGCATGTGTTGCCCTTCACTTTTCACTTTTCCTTTGACTAGCAAAGTTGCCTGGAACAAAGGATATTCATTTGCCAATAAGAGTAAAAACCAGATTACTTGTAATTACTAATTGCATCTATAAGCATGACAATCAGAAATAAAAAAACAATCATATTTCATGACTACACAATGACCTTCTGCATTAGATTTATCTTACAAAAGTCATCATTGTGTAATAATGTCTGTTCCCGTTTATTCCATTACATGTTTTAGATGTGCCACACCAGGCCACCAGTAAAGATGACCCCTTCTATTACCCAATCTACCCTCACTTAGTGATGAAGCTTGACATTACCACATGCTGTACTGGAGTTTATCGTTCTCCCCACACCACTTTACTGGCATAAACCCTGTGTTTGAGACAATCAAAATGCCACTGCAATAAAATATTGTCACAAGTGGCATTTCTGAACCGGTCATGCCACTTTTCCCAAAAAAAAGGGTAGGAGGCGGGGCCAGTGAGCCCTGCACATTTATCCTAATTTATGGCAATGTTAAACTTGGAGCAGCCGTAAATTTCTGTTTTGGCCTAGAGGCGGCTGGAAGATCCAACTAGTATATCAGGAGGCCTCCACCTTGTCATAAATTAGGCGCATCCTCCAGCAGCATAGGGGATATCGGAGACCGGTGTAAAATACCGGTCTATGGTAAATTCCCCTCATACAATCTTGGTACATACTACTAAGAAGAAGGATGAGAAACAAGACTTTTATAAGACTACAACCTTACAATAAAACGAGTGAGACAAAACTCAAATGAATTTATACTTGTACAGTAAATGTTCACGATGTCAAGACCTCTTCTGTCAATTTTCAGCGCAGTGCTGACCATTTACAATAATGCAGTACTTATATTAAGAATACATTACAGAAACAAGTTCAAGACACCCACTGTGAATTGATGGCGCTCCAACCCTTTTCTCTAATTGTGGCTGCATAGCTCCTCTGATTTGCAAATACTATGGCTGCTTATCTTCACAGAAACCATGGCAATTAGCACTCATGCTATGATATATTTGTTTAAAAAAAAAAAACTTCTGAATTAAATTTAGACATTAAAAATTGCAGATATTGCTCTTGGTTGCTCATTTGTCACTTTGTTGATCATTAAATGGCGGATATACACCACAAAAAGAGAAAAACTCTCCTCTGTACTGATAGAGAGGTAACATAAAAAGGACAAGTAGGAGGTTTTTTTTCTCATTAATTTTTTTTTAACAACTATTACAGTTAAAGGGTTTGTCTCACTTCAGCAAGTGGCATTTATCATGTAGAGAAAGTTAATACAAGGCACTTACTAATATATTGTGATTGTCCATATTGCTTTCTTTTGCTGGCTGGATTCATTTTTTTCTATCACATTATACACTGCTTGTTTTCATGGTTACGACCACCCTGTAATCCAGCAGCGGTGGCCGTGCTTGCACACTATAGGAAAAGACGCTGGCCTCTCTGGTGGCTGGGACTGCAGGAGTGCACATAGTCCAGCACTCTTGTTTATCGTGTGAAAGCATGGCCACCACTGCTGAATTGCAGGATGGTCAAACCATGGAAACGAGAAGTATATAATGTGATGGAAAAAATGAATCAAGCCAGCAAAGGAAGCAATATGAATAATCACAATACATTGGTAAGTGCCTTGTTTTAACTTTGTGTACATGATGAATGCCATTTGCTGAAGTCGACAACCCCTTTAAGTGTCATTTTAAAAATAGAAACCTTAAATGTGATGGATGTAGTGAGGTAATTAAAAAAAATGTAATAAATAGGCTGTCCATATTAAAGAAGCAACCTCAAGGCTTCAGTGGTTGATGGAGACAGGAACGTCAAATTCATTCCCTCCCTTTTCTTGATGACTGTTGTGAACCTGATGCAAATAAAATAACAGTAGATAGATGAAACAAGTTTTAGGGCTCCTTTACACACTGGTCCATGTTTATGTGAGTGCGCCTAGATATTGGTGGAAATTTGGGGGAAATTGCTTCAATTTGGCTCATCTATCTTTCGAAAAATCCATTGTGCCCAAATCACTAAAGGGAAGTGTCTTAACCAAACAGAACGGGAAGAGGATGCAGCCTGCGATGGGTATCATTCCCAATTATAGTATATGAACGGGTGCCTTCTCTCTACATGGCATCCTATGTATACCACGCCTGCATATTGTTTGTGCTAATGTTAATATTTATCATAATGCAACATTACAAGAAAGTTCTAGCAAAACTCCTGTGTTTAAAACCCACTTACAATTGACTAATATGTCTTGCCTTTTTTTACTTGACGCTTCTATGTAATTACATCTAATGGTGTTTGTTAGTGTTAATGGCAATCTGTTCACAGCTGTTAGGTATTTTTTGGTACACAAATGCAACACGACTGAGACAGCCAGGTCCAGTAGAACAGTGCGCTGAAGTCTAATGTAGAGCAGATGCATCTCTCCTAAGCATCAGCGAGTCTTGTGTGCTCATACATTAAGTAGATTTAAACGAGGCATAGATACAGAATCCTTCTCATTTTTTATTTAATCCATTGTAAATTAGAAGTTACATTTGTACTGTGTATTTATGTGGCTTGAAAGTGGGAATAGTTAATGCAAGTTAAGGCTGATTACAACAAGAAAAAATGTATGATTATCCTATAGCATCAAGCGAATTTTACTTGTTACTTGGATCAAGTGATTTATCCTTATAAATTATGAGTGCAATAAAAATCTGCAGGATGAGGGCTGTATGGATACACTAGTGAGTTCTAGGTAGTGTTATGTACAGTAAGTGGAGAGGGCACCTTCTTTTATAGCCCCTTCATTTTTAATCTCTTGAATAAATGTTCAGGTCATAAAAACATCAAGAAAATAGAGAAAGCAACGTGAATCCAGCGTATGCAATTTGTCCCTCAATGTAAATGCTATTACTGTTGTAAATTTTAAAGACCGCGACTGACACAATTAAAGTACAGAAAGAAAAGGTGTAAATCAAAGTTAGGTTTGGAGATTGGCTATGATTGCATAATTAAAAACCAACTCACCACGTGGGACTAGTTTTTATGTATGTGTATAAAAATCCCTTAAAGGGTTTTTTCCGAGACTTTGGGAGCCCCTTGTCAGTGACAGCAGGACTCCCCATAGAGAAGGCAGGTATGGTTTTTCAAAGTCTCTGCTTTTCCCATCGACCTGGACACAGCACTCAATGAGCACTGCTTATAGGGATCTGCTCCAGTCCCAGTGGTCTAGTGATAGCCAAGTGACTGGAGTCTGTGCGAGACCTAGATCCGCTCTGCAGTGAGGTTGTACAGCTCTGTAAAGCCTCGGCGAGGGCTGTATTTCCTCTGTAACTTGGGCTAATATGTCACCCCTGGTTAAAATAATTATTCCAGAAATCAAATACCTCCAAATATATTCGCAACATGTAAAGATGTCATCTCTATTATCAATAGTGTTAGAACATGGTGTAGTCTTCTAACACAATTCTTGCATTCTTGTTTTGGGTCTTATGCCATAGATTCTTCCAACTTTTTATTTATTTTATTTCATTTTTGGGATCATTATGCTGCAGCACTTTTTAAAACAATGTTCCAGATTTCTTAACCAGGTCTGAAGAAAATAACCATGTATGTATAAAGCCTTTTTAATTCATGGCTGTTCATTTTATGACCTAGAATCATGAGTTTGTGGATGAGCTGACCTACGAAGAGCGCTGCATGGAAGTCTCTACCATAAATAAAGCAAGGAATCACAGTTCCTCTTTGTCATCCCAGCATGAAGGCAGTAGCTTTTGCTGCTCAAGGAGAAATAAAAAGAATTTACGTATTTCAAATGCTACAACATGTAGCCATCATGGAAGTCTTCAGGAGCTTAGTGCTATCCAGATTCAATGTCTAGAAAGAAACCCACTACCAAACAGGTATGGAAAATCTGCCTTTCCTTTACAATGGCTTATCTACATGAATATACTGTATATAAAATAATTGGCAGCAATATGGCATATTATCAGTGTGTCAGAGAAGTTTACATGAAAGTGGCCTCCAACCTAATGAGTGATGTGACATTTCAGACCATAACATAGTCCATGAACTGGGACTCTAGCAAGACTCAGAACAAACTGCTTCTGGTGCTCTGTAAAGCTGACTATAGGCAATACATAATTTTGCAAAGGATAACTACTAACAGCAAGATCAGCTCACAACTCCAATCAACTAGAACATCAGTCACATTGGGAAGGCGGTTGAGTGGCACATTGAGGAGGACATTGAACAAAGGTGTAGCTCCAGCATCCATGATACAGCAGATAGTTATTGGTTAAAATCCATAACACCATGATGTACACATTATTTGCCGTTTGTTCTTTCATATGTTCACATTGTCGTTTAAGGATATATACATAAGATGGACTGTTTTTAACCAGTCACCATCGATTGTATCGCAGATGCTGGAGCTGCACCTTTGTTTCTTTGGGAATACACAGTTTTGATATATGCTGCCCGAATCTCCCACAAACATTACTGCTTGGCAGCATAGGTATGTTTTTCCTGCGGACAAAGAAAGATAAATGGCTCACAAACACATAAGTGCAGTAGGGTTTCATCACGGTGACTGCATTAGAGAATACAAGTCTAACAGGTTAGGAAATAAACTATTGTAGAATTTTCCAATGTTTGGAAGTAATCTTTATAGAGAACGAGGCAACACATGAGATAGGCTTCACAAACTTTCTGTACCTGAGGATCTAAGACACCTGTGAGGTTTTTATTTGTCACTGGATGTATGCATTTGGTGCCATTTTCTTTTTTGCTCCAGTGAGTCTAAATTGAAAAAAAGAAATAAAATTTTGCAAATAGTCTTGACTTAAAACCCGTAGGATTTTGTGCCTACTGCTCCTGTGTAGAGCTGTGTGCCTCTATGGTAACAGACAACTTAGCACCTACAATTATTTTTTTTATTAAATCAGATCTGTTTATTAAAGTTTTTTTTAACATACAAAAATACACACAATACACAAATACACACAATAGAAAAAGTACAAAAATACACACAATACAAAAAGTGCAAAAATGTACAAAAAGGTGGAAAAACCACCTCCCCAACATAACGACATCTCAGCTATTCCTAGGCACATTAGAAACCTCTAAGTGGCAGCACCTGTGTGCAACAGAACCGCAGTAGTGAGCCCTGGATGAGCAATCCAAGCATTCCATTGTTTCTCAAATTTCTTAATATTGCCTCTTTTCACATATAATTTCCATTCCATATAAATCATATTATTTGCCAACTTTATTAATTTGTGGAGCAGATGATTGTAGCCAATACTTAGCTATAAGTTTCCTAGTTAAATATAAGATCTTTGCAAGTGCCAACTGTATTATATCTGTAGTAGGAATATCCGTTACACAACCCAGGAACCCAACCCCGGGGACTTTTGGTAGCGTAACGTCATAGACGTCTTCCAGAAAGGTGTAGACTGCAAACCACAGACCTGTGAGAGCCGGACATGACCACAACATTTCAGCCGTATCCGCCTCAAGATGGGTACATCTAGGACAACTAGCATGCATCCGAAAGCCCATTTTATATAACAATAGAGGTGTCCTATACACCCTGTGTAGTAAAAAGTGTAGGCCAGAACATTTTCCCTAGCACCTACAATTATACAGTATATCTTTCCGTTGTACCCTATTTCTGGCTAGCAAATATTTGATAGCTTAGTAAAAAGTGGAAGTGTGTATGCCTGTAGGATCAGAGTACACTGAATTTCTTTGAAGTCTATAACCATGGAGACACACAGGTCTTAAGAAGAGCTTTAGGTTTGCACACCCTTGTATACTGTACCTATGGCAATCTGTAACCTTAAGCGTTCATTTACACGTCCGCAAAATGGGCCCACATTCGTTCCGCAATTTTGCAGAACAGGTGCGGACCCATTCATTTTCAATGGGGCTGGAATATGCTGTCCGCATTTGTGGATCCGCACTTCCGTTCCGCAAAAAAATAGAACATGTCCTATTCTTGTCCGCAATTGTGGAGAAGAAAAGGCATTTTCTATGAGAGTGCCGGCGATGTGTGGTCCGCAAAATGCAGAACACACATTGCTGGTGTCCGTGTTTTGTGGATACGTAGATCCACGGATTTGTGAATGGACCCTAAGTGAGCTTCAGTATAAGTAATTTCTGTCTCTCTCCTACAGCCGTTCCAGTCTAAATGCCAAAGTGGAGGAAACCATCAAACTAAACTGTGAGCCTCCATATGTTACAACAGCTGTAATAAGTATCCCAACACCACCAGTGAATACGCCTGAGGAGGACGGTAGATCAGCTTCCACTAATTATCTACAAAGGAACATTGTGAGAGTGTCAGCACTATAAACAAGATTTTTTTTTTAAGAGATAACTGTACAGAAAAGCTCTGACACAAAAGTATACACTTCAATCGCCCTGAGATTTCCAAGCGGTGAATTATTTGCAAATCAATAATAGACAAAATGATTTGAATAATGCAAAGGAACCGTATAGTGTATCTTCCAATCCAGTAGAAGTGTGACTACATACATGAGCACAATGAAAGAACGCCCACTGGTTTCAATTTTTGGCTTTCCTATCCCTTCACAAATGCAACATTTTATATGAAAAAAAAAAATATAAGAAAAACTCTGCAAACAAAGTCTTTTTGGAGTCGTAAAATTACTATTACAGCAATGGAAATATTGTGATTACGTTTTCCCTAGAGGAACGTTCCATAATGAGTATGAAAGAACATGCATAACAAGTATATTTGTACTTATTGAAATGACATCAGTAATGCATGCAGCTATTCTTCAGAGCAGGGATGTGAGATAATTGAAGCTGTTTCCACTAAACATTATTTTAGAAAAAGGCCTTTCAGTGCGCTCACAACTGGATGAATCATGTTTACAATATCAAAACAAAGACTAACAAAAGCATACTGGGAGCAGTATTTCCGAGAGGACGTGATGTCCTGTAGATAAATGGCGTTTCCCTGTCGTTTTCTCGTTGGGTTATCTTGTTTGGCAACAAGCGCAATAATTGTGTGTTTGCTACATCACAAGTCTCTATTTATTTTCTAATTCTCAGCTTTCTTCAAAGAAAAGTCTGTTTTGACACTCAAAACAGATATCTGTGCATACAGGTTGATTACGCTACTACTCTTACTTTGTGTTGGTCAAAAAGCAAGCCTGAATATGAGCAAAGATAATAGCTATATTAGCTCAGTGGCGGTTTTGCAGGAAGGATTTTTAAGAACTCTTTGATTCTGGAACATGCATGAAAATGGATTGTTATTGGTCTGGAATGCTTGTGACGTTACCCTTATTATTTTGTAGTGCTGGTGATGTCGGTTTTGATGTTCAACATTAATATCCTGCAGTCATAATGTACATGGCGGACAAATTCACTTATTATCCCCTATCAACAGAAGTCACTCTACTAAAACCAGGGACTCAAAATTCAGATTGTCAATATGTATAGTGCCCCCGGGTGTGTCAACCATCACAATTCCAGTGAGTTTGGTTAACCTGATCTGGGAAATGAAAGCCCCCAAGGTAAAAATATGGCATAATAAAAGTTATGCATAGTGCGTAGGAATATCCTGGTTTCGTGTACCCATCATTGCAAACTCCAGGATTTTGTAGGAGAACATCCTTCTGATACCTATCCAAAAGTTTTATAGAAAAATATCATTTTTTTTTCAGTGATAACAAATTCCATCTGTATATTTAACTGTATAAAAATGAGTTATTGACTGAGATCTATATTTTCATAGTTGTCATACCTTTTTCTTTTCTATATTATATTTTTTGCTTTATTATTTCAAGTTCTACAAACAGAAGCTCAAATTGCCATAAAGAACCCCTTTATTGTATGGTTTGTTAATAAAGAAAAGTAATATAGAAGTTGTCCTCTTTGACAGGCTTCATTGACATGACATGGAGGTAAAGCCCTGCAGTGAGAGTTGTCCAAAGTCTTACAAGATTATTTTTTCCCCCCGTAACAACTGACTGTCTTATTGATAGTTAATGAAAAATGTGGCTTGATCTTTGCTTATAGCAGGCTAGTCACTTAAGTCCTCATTTTTAGGAATATATGTGGCCTTATTTATCCAAATTACCTAACACAGCAACCAATCAGAGCTCAGCTTTCATTTTTTAAACTGCTCTGGTAAAATGATAGCTGCATTGCGATTGGTTGCTATCAGCAGCAAGGCTAAATGTTCATCTAGATAGTCAAGATAAAGAAGGTCTTCAGAGAAACTAAGTTCTGATGCATCTGTTTATTAATATTTTTTATTTCTAGCCTGGGGAGTGAGCAAGAAGAAGACAGCACAATTTATCAAAACTGGCCACCAAAAAATGATTGGTTGTTTTGGGCAAGCCCAATTTTCCTATTGGACAGTTTTGATAAATCAGGCCTGTAGTACCTGGGTGATAAGATTACCTAGAAATAGATTTGATCATTACTATCTGACCTCCTACCCCCCTTATTATAACTTTTTCTGAGGGTCAATGTACAACTTTAAAACTGTGTAACTATTACTGAACGTGCTGATTAGAGATTAGCGAAATATTAGAAAATTCAATTCGGCTGCTTCACCAAATTTTACCCAAAAATTTGATTCATGACGAGTTACTTAGTCACGAAAGGCTTTGTTTTTTAACTAGCAGGTGCAATGACAGGGCGCTGCAATAGCGCTGCTCCCCATCATTGTACCCCTCAGATGCCGTGTTCATACATGATCATGGCATGTGTAGAAACAGTGTAAAATTAACATAAAAAACTGTAATCAAACTTACCACCTCCATTTGCTCGCGACGGGCCAGCCACCACCATCTTGCTTGAAGATCTGGTGAAAAATCTGGCGCGGCCCCAGATGGTGTTATACGTCACCACGCACAGGATTTCAGCCAAGATCTTCAATGAAGATGGAGGCGGTCAGCCCATCGCGAGCAAATGGAGGAGGTAAGTATGTTTTTTTTTGTTTTACACTATTTCAGATTAAATCAATTCGCTTCGCTTTGGCGAATAGAATTTATCCTGAAATTCGGATCGAATTCCACTTTGGTCAATTCGATTCGCTCATCTCTAGGGCTGATCTTCTAATCTTTCCATGCCATAATATTACAGAGCATCATTAGGGTTCTATGCAATAAGCTGCCATATATCTATGGCGAAATCTGCATAATTTTGCAGATTTACCATGAACTTAACACTGTGCTTTTACAAAAGGTGTCCATGGTAGAAATCTGCTGCATAAATCTCCACCACAAACTCATGTATGCTGTGGATTTCTTAAAATCCACAGCAAATCCATATTAGTTATATTTGTATACAATCATTTTTGGATTTTGACCCCAAAGTACAGTTTTAAGTTATTACACAAGTAGTACACATTTATCAAAATTATACATTAACAAAAAGAATGAAATATTTATAGAAACTGAATTATTATCCCGAAATATTGAAATATGCACATCTTATTGTTGGATAATTTCACGCTATTGTTTTGTCACAGAAGTATTGAAATATCCATATCCAGCGATGAATAATTTCACACTTTTGTTTTATTAAATAAACATTGCACTCAATTGTATTTTTGTTGAAAACGTTCTCATAAACTGTAGATAACATTCTGCATACATTTGCATTGTTACTGCTCTGTTATTGCAGTAAACATTTCTACATGTGATTGGATTTTCACCATCAATATCACTTTGGCTATGCCCACATTAAAGCTTTTGGCTGGCTGTGCTAAAGCATGAAGCAGCATGAAAAATTGTGCAAATTTTGTCATGGTCTTGTAATCTCATATTCTCAACTGAATTGCTAGAGACTGGCAGCGCTGTAGCTTTTCATGGTATTATTTTTCACACATAATGATGTCTAATTGTGCTGTGGTTATCACAAAATCACCTATTATATAATATTCTTAGGCCATAATACCCTGATTGCCTTCATACTGGCCATAGTACCCTGTGCCATCTAAGGCAGGTTTACACTGAAAACCTGACCTAACAACATCTCTTATCTCATAGATCCATTTGAGTGTGTCAGAATGGAAGTAGGATTTTGGGAATAACAGTGGTCACATTAGAATTTTCTGAGTGGCATTAGGCTTTTAGACAAATAGACCATACAGTATATATTCATAATGCTGGTAAAATAAAAATGGCCTTTTTCTTAAACCTTGGGGTAACTAATAATAACATTAAGTTTTTATTGTGAACTTATAAAAATCCAGCTGGTAAAGCTTTGCATTTCCAAATTTTCCAGGTTTCATTTTCATTTAAGCTAATTTGTCATAAACAAAATGTCAAATTCTACAAAATAAATTGAATTCAATTTTGTAAATTCTGCTTCCAATTATATGTATTATCATGTGGATATATTTTTTCTCTGTATATTAGGCTAATATGAATGACTTCTTGTACACAAAGAGTTAACTATGAAAACCTATTTTCAGAGATAAATATGGAAATTTGTACAGAAATAAGTCATGTGAAATAATATAACGTTACAGTTTAATGTATTTACTGTTTGGGGACTATTACTTTCTTAACAATTAGTTAATTATATGTAGTTAAAAGCAAGACTTTTTCTTTACCACCATATGGAAGGATGAAGTACATGCTGATTACATTTGTAGGAAAACACAAATTTATCTTAAAAAATGCATCTCATGTTCCTCCTCATGGACCATAAATTAGTTTACAGAACTCAATTAGCTATGCCCCCGATGCAGAACTAACTACGGGAGGAATCACAGTGGAAAAGAGAAGGAAGCTCATCTTTCCTGCTTTAGAAATACAATACGCTTAGTATAAGGCTGGCATTACAATGCAGTTTCTGCAACTTGTCTTATGTGAGTGGATACAAAAGAAAGGACACATACTATATTTCTTCTATGTGGAGCCATTCATGGTTTTGGCTAAAACAAAAACTGCATTAAACTGCCACCAAAACTGCATGATTAGGATCACGGATGCATCATGCCCATTATAGTCTATGGGTCTGTGAAAAACACGGATGCCATCCGTGTTTCACGGATCATTAAGAAGAGATGCTGTGAAAATTATTTTTCAGCTGTTCAGTGTCAGTGAAATAACACGGGACAGCAAAAAACGGACACACAAAACCAACACGGATCCTTCACGGACAGCTTCACGGAAGCATCATTGACCACCTGCTCACGGATTTGAGCACAGGCACAGACGTGTGCATGAGGCTTAAAAGAGCTGCTAAAAACACACATATACTGTATAGCCAATTCCATATAGACTGTTAAGATCTAGGGCCCTTTTATACTGACCAACGACTGGATCAATTATTGGGAATGAATGTTCATATAAATGCTTGTTCCTGATAATTGTCCTGTGTAAAAGGGCCAATGATCACCTGACAAATTAGCAAAACACATCTTTCATGGCACCTCATAGCAATTGTCCATCCCCCTTTCACTTAGCATCAGCCCATTGGAAAGGCACTTTAACCGAGCTCCAATAGACATATATTGTTGATCCTCTCTCATTATCTACTGGCCATTGGCCGGTTGAACATGTATGGGCAGTTTTATCAACTATAATGGCCAATATGGACTAAAATATTATGTTCGTGTCTGCGAATTGAATGTTCACCAGATGTTTGTTCAATCTTCAACCAACTTCTATGTAATGAGTAGAGATTCGGCTGCTTCACCAAATTTCACAAAGAAATTAGATTTGTGACAAATTACTTTGTCACAAAGCGCATTCCTTTGTATATAGTGGGCAGAATGACAGCGAACAGTGTGTGCATGACCCCGTGCGGTTTCTGCAATCAAGGTGGACGCTACGGCCTCTTTGCGCACAAATAGATTAGGTGAGCATTTTAGGAAAAATAGATGTTACCATGAAGCGTGAGGAAATTCGGCTTCATGGCAAATCAAATTTTTCCTGAAATTCAGGTCAAAGTCTACTTTGGATACTTCGATTCGCTCATCACTAGTTATGAGTATGATTACCTTAACTTGTGCTTATGCTAAAGGTATGTATAAGGATTTGAGGGAGGTATTCTAGTGTTAACGATTAGTTAGCTGGAGGACAAGACTTAAATGGCATGCGCCCTTGGTCCTTGGTGTCAGAAGGGACATCTACAAGCCCCTCTGCCTTGACCAGGATTTTTGTATACAGGAATAGGGCAGATAACTGAATCTTTGTCCTAGGCATGAAAGCCTAGCTATGACTGCAAATATAGTTCATAAAGACTACATGAGAAAAAATAAACATATTATATGTATTTTTGTAGTTTGATAATATATACAGGGGTGCTTTGTGAACCCTTAAGCTCGTAACAGTCACATTAAAATTGGAAACCCTCCCAAAATGTCACTTTTTTATTGTAGATTTTTAATATATGTCTGAAGTAATTCTTGTTGGGGCACAACTCAGGGGCCACAACTGCATATTAAGTCCTTAGTGATATGTTTAATTTTAGCCTTAAGGACCAGTAACTTTTCCCCCTTCATGTTCCAGCAGTCATAACTTTAAAAATAATTTTTTATACTTTTTTTATTTTATTTTGCGGGATGAGTTATACATTATTTTAGAAACCATTTTGGGGTATATAAAGTTTAATCAACAAAGTACTAATTAAATAACTTATTTTATTTTTAGGAGGAAAGATAAAAAAAACTGCAATTTTAACATTATTTTGAGGAATATATTTACAGCGTTCACTGTGTCGTATAAATAACATAACTTTATTATGTGGATCACTACACTGATGATAATGACAAATTTCTCTATATTTTCATTATTTTTCCTTTCCTTCTGCAGCTGTCAGCTCCCCAACTGTTTCTCTAGATCGGCAGCAGCTAGAAATATGGGCTTTGTATTGTTTGATTGATGACATCCCAAGCTTTCAGACAATACCACAGCATTTTACATCAGAAGATGTTACTGTTCAGAAATCTGGATGCAATGAATGCAGCTGAAAGTGAAAGTAAAAGCAGGGTGATATTTCCTGCTTATGTTGTGCTAATACTGGAATGCCAGTTTTCAAACAAGACCAGGTCCATTTCTCTAGCTGCTACCAATCAGGAGATATGTGCAGCTAAAAGCAGATCCCCTTTCCCCTTCTTCCCGAGCTGGGCTTAGGCAGAACAGTTAAGTGCTTTTCCCAGAATCCGAGCTCAACTTGGGCAAAACTATTAGGTGATTATACATTTTACACAAGTCCTAAAAGTAGATAAAGATGACCAAATCAAACAAATGAGTCAAACATTTTAGACTTGGTCATTTAGTTATTTATTGAGGAAAATCATCCAATATCACATGTCTGTGAGCAACAAAATAAGTGAACCTTTGCTTTCAGTATCTGATGTGACCCCACCCCCCCCCCCCTTCCTTTGTGCAGCAATAACTGCAGCTAAACGTTTCCAATGTTTGTTATGTGGGTGTGTTTCCTTCCATTAAAAGCTCGCTTCGAGTCCTTCCAAAACATTTCAATTGGATTAAGGTCAGGACTTTGATTTTGCCATTCCAAAACTTTTTTTTTTTTTTTTTTACCATTCTTTGGCAGAACGACTTGCGTGCTTAGGGTCATTGTCTTGCTGCACAACCCACAGTCTCTTCAGATTCAGCTCCTTTAGAATTTGCTGTATAAGGTTACCTGCAGACGAACGTTGTTTGTTTCTGTGTATGTTCCATTTTTTTTGCGGATAGGATGCGGACACATTCATTTCAATGGGTCCGCAAAAAAAATGGCCACTCCGTACTCCCACAAAAACAATAGAACATGCCCTATTCTTGTTTTAGGCATTTTACAATGGATCCGCAAAAGAAAAACTGATGGCATACGGATGTCATCCATTATTATTTTTTTGCAGACTGCAAAACACATAATTAATCCATCAATGATGGTAAGTCATGCTGGCCTACCACCACCATGTCTCACAGATAGTTTTAATGCTTGAATGCAGTGTTTTCTCTCAAAACATAATGCTTCACATTTAAAGCTCTATTTTGGTGACATTTGTCCACACAAAAAATTGTTCCAGTGGCCTTCTGGCTTGTCCAGGTGATCTTTAGCAAACTGAATAAGGTTAGCAATGTTCTTTTTAGAGAGCAGCAGCTTTTTCCTTGCAATCCTGCCATGCATAACATTCTTTAGTGTCTTCCTGATGGTGGACAAACACTAATATTATCCCAGTGTGCTTGGCTGATGACCCACTGGGGTCACCGAGACACTGATGCAAAGGAACAGAGGATCAGTCAATACACATAGTCAGGAAACAGGCAGTGGCTAGTGCAGAGTATGTGCAAATCCATGAGACAGTCCAGAGGTCAGGGCAGGTGGCTTAGGTCAGCACGATGAACAGGCATGGGTCAGGACAGATGGCAAAGAGTTAGGATCCAGGAAAGAGGCAGAAGTCGGTACATGGACAGAAAGATGTATTAAAGCTGTTTTGCAGGGTCTAGCAAGCAAGTGAAACCAAAATAAATATATTGCTCAGGCTAGGGGTGGGCCAAACATTCAAGCATACATAGGGCTAATAAGCTCATAAGTCAAACAGTTGGACACAGAGCAAAAATGGAAATGAACCCTTGCAGTCCTGCAGGGAGAGGTTCAACGAATAGACATTAATACACACAAAGAAAGAGACCTAGCAACCCCAGGCAGAAGCTAGGTGAGTGGTGGATAACCTATTTCTACCCCAGATAACGGGATGGTGGTGGGCACGGAGCACGGAACAGTCTGACTATGGTTTTGTAACCTTTTCCAGCCTGATAAGCATCAACAATTCTTCTTTTGAGGTCTTCAGAACTACCCTTTGTACGTGCCAGGATACACTTTCACAACCATGTGTTGTGAAGATCAGACTTTGATAGATCCCTGTTCTTTAAATAAAAGCGCTCACCCACTTACATCTGATTGTAATCCTATTGGATGAAAAGACCTGACTCTAATTTCATCTTCACATTTTCTGCTAATCCTAAAGGTTAGCATACTTTTGCCACTCACAGACATGTTACCGTTTTTCTCCGAAAAGAAGACTTATTTTATTTATTTCTCCGAAAAAAGGGTTAGGGCTTATTTTTGGGGTAGGGCTTATTTTGGCTCCATGTAGAATTTTGGCTACATATAGACACATGCCAATTACAGAACAATCCCTGGACAATGTTTATATTAAATATGACTATAACCCCCCTCATCCATAGGAATGCACCCATATACTGCAGTACATGGGTGCATTCCTATGGATGAGGGGGTTTATAGTCATATTTGCCACACATTTTTCATTCTGGTACCGTATATTGCCCCTGAGCTGTCTTTACCCAAGGGACCTAGGCAGCAATCTACGGTACCAGGGAGAGCAGATATGGCATGGGAGAGATGTAGGGAGCTCCTCTAGGCAGCAGAGAGGAGAAGGAGATCCTCCTGCTGCCTCCTTCATGTGAGTAAAAACATGCGGGCTGGCGGCAGTACAGGGCATACAGAGAAGCTGCCAGCCAATGTGAAAATGAAGGGAAGCGCGGGCTGACAGCATAATTTAGCATTTAGTGAAGCCGCCAGCTCGCCCCTCAGGTGCTTCTTAGTGCCGCGATGTATGTGCTAATTCGCTGAAGCCTGTGCTGCCCACAGTTTCATGGCAGTTCAGGAGTCATTAGTGAGTGCTCCTGAGTTGCTGCAGCCCACACATTACCCCCACCTTTCCTTTATATAAAATACGGCTGTATCTAGGGCTTATTTTTAGAGTAAGGCTTATATTTTAAGCCTACTCCAAAAACCCCACAAAATAGCGCTATGGCTTATTACCGTGGTAGGGCTTATTTTCGGGGAAACACGGTATATCGGATCATTTTCCTCATAAATAAATGACCAAGTCTAAAATATTTGATTTGGTTATTTTGATCCACATTTAGAACTTGTATGAAAATCTGATGTCGTTTTAGGTCAAATTCATGCAGAAATATAGAAAATGCTAAAGGGTTCACAAACTTTCAAGCACCACTGTATGACATGTCTTTCCTTGAGCTGGACCACTGTGTGCACCATTGGAAATGCATACTATCCATGGGCCCAAAGTATCCATGTTTGCTAACCAGTTAAAATAACCCCAATGTCTATAAAGCTGCAAATTCAGGCTAAGGCTCCATGGCATCATCTACAAATCATGGTACAACCGTAGTAAAGCAAAAATCCCCTGGATTAAACTGTACATAAGCTTACATAAAATGAATTTTTGTAATATACCTGAAGTTCAGGCATCTATAGCACTTTGGAATCTGTACTGGGTGTGCTGATTTCAGCCTGTGGCTGCAGTGAACACTGTACTGGCTGGTGCCTGTCTGTGCAAGCTCTACCCTGCTACAGCCTGGCATATTCCATGTGGCATGCAAGGCTTTAGCAGAGTGGAGGGGGTGCAGGCAGGATCTCTGCATAGCACATGGCTGTTCCTGCCTATGCTTATTCTGCTAAAGCTTGGCATAGCGCATTGGATGCACCAATGTGCCCACAATTAGAACACCAATAGGGCTGCGCCAGTGTGCAGTGAAGGGGAGAGAATCTAAAACTGGATGACTATACAGATTTGTAAGGTTGAGGCTACATGGAGACTTTTTGGTGCACAGCTTTTCCGTTCTAACCATTTCAAGTGACATCTGCAGTCCACCAGAGCAGCGCAGCACTATGTTGCCTGCAACTCAAAGTATTCCTCTGAACTTCAGCTGTAGCTCCATGATTAAAAGCACACTATAAAGTCACACTACAAGAGGTCTCCACAAACCCCAACCTAAGGCCAGATGCATATGAGCGTGTTCGATCAGGGAAATACTCTCCATGTGACTGAAACACTTCCTAGACCGAACACTGCTCCTCGAACCTGAGCTCACAACATCTTAATGGCTTATGATGCTGCGAGTTTGGGTGGGAGGAACATTGTTCAGTCTGGGAAATATGGAGTATAATATATGCCTGGGCACATGGCAGAGCACAACCAGCCTGTGCACATGCACGTGAAGTCCCCGTACTGCAGAGCTGTATGCACTCCAAGTGCTGCCATATGGTGGCATATGCTTTGTTCCAAGATCCGAATCTCCTTTTGGATCACGAAAGACTTGAGAGAACAGAGCTGAGTGGTTACATTTAATTACACATTGATTTGCAGTGGACATGGTGTGCTGCGATTTTCTCGTTAATGTATGATGGCTTGAAGAGTCCTTCCACATACCACCTGCTTAATAAACTGTGTGGTATCCCTTATACACAAATATGGGTATGATGTGCAATAGGCCTATGTAGACATACAGCATTTTAGGCTACTGTTTTGGTTTATGTTCTAAGGATATGCTGCTAGTGCTTCTGGTACGTATGGTAAACATGACCATAGGCAACCATTGAATGAACATGTGCAATACAGAGGCATCAAGCAAACAAATGTACAGTATATGCAATGTAGATATTTTATCAACTTGGCAGCCGCATATGTAACTGCATGATATACAGATTCATACAAAGAGGATTTTAGGGTTTTCCAGTAAAATGTGAATAATTGTATGCTTATACAGTTGTATATACAGTACTAGAGTGTGACAGCATCTATCTGGATGATAACATTTTCATTGAACTTTACTGATCTAGAATAATACAAATATGCAATGATTCGGCCCACTCAGGGGTCTTTCTCGATGCTTTTGGATGCTGCCACGTTTTACTATTTTCAGTAACAGAGACTTTCTGGGATTCTTGGACTGTATGGCGTGCATCCATATTAGTAAGGGACATGAATGTTCAGAATGTACTATTGACTTTTGGAGTCATTTATCAAACTGGTGTAATTTAGAACTGGCTTAGCTGCCCATAACAGCCAATCAGATTCCACCTTTCATTTTGGACAGCTCCTATGGTTGCTATGAGCAACTAAGCCAGTTTTATTTGCATCAGTTTGATAAATGACCCCATTTGACAATTCAGTTGGCTATGTCTGTATATTGTGTAGCATATATTTATTATGTTGTAAATATGTTATATATAAGTTTATGACTTCTATCAATTTAGCGGTCTAAAAAAAATCCTTTAAATGAAAAAAAAATTGTCCACACAAGAAGATTTGCGTACTGATTTATTATTGAGATGATCAGGAGCTGTATATCAGAATACGAGACATCACTGCTGTTAGCCAACCACTGCACTCAGTGGTCTGAGGACAGTGATTGGCTGCAGCAGTCACGTGCTGTACACTTGCACATCACTGGATGCATCCCTGATACTATGACATGCAGTTATATGGCACATTATTGCTTCAGCCAATCACTATCTTCAGCAATAGACCACTGACAACAGTGTTTGGCTGTAGTGGTGATGTCCCCTATACCAGCATATCACCACTACAGTCTGTAAACAACCAGCGGCAGTAGGACCAGTCCAGCACCACAGAGAACAGCGCTGGAGAAAGGAGCATGCCTCTTAATCATTTCTGGTGCATCTAGGGAAGCTGCAATGCTACTAAATGGTTGGTATAATGATTAAAGGGAGTCTGTTAGCAGGTTTAACTATGTAAAATGGCTGACAATGCTAGGCAGAGCATGTACAAATCAGGAGTAGTATAAATGTGAACTTTTATTCTGCTAGGCACTGTTCATGCAAGTGTGTTGGAGGTAAGCCTCAATGTGAAGAACTTTCTGCGTAGAGCTGCTTCTCAACCCCTTCTTTCTGCTCTGAGTGGCAGCTGTTGACTGACTTGGATGCTACAGTTGACACTCAGAGCAGAAGAGAGGGGTTGTGAAGCAGTGCCCTGCCAAATAAAACTTCATATTCACACTACTCCTGATAATAAAAGCTCAGCAACAGATATTTCTGTCCTAGTGCTGTCAGCAGTTCTGCATGGTTGTAACTGCTGACAGGAGTCCCTTTAAATATTATATCTCTGATCCTCCTGCAAAACCTAACAAAGTTTTCAGTTGTGATCATTTGATGAAAATGTTCCTGTGTCTAGATATTGCTGTTACATAATTGTTATGGTGCCTCTGGTGTTCTTTTGATTTCCTTGCAGATTCTAATGTGTCCATTTCTGATGGTCACAAATGCTTACTATCTCAGGCAGCATGCCTTGAGCCTTTTTTACATGGTCGGTACAGAAATTCTTGCTGTTGTCTAGACAAGCCAAAAAGAATCTGTGCACTAGAAGTGGCTTCTTCTCACCTTCACTGTACACATGAGGAGAATGTTCCAAGAGAGAATTAAAAGACCATCAGGGGGCGTTATAACATAGAAAGGCCTCTTGGACATGAACGTGCCGTGCTTTGCGGATCCGCAAAACACGGATCTCGCCTGTATGCCTTCCACAATTTGCGGAATGGAACAGTCGGCCCATTAAAGAAATGTCTATTCTTGTCTGCAAAACGGACAAGAATAGGACATGATCTATTTTTGCGGGGCCACAGAATGGAGCAACGGATGCGGACAGCACACTGAGTGCTATCCGCATCTTTTGCGGCCCCATTGAAGTGAATGCAGCTCTGATGCGGAACCAAACCACGGTGGTGTGCAAGAGGCCTTACATATTTTTTAAGGCTGGAAAAAAACATCTGTCCATCCAGTTCATCCTGTTATCCTGCAAGTTGATCCAGATATTATCCGGATACAGATATAATATCTGTATTTTATTTTTAAATTTAAGAAAAGTTATGTTTTACAACTTAATCAAACAGGGAACTGCAATACTTATTGGTAGGAGAGCCCCTTTAAATACTCTTTATCTTGTATGTTAAAACTAACAAACTGCCCATTTGGTCCGTAGCAACCAATCAGCGCGAAGCTTTAATTTTTCTCCAGAGCAGTTAAAGAGTTAATGGGCAACATTTTTAACTGTTATGATTTTGATAAATGAGGCCAATTAACACCGTAAGTTGCACTTCATGTGTGTGTTTTATATGTTGTTTAGCTCCATTTAGCATTTCTTCTTTCTTTTTAGCGCTTCATTGTTGTTCAAATTGTTTTATATTGGAAGAAAATCGGTGAAGTTTAGAAATTTGTATATTAGCGATAATAGCCATAATCATTGAGGATCTCAAAATCATATGTATTTTTCAATACAATGGGTCAGTTTCACATGTTACAACAACACTAGTTTGACAACGTTTTTTGTGTGTGGGGGGGGGGCTGTCATTTTTTCGGTGTTTTAACTTTCAATGTTTTAGTAGTGAATGAAAGATGACTGTGCATTAATGAAATGTAAATTCTGTGTATTTTCTAACGTGTTTCATCTGCAGCAACAAAGCTTATTGTTTTGTGACTTTTTTCTTTGATATCCAAATGTGGCAAGTGAGCATAATGCTTACTGAATAGATAATGAAGAACATTAAAATAAAACATGCATGTTCAAGATGGACAAAAAAAGCTTCTGCCGCTGAATATTGCACATTCAAAGCCATTGCTTAACATTTGTATCATTTTAAAGAAAATTAATGTTTCAATTGTCAAAGAGAAATTTATGATTCAAGTTTTACCCTGAGAATAATTTTACAATAAAAGAAGTTCTAAACACATTGCTTGTTTCTACTATCAAACCGCCTGATAGTGAACACTTATGAATGAAGAGATGATATTGTGATGAATACTGAACACTTTTGAATGAGGAGATGATATTGTGATGAATAGTAATAATAATGTGCATGTAGTATTATGTCACTGAGCAGTTTCATTCATATTATAACACATGCTATGAAGATTGTTCAATGAAGTCTAAAAGTGATTTATCTTTCACACTGTTTCTAACAGAAATATGTTTTGTCTGCTGGCTGCTCATTACTAAGCATCGTTTTAATGAATAATGAGCTTCTTGATTCTCGCTTTGCAGAACTGAGGGTACATTGTGAGAGTCCTCAGTGTGTGATACATTGTGATGGCTAATGTAATGAACAGTGCTGGTATGAAAGTCTTAGAAGAAAGCCAAGGGGAAAGAAGTTGAAGAAAACTAGGTAAAGTATTTTCATATACAGTATCAATCATGATGTTGGCTTTTTGTAAAGCAGTAACATACTGCATTCTAGGAAAAGAAAATAATGGGACCACTGCTTCCTACAGGAATCTTGCCAAAGTGCTGGTGGTGGTCTACAGTGTTGAAAGCAGAGAAGGGATTGCAGGGCACGAGAAGAATGGAACCTTCCCTTAATGAAGTATGGTGTCGGTATAGCCAACCAGGACAGATAGGCTTCATCCACACCCCTCTATGATCCTTGGGCCCTTTCCCACACCATTGTTTGCAGATCTTCTGTGGTGGGGAGTCATGCAGGTTTTCATCATTCAGTAGCAAAGAGGATAGAACAACACAGGGCTGGTAGCTCTTGTCAAGGGCCTACAAGCTGTGTTGTGGGCTGCCTGTATATTACACACACCCTTACACCATAAATATGAGACAAAGGGTTTCAATCAATAGCCTGCAATGTAGTGGCCTTTAAAGCCTCAATGGAGGTCTTAAGCAGCCTCTATCTCGTAACTGAGAGCTAACATTTTATGTTATTTAAGATAACTTTTTATTAAATATCCATTTGTATTAAGCCCAGGGCATTTCAAAGTCTGAAATGTTCACCTTTTGGAATGCCACATTTTAAGGGTAAATATCTATTTTTATATCATACTTTGCCCCTTTTTTTGGGGGGGGGGGGGGCATATATCAAGCTTCAATGTAGTGGCAAATAAACAGTCCATGAACCAATACATGGACAAACCGGAAGCAGCACCGAGTGATGAAAAGACAAGGAGCAGGTATGTATGAATTTTCAGTTTCAGGGGGCAGGCTGCAGGCATTATATAATGGGGGATTACTGGGATATTTTTTTTTTTTAAGTACCAAACTTCCTCTACATAATGAGTGCTGATGAGTTGCAAGTGGTGGTAGAATTTTTTTTTATTTTTCATACTTTTTATTGTTCGTATTTATTTTATTTACCTTTACTCTTATTGTTCTAATTTTTATTTGCATTTTTCTTTGATCTATGTTAACCCAGCGTTCCTCGAAATGCAAATATAAGATAATGATTAAATACACTTCGGCTAGTAAATAGCCTTTCTGGAAATGAGGACAGAATAAAGACATGGCTTTTATTTGCTTTGATGTATTTAATGGATATTGTCTATAACCAGAATGCAATGTCATTGTGCCACTTTATGGCCTCCTCATGCTGCTGCTGCTGCTGCCACCTCACCACTAGGTCACTAGGCCACTCTGTGGTCTCCTCATGCTGCTGACTTCTCAAGCTTTTCTCCCACCCTCCCCACTCCATGACTGGGCCATTATTTTGCCATTTTGGCCTGGATGACATCACCATTTTTTTACCCTTCTGATCTGTTAGAAGAAAGGAAAAATGAGACGCACAACGGATCCTGTCTGTGTAGCAGCTGTAAGGCCTGTATGGTCCCATCAGAATTGGCTTATGATTTGGTAGCCATAATCAGGAGTAGGTGCAAAACACAGAAGACATGCAAATAATCCATTCACGTGTATTCTCTGCTTTGGATCCATTCCTGTTTTTTGGGGAATTAGCAATACTGATGGATTACTGACCAAATGCTGACTGAGTGAAGGCGGATGATCAACAGACAGGATACATTTTTGGGGGTTTATTGTTCTGACAGATCAGAGGATGGGCAAAATAATCAGTGGTGTCAACACAAACTTACTGCTTACACTGTCTCCACTCTGTCGGGGGACTCTACTTGTATAAGCGTTTAATAGAACAGGGTCTGTAGACATCTATGTGGAATCAGCTGACGATGGTGTAAAAGGAGTGTGCTTCTTCTTGATGCTTACATCGACCTGTAAGGCTGAGTTCATACTTGAGTTATTTAGTCAGTTTTAGCCCCGTAACTGCCCAAATGAGTGAAGTGTGCAGTGATTCTAAGAGCGACGCCTGTCATCTGCGCATCATACTGACTCACAATATTGTTTCAGTACCACAGCTGACTCCGTATGCATGTTACTGCAAGGCACAGTGTTCTACACCACTATAAAGGCTCCCTGCAGCATGCAGCCAGGAAATAGCTATTTTCTCACGCAATTCGCCACAAATAAATTTGAATCGAATCGTTTCGGAAAATTTGGCGAACCAGACGAATCGAATGTTTTGAAAAATTGGCCTATCTCTATTCTTGGTAATTTGTCATGTGGTAAATCGTTGTTCCTTTTTACTTTAAAGTGTTCCACCGTTTTAATCTTCTGACTTTTCATTGAAACTGGATTATCTTGCCCCTTAAAATGCTAGCTCTAAGATGTCCAATGAGATGTTCCATGTCGTTCTTCATTTGTAAATAGCTTTGACTGCTAATGTGTGTGCTAGATTGAAATTCTAACTAATACATTGCTTGTTAGGTTCAGTTAAGAGTACTTTCACACTATCGTCAAGGGACTCCGGCAGGCTGTTCCCGTCGGTGAACAGCCTGTTGGATCCGTACTGCCGCTAATGCACGCAATCCCCCGGACTACCGCTTCGGCCCCATTGACTTTAATGAGGGTGGGGCGGAGATCCGTCGGCAGCACAGCAGCGCAAACCGAGAGGCCTCCGGAATAAAACTACAACATGTAGTAGTTTTATTCCGGCGGCTTCTCAGCATGCGCTGCCGTGCTGCCACAGTAACTCTACCCCACCCCATTATAGTCAATGGGGCCGGAGCAGTAGTCCGGGGGCACGCGTTCACTAGACGGATCAGACAGGCTGTTCACCCGCCAGAACAGCCTGCCGGAGTCCTTTGCCACTAGTGTGAAACCAGCCTTAGCTGTCAATTGCTCCACAGCATTTACAACTCTTTTAGCAGCTTCTTAGCTGTCCTTAGTAACTGCAAACTAATTATTTGCTAAAAACATTGATTACTGAGAAAGTTACAGTTGTAACTTTATACTTACACTATATAGACAAAAGTATTGGGAAAGTTACGGGTGTCAGTATATGGCAACACAAAGCAATGTTATTTTGAAATTTAAAATAAAAATATATAAATTTGGTATCTTCATAATCTTTCGGTCCAACAGTATAAGTTAAAAAGTCATTACTACTGCACAGTGAACACTGCAAAATCTAAACCCTAAAAACAGTGGCAGAAACTGCATTGTTTTTCACACTGTTGACCCCCAGAAATTGTTTCAAAAGTTTTAGACTTCACCTGATGTACCCAGAAATGGTGCCATTAAAATATACAAGTTGCTGAGCATAAAACAATCTGTCATATGGCTATATCGATGGAAAAACAAAAGGTTATGGCTCTTGAAATGCGGAGATAAAAAAAGAAAAAAAAATTGCTGATCCTTAAAGGAGTTGTCCTGGAATATTTTTTATCTAATCATCATCAGCATTCACTGAAGGTCTTTACACCTGTACCCATGCCACTAGTGCCTCATTATCTGGGCAGTAATCTTCCAGCTCCACCTTGCAGCTCCAATATTAGAACTTCCGATCCATTCTAGGGCGTGATCCTGCTAACTACTCCAAGATGTGAGGAGTGTCAGACCTTACAGAATGGTTCTATTTGGCCCTAAGTGGTATGCGTGGCTTCCTTCTCTAGCATATTAAAAAGAATAAAGCGGACACATTTGTAATTTAAGCAAGGTGGACTTTACATGACTCATATTGGGCAACAAGGATATGGTAAAAACAGTATTTGACAGGCATCAGGTTTAGTGATTACGTTTTCTCAAAGACGGTACCGGACTAATTAGAGGTAATAGGATAATTAGGTAGTGTATCTTTAGGTGAAAATGTCCCATTAAGAAGAAACAACTCACTGTGCCTGGTGTGCAGTATACCCAACTACCTGGATAAAGACTGGGGAACTGAAACCTGTAGATCTCCTAAAGTAAACAGACCTTGGCAATAACAAAAAACAACTACCTTTCTCAACTGGCTCAGGACCCGACTAGAGTGACGTCCATACTGGACTTAATAGTAACCAATAGACCTGCCAGAACAACAGATGTGCAGGTTGGGGGACATCTGGGAAATAGTGACCATAAAATAATAACCTCCCAATTGTCATTCAAAAGAGTGTTTCTTCAGGGAGGCACAAAAATACCAAACTTTCGGTTTTGAGATCCTAAGCTGAATCTCAAAACCTGAAAATGCAGATGTGAAAGTAGCCTAAATCTGAAGGTGTCAGACCTTTACAGAGTAATGAGGGGGAGTTGCAGAAAGCGATGAGGAGAAAGCAAAGCTATTTAATATTTTTTCTCCACTGTATTTACTGAGGATAAAAACTGTCAGATGAAATACAGAACGTAAAAGTAAATTTTCCATTAAAAGTAGTCTGTCTGACCCAGGAAGAAGTATAGCGGCATCTTAAAAAGATTAAAATAGACAAATCACCGGTACCAGATGGCATACACTCTCGTCTCCTAAGAGAATTAAGTAGTGTCATAAGCAGACCCTTATTTCTGATATTTAAGGACTCTATATTGACTGGGAGTGTTCCACAGGATTGGCGCGTAGCAAATGTGGTGCCAATATTCAGGAAGTGGTCAAAAACAGAGCCTGGAAACTATAGGCTGGTAAGTTTAACATCTGTCGTCGGTAAACAGTTTGAAGGTTTTCTAAAAAGGTGCTATCTTGGAGTACCTCAATAAAAATAAGAGAATAACGCCATATCAGCATGGCTTCATGAGGGATCGGTCATGTCAAACTAATTTAATCAGTTTCTACAGTATGGGAGGAAAGTTCTCGACTTGACTGCGTCGAGTCAATGAATGTCATATATCTTGACTTCTCCAAAGCATTTGATACTGTGCCACATAAAAGGTTAGTATATAAAATGAGAATGCTTGGACTGGGTGAAACTATGTGTATGTGGGTAATTAAATGGCTCAGTAATAGAAAACAGAGGGTGGTTATTAATGGTACACACTCAGATTGGGCCCTATCCTCTTCAATATATTTATTAATGATCTTTACAAAACCTACAAAAGAAACAAAGCTGACTACGTACTATTATCAAATATCATAAATACTTTATTAATTACAAAACATGATGTAAATCAAGGACATAATCATTAAAAACCAATAAAAACCAAGTGGGCGGAGAAAAACACCATCCTGATAGGCTACAGACAATGTTGTCATAAGTTAATGTATAGTAAATAATAAATCAGTAAATATCACAAAGGTAGGTCATATATAGTAACACAATATATATGTGGGAAACAGCAGGTGAACAGAATAATAACAGCCGGTCCAAAAAGAGGATCCAGAAATCACCACCTACTTCTACCCATACAGCCTAGCAGCATGGAGGAAATGAAAGAAGACCAACCAAGACAAGTGCCATATGTCAACCAGGAAGGATGGCATTACCCCAACGTGCGTTTCGGCGTGCCTTCATCAGGGTGTAACGCCATAACTGTGGAGCACAGGTTATAAACCCTCCTCCTTCCAATAGAACACTTGCCTGCTGATTCATTCCTTAAGTCACCTGGACGCCAGCTGGCTGCACCGTGAGCGGATCACAGCGCATTGTCCTCCCCCCTGCAGGCGTCAGATCGCCAAACCCCTGTCACGTGACAACGTCACATGACCTGGTGCAACGACGTAGAGACGCCGGACGGGAGGGGCCACGCGCCACGCCGTGCACCGCTCGCACACATCCAGGGGAGAAGGGAAACAAATAAGAACACCGCTACAAAGAAAACACCCTCTCTACTGGTGGTCAGTATACAAACATATCGCCATCATCACAGCTTCTTCATTATCATTAAATAAACAGTACTCTGTATCTACCCATAGTAAATATTTCAAAATACAAGTATAAATTAATGTGCTTAAAGTGCAAGTGCTGCCAAAAATTACAAGGAAGAGGTACTCAGAAACAACCTGTATATCACTTAATGGAGGGCCTCATTCACATTGTGGTACAATAGTTCAGGTAGTGGGACTCCTACACTCATAAAGTCCATGCACTAAGTGAAAGGGCTGCCAAAAATTACAAGGAACTGGCACTCCAAAACACCCTTTGTTACACATAAAGGAGGGCATCATACAGACCCTTGAAAAATTATAATTGATGGCCTGCTGATGACCCTCAAAAACATTTGGAGCAAGGGCTTGCTGATCTGACCAACTGAGCCTGCTGCCGCATTGGTGACTCTAGATAACCACTGAGCGATTTCACGTCCCCGTGATGGCGACGATCCATTCGGATGTCTGCCCTATCAGCTTTCGATATTCTTTTCTCTGCTTACCATGGTGATCACAAGTAATGGGGAATCAGGGTTCGATGCCGGAGAGGGAGCCTGAGAAACGGCTACCACATCAAAGGGAGGTCAATGGCCTAAATCTGATTGGCTGTTGTTACATTGCCCCTTTTTTTTCCTAATCGTGAACTACCCAGAGATGGTGGGTAAAGTTATTAAAGCACAAGCATCCAAGGAAGGCAGCATGCACGCAGCAATTACCCACTCCCGACTCGGGGAGGGAGTGACGATAAATAACAATACAGCACTCTTAAGAGGCCCTGTTATTGGAATGAGTACACTTTCCATTAACGAGGATCTATTGGAGGGCAAAGTCTGGTGCCAGCAGCCATCTTGCTCCCGGCCTCCACAACGTTCACCCAGAGTGCCATCATGGTGAGGATTGTGTTGACCAGACACTTGGCTACTGAGACTGGACTTGTAGGTGAGGGCCTGCTGCCGCTTTGCTGACTCTAGATATCTTTTAGACCAGGCATGCTCAACCTGCGGCCTTCCAGCTGTTGTAAAACTACAACTCCCACAATGCCCTGCTGTAGGCTGTTAGCTGTAGGCTGTTCGGGCATGCTGGGAGTTGTAGTTTTGCAACAGCTGGAGGGCCGCAGGTTGAGCATGCCTGTTCTAGACGATCGCACGTCCCCGTGACAGCGACAATCAATTTGGATGTCTGCCCTATCAACTTTGGATCAATTTTTCAACAAGCACCTTCTGGTATAGCACCTTTTTTGCTTGTCCTCTCCACCAGAGGAATGAGAGATGAGAAGTTCTCTTTGTAGCGGGGGTCGAGAAGGGTGAACAACCAGTAATCCGTGTTGTCTAAAATGCGCGGTCATGGGAAAGGCAGCCTAACATGCAGTCAGCCATGTGTGCCAGAGTACCAACAGGCAAGACTTCGCTGTCATCATCAGAAGGTGATCTGCCCCTGTAAAAGATTGTAGGCTAGGGCCTGCAGGTGAGCTGTAAAACATTATATGCAAGGGCCTGCAGGTGAGCTGACCGTGTAAAACATTATATGTGGGGGCCTTCAGGTGAGCTGACCCTGTAAAACATTATATGCGAGGGCCTGCAGGTGAGCTGACCCTGTAAAAAATTATATGCGAGGGCATATATGCAAGGGCATTATATGCAACAAATAAGCATGTTTATATGATGGAAGAGAAGAAGGATGAGAAAAGGAAGATTTAACCAGATACCCTTTTTGTGGTGGAAGGGCTGCATGGGAATACAGTGTATTGAGTACATTAAACAGCACATTTAAAGTGCCTTAGTTCATCCGCTTTCCTCTGGTGGAGTCAAGAAGTCTGGGGCAATCCAGGCTTTGTTCATTTTTATAAGAATCAACCTGTCAGCATTTTTAGTTGACAGGCAGATATGCTTATCTGTTATAATGCCACCAGCAGCACTAAATACCCACTCAGACAAAATGCTGGCGGCAGGGCAGGCCAGAAACTCCAAGGCGTAGAGCGCCAGTTCGTGCCACGTGTCCAGCTTGGACACCCAGTAGTTGTAAGGCACTGAGGGATCACTGAGGATGCTGACACGGTCTGCTACGTACTCCACCATCTTCCAAAACTTTTCCCTCCTTGTGACCCTAGGCCGCGCATCGGGGTGAGAGTGCTGATGGGGTGTCATGAAACTATCCCAGGCCTTGGAGACTGTTGCCCTGCCTCTGTTGGTGTTCCCCTCGTCTTCCCTCCTCGGTTGCCCAAGGAAATATGGACTCTGCCGCCAGCGTTGTCAGATGGAAATATTTGGAGCAATTTTTCAACAATGATCTTCTGGTATTGCACCGTTTTGCCCGTCCTCTCCACCTGAGGAATGAGAGATGAAAAGTTCTCTTTGTAGCAGGGGTCGAGAAGGGTGAACACCCAGTAATTTGTGTTGTCTAAAATGCGTATAACGCGCAGGTCGCGGGAAAAAAGCCTAACATGAAGTCAGCCATGTGTGCCAGAGTACCAACAGGCAAGACTTCGCTGTCGTCATAAGGAGGATGAATGTCCATCTCCTCATCCTCTTCCTCCTCTTCTGCCCACCCACACCGAACAGATGGAATTAAACTTCCATGGGTACTACCCTCTGTAGCAGAGGCAACAGTCTCCTGCTCCTCCTCATCTTCATCGTCCAATTCGCGCTGAGGAGACGGACGGAGGGTGGACTGGCTATCACCCTGTGTAATGTCTTCTTCCCCCATTTCCACCTCTTCCACATGCAAAGCGTCAGCCTTAATTTTGAGCAGCGAGCGTTTAAGTAGACACAGAAATGGGATGGTTACGCTGATAATAGTGTTATCGCCGCTCACCATCTGTGTTGATTGTGACAGATGTCACAAGTCACTGCAGACACTCTCTATAGATAAAGTATTGAAAATGATGGAAAAAATATATAAATTTTCACTTATATTTCTCCAATTTTTGGCCCTAACACACAGAAGGTATTGGACTGATGTCACGCGTCACTGCAGACACCCTCTATAGAAAAAGTTTTGAAAATAATGGAAAAAATATATTCATTTTCACTTATATTTCTCCAGTCTCTGGCCCTGACACACAGAAGGTATTGATCAGTTTTGAGTAACTTGAGGGGTGTAGTTTCTAAAATGGGGTCATTTATGGGGGGTTTCCACTTTGTAAGCCCCACAAAGTGACTTCAGACCTGAACTGGTCCTTAAAAAGTGGGTTTTGGAAATTTTCTTTAAAATTTTAAGAATTCCTTTTAAAATTCTAAGCCTTCTAACATCCTAAAAAAAAAAAAATTCATTTCCAAAATTATTCCAACATAAAGTAGACATATGGGGAATGTTAAGTAATAAATATTTTATTAGGTATGACTTTAGGTTTTAGAAGCAGAGAAATTGAAATTTAGAAAATGTTTGGTAAATTTTGTATTTTTTCATAAATAAAGATGAAATATATTGACTCAAATTTATGACTATCATGAAGTACAATGTGTCACGAGAAAACAATCTCAGAATGGCTTGGATAAATAAGTGTTCCAAAGCTATTACCACATAAAGTGACGCATGTCAGATTTGTAAATTTTGACCTGGACACTGGGGCATCAATGACCCTTGGTCATTTTTCAAATCCTTGATGACTGCTCCTAACTCAGAGGGGGGAAAATCGTCGTCTAACGTGGCAGTAACTGTGTCAGGTATGAGAGTGGGGCCGAATTGGGATAGGTAGTTGCGTATGTCATCTCTGTGCAAAGGTTCTTGTGCTGTACCCGTCGACTGAAGATCATATAGGGAAGAATAGTAGGACCTGAATTCTGATGTGATATCTACAGGGTTATGTACAGATCCCCCGGAGTGTGTACTAATTGAGGGTACATGAGTTAGCAACGTTCGAGGATGCAGTGCTCGGGCTAGCCAGCTACCGCATTTGTCTCCTTACTAAAAAAAAAGTATTTGCTGTTGCACTAGGGAAATGTCCGACTTTAGGACATCTGATGGGGAGGTCTTATTTTGGCTTTCCTTCTGAGTAAGGTCTGATAAGAGAGATCTCAGTTTATGAGAACGTTCTTTTTTCAGCCTGGTACCATGGGAAATAAATTTGCCTCTCAGTACGCACTTGAGAGCCTCCCATTTTACAGGAGGGGGCCGTCAAATCCGCCCGATGGTCACTACCAAAATCAGAAATAGCTTTCCTAATGTCCGTCAGGCAAGTCAGATCCGATAGTAAGTTATCGTTAAATCTCCATGAAAAAGGACGTGGGTAAGAGGGCTGAGGTGAAATAAGGCCATATACAGGGGCATGGTCAGACCATAGACGAGTGTCAATGGAACATTTAGGATCAGAATTTAACAGCTGCTGTGAAATAAATATGTGATCAAGTCTGCCATAACTATTGTGTATTGGAGAATGAAAGCTATAATCCCTGATACCTGGATGCAAATACGCCACAGATCTACCAATCGAAGTGCCATGAGATTAGATTTGAATTTGCAAAGAGAACTCGAGGAGACTGAGGACCTACCAGAGGAAGAATCCATCAACGGGTTCATCACCAGGTTGAAATCGCCTCCAAGAATAATCGGGGAGCCATCTGCAAATTTGGATAATTTTTTCAAGATCTTGGATCCAAAAGTAATCTGCCCCTGGTAGGAAAATAAGCGTTAGCCACAGTGATCACTGAACGGTCAACCGAGGATAAGACCGTATGACGGAATGTTTTGTGTAGCCCTATGGAGACACCCCCAGACCTTGTGGCGGGATTGGGGCCATGGAACCAGGTTTGATAATATCTATTGGTACATTTGGGCACGGCATTGGTCTTAAAATGACTTTCCTGTTTATCTGACTGCGTTTCTCGGGTTTATTAAAACCCCGGACATTAAAGGTGCAGAACGATATAGGTGCCATTTTATATGAAAAGTGTGGGGTCAAAGTATGGACCATGGAATCCATTCCCCGGCATCAGAAAGGTAATTAAGGGAAAGCTAGAGAAACATAAGGTAGGGGAGCCAAAGAGACAAACACACACAAACAGACAGATGCACATATACTGAGAAAGAAGAAAAAAGGAAAAATAAGGGAAAAAGGGAGAACCAACAACGTCAGCTCAAAAAGTCCTAAGTAACGACCGTGGTCACTAGCGGTAGCAACACAGCAGTCCCTAGGTGGGGTAGGGAGAAGACAAGGACTAAGCTGCCTCCTTACTTAACTCCAGCTAATTAAAGAAAAGGAATATCATTGCAATATATAACAGGACAAGTGTGCAAGCGGGTCAAAAAGACCCAACAATAAAAGAAACACTATGTAAACACAGCAATAACAATGCAGAGTGTTATAATGCGCAAAAAGATGCAAACCTCACAAAAGTGCAAACTATGTAGCACGGAAATCGCTGACAGTCAATCGTCAGGATCAGGTGTGCGTCTAGAGGGCCTCTTCTGTTTAGGCCAGGCATGTCCAAACTGCGGCCCTCCAGCTGTTCCAAAACTACAACTCCCAGCATGCCTGGATAGCTTACAGCTATTAGAGCATGCTGGGAGTTGTAGTTTTGCAACAGCTGGAGGGCCGCAGTTTGGACATGCCTGGTTTAGGTGAAGTCATCTGCCATCTTTCTCTCTGTGGAATGGAGGCAGGTGGTCTGCGACATGGCCAGTCAGGAAGCTCCAGGCGTGGAAGATCAAAGGCGGCTCGGAAGCTAGGAAGGTCGTCTAAAGACTTGAACACCGCTGACTTCCCTTCTTTAGTTGCAGACAATTGGAACGGGTAGCCCCATCTGTATGTTATGTCTTTAGCTCTAAGCACCGCCAAAAGCGGTTTCAGGGCTTTACACAGCTGCAGAGTGCGTTTCACCAAATCTTGCAGCATTATGATCTCCTTTTCAGCATGCATGGTTTTCCCTGCGTTTCTGGATGCTTTAAGGATAGCCTCCTTGTCTTTGTAGAAATGTATCCAACAGATGACATCGCGGGGGCGATTAGGGTCACTCAGTTTAGGCCTCAGAGCTCTATGTATGCGATAAATTTCAAGGGATTGTCCCGGATCTCTGGCCAGTAGTGTATTAAAGAAGGAAACTGCCCACTTTTCCAGGTCTTGCGGCAGAATAGATTCATGGAGACCTCTGATGTGCAAGTTATTCCTCCTATTTCTATTCTCAATATCGTCCAAATGAGTGAGGATATCTTGTATCTGGACCGAATGAGCCTAAATAACTTGTTGGTGAGAGTCCAGGACCTGTAATACTTGGTCTTGTACATTTTCCACCTCCTCCACCCTCTGGCCTATCTGTTTAAGATCCTGTTGTAAGGCCTCAAGTGTCCCTTTTGTGGGATGTTTCCAGCCTTGTGAACAGGGCATCTATTTCTTTCCTGGTGGGGAGGGACCTGAGGTGAACTTTCCAGTCCCAATCCTCATTATCACCTGGTGGGGTAAGGGAGCCTCCTGACTCAGATATCGTAGCCTGGGAGCAGCGGTTCCTGGGGGAACAGCTCTGTGCTGCGGCAGGGTTTGTCCCCATAAACGAGGGTGATGAGGCAGCCGATGAACCGAAGCTGGCTGCCGCGGCATATGAGGCCGGAGAGCTGGTGAGGGCACCCCTTGCTGGCTGTGTACAGGGAGTGCAGAATTATTAGGCAAGTTGTATTTTTGAGGATTAATTTTATTATTGAACAACAACCATGTTCTCAATGAACCCCAAAAAACTCATTAATATCAAAGCTGAATATTTTTGGAAGTAGTTTTTAGTTTGTTTTTAGTTTTAGCTATTTTAGGGGGATATCTGTGTGTGCAGGTGACTATGACTGTGCATAATTATTAGGCAACTTAACAAAAAACAAATATATACCCATTTCAATTATTTATTTTTACCAGTGAAACCAATATAACATCTCAACATTCACAAATATACATTTCTGACATTCAAAAACAAAACAAAAACAAATCAGTGACCAATATAGCCACCTTTCTTTGCAAGGACACTCAAAAGCCTGCCATCCATGGATTCTGTCAGTGTTTTGATCTGTTCACCATCAACATTGCGTGCAGCAGCAACCACAGCCTCCAAGACACTGTTCAGAGAGGTGTACTGTTTTCCCTCCTTGTAAATCTCACATTTGATGATGGACCACAGGTTCTCAATGGGGTTCAGATCAGGTGAACAAGGAGGCCATGCCATTAGATTTTCTTCTTTTATACCCTTTCTTGCCAGCCACGCTGTGGAGTACTTGGACGCGTGTGATGGAGCATTGTCCTACATGAAAATCATGTTTTTCTTGAAGGATGCAGACTTCTTCCTGTACCACTGCTTGAAGAAGGTGTCTTCCAGAAACTGGCAGTAGGACTGGGAGTTGAGCTTGACTCCATCCTCAACCCGAAAAGGCCCCACAAGCTCATCTTTGATGATACCAGCCCAAACCAGTACTCCACCTCCACCTTGCTGGCGTCTGAGTCGGACTGGAGCTCTCTGCCCTTTACCAATCCAGCCACGGGCCCATCAATCTGGCCCATCAAGACTCACTCTCATTTCATCAGTCCATAAAACCTTAGAAAAATCAGTCTTGAGATATTTCTTGGCCCAGTCTTGACGTTTCAGCTTGTGTGTCTTGTTCAGTGGTGGTCGTCTTTCAACCTTTCTTACCTTGGCCATGTCTCTGAGTATTGCACACCTTGTGCTTTTGGGCACTTCAGTGATGTTGCAGCTCTGAAATATGGCCAAACTGGTGGCAAGTGGCATCTTGGCAGCTGCACGCTTGACTTTTCTCAGTTCATGGGCAGTTATTTTGCGCCTTGGTTTTTCCACATGCTTCCTACGACCCTGTTGACTATTTTGAATGAAACGCTTGATTGTTCGATGATCACGCTTCAGAAGCTTTGCAATTTTAAGAGTGCTGCATCCCTCTGCAAGATATCTCACTATTTTTGACTCTTCTGAGCCTGTCAAGTCCTTCTTTTGATCCATTTTGCCAAAGGAAAGGAAGTTGCCTAATAATTATGCACACCTGATATAGGGTGTTGATGTCATTAGACCACACCCCTTCTCATTACAGAGATGCACATCACCTAATATGCTTAATTGGTAGTAGGCTTTCAAACCTATAAAGCTTGGAGTAAGACAACATGCATAAAGAGGATGATGTGGTCAAAATACTCATTTGCCTAATAATTCTGCACTCCCTGTAGTGACCGAGACCTGTGAGTCTCGACCCTTGTGGCGCGAAGGAGACGCCGCTCTGCGCTGTTTCGACGCCATCTTGGGAGATTCGTCTCTCTCTTGATATGCTTCTGACTGGCTAGGCGAGGTGAAGAAGCGGGAGATAGCCCCCGATTTGCGCTGGGTCGGAGCAGGGGTAGACGAGGGTCTCCTCCTGTGTCCTTTCATGTAGCTGGTGGAGTTTGGATTGTCCTGTAAGTGCTGTTTAAGCTGGAGTCATTCGGGAGCCGAGGTAAGGCACGTCTCACTCCGCCATTGGCAAGCTCCGCCCCCCTCGATTTTCTGGGTTTTAAAAAACACCCATTTTTGCCAATACCCTCCATCTGGGGCCTATGCCGCATTGGTCAATGTGCAATTTAAGCTTGAAATACAGCAATAATTTCCAGGGTTTTAAAAAACACCCTTTTTTGGGCAAAATACTATATTTTACAGCCCTTTTTGCATCTTTCAGTGTGAAATACAAGCGTTAGGTACTGCTGTCATATTCTGCTATAAAAAAAACACCCTTTTTGGTCAAAATACTCAATTTTACAGCCCTTGCTGCATCTGTCAGTGTGAAATTCAAGCGTTATATACTGCTGTCATATTCTGTTATTTAAAAAAAACAGCAATTGTGGGCAAAGTACTTAATATTGCAGCCTTTGCTGCATCCGTCATTGTGAGATACACACGTTAGATACTGTTATTAAGAAAACACCCATTTTGGCCAAAAAACTAAATTTGCGGCCTTGTCTGCATCTGTCAGTGTGAGATACAAGCTTGAAATACAGCAATAATATTCTGGGTTTTAAAAAACACCCATTTTGGGCAAAGTACTTAATATTGCAGCCTTTGCATTGCAGCATCTGTCATTGTGAGATACACATGTTAGATACTGGTGTTCTATTCTGTTATTAAGAAAAAACCCATTTTGGGCAAAAAACTAAAGTTGCGGGTTTGTCTGCATCTGTCAGTGTAAGATACATGCGTTAGATACTGCTGTTCTATTCTGTTATTAAAAAAACTGCTATTTTGTGGAAAAAACTTAATTTTGCAGCCTTTGCTGCATCTGTCAGTGAGAGATGCATGCGTTAGATACTGTTGTTTTATTCTGTTATTAAAAAAAACACCCATTTTGGGCAAGATCCTAAATTAGAGAAATATGAGGAGTGTGTCAAATAAGGGACGTGGTCCCTGACGTGGTGCTGCTGGTGGAGCTCCTGTTGCAGGGAGAGGACGTGGTCGATCTGTGCCAGCTACACGCACAAGTGAAACACCTTCCTCAGGTGCGAGTAGGCGACAGAACCTTCAGCGGTATTTGGTCGGGCCTAATGCGGCTCTACGAATGGTAAGGCCAGAACAAGTACAGGTGATAGTAGATTGAGTTGCTGACAGTGCTTCCAGTTCCTTTACATTGTCTCCCACCCAGTCTCCTGCTGAAAGATCAGAGTTGGCACCTGCAGCCGAGGTCCATCAGTTTTTCACCTCACGCCCTTGCAAATCAGCCAAGCAGTCTGAGCCCCAAGTCATGCAGCAGTCTCTTCTGCTTTTTAAAGACTCTGCTAGGAGGGTTTCCCAGGGCCATCCACCTAGCCCTGCCCCAGAAGTGGAAGAGATTGAGTGTACTGATGGCCAACCACTTATGTTTCAAGATGAGTACATGGGAAGAACACCGCAGCACATCTCGGATGATGACTAAACACAGGTGCCAACTGCTGTGGCTTTCGAAAGTGTGCAGACCGACAAGGAGGGCAGGGGTGAAGACTGAGTGGAAGATGATGTGGGGTTCCCTGGCGTGGCAGTTCTTCAGACAATGTGCTGACAACAATACACGCCGTACAATCAGAGCCTGAAGCGAGGCATAAACGTTCTTAACCTGAGTACAACCTGCATGACCAGGCATCTAAGTGCAAAGCACGAACTGCAGTGGAGTAGACACCTCAAAAACCAAGAAAGGTCTCTGGCTCCTCCTGCTTCCTCTTCTGCTGCAGTCTCAGCCTCTTCATCCACCTCTAGAGTGACAGTGTCACCTGCCACCCCGTGAACAGAGGCTCTCCCAGTAACACGACCACTTGGGTCACCAAGCATCTCCACAATGTCCCACGGAAGCGTTCAGCTCTCCATCTCCAAAACACTGGCGCGAAAGAGGAAGTACCCACCTGCGATCCCTGGCCCTGAATGTCAGCATTTCAAAATTACTGTCCTATGAAATGCTGTAATTCCATCTGGTGGAGACGGAGAGTTTTAAAAGCCTTATGGCGGTGGCTGTCCCACAGTACGTCGTGCACAGCCGCCACTACTTTTCCAGGTGTGCCATCCCTTCCCTGCACAACCAAGTGGAGGACAAAATCAGGTGTTCACTGCGCAACGCCATCTGTGGCAAGGTCCACCTAACTACGGATACGTGGACCAGTAAGCACAGTCAGGGACGTTATATCTCCATAACAGCACACTGGGTAAAGTGGCGGCTGGGCCTGAGGCTAAAAGCAGTTTGGCGCATGTCCTTTCACCACCGAGGATTGCAGGGTGCTTCAGTTTGCCTCCTGTTGCTTCCTCCTCCTACTCAGCTTCCTCATCCTCTACCGGCTCCTCATCCGGTTAGCGTAACACCTTCACAACCAACTTCAGCACAGCCAGTAAACAACAGCAGGCAGCTTTAAAACTTATCTGTTTGGGGGACAAACACAACACCTCACAGGAGCTGTGGACGGGCCTTAAACAACAGACCGATGAGTGGTTGGTGCCAGTGAGCCTCAAGCCCGGCCTGGTGGTGTGCGATAATGCGTTAAATCTTGTAGCATCTCTGGGACTCGCCGATTTGACACACATCCCTTGCCTGGCGCATGTGCTGACTTTGGTGGTGCAGAGGTTCATTAAAAATTACCCCAATATGTCAGAGCTGCTGCATAAAGTGCGAGCCGTCTGTGCGCGCTTTCGGCGTTCTCACCCTGCTTCTGCTTGCCTGTCAGCGCAGCACGTCGCCTCATATGCGACGTGCCCATAAGGTGGAACTCCACCTTGCACATGCTGGCCAGACTGTGCAAGCAGCAGCAGGCGATAGTGGAGTTTCAGCTGCAGCACCACTTCCCCACCAATGACTGGGCCTCCATGCAAGACCTGTGTTCCTTGTTGCGCTGTTTTGAGTACTCCACCAACAAGGCCAGTGCCGATAACGCTGTTCTCAGCGTTACTATCCCACTTCTATGCCTCCTTGAAAAAACGCTGCTGGCAATGATAGAAGAGGATGTGGCACAGGAGGAGGAGGAGGAGAAAGAGGGATCATTTCATAGGGTTTCCAGCCAGTCATTCACAAGTGGCTCCGAGGGTGGGTTCCTGCACCCACAAACGCCAGGTACACATATGTCCAGCCAGGGCACAGTTCTGGATCATGACGAGGTGGAGGATGAGGAGATGGAAGAGGAGGAACCGTGTTCACAGCAGGGTGGCACCCAAAACTAGCTCATGGCCATCAATGGTGCATGGCTGGGGGAATACAGAGGACACAGACGATACACCTCCCACAGAGGACAGCTTTTCATTGCCTCTGGGCAGCCTGGCACACATGAGCGATTACATGCTGCAGTGTCTCCGCAACGACCGCTGAGTTGCCCACATTCTAACTTGTGTTGATTACTGGGTGGCCACGCTGCTGGATCACCGTTACAAGGACAACGTACCATCCTTAATTCCGTCACTGGAGCGTGGTGGTAAGATGTGCGAGTACAAGCGCACGCTGGTAGACACGTTGCTGGTGTCTTTCCCACCTGACAGTGGGGGCACAGTGGAAACACAAGGCGAAAGCAGAGGAGGAGGAACAGGTCGCCCACGTAGCTGGGGCACCACCAGCACCTCAGAAGGCAGGGTTAGTATGGCCGAAATGTGGAAAAGCTTTTTAACACGCCACAACAACCAGCATCACCAGCTGATACGGAACGTCTTAGCAGGAGGCAGCATTTCAGCAACATGGTGGAGCAGTATGTCTAGTACGCCTAGACATACTGAATGACGGGTCTGCCCCCTTCAACTTCTGGGTCTCCAAATTGGGCACATGGCCTGAGCTTGCCCTTTACGCCTTGAAGGTGCTGGCCTGCCCTGCAGCCAGTGTATTGTCTGAACGTGTGCTTAGCACGGCAGGGGGCGTTATCACAGACAAGCGCAGCCGCCTGTCCACAGCCAATGTGGACAAGCTCACGTTCATTAAAATGAACCAGGCATGGATCCCACAGGATTTGTCCGTACCTTGTGCAGAATAGACAGGTATACCTGTCTTAACCGGCCATTGTTGTACTACAGCACAATTGCTCATTGTTATATTTTGGATATTTCACACTCTTTTGGAATGGACCCTAATAAAAAAATAAAATTTAAACCAAAAACCAGTGTTGGCTACCTCGTCCTCTTCCACCGCCGCTTCTACCTACACCACTACGTCCACCGCCTACTCAAACTCCTACTCCATATGGACCTCCACCTCAAAAATCAAGTTTATATTTTTTTTATTTGTACACATTTTATTTTATGTCATTTCACTAATTTGTCTGTTACATTTTCGGGTGAAAATCAAAAATTTTGGGGTGTGATATACCACTGCTATACCTAGTAGACAGGTAAACAAATTTCACTAATTTGTCTGTTACATTCTCGGGTGAAATTCACCAATTTTTGGCTATCATATACTCCTGCCATACCTAGTAGACAGGTTAAAACATTTCACTAATTTGTCTGTTACATTTTTGTGTGACATTTGAGTATTTTTGCCATGATTAAACCCCTGCTCTGCATAGGTGATAAGGGACATCATTTTCAAAAAATTGTCTGTTACATTGTAAGGTGACATTTTACCAATTTTGCTGTATACAAATCCCTGCTCTGCAAAGGGGACAGGGAATTAAATTTCAAAAAATTTTCTTTAATTGATGCGAGCCCCCTCCTTTCATTCAATGCCTAAACTTTAACAACTTGTCTCACATTTACGCTTCAATAATTTGTCCCACTTTTCCGCTCGATCATATTTAATTTAAAAATTTTGACCTCCCTTGGATGTGGTCTCTCTTTCTCACGCTTCCTCTCCGGCGTGGAACCCTGATTCTCCGATAACCGTGATCAACATGGTAGGCTCAGAAAAGAACATTGAAAGTTGATAGAGAAGATATCCAAATGGATCGTGGACGTCATGGTGACGTGCGTTCAGGCAGAAGTTATCTAGAGTCAACAAAGCGGCAGCAGGGCCTCTCCTGTGTAGCGTTTCCAAATTCTAAATAAGCCAGTGACATTCCCTATTATTTTTTATTAATCATTCCAATAACAACAGGGCATCTTAAGAGTCCTGTATTGTTATTTATCGTCACTACATCCCTGAGTCGGGAGTGGGTAATTGCCATGCACCCCCTCCTTTCCTTCGATTCTTCAGTTTTAATAACTTCTCCCACATTTCCGCTCGATCACAATTAAATTTCATCCATTGATCTCCCTTGGATGTGCTATCCCTTTTTCACGCTCCCTCTCCAGCGTGGAACCCTGATTCGCCGCTAACCGTGATCAACATGGTAGGCGCAGAAAAGAACATCGAAAGTTGATAGAGCAGATATCCAATTGGATCGTGAACATCACAGGGACCTGCAACATGGTGGGGCAGTATATGTGCACATGCCTACACGAACTGACTGATGGGTCTGCCCCCTGCAACTTCTGGGTCTCCAAATTGGGCACATGGCCTGAGCTTGCCCTTTACGCCTTGGAGCTGCTGGCCTGCCCTCCGGCCAATGTATTGTCTGAACATGTGTTTAGCACGACTGGAGGGGATTATCACAGGTTATTTTCCCAATGTTTTGGGGTGTACCCTAATTTAAATAAATAAAAATACATTTAATACCAAAAAGCAGTGTAGGCTACCACCTCCACCGCCGCTTCCACCTACATCGCCACATCCACTGCTTCCTCAACCTCCTACTCCATATGGACCTCGTCCTCCTAGATCAAAATTCTAATTTTTTTTTGCACTTGTCATGCTCTTAAACACATTTTGCTGGCATTTGCAGCCCTCTAGCCATTTCCATGACATTTTTAGAGCCATTTTAGTGCTCAAAAATTCGGGTCCCCTTTGACTTCAATAGGGTTCGGGTTTGGGGTCAAGTTCAGCTCCCGAAATCTAACTTATTTCTGAAGTTCGGCCAAACCTGTCGAACCCGAACATCCAGGTGTCCGCTCAACTCTAGTCTCCAGAAAATGTTTCCCTCAGTATCTCCATTATGTTGAAGATGCGAGTTGGCATCTGTAGTAAACTCAGACATTTCTGGCAGTTGGTACATAAGACCATAGCCTCAATCTTCTCCTTTCCTACAGGGAGTGCAGAATTATTAGGCAAATGAGTATTTTGACCACATCATCCTCTTTATGCATGTTGTCTTACTCCAAGCTGTATAGGCTCGAAAGCCTACTACCAATTAAGCATATTAGGTGATGTGCATCTCTGTAATGAGAAGGGGTGTGGTCTAATGACATCAACACCCTATATCAGGTGTGCATAATTATTAGGCAACTTCCTTTCCTTTGGCAAAATGGGTCAAAAGAAGGACTTGACAGGCTCAGAAAAGTCAAAAATAGTGAGATATCTTGCAGAGGGATGCAGCACTCTTAAAATTGCAAAGCTTCTGAAGCGTGATCATCGAACAATCAAGCGTTTCATTCAAAATAGTCAACAGGGTCGCAAGAAGCGTGTGGAAAAACCAAGGCGCAAAATAACTGCCCATGAACTGAGAAAAGTCAAGCGTGCAGCTGCCAAGATGCCACTTGCCACCAGTTTGGCCATATTTCAGAGCTGCAACATCACTGGAGTGCCCAAAAGCACAAGGTGTGCAATACTCAGAGACATGGCCAAGGTAAGAAAGGCTGAAAGACGACCACCACTGAACAAGACACACAAGCTGAAACGTCAAGACTGGGCCAAGAAATATCTCAAGACTGATTTTTCTAAGGTTTTATGGACTGATGAAATGAGAGTGAGTCTTGATGGGCCAGATGGATGGGCCCGTGGCTGGATTGGTAAAGGGCAGAGAGCTCCAGTCCGACTCAGACGCCAGCAAGGTGGAGGTGGAGTACTGGTTTGGGCTGGTATCATCAAAGACGAGCTTGTGGGGCCTTTTCGGGTTGAGGATGGAGTCAAGCTCAACTCCCAGTCCTACTGCCAGTTTCTGGAAGACACCTTCTTCAAGCAGTGGTACAGGAAGAAGTCTGCATCCTTCAAGAAAAACATGATTTTCATGCAGGACAATGCTCCATCACACGAGTCCAAGTACTTCACAGCGTGGCTGGCAAGAAAGGGTATAAAAGAAGAAAATCTAATGACATGGCCTCCTTGTTCACCTGATCTGAACCCCATTGAGAACCTGTGGTCCATCATCAAATGTGAGATTTACAAGGAGGGAAAACAGTACACCTCTCTGAACAGTGTCTGGGAGGCTGTGGTTGCTGCTGCACGCAATGTTGATGGTGAACAGATCAAAACACTGACATAATCCATGGATGGCAGGCTTTTGAGTGTCCTTGCAAAGAAAGGTGGCTATATTGGTCACTGATTTGTTTTTGTTTTGTTTTTGAATGTCAGAAATGTATATTTGTGAATGTTGAGATGTTATATTGGTTTCACTGGTAAAAATAAATAATTGAAATGGGTATATATTTGTTTTTTGTTAAGTTGCCTAATAATTATGCACAGTAATAGTCACCTGCACACACAGATATCCCCCTAAAATAGGTAAAACTAAAAACAAACTAAAAACTACTTCCAAAAATATTCAGCTTTGATATTAATGAGTTTTTTGGGTTCATTGAGAACATGGTTGTTGTTCAATAATAAAATTAATCCTCAAAAATACAACTTGCCTAATAATTCTGCACTCCCTGTATACCAAATACCCCGGGCTTCTCTTCGTTACTCCTCTCGTACCTACCCAGCTGCTTGCTTAAAAAATACATTTTGCGTAACCTAGTTTACGCAGCAAGAGCATGCATCCAAGCCAGCTGGAAATCCCCTTCCCCGCCCTCAATGGACATGCGGATCAATAAGGTGGAGGATATCCAGAGAATGGAGTAACTGACTGCTCTTCTGAAAATCTCCCATGCGGCATGTATTTCGGCATGGACCCCATGGTTTTTGTTCCAGAACACACCGGAATACAAGCTCTTCTAGCCTAAAGGGAATCTATATTTACATTTTTTATTTTTATTTTTTCTTCTCTCTTCTCTTCCTTGTGTATACTTAATGGATTATTTATCAATTTATTTTCTTGTCCTTCTATATTCCCTCCTTCTTGTTACAGTCCATCTTTCCTCTATTGATATCCCAACCTCACTTTGTGTATAATTGTGGCATTTCTCATGCCAGGGGGACAGAGACTATCATTAAAAAAATTGTGCGACATTGGTGAGACAAAATGTCGCGCAACAAATGTCGTCGTGTAGACCTAGCCTAAGAATGACATACAAAATGTTGTTTTTAACATATCTCCCCAGTTATCTTCAGTGTTGTGTTAAAAATAGCTTAAACATTTCTTTGAAAAAAGTTCTGTAAAAGACCCTGCATTTTACTTACTGAATGGAAATAAACGGTTTCTGCTGTCAAGTGAAGGGTTGACTATTTATATGAGATATGGCAGAAGTCTTGCCACCTTTTCAAGATATCTTTCTTCTCAAAGGACAATAAAAATTGTCCTTTCTATCACTGCAGTTGTCAGAAACTCTTTCCTATTTTCTTCTCCTGATGATTGTTATTTTTCTCCTTCGATCCAGATAAAAACACCACTCTCAATTGTTTCAGCTAGGAGGACTTTTTACAGTATTGCTTTTGAAAAAAAAATCCTTAGAGGAGAGATTTGAACAGTATGAGATCTCTTATCACTGTAGTGATTGTACATGAAAACAAAGGGATATTTCTAAATCCAGGTATCCACAGAACAATCCTGCCGCGTAGTGTGAGCACAAGACAACATGATAAGGGTGCATTCACACGACCGTATGTATTTTGCGAATCTCAAAATGCGGGTCCGCAAAAAATACAGATGAAGGCTGCATGACGTCCATGTTGCATTTGTTTTTGTTTTTTGGGGACCCAATGTAACAATGTCTAATCTTGTCTACAAAATGGACAAGAATAGGATATGTTCTATCTTTTTTTCAGGACTGGGGAAAGGACATATGGATGCGGACAGCATATGTTGGGTTATCCTTTTTTTTTCTAGACACATAGAAATTAATGGGTTTGTGTGCGATCCACAAAAAATGCGGAACGGATGCGGATCAAAAATATGGTCATGTGAATGGGGCCTAATACATAAATTTTTCTCTTCAAATTGGACATGAGCAGTTTTTAGTCAGAAGTGGGCAAAAGACAAACACCATGACGGAACATGACTACAGGAACTGGGTGAGGAGACAGATCTAAAAGTAGATATGATTTCATTATAAGAAAATGGGCACATGAAGAAATTGTACCAAGTAAATGCATGTATTCATTAACTCTCTTTTGTTCACACCCAGTACAAAATTGCACTGAAATATTGCCACAAAGGGGCATATTTATTAAGACTGGCGTTTGTTATGTAATGGCACAGGCCTTTCCACATACTTCGGCGCATCCAGCGCCAGTTGTAAATGTAAGACAGCTTCCAAGCTGTCTTACAATTAGACCTTTTTCTATGCCTGAAACAGGCGTAAAAAATTGTAAATGAGACAGGCCTGCCGGCCTGTCCCCTTCCCCGCCCGCAATTTTAGACCTGCCGTTAACAAGGCGAAGTTGCAGATTGCAGTGCAACAGTTAGTTATCTGCACCTTAAATACTCTTAATATAGGCATATTAAAAATTAATTTCCTGTTTCCATTCCTCTACTTCACAAGAAACATGGAGAAAAAAGCCAGATAAAGTCATTCTAATGGAAGCTTTAAAATTCACAAAATGGCATCTTTTTACTACGTATTTTGGGCAAAATTAGTCTAAAGAAGGAACCTTACTTTAAAGTGAACTTGTCACCATGAAAATGCACTATAATCTGCAGCCAGCATGTTATAGAGCAGGAGGAGCTGAGCAGACTGATATATAGTTAAATTCTTCTTTGTTCTGGGTTTCGAAGTCAAGGAGTTGGTCCCATCAGTGACTGACAGTCTTCCCTCTATGAGTCTGTATACCTCTGCTTAGCTCCTCCAGCACTAAACATGCTGCCTTCAGCTCAAACACCATGTTCAACGTTCCCTTTAAAGTGAAGATGAAACTTAAATTATTAAAAATGATACAGCAGAGCTTACAGAAAACTATATATACAATACTACCAGTATTGCGCCATTTAAACGCCATATGTTGCTGCCTCCGTTTTTACCGCTCCGCTAAACCTGACCATTTTTCCTTAGTAAAAGACCTAGAAGAACTATTCTGACGAAAACTAGCTTTTAAGAAGATCCTCACCATGGATCAGGATGCCATTGATCAATTGAATTCTACTCAGGAACGGGAAACATAGGGGATTTTAAATGACCTATTGGAGGAACAAGAAGAACAACGCAGGAGTGAGTACCCATCTAGTTTATTGCCCAAATGTACTACATTTTCCCAAATTTCTCTTTGTCCTGAGATAGATCTTGTAGGGGAATTCAGTAAGATACCCGAGAATATTATGGATGATATAAGGAGGCTTTCTGGCAACTTAGAGATGTCATGTTATAAACAACATTTAACCCTCCCCCTAAATATAAGATGAAACTGAGAGATATTCTTTTAGAAGCCCAAGATGATGGGATCCTGAATGTCTGGATGGCCTGACTGTGAAGGAACCGACCATTCCCACACTGTACCTGCTTCCCAAATTGCATAAAGACTTTTGTACACCACCAGGTAGGCCTATAGTGGCAGGGGTCAATAGTTTTTGGACCCATTATGTAAACTTATTGATTTCCATTTAAAACCACTTGTAGAACTACTACCATCATATACCAAGGATAGAGTGGATGGTATCCATGTTCAGTTAGATATGATCCTCGTCGCATGTGATGTAGAGTCTGTCTACATGTCAATTAGGCACTGGGATGGCACTTCGGCTGTGGCCCGCACTTTCCACATGAGCAACCTGGATCCAAAACTTGGTAAGTTCATTTGCATTGCACTTGACTTTGCCTTTACATACAATTTTTTTGTGTGGCCTTTGCGCCGTCCTATGCAAACTTGCTGTTAGGTCAATGGTAGAGGGAGATCTTCATGACCAACTCCGTACAGTCCATAGAAAATATTGACGATATTTTCATTGTCTGGCAGGGGTCGATTCATGGATAAAAAGACTTTATGACAACACTGAACATGAATCCCTATAATATCAAACTGATGTATAGATTTAGTAAATCTAAAGTTTATTTTCTAGATGTTGAATTATGGGCCAACGGTCACAAATTCAGTGCTGCATGCCTCTTCTGCTCATCACCAACATTTGATTAATAACATCCCAACTGGACAATTTCTATGATTGAAACGTGTTTGGTCAGACGAAGAGACTTTTAGACAATGTGCATGTGAACTTACTACCAGGTTCCAATGGGCTACAGTAATAGATCCATTAAGAGAGCCCTCAGGAGGGTGGCAGAGCCGGTGCCAGGAGAGAGCGGACGCATGTAGCTGAGCTCCGTGACTTTGACCTACCACTACCGACAGCTAACATCGTCAAATCCTGACTGAAATTGTCAAAATTGGGAAAGCTAACCCCAGGGACACCTCTCACCCCCGCACAGGGTCCACAAGCAGCAGCGAAATGGACAAATTTATCAAGAAGTCTGCTTGTCTCTATGTGGCCAGAGGAAACAAGATGGCTCCCACATCCCAGAGTGTGGCAGCGAAGTGTGAATCAGACGCCACGGAGGAGGAAGGTAACAGGGAGAAAGCGGGATCACACCAGAGCCTCCTGATTTCACGGAAATATTTGAATGAGGCCCTGGCAAGAGCACTAGAGCCAGTTTTATCAGAGCTTGCCTCACTTCGTCATGATGTCCGTCATATCAGAAATAGAGTTGACGAGTTAGAAATAACGCAGACAGCAATCCTAGAGTTTCAAATAGCAACATCTTCCAGTATAAACAACTGTCAAACTCATCTCAACTCTCTTCATGTAGACCTGGAAGACCAGGAAAACCGAGGGCGAAGGAATAATTTGAGATTCCGTGGGCTGCCTGAAACGGTCTTACCCTCGGAGATACCTGCGGTGATTAAGGACATTTGCACAAACCTGCTGGGACCTGAACATCCCGTCCCAGTTATTGAAAGAGAGCACCGGGCTCTCCATCCGCAGACTTCTGGTCCGCCAAGAGACATAATATGTCGCTTTCTCAGCTTTCAAGAAAAAGAAGCTGTACTGACAAAATCCCATGCGGCTGTGGAATAGATCTATAAGGGTGACGTATTCAGCATTTTCCAGGATTTGGCGCCCATCACCCTTAAGAAAAGAAGATGTCACGGACGGTGTACAGAAAACAAGACAAAGCAACATGCATATATGACTGGATCCAAAGCTAAGGAACCAAAAGGGAGACCCCTGCACAAGACCTGAGACTTTCCCTGACTGCTCAGCCTATGCAAAGATCCCAGAGGTGGATGGTTGCATATCCACGTACCTCGACTATATAACCCCTGAACACCCTACAATAGTGAGGGGACACGACCACCGGCTCCCTACACCAGACACGGAGGGAGTCAGGGTCACCTGGGATCCAGCAAACAGAAAATAACAGATAAATGTTCAGCACTTAACTTTGTAGCAGACTGGAAAACAGGATCAACATGCACACACACTCCAGGAAGTAGTATAAGCCGCCCAGTAATGCATTATGGGGAGGAATTTAAAGGGAAGCAATCAGTCCAACTTCATGACAGCTGAGAGAGGCTAACGAGATGAGGAACTGAACATCACAACAAAGAAACTCAAGGAGGAGGTTCTGAAAGGCTTCTGTCAGAGCTTCTCAGCTGTCTGGTTGTGACAGAAGAGCCCTGAATGGGGATCTAAATGCAGTATATGACCACTTAGAGATTCTGCCAAATTAGAAATTGAAAGACTGGAACATTGTCCAAGATCTTACAATCCTTCCTGGAATTCCTAAATTTACTCCTTTTGAGGACCACCAGGCCCCTAGGGCCCAACGTCAAAAGATGATAGACTCTTCAATGACCTCAAGGAAAATTGCCAAAGATCCAGCCTGAAGACACCTGAGTCCTGGGATGGACAAGATTTGTGACTTGACTTTCAGTTGCCCCATTTCCCTTCTACAGGGGAAGTGAGATCTCCTTGGGACCTTTTGATATACTCCAAGATCTACTTCAACAGTGTTGTTCCTTGTCTACTGATGATGCCTATATAACCGCCTCCTGTTGGGACTGTAAACTCTGCCTTACCTGTAGAGGGTTAATTCTAAGTCCCTTAGGGGCTGGGCCCTAAACGGGTGGGAACCGATAGAAGGAATTCTGTCTCATGCTTCTCATTTTCTGTATGCCTCTTCTCCTTTCCTCTCTATAGGTGGTTTAGAGAAGTCCCTACCCTCCAATTTCTCCTTTCCTTCCCCTTCTCCCCCCCCCTATTCTTTCCCTCTTTTCACCTGCCTTCTAATCCTCCCCCTTCCCCTTCTCCTCGTCATATTGCTTTTTTACCTGCTTCTTCCTTCCTCTGTGGCCTATGAAGGTTAAATTAGAGTCTTACTCACAGCTAAAGGCGTACTGTCATGGAGTATCACTTCGTCTGTCTTGTCACTGACCTTTCATCTGTTAGCCTGTTAATATGCTACTTGGAAAATTTGCAATAGCTCGGTCATACGGACTCTGAGGCTGATCCACTTTGGTTCAGTCCTCGGGCCGGGAGCCAGCAGGGAATTTAGTATCACAGGTAGTGGTTCGATCTTACAATGGATACATTACAAATTCCCCCCTCTACATCTGGGATGTTACCCAGCAAAGAATAATTTACTTTATTTCAAATTTTTTTATGTTTTTTCTTGTTTGTTCTCTTTCTTGTCTCTTGTATACACAGGTCACTCGTGCACTCTCTGGAGTGGGTCGTCCACTGGGACCGGGGGTCGAGATGTTCACCTCAGGATCCTCTGGGAGATGAATATGACGCCTTCTGGCTCCTTTTCCTTGCACTACAGTATAGTGGTATACTAGCACTGGGTGTGTCTCTAGAATATCCCAATGGGTGATCTTAAGATAGCCTTCTATGATGTACGTTGCTTAAACTCTCCCTCTTAACGGAGGCAGATATTTGGGATTTTGTGGAAAGACAAGGCCAATGTGGTGTTTTTACAGGATACACATTTTAAGATAGGCCATTTCCCCAATCTTTCATACTCTCGTTTCCTAAACTGGTATCATCGTGGATCCCCTTCATCTAATTCGAGAGGTGTCAGTATAGGGTTTTGGAAAAACGTCCCCTTTCAACTAATAGACCAGAAACAGGATCAAGAGGGGAGATACATTATGATCAAAGGCAAGATAGGCCAGCACATTTACACATTCATCAATATATACCAGTATGCACCAAATAGTGGGCAGATCCACTGGATCAAACAAATCCTGGACATAGTAGATTCTTTCAGAGAAGGTATATGTCACCGCCTTTGGTTTGCGCTGTGACACTGTTACCACACTTGCGGTTGCCCGTGGCAATGTGTTGCTGTTTGAGCATGCGGGGGCAGTGTCTCGGCCTTCTGGGTGATTGCCGTGACATGGTTGCCACATATGCTGTTGCCGGCGGTAACGTGTGGCTTAGTTTGCTTGTTTGTGCACTTCCCCTTTAAGTTGCTTCCTTCCTCTGTTTGGTGTTGGAAGGGTTAACTCCCTCCCTTCCTAGTGTTTTGTGTACACTAGGTTTATGTGTTTGTGGGTGTGGCTGCTTGGGCTTTTTAGTCTCTGCTGTAAGCCTGTAGCTCAGTGGTACTCCAGCCTTGGTGTATGCTGGAGTTATGCTCTGTCTGGTTGTTCCATCTGTCCAGTGAGGGCCACCCTTGTGGTCATAGATGTTCTATGTCATCCCGGTGTCGCCTTTCCTCCCTGTCCCTATGTGTATGGAGTGGGTTATGTTCAGGGTGTTTGTATGTCTAGTTGGTGTTACATGTCTGGTGGTGTTGGGTGCGTGTTTACTAGACATTCCCCTGTTATGTTTATTGCAGCTATGGGTGTCCTGGGTCCCTGTGTGGTTTGTGGTGTGTGCTGTGTCCTCTAATGTTGGTGTGGACACCAGCACTTGTGCACGGGTTCCAGTCAGTGTGTCTGTGGCAGGTAAGTGGGTTATAGGTTTCACTTACCTGCCATCTCCATATGCTGTATGTGTTCCCCTCTCCTTGCAGCCTGGCCTTAAATAGAGACTCCTATTCCTCCATGACTGGGATGAACAGGTCGTCTCTCCCCCTGCTCCTTAATGAGGGATTTCCAGGGCAACTCAGGATATTAGGTATTCCAGTGTATGAGCCGTCCCACCATCAGGGTCCGCTCATACGTTGAGTTAGGGAGAGGATTAGGGACGTGGTAGGAGGTCACCTGCTCCCTTATTACTCCTTTTGGCCAGGCTGACACCGCACAGTGGGGGGTTTACCCCACTCCCCTCCGTGACAGTATAATCATTGTGGGAGGGGATTTTAATCCCTTGATTGACTCCTCATCACATAAGTCAACACATTACCAAAAAACTTAGCACGATCACCTCCAGACTATGGGGATCTCATTTGATTGACTGGAAGACTACTTTACCATTAATAATATACCTGATACCTCCCCTCAAACCCTTTGGGATGCTCATAAAGCCTACATTAGAGGCCATTGCATTAGTATAGGCGCCAATGTCAAAAAGGAATGAAATACACAAATAAAGGACCTTCATGATAAAATTAAGAGACTAGAAACTACACATAAGCAATCCCTCTTGCGATCACACCTAGATGACTTAACGGCATATAGAACTCAACTAAAAGACCTACTGAACACGACTTATGTGAATTTTTTTCTGCCTTCTTAACAAAGCCACCAAGTTTGTGATTCAGAGAGTGAAAAAAGGAAAACATCAAATTTTGTTCACGGAATTAAAAGCCCTTCAAGCGTTATCACACACGAATCCAAACAAATAGCCCAGAATTTCCGGAATTTTTACGAAGCACCGTACAACTTAGATCCAACAGGGCAAGTCTTACATTCAGTATCTACATTTCCCCCAACCAACATTTTTTGGGATAAATTTAAATTACCATCCCTTTCTGAACTGGGAAGGCAACAACTTTCTCTTCCTTTCACCCCTAAGGAACTTGAAGAGGATATTAAACAATCCCCAAAAGGGAAAAGCCCTGGCCCTGATGGCCTCCCAATACTTTACTACACTAACTTCAAAGACACGCTCATTCCCTAATTACTCCTAGTTTTTAACCAGACTCTAGCTAATATACCATTGTCTAAAGAAATGACCAAAGCCCATGTAACTTTAATCCCAAAAGAAGGCAAAGATCACTCAGAATGCCCCAATTATAGACCCATTTCTCTACTTAATGTAGACCTAAAACTTCTAGCCTAGGTGTTAGCCTGTAGACTTGCCACACTTCTCACTACCTTGATTCAAGGAGACCAAGTTGGTTTTGTTAGAGAAGGAAAAGATAACACAGCGAGAGTGCTCAATATCTTCCATCTTGCTAAACGCAAGTCACTTCCTCTAGTCCTTCTTAGCACAGATGCTGAGAAGGTCTTTGACAGAATCAGATGGTCTTTCATGAAGAGAGTTCTCCATACCCAAAACTTCCCTTCCCCTTTCATATACGCCATAGATGCAATGTATCTGAATGTGTCTGCATCCATCTCAGTTAATGGCCTACTTTCAGAACCTTTCCAAATTAGAAACGGCACCCGCCAAAGCTGCCCTCTGTCTCCCCTCTTATTTATTTTAACTCTTGAGCCCCTACTACAAACATTTAGAACAGATAAAGAAATTAAAGGAGTATTGGTAGGCGGACAAGAGCATAAAACTGCTGCATTTGCAGATTATTTATTGGTTATGATTAGTAAACCAGAGACGGTACTTCCAAAAAGATATAAACATCTGGAAGATTTTAGTGAATGTTCAAATTTTAAAATGAACCACTCCAAATCCCTGATCATATGCTCCGGCCTTTCTGCCTCTCGTAGGCGAATGTTAGAGCGTAACTCCCCATTCAACTGGTCCTCCCCTTATCTATCTTACATGGGTGTGAAAATTAGCGCTGACGCTAGACCAGGGGCGTAGCTAGAAATGACTGGGCCCCATAGCAAAAAAAATTATGGGCCCCCCCCTCCCGGATCTCCCACCCCCACATACCTATTGGACCTCCCACCCCTTCCAGAGCTCCCACCCAAACACCCCTCCAGGACCTCCCACCCCAACATCCCCCCATAAGTGTCATCCACAGATTCCCCCCCCCCTTTAGTGTCGTCCACAGATCCCCCCTTTAGTGTCCTCCACAGATCCCCCCTTTAGTGTCGTCCACAGATCCCCCCTTTAGTGTCGTCCACAGATCCCCCCTTTAGTGTCGTCCACAGATCCCCCCTTTAGTGTCGTCCACAGATCCCCCCTTTAGTGTCGTCCACAGATCCCCCCTTCAGTGTCCTCCACAGATCCCCCCTTGAGTGTCCTCCACAGATCCCCCCCTTCAGTGTCCTCCACAGATCCCACCCTTCAGTGTCCTCCACAGATCCCCCCCCCTTCAGTGTCCTCCACAGATCCCCCCCTTCAGTGTCCTCCACAGATCCACCCCCTTCAGTGTCCTCCACAGATCCCTCCTCAGTGTCCTCCACAGATATCCCCCCCACCTCGAGCCGCTTCCTAGCTAATTTATTCACTGCACTTGCCTCTGTGAAATTGAAGAGAAGCGCCGTAATCTTGCACAGGTGCACTGGCAAAGGCCAGGAAGACGGTGCATGCGCACTTCGAGGCCTCTGCCAGTGCTTCTGTGCGAGATTACGGCGCTTCTCTTGAATTTCACAGAGGCAAGTGCAGTGAATAAATTAGCTAGGAGGCGGCGCTGGGCGGGGAGATTGCAGGCACAGGCAGCATCGCTTTGCTGCCTGTGCCGTTCGCAGCGCGCCCTGCGCTGATAAAGTTCGGTCACTGCGTGGGCCGCATGACACGGCTTCGCGGGCCGCATTTGGCCCACGGGCCGTAGGTTGGGCATCACTGTACTATACTGTATATGTGTGATGTAACTCTGTTGAGTTCTAATGTTGGCTGAAGGATCATTCAGCCAACAGTTATCTCTCCCTATCCTCCCATACATATGCATTGTTAGCTTGGCCAAGAACAGACATGGAAATGAGCAGATATGCATCGCATTGTAACATTTCACTCTTTGTAGGAACCATCAGAGCAGGGTACAAGGATGAAGTATTCTGTCAGTGGAATATATACAGAGGGAAATCCGCTTGCTGATTTTATGTACATTAGTGCAGTATATGACATTCTCTCATTGTGCAAATCTGATTGTTAGGATGACTTCCATGTTACCAGCGTATGGGAATCCACAGTCCCACTAATGCAGATCTGCTTCATGAACAATATTATAGGTATCGTTGACTGTTAATTTGGGCATAAAATAAGACATGGATACCAGCCAGGCTCTCATAGTAGTAAGTATTCTGACTATAAAGGGAACTCTAAGGACACCATAGTGTAGTGACAATACATGCTGATCTCTGTGGTCTGTCTCTTATGGATTTGTATATTGGTTTTTAACTTACATGCACATGTTATACGCCCCAGTTCCGGCCCCCTCTCCACCGCCTACCTCATCTTCTGCTCGTGCAGCAGTGCGCCTCGGGCCCGCCTACTCCAGTCCTGACCTGACTACTCCTTCCTTGGCTTCCCCCCCAGCCAGGCCCGAGTCGCGGACCGCCCAACTGGCTGCCTGGCTGTGTAAAAAAAAAAAAAAAAAAAATGAATGCAGTCCGGGACGGGCCCCCAGTGGCGTAGGGCCCCATAGCCACTGCTATGGTTGCTATGGCAATCCCTACGCCACTGCGCTAGCCAATTATTCAGCTTAAACTATACACCTCTACTTAAGAATATTACTGACTCCCTCAAAAACTTAGGTATAACCATTTTATCTTGGTTTGGGAGGAAAAACCTCCTTATGTCCTTAGTCTTACCTAAACTGACCTACCTACAACAAGTCCTCCCTATTCCAATCTGTAACGGATCTCCTGGCACCCCGACCGAGTACCTCCGTTGATAGATGCTCCTAGTGCTTTCCGAGGACTCCAAGCACTCCACTTGATACCATACGCACTGCAGACCCCACGAACCGCCGAAGCTTGGTTGAGGTCTCACCGTCTCCTACCCACCCTGGACCTACGACAAGCCTCCAGTGGGTGAACCTCTCCTAAAACCAGAGAGCAGGAACAGCTCTTACAAGAGCTAGCAGTTATGCCAGGGGAGTATAGCAAATCTTCAGCGTATAGCAATCCCCCAGTGTTGATCAGTTACCCAAACACCAGTCTCAACATGATGAAGGATAAAACAGGCACACTTTATTGAGGGCTACCCGCCCGTATTTATGCAGGTCCCCATCTGGTGGACACGCCCCTAGGGGACCAGATGGAAGACTGTGACACAGGACAGATATGCAGCAATTCAGGATACACAGACACAATACATCCCCACAATGCATCATGGTTTCCTCCTCTCTGCCCTGGAGACACCCGAGGAGTAATTCAATTATCTCTCAGGACAAAGGGAAATCGCCAATACACATGTGGGGACAACAGGACAGAAATCCCCATTTAAACATACAATGTCACAACCCTTACAGTAAACACAGACATTTAACATATCCCCAGATAGCTCAAGTCTGAGTGCATATTATTAGGTGAATGGCACTCAGACTACACAAATACTATAAAATTAGCTATCTGGGTACCCTCATATAACATAAAATACAATTCCAAAGACAGATTTAAGCTGTGCGGCTGGTCTGTCTTCTCCTTTAAAGTTAGTATGGGCCATAATCCTGAGGCAAGAGGCTGGTATCCAGGCCCCTCCAAAACCCAGTGGCGAGGTTGGTTTCACCACACATCTCCCCCTCCCAGGGAAGACTAACCAGATACCTGACCTCATGCCGGTCGGTATCTGAGTTAGTCTGGCAGTCCACCCACAACCCAATACTGGACCTGTTGAATTTTGGGGCCTGGCTCTGTTCTGTATGTCCCCAGCTGTTGAGGGGGCATCTGGTACTCCTTGCTTCCTTGTTGCTCTCTAGCTTGGAGCTGTAGGTACTTGGTGGGCAGAGGCCGACTGCCCTCTGCCCCGATGCCAGCTCTTCCGCTGGGGTAGCCTGTCGGAAGTCCGGCTCTGGAGAAGAGGATAGGGGAGGGCAAAGGCCGACTGTGCTCTGCCCAGATGCCAGCGCTTCCGCAGGGGTAGCCTGTGGAAAGTCAGCCTCTGGAGAAGAAGATAGTGGAGGGCAGTGGCCAACTGTGTTCTGCCCAGATGCCAGTTCTTCCGCTGAGGAAGCCGGTGTGGAGTCAGCCTCTGGAGAAGAGGGCAGAGGCCAACTGAGCTCTTCCCAGATGCCAGCTCTTCCGCTGGGATGGGGTCAGGGAATCCTACCCCCAGGACCTTGTTGCGGATCAGCTGTGGAGAGGAGGGATCGCTTACCTCCTCCTCCTGGCATTCCTGCTGGGTCGGTGGGGACTCTGTACCGGCCGTCCAGCATCCCGGTAGGCCTGGTGCAGAGACTGCGGTCCCATCTGCATCATTGGAGTTAGGGGTGCTGTCACCCTGTGGTTGGGGAGAGAGACCGGTTGTCTCCTCTCCCTTCAAAGTACACTGCCGCTGGGGAGCAGGACCAACTGTCCCTACTCCCTGAAACTCCGGCTGCCGTTGGGGATCTGGGCCGACTGCCCAGCATCTCTGTAGGGCCGGTGGAGAGACCTCGGTCCCATCTCCACCTGCCATGGGGTTCCCCCCAGGACCAGTCTATGAAGTCCCCTACCTGTGTAGCTGGTACTGAAGCACGGGATACTTCAGTCGGGTCTTCTCAGTAAACCTCCACAATATCCTCCCAGCTGAAGGGCTCTGGACCTGGGTCTGACACTCTGCTCTCTCGCTGAGCCCTCTCAATGGAGTGGAAGAGATCTCTGTAGTCCTGCTCCAGTTCCCACTCCAGGGTTGCTAGGTGAGCCAGGTCTTTCTCTACCTTGTGGGGGTCATCCCAATCTTGCCTAGCCTCCCTCTCGTAGAAGATGTTCTGAAGTCTGGACTGTGCAGGGCTCCCGAAGTCAGGCTCTGCAAAGGACTCCCATAACAAGCCAGGACCATAAGACTCCTCTCCCTCTGGCTTATCATGCTCAGCTGTCCAGGGTATATACTGTGCCATATACCACCAGAGCACCAGGTAGGCCTCCTCCAAACATAGCTCCTGCCATACCCGGTGCTCTAGTTCCTTCACCCATTCCTCCAGGGGCTGCTCTCCCAGGAAGGGCATCCGCAGGGCCACTTGCTTCTGCAATCGCTGCTCTTACACTGGGGAGACTCTCACCTCGCTGGTATTGTACATTACCCAGGGCCTGGCACCAGATGTCTTTCCTTATTGCATCCCGGCCATCCAGGTCTTCCTCATCGTAGTGGAACGCTGTTTGAAGACTAGCTGATTCCATCCTGCTGTAGCCAAGGGCGCTGTACGGATACTAGCGTTGCCCTCAATATACTCCATGAATGGTGTCTCCGAGCTGCTTCTCCTCACACTAGGACGCCATCCCACCACTGCCACCAAATGTAACGGATCTCCTGGCCCCCCGACCGGGAACCTCCGTTGATAGATGCTCCTAGTGCTTTCCGAGGACTCCAAGCACTCCACTTGACAACGTACGCTCTGAAGACCCCACGAACCACCGAAGCTTGGTTGAGGTCTCACCGTCTCCTACCCACCCTGGACCTACGACAAGGATCCAGGCTCCAGTGGGTGAACCTCTCCTAAAACCAGAGAGCAGGAACAGCTCTTACAAGAGCTAGTAGTTATGCCAGGGGAGTATAGCAAATCTTCAGCATATAGCAATCCCCCAGTGTTGATCAGTTACCCATACACCAGTCTTAACATGATGAAGGATAAAACAGGCACACTTTATTGAGGGCTACCCGCCCGTATTTATGCAGGTCCCCATCTGGTGGACACTCCCCTAGGGGACCAGATGGAAGACTGTGACACAGGACAGATATGCAGCAATTCAGGATACACAGACACAATACATCCCCACAATGCATCATGGTTTCCTCCTCTCTGCCCTGGAGACCCCCAAGGACTAATTCAATTATCTCTCAGGACAAAGGGAAATCGCCAATACACATGTGGGGACAACAGGACAGAAATCCCCATTTAAACATACAATGTCACAACCCTTAAAGTAAACACAGACAATTAACATATCCCCGGATAGCTCAAGTCTGAGTGCATATTATTAGGTGAATGGCACTCAGCTCATTTTATTGTATTTGTGTAGTCTATCTGGGTACCCTCACATAACATAAAATACAATTCCAAAGACAGATTTAAGCTGTGCGGCCGGTCTGTTTTCTCCTTTAAAGTTAGTATGGGCCATAATCCTGAGGCAAGAGGCTGGTATCCAGGCCCCTCCAAAACCCAGTTCCACATATTACTCATCCCTAAGATCCATCTTTAGTACTTTCATTTGGAATCATAAAAAGGCCCGCCTTTCGTATAAATTACTAAATCACCCTGAGACACTGGGCGGAATCGCTCTGCCAGACCCCGAGTTATATGGTAAAGCAGTTCTCTTATCCAGAGTAATTGACTGGTTAAGGGGCCCCATCCCATAAATCCTGGATCTCCATAGAACAATCATTTATTAACTCTACTTTTAAGGCATACCTATTAGGCAACAAAACTTTTAAACTCCTCCATCCCAAAGCCTCCCCATTAGTTAGAGCCACTCTTTCAGCATGGAACTGGTTCCAAACTACTCAATACTCAGTCCCTTATCCATCTTTGACTCTTCAAGTTAAGGACATTCTTCAATTAGCCCCAATGGCTCTCTTAGATAGTCTGCCTGCAAGCTGTAAAAACTCCAATACGCTATTAAGAGACCTGTATTATGAAAATAAACAGCTTTCACTGGAGGAGATGATGCATAAACTATCGGTTGATAAAAAAAAACATCAACTCCCTTTACTTTATCCCAGCATACATCTCCCAACACATACACCTGGGGGACATGTCCTGCCCCCAAGTCTGGCTGGAAAGTATGATCGTCAGAGATCAATATCCCCACAAAATAATTTCTCAGATGTACAACAGACATAGAATTCCTCCTACTCCAGCATTTATTAAGCTATGGGAAAGAGACATGAAGCATATCTTTTCTCCTTCAGAAATTGAGAAGATCCTTATATCCCTACATAAATCCTCTAGATGTGTCAGAATTCAGGAAAATGGGTATAAGGTTATCATGAGATGGTACAAAACCCCTGACGTCACATGCGGGTATTCTGCGTCTGCATCAGACACATGTTGGAGATGCCTATCAAATAGAGGCACCTACTTCTACATTTGGTGGGAGTGCCCTATTCTCACTAGAAGGTGGACAGATATTTTTCAACAGTGCAACCATATCTGTAATGCCGACTTCTCACCTTCTCATGAGATAGCCCTGCTAAATATATACCCCCAGCCCAAAAACACACTAATATTAAATTGTACAGGCAATCAATTCATGCGGCTAGATTTTTTGATCCCGAAATACTGGCTCTCTACCGAAATACCTACTTTGAATCAATGGAAACTAAAAGTAGGTCAGGTATATAGATGCGAGGAAATCTCCTCATGGGAACTACTCAATAACTATAGTTTTGTGAAGGTCTGGAAAAACTGGAAACAAAACGGCAGTAGGAATGAAAGGGGAACGTTAGTCACTCCCAAGTAGGAAAATTCCACATAACATGATAATCCCAACTAGGTTTATGATTTTCTATGCCTTGCTCCTTGGTCCTTACGTAAGGGCTGACCCGGCCCAGAGAGACATAGAGGAGGCCAGAGATTTTGCAAGCAACTAAGGTAATGATTGGGATATACTGCCACCCTTCTCTACGTTTGAACTACGCACTTGATGGTGACTGACTGTGTACTTATGTTATACTATGTTTATTCTTACCTTTATTGAGGAGGAATTTATTACTAATTTTATATAAAATAGATATATCACCCGTAGGGGATATATGACATCAGCGCTGGTACACAATCAAATTCAGCTAGTCCTAGTAAGTTGGCACTGTGCTTGGTGTCAATCTGAATAGTCATATGATTTTGCTGTATAAGTTAATTGTATCAGAGTGTAGATGACTGTCGTAGTGGATCGAGGTGTGTAGTCGATCACTGGGAGTGAGCGGACAATGAAGTTATTAACACTGGGAATAAAGCGGCAAGTCAGAGGTGAATACTGGTATAATCACTATCCTGGGTACCTTGTCGGTTCTTTCTCTGAAGCGTTCCTTATGTCGGTGTTCTATTGTGTTGTTTTCTTCTATATTCTTCTTGTTGCTTCCGTTTGATATTCTTTCAAGTCCCGGCGTACTTCTTGCTCTCCTATCAGCAGCAGCGCGGCCCCGGCCGGAAGCACGCGCGTCGCGAGGGAGCTTGGTCCGTTACCCGGGAAACCGCTGGTGGTGACGTCACCTGATACGAATATGGTGGCCTCCGTGGGGCAAAAGACTGTAACCTACGCGTTTCGGAGCCAAAGCGGGCTCCTTCGTCAGGGTCAGTCTGCTTGTTGTGCGTCGGAGGGTTAAATAGCTCGTCTGGTTTCCCATGGCAACGGGTAAACACTGTTTTTGGAGTGAAAGAAGTGCCGATTTGTAATGGATATGCTGGGTGCGATTGATTTCCTCATGGATTATGTAATCTATTCTGTGTTTGTTTGTATGATTATTATTGCAATATTCATTGCTAAATAGTAGTATAAAGCAACGGTTAGGTTTTAGGACACCAATAGTGTGTTGTTTATTTTTTATATATATATTTTTTATATATTATATATCTATATATTTGTTGGTGGTTATTTATTAATGAAAAGCGAACAATTCAATTTCCTGGTTTAATCCATTAGGGGCTAGGCTGTTGCATCTAAAAATCCACTTGCTCTCGGCTCTGGACATAATTTTAATGTAGTCGCCTCCCCTCCTATCTTGCTTCACTTTTTCTATGCCACCAAAACAAGATCCTGAAAATTTCCCCTGGTGGAATTCTGTGTAGTGGCGTGATAGTGGGTGATTCTCTGATTTCTTTTTAATATTATTGACATGTTCTCTTATTCTAACTCTTAGTTCTCTTTTAGTTCGCCCCACATACATTTTATCACATGGGCACTTGATGTAATAGATGACTCCCTTGGTGTGACAGGTAATATAATCCTTTATCGTATATTTTTCTTGTGGGGTGTTTATTTGAAATAATGGTTTTACCTGATGCTTCAGGCTTTTGCAATTGATACACAATCTACAGGGGTAAAAACCCTTCTTGGCACATATTTTCGGATTTACTGTGTCATTCTTGATGGAGGGGGCCACCAAATTGGCCAAGTTTGGAGCCTTTTTGAAAATGAAGGTGGGGTTATTGGGGATCTTATTACCAATAATTTTATCATACTTTAAAATATCCCAATATTTACGTATGATTCTTTTAAAGTTTTTGACCCCTACGCTGTATGTTGTAATGATGGGAATTTTGATATCATCTTGGTTCTCGGGTCGTTTTTTCTTCTTTTTCTTTTTCCCTAGGTTTTTTTTCCTCTAGTAGGGTATGGCGGTCCAGGTTTTCTTCGGTTTTGGTGATAGGGATTAGTTTTTTTAGTTTGTAACCTTTTTCTGTGAATTTAATATTTAGCATGTTCGCCTCTTCTTGGTAATTGGTATTGGTGGTGCAGTTTCTGCGTGCTCGTATGTATTGGCTATAGGGAATATTGTTGAGCCATATGGGTAGATGGCAGCTGTCCAGGGGAATAAATCCGTTAGTATCTGTTGGTTTATGGTATGTTTTCGTATGTAGTTTCCCATTTTCGACAAATATGTTCAGGTCAAGGAAATTTATTTGTGCCTTATCATAAGATGAGGTAAATTGTAGATAAAAGTCATTTTTATTTAAATTGATTAAAAAGTTGTCAAGGGATATAGTGTCCCCTTGCCAGATAAAAACAATATCATCGATGAATCGCTTCCAGAGGACCAGACCCGCACCGAGTCTCCCATGGGGAAAGATGGTGAGCTCCTCCCATCTGCCCATGTAGAGGTTTGCGAAACTCGGTGCGAATCTGGTCCCCATCGCGGTCCCCCACGTCTGGAGGTAAAAGTCAGGTCCGTATTTAAAATAGTTGTGGTCTAAAATGAACGTGATGCAGTCACCTATTAAATTTATTTGATCACCTGACATGGTACTATCTTTGTTTAAAAAATATTCCACGGCTTCACGGCCCTTTGTTTTTTCGATGACTGTGTAAAGGGCGGTCACGTCAAGAGTACCCAAAATGAAGTCTGCCTGCCACTGGATACCCTCTAATATTTGTAGGATATGTTTGGTGTCTTTCAGGTAAGCAGGTAATTTGACTAATTTGTCCTGCAGCATAACATCGACATATTTTAATAGGTTGGAGGTGAGGCCTTCTATACCAGAGATTATGGGTCTACCAGGGGGATTAGTTTTATTTTTGTGAATCTTGGGTAGGTAATAAAATATGGGTATTCTGGGGGTTTGGTTACTGGTGAATTGGGTCTCGTCTTTGGAGAGTGCGCCCAAGTTTTTACCTTTTAAGATCAGTTGGTTCAGTTTGAAAGTATATTGATTTGTCGGATTGCCTGGTAATTTTTTGTACATTTTTGTATCTGAGAGTATTCTTAAAGCTTCTTTGTGGTAATCATCTATATCTAGTATTACTAGTCCTCCTCCTTTGTCGGCTGGCCTGATAATAATCTGGTTGTTGGTTTGTAGGGATCTAATGGCACTGGTCTCACCTTTGGTAAGGTTCTGAGGACCTTTTTTCCTATTTTGATTCATATGGAGGAGGTCTGTAGTAACCAATGATTGGAAGGTAATCAATGAGTCCGAGTATTCAGTAATTGGATTCAATTTTGATACTGGTTTTTGGTCAGTGTGTCTAAATTTGTTTTCTGTAGTTGGTGTGATATTTGTGTCACTTTCTACTGATCTAATATACTCTTCATTTTTATTTTTATTTTTGTCAGTTCTGGTTCTTTGATGGGTGCTGATGGTTTTAATGGGATTGCTCTTTTTTCTTTCCATTGTAGTGATGTTTTTTTCTGAGTGGTTTACTTGTTTATTCATTTTGGCAAATTTTTCTTTTTTGATGAAGAATTTTTTTAGGGCTAGATTTCGCAGAAATTTCTTGACCCCAATGAAGGGGTCGAAGCTGTTGAATTTCGAGGTGGGGGCGAATTTTAGGCCTTTATGAAGGAGGGAAAGTTCTTCCATACTGAGGGGGTGACTGCTTAGATTGAATATACCTTCTCCCATGGTTTTTTGTTTCAATGATATTTTGGTTAGTCCTCGGCCTCTTCTCCCTCTTTTTGTTTTTTTCTTTTTGTTGGATTTCGTGCGTGAAAAAAATCATTTTTAATGGTTTTCTTTATTGTTTTTTTATTGTTGTTGTTAGTGGTGATACTGTGTGCTCTGGTTTGTGTAGGACTCCCTCTTTGTTCTGGCGCCTGTCCGTACCTTGCAACTGTGGCATAGCTGACTTGTTGTTCCGACTTGTCTGTATTGCTAGTTTGGTCGGTGGTCCCTAGTGGTGGGGCCTCAACCTTAGTGCCCATGTCTTCCTCTATCTTTTCTAATATAGCGTACCTGTTCGGTGATATTATGGAGCCATTTTCATGGTTTTTATTGTTTTTGCCATTGTTGGTCCTGATTTCCTGTATTAATGGCATTGGGGTTATATGTATTTCATTATCCTTGTTGTTGAAGTTGGATATTTTTGTGGGACTTTCTTCATGTACTGTAAAGTTGCTTATGGTGTAGTTGCTGGTGTTAGAAGCTTTTGTGGGACTTTCTTCATATACTGTTAGATTGCTTATGGTGCAGTCGCACCATGTATTGTCAATGGTATCGAATTCTTCCTCCGTTATTGGGTAGTTCTCTTGTTTATTATCTATCATGGTGTTGTTCTCCATTCCTAATTCATCTCTTTTAAATTTCCTCATTTTTTTGGTTATTATGAGGTCTTCTTTATTTTTTATTCTATTTTTAATCGATCTGCATATTTTAATCAGATCATCCTCTTCTTTGTACGGTCTTATTTTATCAAATAGTTCTAATATTTCTCGGCTATTCTTGTTTAGATTAGTTTTTCTCTCCTCTATTATAAATATAACTGCCCTTTTTGAAAAGTCATGGAGTAGGATGTCCCATTCTTTTAGGGTTAAATTTTCAGGATCTTATTTTGGTGGCATAGAAAAAGTGAAGCAAGATAGGAGGGGAGGCGACTACATTAAAATTATGTCCAGAGCCGAGAGCAAGTGGATTTTTAGATGCAACAGCCTAGCCCCTAATGGATTAAACCAGGAAATTGAATTGTTCGCTTTTCATTAATAAATAACCACCAACAAATATATAGATATATAATATATATATATATATAAAAAATATATATATAAAAAATAAACAACACACTATTGGTGTCCTAAAACCTAACCGTTGCTTTATACTACTATTTAGCAATGAATATTGCAATAATAATCATACAAACAAACGCAGAATAGATTACATAATCCATGAGGAAATCAATCGCACCCAGCATATCCATTACAAATCGGCACTTCTTTCACTCCAAAAACAGTGTTTACCCGTTGCCATGGGAAACCAGACGAGCTATTTAACCCTCCGACGCACAACAAGCAGACTGACCCTGACGAAGGAGCCCGCTTTGGCTCCGAAACGCGTAGGTTACAGTCTTTTGCCCCACGGAGGCCACCATACTCGTATCAGGTGACGTCACCGCCAGCGGTTTCCCGGGTAACGGACCAAGCTCCCTCGCGACGCGCGTGCTTCCGGCCGGGGCCGCGCTGCTGCTGATAGGAGAGCAAGAAGTACGCCGGGACTTGAAAGAATATCAAACGGAAGCAACAAGAGGAATATAGAAGAAAACAACACAATAGAACACCGACATAAGGAACGCTTCAGAGAAAGAACCGACAAGGTACCCAGGATAGTGATTATACCAGTATTCACCTCTGACTTGCCGCTTTATTCCCAGTGCTAATAACTTCATTGTCCGCTCACTCCCAGTGATCGACTACACACCTCGATCCACTACGACAGTCATCTACACTCTGATACAATTAACTTATACAGCAAAATCATATGACTATTCAGATTGACACCAAGCACAGTGCCAACTTACTAGGACTAGCTGAATTTGATTGTGTACCAGCGCTGATGTCATATATCCCCTACGGGTGATATATCTATTCTATATACACTTTATTAGGGAGAACAATAGCTCCCCTAAGACATTAAGCAGCGGGGTCTCCCCACAAAGGTAGACTAACACGTATCTGTTCAATAGGAGCGCAGGGGGGTCTCTATATTTTTTTTATTACTAATTTTAATTCCATGTGTGATTTGGTTTGACAAGCTTTGATGAAATTCTGGTCAATCTTGAGGATCGATATCTACCTCCACAAATACAGTTGTGTTGAAAATAATAGCAGTCAGACATCACTAAACGGATCAATCACTGTTTTTGGCAGAAATGATATTTCTACATGGCAAATAATTTACTAGCAGGTGTAGTAGAGTAATAGAAATCCAACAGACCTAACAGTCATGACATGCATGCTGCTGATTCTGTGTAATTGAATCACTAATTGAAAGGGGCATGTTTAAAATAATAGCAGTGTGGAGTTCAATGAGTGAGTTCATTCATTCTTTGAAAAACAGGTGGCAATTATTGCCCTTATTTAAGGCAGGAAGGCAGAAAATGTTGTACATGCTGGTTACAGTGCATTTCTCTCTGAAATTCTGAGGAAAGTGGATTGTTCCAGACATTGTTCAGAAGAACAGCGTACCTTGATTAAAAAGTTGATTGGATAGGGGAAAACATATAATGAAGTGCAGAAAATGATGGGCTGCTTAGCTAAAATGATCGCAAATGCTTTAAAATGGCAACCAAAACCTGAAAGACGTGGAAGAAAGCGAAAAACTACCATTCAAATGGATAGAAGAATAGCCAAAATGGCAAGGACTCAGCCAACAATCAGCTCCAGAAAGATTAAAGAAGGTCTAAAGTTACCTGTGAGTACTGTTACAATTAGAAAATGCCTATGTAGAAGCCAAGCTATCTACAAGAAGCCCCCACAAAGTCCCACTGTTGAAAAAAAGACGTGCTGAAAAGGTTAGAATTTGCCAAAGAGCACATTGACTGGCCTAAAGAGACATTTTCTGGACTGATGAAAGTAAGATTGTTCTTTTTAGGTCTAGTGGTCGAAAACAGTTTGTCAGACGACCGTCAAACACTGAATTCGAGCCATAGTACACTGTGAAGACAGTGAAGCATGGTGGCGCAAGCATCATGATATGGGGATGTTTCTCATACTATGGTGTTGGGCCTATTTATCGCATACCAGGGATCATGGAGTTTGAATACATTAGAATACTTGAAGAGGTCATGCTGCCTTATGCTGAAGAGGAAATGTCCTTAAAATCCAACAAGACAACGACACACCAGTTAACGTGCAACATCTTGGTTCCGGACCAATAGGATTGACGTTATGGAGTGGCCAGCCCAATCCCCGGATCTTAATCCAATATAAAACTTGTGAGGTGACATCAAAAATGCGGTTTCTGAGGCAAAACCAAGAAATAGAGAAGAACTGTGGAATGTAGTCCAATCATCATGGGCTGGTATACCTGTTCAAAGGTGCCAGAAGTTGGTTGACTTCATGCAACACAGATGTACAGCAGTTCTCAGAAACAGTGGTTATACAACTAAATATTAGTTAAGTGATGCAAAGAAAAGAAAAATTGTCAAACATTTTTCAATTTATACCGTGAATGTTTGAGTTTGTAAAGAATACAAAAACTGCAATTTTTTTTTAACAGTCTAATATTCAATTTTCTTCAATTTTTTCAGAGGAACAACACAGATTTGATATATTTTTCTTCAGGTTTTGATTTGGAATAGAATGTGTAGTGTTCACAATGCATTTGTGTGTATGGAATTAAAAGCTATTAGAAGGATTTTGAGCTTTATTCACTTTTTTTAAACACACTGCTATTATTTTGAACACAATTGTATATACAAGAGAAGCCAGCTCTCACTTATAGAAGATCTGAGAATGTAAGAGACATTCTCGTTCTGAGCCATCACAAAGGTGAGCAACCAGGTAAAGTTATGGGACTGTTCCCCTTGTGGGAAATGTGTAATATTCTGTTAATATTTAGTGTTTGAATATTACTGCATTTTGACCATATATCCTATTGTTTGGAATTCTGTATTCATGGTTCTATGGTTACCATCCGATACCAAGAATGTGTGATGATGATACAGTATCTGGAATTTTAGACAGATTTTTTTTTTTAGGTTTGTTTTTTATTACCATACAATGACTAGCATTCAATCAATATTTCTATGTTTCCCCGGTTTGGTATTTTATTAATACCATTGTTGTGTTATGTCATGTGAATGATCATATGACCAATCTGTATAGAGTTGCGTTCTATAAGAAATAAACAGAGACTTGTTTGGATACAACCTTGATGATTGCATTATTCAATTCTTCCGAGTACTCGATACCTATTTGCCATACTAATTTGAAACTCCGCATAAATCAGAGTAGGGGTCTTTGCCCTGACAATAGTCCCTCTATGCTGAATATTGTGAGACATAGGTGCAAATGGTACTTGTGTACATTTGCAGTGTATATCTTCTCGCGACATCTTGTATAACTCTTCTCTGTGCGTGCATCATGCCAGTTTCATATGTCACAGGTGTAATGAGGTAATTGTGGGTGCATTTGATCGATTCATATTTTTGGGTATACATAGAAGTTTTGGCTCTCCTAGTTTCTATTCCCCTGACGAAGCTATTGGGTGAGTGAGGGCTTCTCATGCAGACTACCTTATGCTCCTTCTTTTCTACTACGCCATTTATGTGGCCTATGGTTGGGCATAGTTAATGGTAGGCGCCTCTGCCTCACTTTCACCATTGGGGTACAGTATTTGCACTTTATGCATTCCACTGTACCGCAGTCCATTTTTGGATACGACTACATCTGATCCCCTAATTTTAATTTGGGTGTGCCCTTTTGAAAGGTTTTTTAACTATATGTTTAGTAAAACTGGGCCGATGTACCAAAATATATTAATTTTATTTAAAACATAAAAGCTGTACTACCCTAACATATTAAAACCATACATAGCACAGGACACATTAAAAGCAATATATAGAGTAGGTAGAGAACACGACAGGCCACGTCAAATAAACTACAGCCACTTGTACAAAGTGAAGAATAAAGTGCAATGTTGTTGTGTCTTTTCATAGGTAAATGCATTGATATCCAATTATTTTAGTCAAGATGAATTCCCTTTAAGAGCCATGCTCGACTATAGTTACAATTTTGTATGTCTTGAGAAGGTCAAAGTAAGGTCACATGAAGGTTTCTACTTTTTAGTGTTATTTTTCTCATGAATGTACCAGTCTGAGAAGAGGCCTCCTTAACCACTTTTAAATTTATGACGGAAGATAAAGATAAGCTCTATGCAGCTGGTGATCATTACCTATACAATTAGGCATTTATCAATGAAGCAAATATATAATATTCATGTATTCATTTAATGAGCCTTAGTCCTTAGCATAAAACAATCAGTAGGACATATATATATATTACTATATATTATATTGTTATATGTTATGAAGACAACATGTATCCAGTATATTATATATATTTCTCATTAGGAGAATCTTTGTCTCTAAAAGAGTATCTGTGAAGATGTATGTTTTGTAACAATTATTCACCTCTTTGGTATGAGAGGAGGTACTGATATCTCTGAGAAAACAAAGCCATTGAAGTTATTTACGATACACAAATAAACAGTGTGAGAAACATTCAGAGAGACGCCTAGAGGTCTGTCTCTAATTGCTACAAGTGTCAGAATTAATCCCTATAGCTTTGAATTAAAGCTTTTAAGGTCAAAATGTATATTATACCTTTATTCAGACTTACAGAAGTTAACCCTTTATACTATGATGCAAATAGCTTACACAGCAGTGCCACCTAGGTAGGAGTAGGTGACATTACAACAGTAGCAAAAGTGCATTCTGGGTAAGGTTATGATGTCATTTCTTATCAATAGTCACGCCCATCCGACTATGATTGGAAAATTCCAAACAAGGAAGGTGTGTTTAACTGATAAGTTTGTGATCATAAACCATACACAGGGGGAAGGACACAGACACACAAGAAAGAGAGGAAAGAGAAGTTAAGCTGTCTAGAGGGGTCTTTCAAGATGAAAGCCATGGTGAGATGTGCTATGATGGACCACCCAGCTTTCCTAGGAGCAGAAGTGAGATTCCTACTAGGACTTGGTAAGAGACACAGAAAATGATATTTCATTTTATTAAGACTAATTTGATAGTGTGGGTGAAATTATACCATCTAGATTGGCGAATGAATAAATAAATAATTAAATTAATTGATCATCTCCATATTGAGATGTAGTTTTAGGATATTGTAAAGCTTCATTCTACCTGCAGAAGAATCAAGACTCGTAATCTAGCAAAGCAGTAAATAATTGCTTAGATATATATATATATATATTGATAGAACATTCTTCGCCAAGCTAAGTGATGGATTCCCACAGGAAAGACTTATTTCAAGTCCTTCCCATTTAAGATATGGTCTAGGAAAGATCCTAGATCCCTGTTATTTGTCTTAATAGTCTTACCAAAGTTATATGTGTGAAAATAGTCCAGGATGGGGCGGAAGGATACAGTTATGTATTCTAAGTTATATCCTTGAATGGATTTGCCCATGCCTGAAGTCAAGTGATGTGTAGTTGGTTAGAGGGGGGAAGAATGTATTTAGCATTCTATATTGATGTCTAGGATTAGACATGCCCGTCCTGATATCATAAGGTTTACTCTGAACAAAAGTAATATATAAATTATGTTCCTACTTTGATATCCTAACCTAATAATAGCTTGGTTATAATGTGACACGTTATTTCCACTCACATGTATTATTAAGCTTGTAATGCTTTATATTACCGCTATATATATTCATTTGCATGTATCATTGTGTTTATTTACTTATATATGTTTATAATCTTGTAACCAATAAATCTGCATATTTTTATAATACCTGTGTATTATTGTATAATGCAGAACTACATGTTTTATCATTAACGTCATCTCGCGTCAAAAAGAACTTATTTATCTGAGGAAATAGTCGGACTCAGATGTGAATTGTATCAATTAGGTTGTCTACAATTCACCAGGTCATGATTTTAAGAATTTAAGACAAATTTTATAAATTTTATTTTTTCATGGTTAATTATTTTTATGACCATAATTAATAATTCTTAATTGAATTATTAGACCCGACAATGTGTAATATACTGAGACATAGCTCAGAAAAAGGTGATTATGTATGGCCACTGTGAGCAATGAGCAATATTATGTGCTTGAGTTTTTATTCTTCACTATAAAACTGGGTTGGATCCCTACATACAGCACCCAAGCAGTGTGCGACAACGAGTATATCTTCAGTGTCACTGTAACCAAACATGCAGCCAATAAATAGTACAATGTTATCACTGCACATTTGCCATAGTGAAATAATGCATGCATGTGACATACTGCTACACTGTAACATTACCACAATAAATTGCAAGTGCACTGCTCCCAGAAGCTATGTGAAACGTGCATTGGAGGGTGAGCTAAGAGGACACCACCATAAAGTATCTCATGCATCTTGGCTATTCTTGTGGTAATAACATTATCGTGTAGCAGCATACACTGCAATGGTTTTTCACATGCATTACTGCAATATAGATAATTTACAGAGATAACATTGTCATATAAAATGGCTGCATGTGTTGTTAGTGCATCAACCATGTTTGACTAGTCAGTGGCTTAGTCATTTAGATCAAAATGTATAAACGGGTCTGATGTTCCTATTTATAAATTATGCTTTACAGCAATAGATGAATGTAGAGAAGGGACAGGACTGGGCATGGTGTGCTCTAGCAGAATTGACTATGCGTTTTGCAGAACAGTTTGAAGTAGCTCAAGAGACAACACTCCTGGAATATAACACAGTAAAAGCCTTTACCTTATATTCAAATGAATGTCTGACCACGTAATACATAGACAGGCTGGATCCACTAGTATGAGAGCTGCTCTCCGACATCTTTAAGAACTTTATAGGGTATATGAAAAGGGTTTGCTCTTGTAAAGGTTTCTCTCTTTAATGCTTATTCTGCAGTTATGGTATGCAGTCTTATGCCCAGTAAAACTTCTTCATCAAATCCTGTTTCCAAAGTTTAGTGCTATATATTAACCAATCAAAAACATTTGTCATTTCACAGAATTCCAGTTTATTATTTTCTTTTATACTATATTTATTTCATAAAATATCTTCTTTTAGCTGGGCCTTTTACAAGCACAATTGAACTAAACGCTCAGATTTCTTAAGAACATATCATGAATGCAAACAAAATTGGTGGCATTTTTAGGTTTATGTATTATTGACACAATAAAAAAATAACCTCTTTTATTATAAAATATGACCAAAGATAATTAAACATCTAGAATAAAATTCATTTTTGTTACCCTTAATATACATATACATACAATGAATTCATGCATGAAACAGATTCCTCATGAAGTACAGAAATATTCATAGCATAAAAATATTGTAGTCCAATAGAACTGTAAGTTCTAAGAAAGTCATTGCTCTGGGAACTGAAATAAACACGTCCCCAAGGATGGTATAAGTTAATGGGACGTTAGTTGTGTCCGTAGTTTACACACATCTGCAACATGTACTGTACAGCTCTGTGATAAATAATTTTCTCACCCCCTTACAGATTCCCAATTTGATGTGTATTTGTCATGCTGAATGATCTCTGAGTTTTTAACCTCTGTTATGATTTATTTAATATTTTTTTTTTTTTACAGACATTATCATTGCTTGCTGTCCCCAGTGGAGCTCACTATACGTCACGATGGCCTCTTATAACGCTACTGCAACCCTTATATTGTGTAAGGCCTCATATATGCAGCAAATTCATTTGCAGTGAGGGTTTACCATGCATGTGTTGCCTAAATGTGTATCTGTATGGCACTGTATAACAGCCATTCTCTCCTATAAGTGATACTTATAGATAAGAGTAGCTTTATAAGGGCTTTTTCACATGAGTGTTTAAGTTCCTATTTGTTTGAATGTTTTTTTTTGAGCATCAGCTGTGCTCAGTTTGTGTCCGTTCCATCAGGTTTTCATTATATTTGATGGGAGAAAAGGTGTTGTCTGCTGCACTTTCTACATTTTTTAACATTTAAGTCATTGGGCCATTCATAAATGCGAGGCCAATCATCCGATAAATAAGGAAATGCTTGTCCATCATGTAAAAACATCTTTAATATGGTGCATAAAATCATTGTTTGCTAGCGGAGAATCTGAATGTGGATGTGCGATCAGGAGATGACATGTGCGAGGAGATGATCATCAATCATCTATGCTCAACTATCAAGAAATTATTGGGGACATAATTGCCAGAGAATTGACCCACGTAAATGCAGCTTAACGTTATAATTTTCCCCTAAAGGTCTTTCCTGACACACTGTGTAAAACAAAGTACCGTAAATTAACATACAAAATTACAGGTGTTCTACAAAGAAATTAGTGTAATGTAAAGTGAGTACAATGTAAAAAAAAATTGTATTTTTCATTCTCATATACTTTTTTTCTAAACAACTGACGAAAAATAGAAAAAATTTGATTGCCTAATCAACAAATAATTTAAGACTATTAAAGGGGTTTTCTGGCATTTTCATACTGATTACCTATCCTTGTTATAGGCTATCAATATGAGAATGGTGGGGTCTGGCACCCGATAACACTACCCATCAGTTGTATGAGGAAGCTTGTGGTGCTCACTGGGGCTTTGGCGAGCATCGCAGATTCTTGCACCTTACAGGCACAGTGCTGTCTACTGGATAAAGGCTATACTTGGTATTGCAGCTCAGCCCCATTCACTTGAATAGGACTGAGCTGTGCTTAGGCCATGTGAATGATGAACATGATGACACATGGCCTAGGAGTAGGCTCACGGAGAACCTCGGCCTTTTCGTACAGCTGATCTGAGGGGGTGCTGGGAGTTGGACCCCCGCCGATCTTATACTGATGACCTATCCTGAGTATAGGCCATCAATATGAAAATCCCAGAAGACCCCTTAAAACCATGTACAAAAAATTGCTAGGCTCCTCAGTCAACCCAAACCATAATTCAATCCTGACCACCAACAACCATAGGTCAGTAATCTACAGTAAATGAGAATAATGGAATCTGTAGCTTCATTATTAAAAATTACAAGAGTAAAGTCAGAATAATTCACACATTTTTTTCAACTTTGTCTATTAAAACAAATAATAAACACATGGTACATGAATAAAGTCATATTTGACATATGTCTAATATATAAAAAGATGAAGTCTTTACATAAACAGTTAAAAGATTTGGATTGGCTCACCCTCCAATTATAGTGGAATGGGTGCTCCCTCTAAAATATATCCCCAATCTTCTAAGGTATATAAGTAACTGACTGTTTAAGAGGGGCACACCTGCATCTAATAATCACATGGAGCTGCAGCCAATATGTTAAATACTATTTATTTGCACCAAATAATAACAATTAAAACAGGTGAGGTACCTCAATGATACTATACAATACAATATACAATGTGTTCACTTAAAAGCATATGAAATTATATACTATCTGTAGGGGCTAGATGTTATATACAATAGGAATTCCCTAAATTATAGGTTGCTGTGCCGTGAGAGATCGTGGTTATACAGGTTTGTATGAAGTCTTTGATACAAATTCCAATGCGCAAAGTTGGTTTGATGCGCAATGTCTCTACTGATAGTGAAAAAAATGGCAACTTTGACTGGTAGTTTTACGGTTAAGTATACAGTCTCGTTCCTTTAGTTGGTTACCTTCACAGCATATATCGGATAGTGTGCTGTTAAGTATTCCTGTGTGTATACACACTACTCACTGTTCTGGAGCGATGGAGTGACCGATCCCTCGTGCTAAGCGTGGCGTCCCACGTGTTGTAGCATAGGTGATTTCAATTGCGGCCGCTCTTGTGGATGATTAAACAGAATGCCGCAACAGGGAAAAAACTGTCCGTTTAGACGCCGGGGTCTGAATGGTTAAGACCCACTAAGATCTTCGGCGTTACTTAGTGTCTATTGATCTAGACACAGCAGGACTTGGATTTCTTCCTGTCGGCTGTAGGGAAGCGCTTCCAAAGCTTCAAATATATTGCGCAGATTATATGCTGCGGTTTCTTTCCTTACTCGAGACTTGTGTACACCAGACGCATTTCGGAGTTGGCAGTGACTCCTTCCTCAGTGGGTCTTAACCATTCAGACCCCGGCGTCTAAACGGACAGTTTTTTCCTTGTTGCGGCATTCTGTTTAATCACCTACAAGAGCGGCCGCAATTGAAATCAACCTATGCTACAACACGTGGGACGCCACGCTTAGCACGAGGGATTGGTCACTCCATCGCTCCAGAACAGTGAGTAGTGTGTATACACACAGGAATACTTAACAGCACACTATCTGATATATGCTGTGAAGGTAACCAACTAAAGGAACGAGACTGTATACTTAACCGTAAAACTACCTGTCAAAGTTGCTATTTATTCACTATCAGTAGAGACATTGCGCATCAAACCAACTTTGCGCATTGGAATTTGTATCAAAGACTTCGTACAAACCTGTATAACCACGATCTCTCACGGCACAGCAACCTATAATTTAGGGAATTCCTATTGTATATAACATCTAGCCCCTACAGATAGTATATCATTTCATATGCTTTTAAGTGAACACATTGTATATTGTATTGTATAGTATCATTGAGGTACCTCACCTGTTTTAATTGTTATTATTTGGTGCAAATAAATAGTATTTAACGTTTTGGCTACAGCTCCATGTGATTATTAGATGCAGGTGTGCCCCTCTTTACATAAACACTTGGGGGAGAATGTTAACCAAATTTATCCTTAAAGGGGTTATCATACAATTGACATTTCTCACCTATCCACAGGACAGATGAGAACTGCCCAATTGCTGTGATCCCACCCTTGGAACCTCCACTGATCACTGCAGCAATAAGAAGGTGTTTATTGGGAGACTGTTCAACCATGCACACTGCCACTCCATTCAAAGTCTATGGGACTCAGATAGCAGAGTACAGTGCTAAGGTATCTCTTTCAGTCCCATAGTCGTTGAATGGAAGGGCCGTGTGCATGCTTGGCCGTCGCTCTATTCTGACTCTTCCATGCTGCACTTGTGCTATGAGGAGGAATGGGGGCTTGGGGCTCAGAACTTGGTTTACATTATTGCAGCAATCCGTCATTAAATATTTTAACAAACAGTTAACTGAAACCAGTAACTGTGACAAACTAGTGGACATCTGCACATAATTTACCAGGGCTATAAAAATGTTTAGCTTTCCTTCTCTAGCTTTTGTATCTCTATGACTGGTATACATGCTTGATGAAATCTGCATGCGATGCACTGATGTTTAAAGAGCCTTTATATCAATCTACGGATGGAGTAGAGTTAACACTCCTGCTTTCTGAGTTGTGTGATATAATCTAAGCAAACACCTTCAATTGCTTTTCAATGGCTTTTGTCTCAAGATAACGCGATTAGTTAAGAAATATGAAAACATGTAAATGAGTTGCTATATGTGCGCAGGTCCCTTGAGTAAAGCGCTCTTGATCTCATGCTGAATATTGCCTGCATTCCGGAAAGATTCTTCTTTTTCTCATCTGCAAATTAACTGGTCAGTGAAACAAGGCTGCCACCATTGCACCTCACTGTGCTGAAATCCACGCTCCTTACTCCTGGGCACCCAGTCCCCCATGAATAGTTCTGTGCCCGCTGAGTCCTGAGCATGTCCTTACTAACCCTTGTTACATACATAATACATACATATAACTGCAATCAGGACAGAAGTGACAGATTCACTTTAATGTCACTTTAGAAAATGAATGTCCTATACTGTATTTTATAGCTGAAGGCCTGTGGTTGGTGTAATTTATTGGAGTAAAAGGCAGGTGACTTACAAGTATGAGATGTACTTAAATGGAATCTGCCATCGTATACCTTCATATCTGTACAAATGAATTGTCAGATGTGCGCTAGTCCCCTGAGTAAAACGTTCTTGCTTCCACCCTGATTGTTGGACGCATTCCAGAGAAACTTTTATTTTCCTTATATACAAATGATTGGATTGGTACAAAGAATATGTTGCCATTGCACCTTGTTGCACTGAAAGCCACACTCCTTACTCCTGGCTACCCTGCCCCCCGCCAGCTTTCAGTGACAGGGCCAGGCAGTGATATTGTCTCGTCTAGCCTTGTATTACAGCGCATGCTCCGTTGCTTCGGGTATGGGCACAGTACAGCCCTGTTGCTTGCCAGAGCTGAAGTGCATTCTGTCCTGATTGCAGTTATATGTATGTATTATGTATGTAACAAGGGTTAGTAAGCACATGCTCAGGACTCAGCGGGCACAGAACTATTCATGTAGTACTGCACCTAATAGGCCCTGGGGGTGGTGATGGATTAACATGTTGTACTGACACAGCTCACTCAAACTACTCCTTTGTAGAAATACAAATTCAACTCTAATGCTGAAACGTAAGTTTTTTCCATGGAAATTTTTACATATCTACATACTGTGCAGTATACAAAAGCTTTGCTTTTTGGTGTGTGCTCACTTTTTTAACTCAAAGGTTTATTCCGGTGTTCAGCTAAGAAAATAGAAAGAATGAAGCAGGTTTATTACACACAGAGCCACATTCCTACACTTGTAGAATTACCTTTCTTTGTCACCCGGTTGCACACTGTACTCCTCTTCAGGGCTTGTCTTCAGCAGCAGCCAATTGAGGTAGCGGACTATCATGCATTATGTGCGATTTCATATAAATCTGACTCTCAGTATGACAAAACGGTCAAACTCACTGAGCACTGGGTTTAATCGGCAATGTTTTAAAAGTGTTTCCAGCTTACACACTAGGTTTACTATATTGACTGTGCTAAAAATTACATGGTGGTAATTACCAGTCCATCTTTGAGGTAGAAAGAGTGGCTAAGAGGTACAGCACATTACATCACAACATTACCCAGGCCCCCTACTTGTATTATTCCATTTTCTCTTCCCATTCCATGACCTCAAAATTGCAATAGTCAGGATCATTGGCAGTATAGTCCCGGGGTATTCTCCAATACGTGACCATTATTGGACCATGCTCCTTAGGCCATTCAGTTACACTATATTGTATTTCAATGGCTTAGAATGGGAAAATGAAACCATGCATTAATGCATTTTAGCAGGGGACCTGTTTAATGACACCCAGGAAGACAATCTACAATGTATGAAGTTCATGGCAAAAAAAAAAAGGATACATGTTCTAATGAAACAGATCTAAAAGGAAATATGAAATTCGTCCAGTCATTGTGTCTGAGGTCAGACAAGCATAAGATTAAGGTTTTACAGTATTCTTCCTTTACATTACATTAAAGGGGTTTAGTAGTTTACAAAAATATTCTTTAGATACGTTTTCAGAAAATGCTGAACCCCCATCAACAACCCATTGACTTAATGAAGAACTGTGTAATGCCTCATTCCTCCATTAGTGCCACTACAGGGCAACTGACCAGAGAATTCCTGCACTAGGACAACCTGTAATGATTTCATTTTATGGCGTCCATTTTACCAGAAAAGGCATAGTTATAACAGACAACCCCTTTAACATTTATAACAAGATATTTGCAGTAAATATTCATTACAAACCTACATGTATCCACAGAATAAAGATATAGTCAGGTTACTACAGTAGGGCATAGCTTGATTTCTAGCATTTAGCCATGAGCTAGTAGCAATAAATACATTCACAGCTCATAGATTAGCTAGATTGATGAAGGGCTTGAGAGAAATACACACAAATAATCCCAACAAATCTGGCCTTCTCATAGAAGACTTGTGTATCTTATTGAAAATCTGTCTGAATTTAGCAGAGCTAAAGATTTGTTTGACATCATGGGTAACAATCACCCAGTAAAACTGACCTTGTATCAGTTATAGTTCCCACAAAATATTTCTGCCTTGTAATACAATGAATTACAAATATACACAATAGTTATCAGATAGGGATCCTCATCCACGTATCCATGAGCAGTAATTGATGAGTCCAGTTACTGTACTGAGAGTTAAATTAAATTCAACCCTAGATTAAAAATTTACCTGAACAAGGTATACTTCGGCCATGTTTGCATTCTTGACAGTAATCAGATATTGTATACAATCTATTAAATAAAGGGAACACTGTATAGATTAATATGAAGACAATCCAACATGGCGTACATTCTTGAAAACATGCTGCAGTCTTAGTAAATAGTACACCATAAGTCTGATCAGCAAGAAAATAATATTCTTTCTTACAGTGTATCCATGTACTATGTACACCGGGGAGACAATCTTGTAAGATAAAAAAAAGGCCACTTATATGGTAGCCAATCACAATTCATCCATTTCAAGGTATGTGTTAAAGCCATTGGCAGTAGTTCTTTGATCAGAAATCCTTGTGTGGTTTGGTGGTATTATGTCCACTGGGTGGCAGCTGTGCTGGGCATCATCATGACTCGGAGGTAGGATTGGTTCTGTTCTGGGATCCTTCTTATCATAGAACAAAGCCCACAACAAGGTGATGGTGAGAATCATAGCTAGAATCTGTGTGACACCAATGGCGATTCCAAGGAACCGTAACACTTGCAGTTGTTTGGTTCCTCTCAGGAAGCTGTACATTTTTCTGCTACAGCCCTACAATGAAATGAACACAGTCAGTCGGTACTGGTGACAGCATATTGGACATGGTATAATTAGCAGTTACTTAGGTAATACAGTTAACAATGAAAATTGACAATTTAGTCAATTCCCCCAATTCCCCTCCCCCCGAATTAAACTCATGGAGGTCAATGGAAGGAAAGAAGTGGAGGGCTGTCTAGCAGAAACTAAGATAGGAGTAAATAACTCCAACAGCATACACCCAAAGTATCCATAAGTTCCAGTTCATCCAGGATAAGCCAAAAAGAATGACATCCACCAAGTTGGCTTGTATCAGCATAGCATTTTTTCACCGTCTAGTATGACATACAGTCGCCCTTGAAAGTTTGTGACCCCTTCAGAATTTTTGTATTTCTGCATAAACATGACCTAAAACTACATCAGATTTTCACAAAAGTCTGAAAAGTAGATAAAAGTTTAGACTTGGTCAATTATTTAATGAGGAAAATAATCCAATATTACAGGACTGTGAAAAATGATGTGAACCTTTAGGATTATCAGACACATTGAGGGTGAAATTAGTCAGATGTTTGCAATGGCAATCAGGTGTGAGTGGGTGGCTTATTTTATTTAAAGAACAGAGATCTATTAAAGCATGATCTTCACAACACATGTTTACGAAAGCATATCATGGCATGAACAAAGAACATTTTTGAGAACCTCAGAAAAAGAGTTGTAGATGATCATCTGGCTGGAAACGGTTACAAAACCATTACTAAAGAGTTTAGACTCAATCAATCCACAGTCAGATTATGTACAAATAAGGGCTGTTTCACACGAGCGGATGCCGTGCGTGACATCCGCTCTGTGAATGACAGCCAAGACCCGATGCGAACTGCAGAGGCACGGAGCATTAACATGACTGATAATGCTCCGTGCCTCTCTGTGACCTCTTTACTACGAAATCACAATGACAACTTTATCTCACTGTGATTTCGTAGTAAAGAGATCACAGAGAGGCACGGAGCATTATCAGTCATGTTAATGCTCCGTGCCTCTTCAGTCTGCATCGGGTCTTGGCTGTCATTCACGGAGCGGATGTAACGCACGGCATACACTCGTGTGAAACAGCCCTAAGAATTCAAGACTATTAAGATCACGCCAAGAGAAACGTAATAGTCTGCAAGGTGACAAAAGAACCCATGTCAACCTCTAAGCTACTGTACTAAAGGTCTTTCTTACATCAGCTACTACTAATGCTCATGAGTCCAACTTCAGGAGGACACTGAACAAAAATAGTGTGCAAGACAGGATTGAATGAGAAATACACTGCTCCCTAAAAAGAACATTGCTGCCCATCTGCAGTTTGCTAAAGATCACCTGGACAAGCCATAAAGTTAAAGTTTTGGAATGGCATAAATGTTGTAGAATGACCTGAAGTGAGCAGTTCTTGGGAGGAAACCCACCAACATAACATAGCTCAATCTGTTTTGTATGGGGGAATGGCCTAGAAAGGCCTCCAAACCAGTATGCAGGACTAATCAACAATTACTGCAAAACATTTAGTTGCAGTTATTGCTGCACAAAGAGGTCACGCCAGATGCTGAAAGCAAAGGTTCACATACATTTGCCACTTACAGACATGTGATATTGGATAATTTTCCTCAATAACAGATGACCAAGTTTAACATTTTTAACTCATTTGTTCGGTTTGGTCATCTATATCTACTTTTGTGAAACATAGAAAATTCTAAAGGGTTCACAAACTTTCAAGCACCACTGTAGCAGTGCGCTATTCCCTGTGAGGCATACAGTATAAAAATGTAAATCACGGACTATGGAGCACATGTATTAAGACTGGCGTTTTAGACGCCAGTCTTAATAAAGGCCCATAGCTGGCAGTGGAGCAACTAAAATTATGAAGAGGCGCATCCAGCGCCAGTTCTAAATTTAAGACTGCTTCCTATCTGTCTTACATTTAGATCATTTTCTACACCTAAAGCAGGCATAAAAAATGATGAATGAGACTTCCCCGCCCAAAATTTTAGACCTGACGAGAGTGGGGCGAAGTCACAGATAGGTTAGGTTGCGCCACCGTCTGTACCTGAAATACACCTAATTTTGCCGTATTTCAGAATAGTAAATGAAAAAAATTTTTTTTTCTTAATGAAGACCGTAATTGATGACATACGTCAGTGTGTGTCTATATAATGGCAGCCTTCCATCAGAGGTGTATGTTTGGATATCCTGTATGATATATACTTCCAACAGAAGGTTCAAATATAAAAGGACCCATACATTGGGGGTAGAATAAACTTTTGTGTGATTATGCTCCACAACTATATTGTATAATATAGCATACAGACTATATCTTTATTTTTTTATAAGCATTACGTTTTTATTGTCAGACATGAGTAAGAACAAATATCCTTTTTTTTTTTATAGTTCTGACACGCAGGTCAGAGAAAAACAAAACAGAAAAGAAAGAAAATAACATGCAATCTTGGCACATCCTGATGTCAGAAATAATTAATACAGCACAAGCAGTGATCCCCGTCATTACACCACTTATTAGTCATGCGTACAGGATAATATAATACAGGAATGGTAAGTGTTTGAGAGAACATACAGGTGTATCAAATGCCACCTTCATCAGTGGTATCAGCAGAAGCTGCATTATATTCTGTCCAGGGAAGCCACCTCTCAGACATAACAGCCCGGTGCTTGGCAGATTTTGCCATAATATTCTCATACTTTCTATGCAGGTCCACCCTGCTGATAACTTCTCCTAGTGTAGGGGATTCAGAAGATTTCCACTTTGAGGCTATACACATTCTTGCGGCAGTACGTACAGTACAGACCAAAAGTTTGGACACACCTTCTCATTCAAAGAGTTTTCTTTATTTTCATGACTATCAAAATTGTAGATTCACACTGAAGGCATCAAAACTATGAATTAACACATGTGGAATTATATACATAACAAAAAAGTGTGAAACAACTGAAAATATGTCATATTCTAGGTTCTTCAAAGTAGCCACCTTTTGCTTTGATTACACTCTTGGCATTCTCTTGATGAGCTTCAAGAGGTAGTCACCTGAAATGGTCTTCCAACAGTCTTGAAGGAGTTCCCAGAGATGCTTAGCACTTGTTGGCCCTTTTGCCTTCACTATGCGGTCCAGCTCACCCCAAACCATCTCGATTGGGTTCAGGTCCGGTGACTGTGGAGGCCAGGTCATCTGGCGCAGCACCCCATCACTCTCCTTCATGGTCAAATAGCCCTTACACAGCCTGGAGATGTGTTTGGGGTCATTGTCCTGTTGAAAAATAAATGATGGTCCAACTAAACGCAAACCGGATGGAATAGCATGCCGCTGCAAGATGCTGTGGTAGCCATGCTGGTTCAGTATGCCTTCAATTTTGAATAAATCCCCAACAATGTCACCAGCAAAGCCCCCCCACACCATCACACCTCCTCCTCCATGCTTCACGGTGGGAACCAGGCATGTAGAGTCCATCCGTTCACCTTTTCTGCGTCGCACAGAGACACGTTGGTTGGAACAAAAGATCTCAAATTTGGACTCATCAGACCAAAGCACAGATTTCCACTGGTCTAATGTCCATTCCTTCTGTTCTTTAGCCCAAACAAGTCTCTTCTGCTTGTTGCCTGTCCTTAGCAGTGGTTTCCTAGCAGATATTCTACCATGAAGGCCTGATTCACACAGTCTCCTCTTAACAGTTGTTTTAGAGATGTGTCTGCTGCTAGAACTCTGTGTGGCATTGACCTGGTCTCTAATCTGAGCTGCTGTTAACCTGCGATTTCTGAGGCTGGTGACTCGGATGAACTTATCCTCCACAGCAGAGGTGACTCTTGGTCTTCCTTTCCTGGGGCAGTCCGCATGTGAGCCAGTTTCTTTGTAGCGCTTGATGGTTTTTGTGACTGCACTTGGGGACACTTTCAAAGTTTTCCCAATTTTTCAGACTGACTGACCTTCATTTCTTAAAGTAATGATGGCCACTCGTTTTTCTTTACTTAGCTGCTTTTTTCTTGCCATAATACAAATTATAACAGTCTATTCAGTAGGACTATCAGCTGTGTATCCACCTGACTTCACAACGCAACTGATGGCCCCAACCCCATTTATAAGGCAAGAAATCCCACTTATTAAACCTGACAGGGCACACCTGTGAAGTGAAAACCATTTCAGGGGACTACCTCTTGAAGCTCATCAAGAAAATGCCAAGAGTGTGCAAAGCAGTAATCAAAGCAAAAGGTGGCTACTTTGAAGAACCTAGAATATGACATATATTTTTAGTTGTTTCACACTTTTTTGTTATGTATATAATTCCACATGTGATAATTCATAGTTTTGATGCCTTCAGTGTGAATCTACAATTTTGATAGTCATGAAAATAAAGAAAACTCTTTGAATGAGAAGGTGTGTCCAAACTTTTGGTCTGTACTGTATGTGTGCTATTATCCATCTGACAGGGTGGGGAATATCAAATAACCCTATATGTGGTAGAGCCAGCGCTGGATCTAGTGGACTATAGATAACGCGGGAGAGCAGTTGGAAGACTTCCCTCCAAAAGGGGAGAATACTAGGGCATGTCCACCAGGTGTGAAATAAAGTACCAATACCAGAACAGTGTTTCCAACATGTATTGGAGTAGCCTGCTATACAATGAGCCAATCTGTCTGGTTTAAGGTACCAGCGCAATTGTACCTTCTTGACTTGCTCTATATGGTTGACACAAAGAGAGGTACAAGTTAACCACTTACACGCCTGTCTCCATTGCTCTATGGTAAAATTAGCTTGAAGGTCTTGCTCCCATTTTAGCATAAAGGGGAGTTTCTTATCCTTGTGTGGTTGGTTTATAAAGCGATATAACGGAGAGAGGCCTTGGAAAGTCCGGTCTGACGTATAAAAGGCCTGTGTACCGTCTGGCCAGGGGCAGAGTTAGTAGTCAAGAAATGCCTAATCTGCAGGTATTGGTAGAAAGAGGATTTGGGAAGATTAAATAAAGTTCTAAGTTTTTCAAAGGGCAAAAGTATTTCCCCTTCATAAAGTAGGTGCATTGTTTTTAATCATCTCCTTTCCCACCCTAGTAAAGACAATCCCGGTATATGGGGTTCTAGGCATCTAATGTATGGCAATTCAAAGGTTATGATCATTCTTTTTCGAGACGCAAGGAAACTCTTCCAGATGTTAAAGGAATAATATACAGTGGTTAGGGGGCAAGTTTTCTGCACAGGGTGGAGGTATGAAGCTTCAGCATATATTCTGAGAGGGGCCCGCCCGATCAGGGCATTCTCAATCTGGACCAATTTATGTGTTGGAGATAGATTGAACCACTCTCTCATGGCATCAAGAGCGACTGCCCTATAGTATGCGCTAATACTGGGTACACTCATCCCACCCATTAAGAAAGGGTAGTAAAGCACCTTTTGGGCTACCCTAGGGTGTTTATTCCCCCATATAAATTGCATCAGGAGATTCTGCATTTCAATAAGGGAAGATTTGTTCACAGGTAAGGGTATACATCTAAGCATATACAATATCTTCGGCAGAAATATCATCTTACATATATGAATACGGGCTACCCAAGAGAGCTCTAGACGTGAGATCCTGCTGATTTCAGGTTTGAGAGTATTAAGTAGTAGTTGTATATTGTGAGACACCACTGTTGTGACTGGAAAACATAGTGTGATGCCCAAAAAGGGAACACCATCTGGGGACCACACAAAAGGCTATTTAGTAGACAAGTGTTGGACAGTGTGAGGTTCCAGCAATATTGGAAGCACCAGAGACTTGGAGGAGTTGAGTTTATAATAAGACACCTGAGAGAAATGAGTGAGAACGTCCAAAAGGGCAGGGAAGGAAGTATCTAGTTTCGTACATGAGACAATAACAACATCATCTGCATATAAGCCAATAGTGTGATTAGTGTTACTCATTTGAACTCCCATAACATTGGGGTGAGATCTTATGGCCTCCGCCAAGGGTTCCATCACCAGAGCGAAGATGACGGATAACCTTGCTAATTCGGAAAGGAGAGGACAGAAACCCTGAGGCATGTACTCTAGCCACTGGATTGGAGTATAGAGCCAGTTTGTACTGGAGGTGTGGCTAACCCCTCAGTCGTGCACTCCTGACCAGCTCGTCTGCCCCATAGGCTGATTTTAATTAGTGTGAGTATATAGCTTAGCCTGCTCTCCCTCATTCACTGGAAGCCATTTGGCACCAGGAGAGATATAGTTGTGGACTCTCATTGCATTCTTTGGTGGCCATTTGGCACCAGGAGTGGTGTGGAGTTGGCCCGGCATGCATGTTGGTATCGGCATTCCTTGGATATAATGGAGGCCATTTTGGCACCAAAGATGAAAAAAATTAAAGCAGGCCCAGCATGCATGTGGAACCTACACTCCCTGAATTGTATGGTAGCCGTCATGGCACATAACAGGTAGAATTTAGTGTTAGGAACCCGTCTTACAGAGATTGCCTAGACATGCGGCAGACGGGCTCAAATAATTTTGTACAAAATGATTTGCCAAGCATCTCTAATTTATAAGTATAGCACTAGCAATTATTATGCATTGTTGCACTTTATTTGGTTTGCAGAGAGCTGTTGCATTGCATGTTTTGTTTTACAGTGTTGTTCTCAGCCATAGCAATGTGCCCCTGCGCATTGGGATGTGCTGACTGACCCCCATTTTCTTTATAGAGCCAGAATAGACTGCAATATAGGGCCAGCAAATCCATTATTAAGAACAGCCTCCAGCAACCCCCAGTGCACCCTGTCAAAGGCTTTTTCAGCATCTAGGGAGAGAACTACACCAGGGGTCCTGGAGATCTGCATAACCTGCAAGAGATGCAGCAGCAGTCTCGTACCATCTCAGTTCTGCATGCCAGCTACAAAGCCTACTTGATCCGAATTCACCAGGTCGGGTATAATTTGTTGGAGGCTAGATGCTAGCATCTTAGCATCTAACTTGAGGTCAAAATTTAACGAAGCTATAGGCCTAAATTTTCAGGTTTGTTGGGGGGTTTTACCTGCTTTGGGCAGAGTAGTTATTGGCGCGGAGAGGTGAATAGAGTCGATCGTACCAGCCATCTGCCATGCCTGGAATAAACTTAGCAAATATGGGGTTATTTCAACAAAAAATAGCTTATAATAATCATTAGGGAGACCATCAGGTCCTGGGGCATTTTATGCTTTTAATGCTGTGGCTAATTTCTTGTCTGGTGAATGGGGCGTTCAAACCGGATAGCTGCTCCTCTGACAATTTGGGAAGATTTTTTTCCAGCTAAGGCTTCGTTCACACCAGCGTTCAGCCTTTCTGTTCTCCTGCTCCATTATAGGAGCAGGAGAACGGAAAGGACGGATTGGGCACATAACTGAGCCAAGCGGAGCCTACAGACCCCATAGACTATAATGGGGTCCGTTAGGTTTACGCTCAGAAGATAATTTTGGAGCGGAGACAAAAGTCCTGCATGTACTACTTTCGTCTCCGCTCCAAAATCATCTTCTGAGCGTAAACCTAACGGACCCCATTATAGTCTATGGGGTCTGTAGGCTGCGTTCGCCTCAGTTATGTGCCCAATCTGTCCTTTCCATTCTCCTGCTCCTATAACGGAGCAGGAGAACGGAAAGGCTGAACGCTGATGTGAACTCAGCCTAAGAAGGAAGTAATATATTCCTCTGTGGGTTGAGTTACCGTATTATCATCTTTTAAGTTGTACAATTTAGAGTAATAGGACGCAAGGGCCTCAGCAATATCTCTAGGGTCTGTAATCTGGTTGTCTGGATTCCTTTCTAAATATGCAATTTTAGCCCTGGCCATCATTTGTTTAACTCTACGGGACAATAACGCACTGGCTCTGTCTCCCATAGCATAGTATTTAGCCCTGCAGTGGGTTAGATTGTTCTCATAATTATAAAGTAGAAGTGTGAGTAGTTCATTCCATGCCTGAAGGAGCTGGGATGAGTGTGTGAGAGTTGGTTGCGTTTTGTTTTCAAACTCCAAGTCCCTGATGCGGTCCATCGCCTCCTTAAGTTCTTTTTCTATTTTGTGTTTAGCTACGGAGGCAGCCTGCAAAAACAAACCTCTGACAAAACGCCTTGTGTGCGCCCCATAGGGTGACATCTGAGACTTCCAAATTGTCATTGATCGAGAAATAACTGTAGAGATCTTATCAACCACCTGTTGAGATTTCAACAGGCAAGGGTTGAGGCACCAGGGGTAGTGTGGAGCACGGGGACTCCTGTCATCCAGCACAAGAGTGACCGGGGCATGATCTGACCATGTTACTAGGGCAATAGAGGATTGCAGGCAAGAGGGCAGGATAAGAGTATCAGCTAAAAAATAATCAATATATGAAAAAGAATTGGGTCAAGGAGTGAAAAATCTCTCTCATTTGCGTGCTGATATCTCCAAACATCATGGAGATCTTCCTCTAATAATAATGTATGTAAATCCTCTCTCTGCATAACAGCCTCCGAAGAGCAATCCAATTGCCTAGAGACAGGGATATTAAAGTCTCCACATACAACACCCCCCCCCCCCCCCCTTTGCGATCAGCCTCGCCTTCCGCAGCACAGAGTGAACAAATGCGCATGGTAAGCGGTTAGGTGCATAGATGTTGACCAGAGTGAACAAAAAGCCGTTAATAGTGCATACTAATACAGTGAATCTCCCTCCTGGGTCCACCTGCTCACATATAACAGACAGAGTCAGTGAGCTTCTAATAAGAATACAAACTCTGGCTTTTTTGGTTGCAGCTGTAGCATGCTTTATATATGAGAAGTCTCTATGTGATAGTCGCGAGCAATTCCTCTAACAAATGGGTTTTCTGAATGCAAGCAATATCACACCGAGACATAGGCTACTTTCACACTGGCGCTTTGGCTTTCCGTTTGAGAGATCCGTTCAGGGCTCTCACAAGCGGTCCAAAACGGATCAGTTTTGCCCTAATGCATTCTGAATGGAAAAGGATCCGCTCAGAATGCATCAGTTTGCCTCCGTTCCGTCTCCATTAGGCTTTGGAGGCGGACACCAAAACGCTGCTTGCAGCGTTTTGGTGTCCGTCTGACGAAACTGAGCCAAACAGATCCGTTCTGACACACAATGTAAATTAATGGGGACAGATCTGTTTTTCTATGACACAATAGAAAACGGATCCGTCTTACATTGACTTTCAATGGTGTTCAAGACGGATCCGTCTTGGCTATGTTAAAGATAATACAAACGGATCCATTCTGAATGGATGCAGACGGTCGTACTATCTGAACGGATCAGTCTGTGCAGATCCATGACGGATCTGCACCAAATGCGAGTGTGAAAGTAGCCTTAGCCAGTTCTCTCCATAGCATGGACCTCTTATATGGAGAATTTAAGCCCCTGACATTCAGGGATACAATCTTCACCACCATTGCAAGACATAATTAACATTGGGAAGTTGCAGTGTTCTGAGGGAGCACAAGCAACGATCCAACATGAGTAAGATATGGCCATGAATATACCAAGAGCTGACATAAAATAAAATAAAAGGAAATTAAAGGGAAAGATGAAGATTAAACAACAAAAAACAAAGCCAGTGAAATCACTAGCAGTAACTTGAGGAATGTGCACAGTGGAGGACACTGCGAACATTAGAAGAGCTGGGACTTATGTCCTAGAGGAACATCATGAGGAACCTGGATAAGCGACTGGAGCCAGGTCACCAACCAGTCCTGTGTAATCTTCTCCGCTGGTCGTGTCGATTGCAGAGAATCCGGGACTTCGAATAGAAGAAGCCATTTCCACAGTAGGGCTTCTGCTTGAGTCGGAGTGAAGCAGGTCAGAGTAGAGCCATCTTTGGTAATCACCAGCTTCATCGGGAATCCCCATTTGTAGGGAATAGCTTTGTTTCTTAGAACTTGGGTGACAGGTGCGAACTCCCTCCTCTTCGCCAAGGTGGCTGCTGACCGATCTGGGTATACCGCTAGCTCCTTATACGCGTCTGATATAGCTGGTTTATGGTGTAGTTGGGAAAGGAAGGCCTCCTTGGTTCTGTAGAAATAGAGCCTGGCCAGCGTGTCACGTGGCAGTTTAGGATTAAGCTGCTTGGGCCTTGGCACCCGCTGGATTCTGTCCACTAGATGGTCCATTTCAGGTAGATCCGGTAAAACATCCCTGAGGAACCCAGTAAAAAATTCCCACAATTGAGAGTCGTGTATATTCTCTGGGATCCCCCGACACGTATATTGTTTCTCCTAGACCCATCTTCAAGGTCGTATAACTTGTTCTTCATGCAGGAAAAATCCTCCTCTAGCTCATAGTGAGCATCTATTAAGGTGTTATGAGAAGTGGCATACTCCGTCATCTTGGATTCCATATGCGTGGTGCTGTCTCCCCGATTTCTGATATTTCCCGCTTTAGGTCACTTTATATGGCTTTAAAGTCCCCCAATAGGGGGGTGCGGAGGGCATTCAGCATAGATTGCATATTCTGCTTTGTAAGCACGCATTTTGATATCTCACCCTCCGGCGTCTCACAGATGTTCTGCGTGGTCTCCACCCGAGGAGAGAGGAGAGGAGGCCTGCTCAAATGGTGATCAGCTTCCCGGATCTGGAGCGGGAGAGGAGCCTTTAGCATAAAAACTCTGTACGTTTTGATGGAGGGCCCCTTTTAACCACTTTACTGCGAGGCATTGTAGTTGGGCCGTCAGGCAGTGCTGATTCCAGCCAGGGTTGCCGCTTTGAGCCGCTTATTTAATGTTCCTCAGACGGAGCTCCCTCTTCACACAGCTGGCGCCATCAGCGGTCAGGCCACGCCAGCCAGCATACAGTCTTTCAATGCTGTTGAAAGAAAACATTTGGGAGGTGGAGGGCACCTTGCTGAAAGTATATTGTGCATTGCTGCTGTTCCCGGATTGATGTAACGCATTTTGCATTATGACGACTAAATATCCAACTGAATAATAAAATGTGCCATGTAGCTGTAACCTAAGGGCCAAAGTAGCCTAAAATTGTAATATAGTAAACTCTTATTTCCTCATTAATCTTTTATACAGTGGCTAGTAAAAACTATTTTTCAGCCTCCTTGTTATGGCAGCGAAGATGTAACCTTCCAGCAATATAAATAATCTAATTACATAGAGAACCTTAGGAACTCTCACATGATACCCACATATACAGGATATAAAATAATTGTGTAGTGTAATAAGCGCAGATTAAACACAGAATACATCACACAAACTACAGGACAATTTTATTTCAATATTTGTAGGAAAAAACAATAAACACTGAATTATCTCCATTTATGAATACTGGCCTATAAAAGGCCATAAGGGATATCACTGCAACAATTCGAATATTAAATTCAAGCCTGCAAAATCTTGTTTCCGAACAAGCAGTAAGAACTAAGCTCCAAGACTTCTGCCAGGCATGGATTTTCTATATTACTGCCATTATTCTATTATCCTATAAAGTCAGAGCTGCAAAGAATCTAGATACCTTATTGTATTGTAAATCTAAGCGTGTCACCCATTTGTCTGTAGTATATAAACACATAAGTATGGTAAATCTGCATTGTCTTGTCGTATCACGTTTCCAACATCATAACGCGCGCAGGACTTTTGTAGTCCTATCTATAATTAGATCTGAACATTCTCAGATGAGTGTACTATATGTAGCATCATTTCTTCTATCCTCAAGTGTATCTAGAATTGCTAATAAAGCTGAAATCACAAACTGCAGAAATGTGCAGGACTGTTCCTACAACCGAGAAGATAATTAGCCAAAGTGCCATTTCCACAGTACACTGCTGCATTAAAAACCTTTGTTTCTCTTAAGGGATGCACAGAAACGATATATGTACATTTACAAGGTGAGGCAACTGGTGTAGAAAATTTCTAGAAAATGGACTTCCAATATGTGAAAATATTAATTGGGAGGGAGGCTGCATTATTTTGTGAAATAAAGGTTTTAGGTTGCCATTTTGAAATTCACCATACTGAATTCAGCTCATGTTTTTCCAATGGGAAGGGAGTTATGTGATATATCAGTCTTGGATAGAAACCCACTGGAAGTGTAAGGCCTCTTTCACACGAGCGTGGAGGATTGGCTCCGGATGCGTTCAGTGAAACTCGCGCCATTTTGCAAGAAAGTTCTGTCAGTTTTGTCTGCTTTCACGCTCGCGTTTTGGCTTTCCATTTGGGAGATCTGTTCAGGGCTCTCAAAAGCGGCCCAAAACGGAACGGATCAGTTTTGCCCTAATGCATTCTGTATGGAAAAGGATCCGCTCAGAATGCATCAGTTTGGCTCTGCTCAGTCTTCATTCCGCTTTGGAGACGTACATCAAATCACTGCTTGCGTCTGATGAAACTGAGCCAAACGGATCCGTACTGGCACACAATGTAAGTCAATGGGGACGGATCCGTTTTCTATGATACAATCTTGCACAATAGAAAACTGATCTGTCCCCATTGACTTTTAATGGTGTTTAAGACGGATCCGTCTTGGCTATGTTAAAAATAATACAAATGGATCCATTCTGAACGGATGCAGACAGTTGTATTATCTAAACGGAGCCACCCATGACGGATCCGCACAAAACGCGAGTGTGAAAGTAGCCTTACAAACAACATCTCTTAGCAACCATCAGTGAAAAACGCATTGCATCCGCACTTGCTTGTGTTTTTGACTGAAGCCCCTTTCATTTCTATGGGGCCAGGGCTGCGCGAAAAACGCAGATTACAGAACATGCTGCGTTTTTCACGCAACGCAGAGCTGATGCGTGGAAAAAAAACCGCTCATTTACACAGACCCATTGAAATGAATGGGTAAGGACTCAGTGCAGGTGCTATGAGTTCACTTCATCAATCTTTAACTGTTTAGGTTATTAAGCTAGGTCAAAATTTCCTAAAATACTTTCCATGGCGTGTTCTGAGTCCACCGTTCTGCCAGATGTACATGGTTAAACGTTTTATCCAGTCTTCATGAACACACTGAACAACAGGTGATACTTCACACCACTGTAAGATTTGCCATTTCAGGTGAGGTATATTAGGCTCACCTGATGTGGCATTTCTAAGAAGAGAAGTACTAGAGAACATTTAGTAAATCACCTGGACTTCTAGAAAAAACGACAACAGTAGCAGTTGCGGGGGTCCTTCATACGTCTGGCAGTTATGCTGAACACCATTTATTCGATACATTACTCCAGATAACCAGTGAAACTGCAGTGGCATATTACATATATTGTTTTTACTGGTTTTATTTTTTCCATTTTATTTATTTATTATAACTTATAAGTCCTATCTCATATCTCCTGACATGTCAGTTTTAGTAACTACTTGCATTCCTTATGTAATAACAATTCTGGTGCATCTATTCTTATGGCTCTATGTTGTGCTATTCCAGTATTATTCCTGCTAGAAGTTTACAAATAATTTGCCAGCAGTCTGCAGTAAAGGTACTACTGGGTGTTACCAATAGTGGATGTGTCTGACTCTGTCCAATCAGTGCTGCTGGTCTCAGACTGTGCAGGTACACACCCCCAACTGGTAACACCCATCTGTACCTTTACTGTAAGCTGCTGGCAATTCATTCATAACTTCTACTGGTAGTAGAAATAATAAAGGAATGGCACAACATAGAGACATAAGAATAGATGCTCCAGAATTGTTATTACAGAGGGAATGCATGAAGCTATTAAAACAGGCATGTCAGGAGCGGGGACAGGTCCTCTTTAATGACTGGGAAAATTAAGTTAAAGGATATATCAAAAACATAAATCATAGTGGGCAAAAATATGTTACAATAGTTAACAATGAACGAGAAAGATTAACATATCTCAATCTAAAATATTTACAAAGACTTCCTTGACCTGTAATACAAAGTACACACAGGTTTTGCACAATTTAATATTATTGCGCATTAAAGGCGCACCACGACCTATATGTGAATATACTATGTATTTCTTTTCTGGATATAATATTTTTAAGTCTTTCCATGTATCCTACTTCTTGCCCTGACTTTAACATCTTCATTTGTTCGCACTTTTAGCATGGTAAACAGTCTCGCTTAACTTTCTCATTTAGACCATTCCCTCCAAACTAGAGAAGGAAGGGGATGTGTTACTCAATTAGAGCGACACACACCACACTGATTAGTATACTGATCTTTTGTGACATCTTTATCTAGGACTATCAAGAGATCAATAGAGCTGGCATACTGTTATCCAAATTCTACAATCTACTATTATATTAGCAGATAACATAAGTTCCACTCACAGCAGCAGCACTGACATGGATTAGTTAGAAGTACAGAAGGACAATACTTTGCATTTAATTTTCAATGGCATAGTACTTCCAAAATGAAAAACAGCTAAATATTCACAAAACAATTGTTTCCCATGAATAAGGAGTTTAAAAATACTCCCTTCTGATAAAAGTGTCCCTTTAAATACCATGCATTAACATTTTCACATTATTTTACTATGCCTCCGAAGCTGTGTTTTTCACTTCTAACTACTGTAGGTTCTATCACACAGCATTTGCCACTAAGACATCTGAGCAATTCATTCTTGTTCTGGTCTACATTTTCAACCCTTGGAACACAGTAGGAATTTGATGAATTGCTGCTGAATTGAAGACTAATCCCAAGGGAGTTATCATAAGCCTGCTTAGTATTGGTGTGAGGGTGTCCATTATTTGCTTTGTAGTTTTGTGCCTCTGGGGAATACTGCTATTTTTATACTGTTTCCCAATAGCAGGCTCTGGAAACTTGATTATATTTTCACTTAACTTCACAGTAAGTAAGATTCATCTATGTGTAAATGCCGTAAATCGTATGAAACATTGGTTATATACAATAACCTAAAAATTACAGACATTTAAAATTAAAATCAACAGAAAATAAACCACAGTAAAATATATTTCAAGGAGTTGTGCACCTTTGTGGGGGTTTTGGCAAACCTCTCCTCCTTCCTGGGCAGACCTGTGAAAGAAAGCATACTTAGCTGCTTCCTGACGCTGGCTCCCCCTTTGCTCTACAGCCTCGGCTGCTCTGCTGGCTCTCTGGATGTAAACGTCCTATTTGATGCTACCGCAACCAATAATGGCCGCAGCAGTGACCCGCTCTCCTTCTGTCACATGACCATTTGTGGCGTCATCAAACAGGCAAGTATGCTTATCTTTACAGGTCTGCCACTCCTCTCCAAAAGGTGCAAAACCCCTCTAATGTAATTAGGTGCAGGTAATCCAGTTCTAATGTAGACTAAACGTGAGTTCAGATGTGGCGGACTCTTGGTGCAGAATCAGCAGAGAGATACTGTACATGTGGAATTGTTAGTTGCAACTGCCAACCACATGTAGCGGATAAATTCAACATGAAAAGCTTTAGTTGTTTGTAATCCTTATGACTACACCTTGTTCTTGATGTCCTGGCTGATCTAAAATAGTATTTTATGCAAGTATCTGCAATAATATTCAATATCATGCAATATATAATAAACATGTGGAGAAAACATACAAAGAGAACAATAGCAGTACATACTAAGGAAAAGTACATGACTAGGTGCAGCACAACACTCTATAGTACTTTACTTCTATGCCCTGGGTACAGGGGTACAAAACCTTTGTCTAGCGATGCTATTCTGTGCTGCCCCGACCATCTACACAGAGAAATGTTTGTCTGTGTGCTGCGGATTGTGTGTACTTTCTATGTCAGAGAGATAAGGTGTAGCACATACGTGTAGCTCACGATCAGTGACAGCGAGTACTAATGGTGCACTGTGTAGCCATCTCTGGGTCACTTTATATTAAGAATCGGGTCCAGAAAAACTAAATATGAGTTAGATAGGAGGCAGTCCATGCATGCGGCTCTCTCCATTGTTGTTTATGGAAGATGTGTAAAGCTTATGATATTCAATACACAGATAGAGCATGCATGTACAATCTCTTCTTCTCCTGGGTAGCAAATGGAAGAGGACGCTCCTACAAGTGGAATCTGCATTTCTGATAAGCCATAAACTTCTTAGAGGGTAATACCCCTTTAAGATGTATTGCAGTCCTTTGGGAGTTGTTCAATATGACAATGTGGCACTAGGACCAGAAATGATTGCGTACCTGTAACCACACAAAAAGATCACAATTCCCAGTATGTCTCTACAATCTATTACCTACTTACAGGGGTTGGCCCATGAAAAATAATGTACAGTTGTCAAAGCAGAACCTGGATCTGATAGTTTTGTGATTGTATGAAATTAAAAGTTCAATGAAATTGATCAAATATATCACCACCCGCTGTTGGTCCTTTAAGCGCACATGCTCAGTCCATTCTTTCAATTGCCACCAGCTGCAGCAGACAGGACATGCTCCTGAGAAAAGCCTCATCCCTGAACTGTCAGATCTCTGGATCAATGTGACCTACCGGGCTGGTTCTAGTTTTGTTACAAAGAGAACATCATGTTCTATGATGTCTCATTTTTATTTTTTCCCATTAATCATGGCATATCTGGATTTATACAGTACCTACTTTCTGGTTGCACTAGTTATTTTACAAGTTAACAGTGCTCCAGACAGAAAAAAAAAAAATACCTAGTAGCCATTCGCTCCTAAAAAAAATTTAGGAGCCAAATTAAATTTTTAGTTACCGAATCAAAATTTTGGTATCGTGAAAACGCTCAGATCGGCGTAGGGTTGTTTCGATACCGAAATTTTGATTCGCTTTCGTCACCATAAAAAAGTATTGCGATGCTCAATACCAGGCAAAAAAAAAACACCAAAAAAAGCCGCATGCATTTTATGAAACGTTCGGCCCATAATAGAACAGTCCTATCCTATTTTTTGGGGTGACCGCATGTTACGGCGCTCACCGCATAGGAGATATTTTTTTATAATTTAATAGTTTGGACTTTTCGGACGCAGCGCTATGTAATATGTTTATTTATTTATTGTTTATATATTTTATATTTAAAATTGGGAAAGGGGGATTTAAACTTAATATTTTAGGGTACTTTCACACTAGTGTTTTTCTTTTCCGGCACTGAGTTCCATCCTAGGGGCTCAATACCGGAAAATAACTGATCAGTTTTATCCTAATGCATTCTGAATGGAGAGAAATCCGTTCAGGATGCATCAGGATGTCTTCAGTTCAGTCATTTTGACTGATCAGGCAAAAGATAAAACCGTAGCATGCTACGGTTTTATCTTTGGCAAAAAAAACTGAAGACTTGTCTGAATTACGTTCGCATCCATGTGTAAAATGATACAAGACGGATCCGTATCCGGATGCGTCTCACAAATGCTTTCAGTCACATCCAGATTGGCGGATCCGGCGGGTAGTTCAGACGACGGAACTGCTTGCCGGATCACACTGCCGCAAGTGTGAAAGTAGCCTTAGTGTTTTTTTTTTTTACTATTAGCCCCCTTAGGGCTGCTTCACACGAGCGGATGCCGTGCGTGACATCCGCTCCGTGAATGACAGCCAAGACCCGATGCGGACAGCAGAAGCACGGAGCACTAACATGACTGATAATGCTCCGTGCCTCTCTGTGATCTCTTTACTACGAAATCACAGTGACAACTTTACGTCACCTGTGGTGACGTCACATCATATGATCCAATCACATGGTCCATCACCATGGTGATGAACCATGTGATTGGACCATGTGATGAGCACAGTGACGTCATCAAAGTTTCTATTCCTGTGCACAGCAAAGAAGAAGACAGAAGAGAAGCCGGCTGCATGATCAAGTGGATTAAGGTGAGTTAATATTTTTTTTTTAACCCCTCCAGCCCTATTGTACTAAGCATTCTGTATTAGGAATGCTATTATTTTCCCTTATACCCATGTTATAAGGGAAAATATTAAAATCTACAGAATACCTAACCCAAACCTGAACTTCTGTGAAGAAGTTCGGGTTTGGGTACCAAACATGCCGATTTTTCTCCCGGGCGTGCAAAACGCATCACAATGTTTTGCACTCGCGCGGAAAAATCGCACATTTTCCCGCAACGCACCCTCATCTTATCCGGGCAAAAAACATGACGTCCGTGTGAAAGAGCCCTTAGTGTATCCATATTCTGCAAGCCATAGTTTTTTTTTTTTGGTGCGACTGTCTTATGTAGCAGCTCATCGGTATAAGATGACGGTTTGATTGGTACTATTTTAGGGTGCGTATGAATTTTTGATTGCTTGCTATTACACCTTTTGTGAATTTTTTACACTTTTTTTTTTTTACGGTGTTCACCTGAAGGATTAGGTCATGTGATATTTTTATACAGCAGGTTCTAATGAACAGTGTTCACCGGTTAGGTCATGTGGTATTTTTTTTAGAGCAGGCTGTTATGGACGCGGTGATACCTAATAGGTCTACTATAAATTTTTTTTTTTACATTAAACACAATATCATAACAATTTTTTTTAATGTTTAGTGTCTCCATAGTCTGAGAGCCATAGTTTTTTTTATTTTTTGAGCATTCGTCTTCGGTAGGGGCTAATTTTTCTGCGGGATGAGGTGACGGTTAGATTGGTACTATTTTGAGGGGCATACGCTTGGTGTAGTACTTTTAGTGATGTAAGATGACAAAAAAAATGTTTTTTTTTTAGCACAGTTTTTATGTTATTTATTTGATGGTGTTCACCTGAGGGGTTAGGTCATGTGATATTTTCATAGAGCCGGTCGATACGGACGCAGCGATACCTAATAGGCCAACTTTTTTTCCCTATTTTTTTTACTTTATTTTAAAAAAGGACGCATTTTTTTTACCTTTACTTTTTTTCCCACTCTGGGACTTAAACTTTTGGGGGTCTGATCCCCTCTACAATGCCTGACAATACTTCTGTATTGTCATGCATTGGCTTTAAAGGGCTTCTGTCAGCCCACTAAACCGTTTTTTTTTTTTTTTACTAATAATCCCTATACTGCGAGCTTCCTATACATAAGTTAAATAATCATTTTGGTTCAGTAGAATTTGATAAAAAGCTATTTTTAAAATATGTAAATTACCTTGCTACCTCCGATGCTAATGACGCCCCCTCCGCATTGTGATTGACAGGGCCAGGGAACGGAATCGTTCTCTGCTGGCCCTGCCTTTTTGCAATCAAAATCCGGCGTCTGCGCCGCGGCCGTACCTATCTTCAATGTGCACAGGCGCACTGAGAGCCGGCCGCTCGCTCGGCCGCTCCATCTCAATGCGCCTGTGCCGGGTGTAGATGTGACGTCATCGGCGCAGGCGCATTGAGGATGGAGCGGCCGCCTCTCAGTGCGCCTGCGCACATTGAAGATAGGTACGGCCGCGGCGCAGGCGCCGGATTTTGAATGCAAACAGGGCCGTTCCCTGGCCCTGTCAATCACAATGCGGAGGGGGCGTCATTAGGATCGGAGGATGCGGCTGCTACCAGCAAGTAGCCACCCTACTTGCTGGTAGCAAGGTAATTTACATATTTTAAAAATAGCTTTTTATCAAATTCTACTGAACCAAAATGATTATTTAACTTATGTATAGGGAGCTCGCAGTATAGGGATTATTAGTAAACAAAAAACAAAAAAAACGGTTTAGTGGGGTGACAGAAGCCCTTTAAGTGTATTACACACTGTAATACACTTACAGCCTTCCTGCCTGTGAGATCCAGGGGGCACTAAATGCAACTTTTCTAAACTGAAATGCACCATTTCAACCAACTCTGCCAGACCACACTTGCGACTCTTGAAACATATTTGCGACTTTTGAAGCATATTTACGACATTTCACTTTTGTCTCAGACTCTGACTTGTTATTGTTTTTGTTAAATGTCGATTAATTTGACATTTATAACTAATTTCTGGCGTGATGTATTCTTTATAGAGAAAATTCTGGAGAAAACAGTTGATAGATTTGGTGCATGTTTCTGGCACAACATGCTTAGTAAATGTCCCCCAGCGAGTGATGACAATGTCTGTAAATCTCTGCAGAATATGTCAGTGCTATATACTGTATAATTAAAATAAAGAATTGCTTGTTGTGTATGTCTAGGTCCTAAGATCTTAATTGTACCTCAAGAGCACTGGCCTCATGTAATGCTTTTAATGTGCAGCACAATGTATAATTACAGCCTTTGGGGGTACTTTCATATATTTGAGTAGGAGTACTTGGCTTAGATATACTGAGAAACACTGGCCTACATTGTATTCCATTCATATCTTAACTAGAGGTGAGCAAATGGAAGTTGACAAAGTGGAATTCGATTTTCAAGAAAAATTTGATTCGCACCGAATCTGAATTTCCTCACGTTTCGTGGCAAAGAATCACATTTTTTCCTAAAATGGCTGCTGCACATGTTAGGACATGGAGCAAGGAACTCTGGGAACAAGGGATAAACCACAATGCCATGCATACAGCCAATCTGTAGCCAGCCAGCCCTGTGATGTCACAGCCCTATAAATAGCCTCTGCCATCTTGGATTCAGCCATTTTCCAGTATACTTAGTGCAGGGAGAGACGGCAGCAGGCACTAGGGACAGTGGTTGAAAAGACTTTAAAACTTTTATTTTGCTGTACAGAAGTTCAGGGAAAGGATAGGGAGGAATCATTCTACAATATTGAAGCAGAACAGGGTTCAGTAGGGGAGTTTACAGCCTGGGTAATAGGAGCAATCCTATTACACCTTGCTGCACTGACTGGGGATCAAAATTGCAATTATACAGCTCTGTAATTCCAGCAAACCGTTCTTATTAGGGTGCAAGTGCTGTTTGATACAGCCATTAACAGGGTTTATTACAAGGAAATATTTCTATGTGATATTTGCCCTTGTGCGGTGCAGTTATATGTTCTAAAGCATTTATTGGCTTGCATTAGTGGGAAAAAAGGGTTTATTAGCCATTGTGTGGTGAAGTGAGAAAATTACAGCCCTTTTTGGCGTGTATTAGTGGCAAAAAAAACATAGATTATTTGCCATTCAGTGGTGCAGTTATATGTTCTAAAGCCCTTTTTGGCGTGTAATAGTGGCAAACAAAAATATATTATCTGCTGTTTAGCGGTGCAGATATGTTCTAAAGTCCTTTTTGACGTGTATTAGTGGCACCTTTTTTGGTCCTATTTGCCGTTGTATGGTGAAGTGAGAAAATTCCAGCTCTTTTTGGCGTGTGTTAGTGGCAAAAATATATATATATTTGCCGTTCAGCAGTACAGTTATATGTTCTAAAACCCTTTTTGGTGTGTATTAGTGGCAAAAAAATACAGATGAAACTCGAAAAATTTAAATATCGTGCAAAAGTTCATTTATTTCAGTAATGCAACTTAAAAGGTGAAACTAACATATGAGAGAGACTCATTACATGCAAAGTGAGATATTTCAAGCCTTTATTTGTTATAATTATGGCTGATGATTATGGCTTACAGCTTATGAAAACCCCAAATTCACAATCTGAGAAAATTAGAATATTACATGGAATCAATATAAAAAAGGATGTTAAATAGAAAAATGTAGGACCTCTGAAAAGTATAATCATGCATATGTACTCAGTACTTGGTTTGGGCCCCTCTATGCGTCATGGCATGGATGCTATCAGCCTATGGCACTGCTGAGGTGTTATGGAAGACCAGGATTCTTCAATAGCAGCCTTCAGCTCTTCTGCATTGTTCGGTCTCATGTCTCTCATGTTTCTCTTGGCAATGCCCCATTAATTCTCTATAGGGTTCAGGTCATGTGAGTTTGCTGGCCAATCAAGCACAGTAATCCCATGGTCATTAAACCAGGTTTTGGTGCTTTTGACAGTGTGAGCAGGTGCCAAGTCCTGCTGGAAAATGAAGTCACCATCTCCATAAAGCTCGACTGCAGAAGGAAGCATGAAGTGCTCCAAAATCTCCTGGTAGTTAGCTGCGTTGACTCTGGACTTATTGAAGCACCGTGGACCAACACCAGCAGATGACATGGCTCCCCAAATCAACACGGACTGTGGAAACTTCACACTGGACTTCAAACATCTTGCATTGTGTGCCTCTCCATTCTTCCTCCAGACGCTGGGTCCTTGGTTTCCAAATAAGATGCAAAAGTTGCTCTCTTCAGAATAGAGGACTTTGGACCACTGAGCAACAGACCAGTTCTTTATTCTTTAGCCCAGGTAAGATGCTTCTGACATTTGTTGTTCAGGAGAGGCTTGACAAGAGGAATACAACATTTGAAGCCCATGTCCAGGATCCGTCTGTGTGTGGTGGCTCTTGATGCACTAACTCCAGCCTCAGTCCACTCCTTGTGAAAGTCCCCAACACTTTTGAATGGCCTTTTCCTGACAATCCTCTCCAGGCTGCGGTCATCCCTGCTGCTTGTGCACCTTTTTCTTTCACACTTGTCCCTTCCACATAACTTTCTATTAATGTGCTTTGATACTGCACTTTGGGAACATTTAACTTACCTTTGAGGCTTTGGAGAGTGTCAATGATGGTTTTCTGCACAACTGTCAGGTCAGCAGTCTTTCCCATGATTGTGATTCCTACTGAACCAGACTGAGACAATTTAAAGGCTCAGGACTCCTTTGCAGGTGTTATGGATTAATTAGCTGACTAGAGTGTGACACTTTGAGCCTAGAATATTGAACCTTTTCACAATATTCTAATTTTCTGAGATTGTGAATTTGGGGTTTTCATAAACTGTAAGCCATCATCATCATCCAAATTATTCAAAATAAAGGCTTGAAATATCTTGCTTTGCATGTAATAAGTCTATCTCATATATTAGTTTCACCTTTTAAGTTGCATTACTGAAATAAATGAATATTTTAAGCAATATTCAAAATTTTTTGAGTTTCACCTGTATATATTTGCCGTTCAACAGTGCAGTTATATGTTCTAAAGCCCTTTTTGGCGTATATTAGTGGCAAAAAGGGCTTATTAGCGTTGTGTGGTAAAGTGAGAAAATTACAGACTTTTTTAAGGTGTTTTAATTTCCTTTTTATTTATTTATTTGATCTAACAGTATGTCAGACAGAGAACTACCAGGGGAGTGGCAGAGGCCTAAATGTTTCTGGTGCAGGTACAGGTCGCAGCAGAGTAAGGGGGCAAGGCAGCAGGAGTCGCAGCAAGAGGCCTGAGCTCCCAGTGTCAGCAACCCAGCGGTTCTTGAATGGTTGACTCAGTCATTCGCTTTATCCCAAGTGACATCAGACACCCCCAGCCAAGAGTCGGTGGGTTCGTCAGACACAACCCCTAGTTGGCATGGCCTGGGAGCAGGCCCTGTGCCCTCACCTGTCCTCAACCATGCCAAGATGAATCTGGCATAGATCAGTCAGGATTTCCACCCACCAATGCCTGATGCATCAGACTAGATCATCCATGGTGCCACACCAACACTTTGACAAAAGAGACCGTTTTCTTATAGCTACCTGCCTCAGCTACTATTCTGATGCTGCCACCCACCTGATGCCATACATCTGATGCCAAGTGCTCCTTCTTTCACCCACCATCTTCAGCTGGTACTGGAATTGCCACCCACCTCTCCAATCTGTCACTGGGTCACTCTGTGGTCTTCTGATGCTGCTGCCACCTCTACACTAGGTCACCTTGCAACTCTGTTGTCTCCAGATGCTGCTGCCACCTCCACACTATGTCAAATTTCCACTCAGTGGTCTCCTGATGCTGCTGCCACCTACACACTATGTCACCTTGCCACTCTGTGGTCTCCTGATGCTGCCATCTCCACACTATGTCACCTTGCCATTCTGTAGTCTCTTGATGCTGCTGCCACCTCTACACTATGTCACCTTGCCACTCTGGTCTCCTGATGCTGCTGCCACCTCCACACTATGTCACCTCGCCACTCTGTGGTCTCCTGATGCTGCTGCTACCTCCACACTATGTCACCTTGCCACTCTGTGGGCTCCTGATGCTGCTGCCACCTCCACACTGTCATTGTGCCATCCTGTGGCCTTCTCCTGATGCTGCTGCCACCTCCAGACTCTGTCAATGGGCCACTCTGTGGTCTCCTCATGCTGCTTCCACCTCACCACAATGTCATAGGGCCAATGTGTCGACTTCTCATGCTGTTTCTACTCTCCCCACTTCATGACTGGGCCATTATTTTGCCTTTCAGCCTGGCTGACATCATCATTTATTTGACCCTTCTTCTGATCTGTCAGAAGGAAGGAAAAATGAGACGCACAAAGGGCATCCTGTCTATGTAACAGCTGCAAGGCCTGCATGACATGGTCCCTAGTTTGCATCAGAATTGGCTTATGATTTGGTAGCCAAAAGCAGCAGGGGGTACAAAACACAGAAGACATGCAAATATTCCATTCATGTGTCATCTGTTTTGGATCCACTCTTTGGCTTTAGCAATACTGATGGATTACTGACCAAATGAAGGAGGATGTTCCACAGACAGGTTCCATTTTTAGGGGGTTATTGTTCTGACGGATGAAAGGAAGGACAAAATAATCAGTGACGTCAACACAAACTTACTGCTGACACCCTCTCCACTCTGTCGGGGGGGGGCTCTACTTGTATAAGCGTTTAATAGAACAGGTTCTGTAGACATCTATGTGGAATCAGCTGCCGACTGTGTAAAGGAGTGTACTTTTTCTTGACGCTAACATTGAACTGTAAGGCTGACTTCACACTTGAGTTATTTGGTCAGTTTTAGCCCTATAACTGCCAAAATAAGTGAAGTGTGTAATGATTCTAAGAGTGACGCTTGTCATCTGCATATCATACTGACTCACAGTATTGTTTCACTATAACAGCAGACTCCCTATGCATGTTACTGCAAGGCACAGTGTTCTACACCACTATAAAGGCTTTCTGCAGCCAGGTAAATTCGGCGAACCGGCAAAATCAAATTTATATGAAATTTGCTAATCTTAATCATAATAAAAAAAATAAAAAAAACATTTTAAACTCCTGGAGTTTTTCACGGGTTTTAAAAGGCCACAAAAACCATTGTGGAAGAATAACTAAGGGTATGTTTGCATGGATTTTCTGCGGGAAAAACCCACCAGAAAATTTTAAACAGGAATCGGAGCCTCTCTAATTTCTGCTGCGGTTCTGCATTTTGGATGCCGTGGATCTGCCCACAGATATAGCCCTATTCAATGTCTCTTCTCAATGCAATTTCGAACTCCACAAGTGTAAGAACAGCAGCGTGGATTCCTACTGAAACCAATAGGAAGCGGATTGTGTGCAGATTCACTTTGGACTTCGCCACAGAAATCCAAGCACAAAATCAGCCCTGTGGACAAGTCACAGTTTTCTAACCCACTCTTACTGAAAGGTGTGTCAGCGTAAAATGCACAAGAAATGAATCTATGCGCTGGTGAACTGTAATTTTCACAGTTTCTCATGTAATTCATTGCGAATCTGTCACACACTTTTCTTGCCACTTTTGAAAAGTGTCAACAAGTGTGAAAAGTCGAAAATTACAGAACAAATAAAGATGGCCTAACACAAAGATCAATCTGTCCCATTAGTGAGGCCTAATAAACATAACACAACTATCAGGGCAGGAGGGCCAATTTTTAGATAAACACTTCTTGACAATGATTAGCGACTGTGATTTTCATGATTATTTTTTGTGTGCATCTGCTATGCACTTGTATGGTCAATACAATCACAAAAAGAATAAAATGTCATTCATGTAATAAAAGTAAGATAAATCTGTACCTCTTGATACAAATCACTGAGATCTCCATGATGTGCCTGCTTGGAGCATCCTGGGTATTCTCTCACACAGCAGGAGTCAGGGGGCCAATCCATCTCTGTCATTTCCAGCCAGTCAGTTAGGTATACCACTCCGCAGCACATGAACTTTTTGAAACAGAAAAGCATGCCGTCATTAATCTCTCACATAATTCTTCCACGGATCATAAGAGATGAACTGAAAGTAATCACGAATCTCCAAAAGGCACAAGCTTGCCATGTATTGACAAATCCATTATGCATAATGGTAGCATTTTATTCTTAAGTAATGCATAGACATATACAGTCATAAATTAGACACATTTTTCCTCTAGCTCGACGGCCAGATTCTGGCAGGGTCTTCATCACACCTTATTTGCTTTATTATTTAAATAAAAATTGAGGCATGATTAATGACACGTGGCACATCATCCTTTATAAAGGGCTGATAGCTATTGAAGTTATTGTTGACCAAGTGTGAAAAGTGAAACATTATACCTCTGTGCTGGAAGAATAATGAATTATACAATGATTCATGGTACAATTAAAGATTTTTCTCGGTATTCAGGCCTGCACGTACAATAGAGCTAAACAGCATTAGAAAATACATACAAATTAAAGGGTACCAATCATTATTAAGCCTACATACTCTTATCAAAAAATGACAAAGACTAGCATCTGCAGATGTAAAGTGGATGTAATGCAGCCAGAAATGATGTGCCTCATTTGTGTTTCTGGGTCTTGCATGCCTTGTTGAGATGTCTGAGTTTTTTGGGATCTACCTGGTGTAATGTAAAAACTGTGCTGTATGCTCTGAACCAGATGTCTTCCCTGTTGCTCCCTCTCTGCTCCTTAGCTGGTTGCCATTGAGAACACCTTACATTTACCAAGATTCCGCAATGTGCTCTCTGGCAGGCCAGGTGACATCATCTGGAAGTCATCTGTGCAGCACGGTGGCTCAGTGGTTAGCAATGCTGTGGAGCTAGGTTTGAATCTGACCAACGACAACTTCTGCATGAAGCTTATATTTTCTCTTTGTGTTTGTGTAGGTTTTCTCTGACCAGAGACATACTGATAGGGAACTTAGATTGTGAGCTCCATTGGGGACAGTGAGTGATGATAATATCTGTAATTAGAGATGGCCTTGTGGTTCACCCGGCAGTTGTTTCGCAGCAAACTTTGCTCGTTCGTGATTCGCCAAACATGCGAATATATGCCGATATTTGCAGGCGCCAATTTTTTTTTGCATATCGCCGAACTTTGAACCATTACACATCCATCAGGTGGAACAGGACAGCCAATTGAAACGTTTCAGCACATGGACACCCCCCAACCCTATAACAGAACTCGATCTGACAGCCATATTACATTATGTGCTTTGTTAGTGTAGGTAGAGGTTGGATTTTGGAGCAGGGACAGTTAGGGACACCAAACGCTACTTAATAGGGCCACAAAAGTCCTTTTAATGACTGGTATACGTGTGCTATTAATAGGTGTGATATAGAGGGGTGTGATAGACTTATAATATACTTTCTAACATAGAAATTATAGTGTATTTGTATTGTGCAGCAGTTGTGTGCGGTTCTGCTGCGATACCGCAGCTAGATAGAGGGAGAAACGCTATTGGAGTAATTAATTGCAACAGGGGTTATATAACTGTTGCCCCCCAAAAAATTGCTTGAGGGCTGCAATATACCTTCTTCCACAAAATCCTAATTGAGGGGTGCTATATACCAGTTTCCACATAATAATGATTGAGGGGTGCTATTGCTATATACCTTCTTCCACCAAATACTGATTGAGCGCTGCAATACACCTGCTTCCACAAAATACTGATTGAGGGTGCCATATACCAATTTCCGCCAAATACTGATTGAGGGGTGCCATATACCTTTTTCCACAAAAATTCTGATTGAGGGGTGCTATTGCTTTATACCTTTTCCACCAAATACTGATTTAGGGGCGCGATATTCCTTCTTCTACAAATACTGCTCTTCTCTACAGCCTTAGGCCTCATGCAAACGACCATGCCGTTTTTTTGGAGGTCCAGAAACTGTGGCTCCGCAAAAAACGGAAGACGCCCGTGTGCCTTCTGCAATTGCGGCCCATTGCAGACATGCCTATTCTTGTCCGCAAAACTAACAAGAATAGGACATGCTATATTTTTTTTGCGGGGCCTCAGAACAGAGCAACGGATGCAGACAGCACACGGATCTTTTGCAGCCCCATTGATGTGAATGGGTCTGCTTCCGAGCCGCGAAAACTGGGGCTCGGATGTGGACCACAACTACGGTCGTGTGCATGAGGCCTTAGGCAGAGGGTCATTTAGAAAATGACAGGCAGAGAAAGAGGCAGATCGTTCCGCAAGGATGGTAGGGGTTGGGCAGGTGCACCAGGCCAGAGCCTAAGTGGAAAGTTGGAGAAGGCGCATTTGATAACTTCAAAGGGCGCACAAGAGTTGGTTGAGTGGCTCACTCAGTCTTCTGCTTTTGCACCCTCCTCACTCTCTGCTGTGTGCACCCCCAAAGACACCACCACCACCATAGCCCCTCCACTCGAGTCAGAGGAATTATTTTCCCATCCATTCCTTACCGATGCGCAGCCATTCTTGTCATCGGATGAGGAAGAGGAGGTTGCAGTGGCCGCCACCCAGCGGTCTGACGACAGTACCCAGATCAGCCCAAGGAGGGTGGTCCCCGCTGTTACTGCCTACTCCGAGATCTGTAATATCAGTGGTGGAGAAGGTGGCGATGATGACGTGTCGTTGGACGTCAAGTGGGTGCCTACAAGAAGAGGGAAGTTCAGAGGGAGAGACGGAGCAGCAGATAGGGAAGAGGAGGAGGAGAAGCAGGCAGAACTCGCAGTGCACAGGAGGCAAAAAGCAGACTGCAAATGTATCTGGAGCGAGCCATCCACCATGCACGATCACTGCGATCTTGCGCTCCCCGGACGCCGGCACATTGGGATGACCGCCTTAAGAAGGTACCTGGCCTCCCATCACCGAGCCCAGTGAGAGCAACACCGTCAGAACCCACAAAGCCACACTCCTGTTCGCTCCACATGCTGCCTCTTCTCCTACTCCTCTCTCCTTGAATTTGTCCTCCACTCCACCTTCCACCATGCCGTCGTCACGTTCATCTGGCACAAGGCAGGCTTCAGTGGCCCAAATGTTCGAGCATAAAAAAATGATGACGCTGGATAATCCTCTTGCCCAATGGCTGACCGCTGGCTTGTCAGAACTGCTAGCCCGCCAACTACTGCCATATAAATTGGTGGACTCGGAGGCCTTAGAAAATTTGTGGCCATTGGCACACCACAATAGAAGGTCCCCGGAAGGAAATATTTCTCCCAGAAGGGCATCCCTGAACTATATGGCCACATTCAGAGGCAAGTTAATATATCTCTGGCACACAGTGTTCTTGCCAAGATAAATCTGACCACAGACACGTGGTCTAGCAAACACGGGCAGGGAAGGTACATAACTTTTAGTACCCACTGGGCGAACCTTCTGACGGCCATCAAGCATGTAACCCGTGGCACCCATGTGGATTTGGTGTTACCACCACAGATTGCATGCAGGCCTGCCTCTTTTTCTCCTCCTACTCCATCCTCCTTGGCTGACTCCTCCTTTTCCACTGCTACCACCTCTTCCGCTGCACCCCCCCAAGCTCCCAGAACCTATTCGACGTGCCATGTGAGATGTTGCCATGCTGTGCTGCGGCTGTTGTGCCTGGAATCTAAGAGCCACACAGGTCCTGCACTTCTTTCAGCTCTGTGGTCACAGGCCAATCAGTGGCTAACCCCCCTCAACTTGATAGTTGGTAAAGTGGTGTGTGACAACGGTGCCAATCTGCTGAGCGTGCTGAAACAGGGCAAAATGACACACGTGCCATGCATGGCACACATCCTGAACTTAGTCGTGAAGCGATTCGTTGCCATATACCCCGGGGTCCAGAACGTCTTGCCGCAGGCCAGGAAAATCTCTGGCCATTTTAGAAGATCTTACACAACTATGGGTCGTCTTGCTGACGTTCAGCGGAGACACCACTTGCCTGTCAGACGTCTGATTTGTGACTGCCCAACGCGCTGGAACTTCACCTTGTTTACACTTGGTAGGCTGCTCCAACAGAAACGTGCCGTTAACAACTACCTGTACGAACTCTGCGGCAGGACAGGTTCTGGGGAACTTTTTTTTTTTCTTTCACCAGACTTCCGTGGCCATTTGATGAGATCACCAAACTGGTCAGTGACAGCCAGGGCGCCATCAGTAGCATCGTATCATTCGACTTCTTTCTGGAGCGTGCATTGCGTCGTGTCAATGATCAAGCCTTCGAGGAGCAGGAGCTTGAAGATTAGAAATTTGCAATGCTGAATGAATTCCCAGGGAGGGCTACTCCATCTGAGACAAGTCAGCAGGAGTCTGAAGAGGAGTCAGAGGAGGATGGTGGGGGAAGGAGGAGCATTAAGAGCAGGCTTTAAACTTTTCGGGGATCCCTGGTGTTGTCCGTGGCTGGGGGGAGGAGACTGAGGACGACATTCTCCTGGGCGATGAGCAGGAGCCAGGGTGCTCCACCGCTTCCAATTTAGTGCAAATGGGAGCCTTTATGCTCCAGTGTTTGAAGAGGGACCCCCGTATATAAAGAATAAAGGTCAAGGACCTGTACTGGGTGGCAACGTACTTAGACCACTGGTACAAACACAAAGATGCAGACATGTTACCAGCATCACAGAGGGCTGTCAGAATGCAGCATTTCCAGGTCTTGCTGCGAGAGATGCTGCATTCTGCTGCTGCGGGCATTGGCAAAGGAATATCCACCCACAGTAAAACAGGTGTGGGTACCAATCCTACCGTGCCTGCAAAAAGAGGGTGGTTTGAAGATGTGTTGGTCACTTTGCATATAAGATCATTCTTGCAGACAACCCATCGACAGCCGCCCTCCGTATCCAGCCTCAGGGAACACCTAGACCGACAGGTGTCCAGCTACATCCCTTGACTACTGGGTGTGCAGGCTTGACCTATTTGCTATGGAACTCCTGGCTTACCCCTCGTCGAGTGTCCTGTCCGAAAGGACGTTCAGCGCAGCAGGGGGATCGTGACCAATATGCGCATTCGCCTAGCTCACGACAATGTGGACTACCTCACTTTTTTTTTATGAATGAGGCATGGATCACGGAGGAATTCAACACCTGTGATGACCACGTGTAATTGAATTTCCTCATGCCAGCCAACACATATCCGCCACCACCCAAAACAAAGTATGGTCCTTGCCTTATGTATATACAGCAGCATAAAAGGAACAGGTAACCTCCTAAACAACCCTAATCCGGACCCTAACTACCCATCAATATGAATAGACCTAGAAGGTAGGAATATTCATATTCTGTATACCTAGGCCCTTATACCCCTATAAGGCCCTGGAATGAGGTTAGGACCAGAAACAACCCATTCCTCCCCAGATGGACGAATGGAAGTCTCTGTCTCAGGCTCAGATACAAACAACAGGGAATATAACAAACACAAAATAATAACAAAAAAAAAAACTTATCTGAAAGTAGAAAACTGGCAACTCCAGAAGCAGCAGAGTACAACCGACCAGCTAGTTAGAAGGAAGGAAGAAAATCTATAAACCGCACCTCCAAGAAATAGCTGACTGCCTCAATGAATACTTCTGCTTAGTTTTTACAAAGGAAAATTAAGGAAAAGGACCTCAGTTAGGGAGGAAGACTAATGAATCTTTTCATGCATGTGTCTTTACAGAGTAAGAGGTTCTAAGTCAGCTGTCTAAAATGAATACAAAAAAGTCACAGGGGCCTGATGGGATACACCCAAAGCTATTAAAAGAGCTTAGCGGTGTACTAGCAAAACCATTAACAGATTTATTTAACCAATCACTGGCAACAGGAGTTGTCCCAGAAGATTGAAAATTAGCAAATGTTGTGCCCATTCACAAGAAAGGTAGTAGGGAGGAATCGGGCAACTAAAGGCCAGTAAGCTTGACGTCAATAGTGGGGAAATTAATAGAAACCATACTTAAGGAGAGGATTGTGGAACATCTAAAATCCCAGGGATTGAAAGATGAAAAACAGCATGGGTTTACTTCAGGGAGAACATGTCAAGCTAATCTTATAGATTTTTTTGATTGGGTCACTAAAATAGATGGTGGAGGTGCAGTAGACATCGCTTATCTAGACTTTAGTAAGGCTTTTGATACTGTCCCACATAGAAGGCTTATCAATAAACTGCAGTCTTTGAGCTTGGACTCCCATATTGTTGAATGGATTAGGCAGTGGTTGAGGGACAGATAACATAGGGCTGTAGTCAATGGAGTATATTCAGACCATGGTCTTGTTACCAGTGGGGTACTTCAGGGATCTGTTCTGGGACCCATATTGTTTAATATCTTTATCAGCGAAATTGCAGAAGGCCTCGATGGTAAGGTATGTCTTTTTGCTGATGACACAAAGATTTGTAACAGGGTTGATGTTCCTGGAGGGATAAACCAAATGGAAAAGGATTTAGGAAAACTAGAGGACTGGTAAAAAATCTGGCAACTAAAATTTAATGTTGATACTGTAAGTGCAAGATAATGCATCTGGGGTGTAAAAACCCAAGAGCAGAATATAAAATCAGTGATACAGTCCTAACCTCAGTATCTGAGGAAAGGGATGTAGGGGTCATTATTTCAGAAGACTTAAAGGTAGGCAGAAAATATCATAGAACAGCAGGAAATGCTAGCAGAATGCTTGGGTGTATAGGGAGAGGCATTAACAGTAGAAAGTGGGAGGTGCTCATGCCGCTCTACAGGGCACTAGTGAGACCTCATTTGGAGTATTGTGCGCAGTACTGGAGACCATATCTCCAGAAGGATAATGATACTTTGGAGAGTGTTCAGAGAAAAGCTACTAAACTAGTACATGGATTGCAGGATAAAACTTACCATGAAAGGTCAAAGGACCTTAAAGGGCTTCTGTCAGCCCACTAAACAGTTTTTTTTTTTTTTGGTTAATAATAATCCCTACACTGCGAGCTCCCTATACATAAGCTAAATATTCATTTTTGTTCAGTAGATTTTGTTAAAAAGCAATTTTTATAATATGTAAATTACCTTGCTACCAGCAAGTAGGGCGGCTACTTGCTGGTAGCACCCGCATCCTCCTCTCAACATACGCCCCCTCCGCTGTGTGAGTGACAGGGCCAGGGAACGGGATCGTTCTCTGCTGGCCCTGTTTGAATTCAAAATATCGCGCCTGCGCCGTACCTGTCTTTAATCGGCGCAGGCGCACTGAGAGGCTCTCTCAGCCGCTCCATCCTCAATGCGCCTGCGCCGATGACGTCACATCTACACCCGGCGCAGGCGCATTGAGGATGGAGCTGCCGATAGAGCGGCCGCCTCTCAGTGCGCCTGCACCGATTAAAGACAGGTACGGCACAGGCGCGATATTTTGAATTCAAACAGGGCCAGCAGAGAACGATCCTGTTCCCTGGCCCTGTCACTCACACAGCGGAGGGGGCGTCATTATGAGAGGAGGATGCGGCTGCTACCAGCAAGGTAATTTACATATTATAAAAATTGCTTTTTAACAAAATCTACTGAACAAAAATGAATAATGAATATTTAGCTTATGTATAGGGAGCTCGCAGTGTAGGGATTATTATTAACAAAAAAAAAAAAAACGGTTTAGTGGGCTGACAGAAGCCCTTTAACATGTATAGCTTGGAAGAAAGATGGGACAGAGGATAGAAACTTTTAAATACATAAAGGGAATCAACAGGATAAAAGAGAGAATATTTAAAAGAAGAAAAACTGCTACAAGAGGATATTGTTTTAAATTAGAGGGGCAAAGGTTTAAAAGTAATATCAGAAAGTATTACTTTACTGAGAGAGTAGTGCAGGGGGGGCCAACCTGTGGCTCTTGAGCCACATGCGGCTCTTTGATTCTTCAAGTGAGGCTCTAACTGTGGAGCCAGGAAGCAGTCAGGCCGCTCACTCTCCACCCTATGCTAAGATCTCTTTTCCTGATCGGGCACTGTTACTACTTTGCAGCTCCATCTCACTCTCCACTACATCCTGATGCACACAGTGTGAGAATGTAGTACGTGGAGACACGGACTATGACCTGACGTTATCCTTCATATAAGATAGGGCCAGGGGGTATTCATAGTAGTCAGTATATTGGGCAAACTAGATGGGTCAAATGGTTCTTATCTGCCGACACATTCTATGTTTCTATGAGAAGTGGCTACTTATGGGAAATTACCAACAAGCAACACCTAAAGCAAGGGGTGTGGCATTCACCAAAACACAGACACAAAAAGATCCACAGTGAACTTGTCAATTTAACCAACGAGTTGCCAGTCTTTCCGATTTCCTGGTACCTGCCACGGGAACGTCCGTGACAGTACCCCCCCTTCTACGGGTGACCTCCGGGCACCCAGGACCAACCTCATCCGGGTGAGATCATTGAAAAGCATTCACTAAACAATTGGCATTAACGTTGGATGCCAGCACCCACACCCTCTCCTCCAGCCCATAACCTCTCCAGTGGACAAGATATTGAAGGGATCCACAGAGAACCCGAGAGTCAACTATTTTCGCGATCTCGAATTCCAAATTACCGTCCACCATGACTGGAGCGGGGGGCAAGGAAGATGGCTGTAAAGGTTCCATATATTTTTTAAACAAAGACCTATGAAACACATGATGAATTTTCAGGGCCTGAGGAAGCTCAAGACGAAAAGCTACAGGATTAATAATGGCCGTGATTTTATATGGGCTGATAAACCTTGGACCCAACTTCCAGGAAGGTACCTTCAACGTAATGTTTCTTGTGGACAGCCACACAGAATCACCCACACTTAGGTCCGGACCATTTAGAATTTTTCATCATATCGATGACAATAATGACGAAAAACATTCTTCCTCAGGGATACCAGAAGTATTAGAACCAGAAAATGTGCCAAACTGCGGGTGAGATCCATAGGCCCCAAAAAACGATGACTCACCAGTGGACTCCTGACTCAGATTGTTTATGGCAAACTCTGCCAAAGACAAAAGGGAAGACCACTCCTCCTGGTTCTCAGATACAAAACATCTCAAGTAAGTCTCCAGACTCTGATTAGTGCGCTCCGTCTGTCCATTTGACTAAGGTAGCCCAAGAACTGCACCTTGTGTACCTCAAAAACACCATTCTCTAATTTTCCGAACAATTTATTATCTCTTAGAACACCTGTCTCACATGATTCTGATGTGTTTCCATGTCAGGAGAATAAATAAGAATGTCATCCAAATACATGATCACAAACCTCAGGTGATGAAAGATGTCATTCACAAAATGTTGGAACACCGCCAGGGCATTGGTCAACCCTAAAGGCATGACCAGGTTCTCAAAGTGCCCCTCAGGAGTATTAAAAGCCATCTTCCATTCATCCCCTTCCTTGATCCTAAACAGATTATATGCCCCCCTTGGAGAACACCTTGGCACCAACAATCTGGTTAAACAAATTGGGAATCAAAGGAAGAGGGTAAGGATCACGGATAGCAATCTGATTGAGTTCACGAAAATCCAGACATGGCCAAAGACCTCCATCTTTTTTTTTTTTTTAAAAAGGAAACCTGCAGCCACTGGAGACTTGGAAGGTCTTATGTGCCCTTTCTTCAAACTCTCGGCAATATTTTCTCTCATAGCCTGCCTTTCAGGTTCAGAAAGATTATAATCTAGATTTAGGCAATTTAGCCCCGGGAATAAGATTGACAGGGCAATCACATTCCCGATGGGAAGGTAAATCCTCCCATGCACTCTCAGAAAACACATTGGCAAACTTGGATATAAAAGAGGGTACAGCCTTACTAGTAACCACAGAAAACGATCTATTGAGACAATTATCAATGCAATAGTCCCCCAATCCAGAATCTGCCTAGCTCGCCAATAGATAGTTGGATTATGCTTCTTAAGCCACGGTAAACCCAGAACCATAGGTGCAGGGAGACGTTCCAAGACAAAACACAAGATAACTTCTTGATGAAAGTCACCCACTCTTAATCTGATATCATGCAAAACTTGCGACAAGCATCTCTGAGTAAGAGGGGCAGAATCAATAGCAAATACAGGAATGTATTTTTTTATGTACTTGGTGATAGCCCGTGCATGCGGACAAACTGAGCATCAATCAGGTTCACCCCGTCCCCGCTGTCGATAAATACTTCAATTCCCACAGTTTTTGATTCTAGCGCCACCTCAGCAATCAGGAGAAATCGAGTACTATCAGCAAAGGACAAATGCACATTCTCTGACTCCCCACTCACACCTCCGATAGTCAGATGTGATTTAGACGCCCCTTTTTGTTTCTCTTTTTGCGCTGAATGCTTGGACATATATTGACAAAATGTCCCCTTTGACAGCAGAAAAAACATACTCCTTGCTTGTGACTCCAACTTTTGCAAGCAGATCCCGGAGTCGCTCCCCCTAATTGCATGGGTTCATCCCCAGGTATAAGCTTAGGAGTCATCCAAAGAGTTGAAATACGGTATGTTATGTAATAGAACGTCCTGAGAGAGTGGGCCCTTAGATCTCTCTCTCAGGCATCTATCAATACGTACATCCAAAGACATAGCGGCTTCCAAAGATTTAGGATTCTCCTGAAAGGCCAAAGCGTCCTTCAGCCTCTCAGATAATCCCCGACAAAATGGAGAGCTGGATAGGGATGAGCGAACTCGAACTGTATAGTTCGGGTTTGTACCGAATTTTGGGGTGTCCGTGACACGGACCCGAACCCGGACATTTTCGTAAAAGTCCGGGTTCGGGTTCGGTGTTCGTCGCTTTCTTGGCGCTTTTGTGACGCTTTCTTGGCGCTTTTTGAGCAGCCAATCAACAAGCGTCATACTACTTGCCCCAAGAGGCCGTCACAGCCATGCCTACTATTGGCATGGCTGTGATTGGCCAGAGCACCATGTGACCCAGCCTCTATTTAAGCTGGAGTCACATAGCGCCGCCCGTCACTCTGCTCTGATTAGCGTAGGGAGAGGTTGCGGCTGCGACAGTAGGGCGAGATTAGGCAGATTAACTCCTCCAAAGGACTTGATTAATCGATCGATCTGCAGCTGTGCATCATTGAGCTGCTAAAATTCAAATGCTCACTGTTTTTAGGCTGCCCAGACCGTTTGTCAGTCACTTTTTTCTGGGGTGATCGGCGGCCATTTTGTGTCTTGTGCGGTGCTGCGACCAAGTGCATCCAAGCTGCGACCAAGTGCATTTAACCCTCAATGGTGTGGTTGTTTTTTGGCTAAAGCCTACATCAGGGTGAAGCTGTCACACCAAGTGCATTTAACCAGCAATAGTCTGTTTATTTTTTGGCCATATACTACATCAGGGGCAAGCTGCGCCTGTCACCAAGTGCATTTAACCCTCAATGGTGTGGTTGTTTTTTGGCTAAAGCCTACATCAGGGTGAAGCTGTCACACCAAGTGCATTTAACCAGCAATAGTCTGTTAATTTTTTGGCCATATACTAAATCAGGGGCAAGCTGCGCCCGTCACCAAGTGCATTTAACCAGCAATAGTCTGTTCATTTTTTGGCCATATACTACATCAGGGGCAAGCTGCGCCCGTCACCAAGTGCATTTAACCCTCAGTAGTGTGGTTGGTCAAGCTGTCACACCAAGTGCATTTAACCAGCAATAGTCTGTTCATTTTTTGGCCATATACTACATCAGGGGCAAGCTGCGCCTGTCACCAAGTGCATTTAACCCTCAGTAGTGTGGTTGGTCAAGCTGTCACACCAAGTGCATTTAACCAGCAATAGTCTGTTCATTTTTTGGCCATATACTACATCAGGGGCAAGCTGCGCCTGTCACCAAGTGCATTTAACCCTCAATGGTGTGGTTGTTTTTTGGCTAAAGCCTACATCAGGGTGAAGCTGTCACACCAAGTGCATTTAACCATTCATAGTCTGTTCATTTTTTGACCATATACTACATCAGGGGCAAGCTGCCCCCGTCACCAAGTGCATTTAACCCTCAGTAGTGTGGTTGGTCAAGCTGTCACACCAAGTGCATTTAACCAGCAATAGTGTAGTTATGTTTTGGCCATATCCCAATCTAATTCTGTCACTAAATCCATACCGGTCACCCAGCGCCTAAATACTAGGCCTCAAATTTATATCCCGCTACATCTGTCGTTACCGCTGTCCTGTTGTGGCTGGGCAAGTTATTTAGTGTCCGTCAAAGCACATTTTTTGTTCTGGGTTGAAATACAATTCCCAATTTAGCAATTTCATAATTTAGTGGTTTCTGCTATATCAGAGCTATTTGAAATCTATCCCTAAAAGGGTATATAATATTCAAGGTGCACATAGGGTCATTCAGAATAACTTCACACACACGCTACTGTGCATTTCCAAGTCTAATTCTGTTAGTAAATCCATACCGGTCACCCAGCGCCTAAATACTAGGCCTCAAATTTATATCCCGCTACATCTGTCGTTACCGCTGTCCTGTTGTGGCTGGGCAAGTTATTTAGTGTCCGTCAAAGCACATTTTTTGTTCTGGGTTGAAATACAATTCCCAATTTAGCAATTTCATAATTTAGTGGTTTCTGCTATATCAGAGCTATTTGAAATCTATCCCTAAAAGGGTATATAATATTCAAGGTGCACATAGGGTCATTCAGAATAACTTCACACACACGCTACTGTGCATTTCCAAGTCTAATTCTGTTAGTAAATCCATACCGGTCACCCAGCGCCTAAATACTAGGCCTCAAATTTATATCCCGCTACATCTGTCGTTACCGCTGTCCTGTTGTGGCTGGGCAAGTTATTTAGTGTCCGTCAAAGCACATTTTTTGTTCTGGGTTGAAATACAATTCCCAATTTAGCAATTTCATAATTTAGTGGTTTCTGCTATATCAGAGCTATTTGAAATCTATCCCTAAAAGGGTATATAATATTCAAGGTGCACATAGGGTCATTCAGAATAACTTCACACACACGCTACTGTGCATTTCCAAGTCTAATTCTGTCACTAAATCCATACTGGTCACCCAGCGCCTAAATACTAGGCCTCAAATTTATATCCCGCTAAATCTGTCGTTACCGCTGTCCTGTTGTGGATGGGCAAGTTATTTAGTGTCCGTCAAAGCACATTTTTTGTTCTGGGTTGAAATACAATTCCCAATTTAGCAATTTCATAATTTAGTGGTTTCTGCTATATCAGAGCTATTTGAAATCTATCCCTAAAAGGGTATATAATATTCAAGGTGCACATAGGGTCATTCAGAATAACTTCACACACATGCTACTGTGCATTTCCAAGTCTAATTCTGTCACAAAATCCATACCGGTCACCCAGCGCCTAAATACTAGGCCTCAAATTTATATCCCGCTAAATCTGTTGTTACCGCTGTCCTGTTGTGGATGGGCAAGTTATTTAGTGTCCGCCAAAGCACATTTTTTGTTCTGGGTTGAAATACAATTCCCAATTTAGCAATTTCATAATTTAGTGGTTTCTGCTATATCAGAGCTATTTGAAATCTATCCCTAAAAGGGTATATAATATTCAAGGTGCACATAGGGTCATTCAGAATAACTTCACACACACGCTACTGTGCATTTCCAAGTCTAATTCTGTCACTAAATCCATACCGGTCACCCAGCGCCTAAATACTAGGCCTCAAATTTATATCCCGCTGAATTTGAATACAATACATTGGGCCAAATAATATTTTTGTTGTTGTGGTGAACCATAACAATGAGGAAAACATCTAGTAAGGGACGCGGACGTGGACATGGTTGTGGTGGTGTTAGTGGACCCTCTGGTGCTGGGAGAGGACGTGGCCGTTCTGCCACATCCACACGTCCTAGTGTACCAACTACCTCAGGTCCCAGTAGCCGCCAGAATTTACAGCGATATATGGTGGGGCCCAATGCCGTTCTAAGGATGGTAAGGCCTGAGCAGGTACAGGCATTAGTCAATTGGGTGGCCGACAGTGGATCCAGCACGTTCACATTATCTCCCACCCAGTCTTCTGCAGAAAGCGCACAGATGGCGCCTGAAAACCAACCCCATCAGTCTGTCACATCACCCCCATGCATACCAGGGAAACTGTCTCAGCCTCAAGTTATGCAGCAGTCTCTTATGCTGTTTGAAGACTCCGCTGGCAGGGTTTCCCAAGGGCATCCACCTAGCCCTTCCCCAGCGGTGAAAGACATAGAATGCACTGACCCACAACCACTTATGTTTCCTGATGATGAGGACATGGGAATACCACCTCAGCATGTCTCTGATGATGACGAAACACAGGTGCCAACTGCTGCGTCTTTCTGCAGTGTGCAGACTGAACAGGAGGTCAGGGATCAAGACTGGGTGGAAGACGATGCAGGGGACGATGAGGTCCTAGACCCCACATGGAATGAAGGTCGTGCCACTGACTTTCACAGTTCGGAGGAAGAGGCAGTGGTGAGACCGAGCCAACAGCGTAGCAAAAGAGGGAGCAGTGGGCAAAAGCAGAACACCCGCCGCCAAGAGACTCCGCCTGCTACTGACCGCCGCCATCTGGGACCGAGCACCCCAAAGGCAGCTTCAAGGAGTTCCCTGGCATGGCACTTCTTCAAACAATGTGCTGACGACAAGACCCGAGTGGTTTGCACGCTGTGCCATCAGAGCCTGAAGCGAGGCATTAACGTTCTGAACCTGAGCACAACCTGCATGACCAGGCACCTGCATGCAAAGCATGAACTGCAGTGGAGTAAACACCTTAAAACCAAGGAAGTCACTCAGGCTCCCCCTGCTACCTCTTCTGCTGCTGCCGCCTCGGCCTCTTCCTCCGCCTCTGGAGGAACGTTGGCACCTGCCGCCCAGCAAACAGGGGATGTACCACCAACACCACCACCACCTCCGTCACCAAGCGTCTCAACCATGTCACACGGCAGCGTTCAGCTTTCCATCTCACAAACATTTGAGAGAAAGCGTAAATTCCCACCTAGCCACCCTCGATCCCTGGCCCTGAATGCCAGCATTTCTAAACTACTGGCCTATGAAATGCTGTCATTTAGGCTGGTGGACACAGACAGCTTCAAACAGCTCATGTCGCTTGCTGTCCCACAGTATGTTGTTCCCAGCCGCCACTACTTCTCCAAGAGAGCCGTGCCTTCCCTGCACAACCAAGTATCCGATAAAATCAAGTGTGCACTGCGCAACGCCATCTGTAGCAAGGTCCACCTAACCACAGATACGTGGACCAGTAAGCACGGCCAGGGACGCTATATCTCCCTAACTGCACACTGGGTAAATGTAGTGGCAGCTGGGCCCCAGGCGGAGAGCTGTTTGGCGCACGTCCTTCCGCCGCCAAGGATCGCAGGGCAACATTCTTTGCCTCCTGTTGCCACCTCCTCCTTCTCGGGTTCCTCCTCCTCTTCTTACACCTGCTCATCCAGTCAGCCACACACCTTCACCACCAACTTCAGCACAGCCCGGGGTAAACGTCAGCAGGCCATTCTGAAACTCATATGTTTGGGGGACAGGCCCCACACCGCACAGGAGTTGTGGCGGGGTATAGAACAACAGACCGACGAGTGGTTGCTGCCGGTGAGCCTCAAGCCCGGCCTGGTGGTGTGTGATAATGGGCGAAATCTCGTTGCAGCTCTGGGACTAGCCAATTTGACGCACATCCCTTGCTTGGCGCATGTGCTGAATTTGGTGGTGCAGAAGTTCATTCACAACTACCCCGACATGTCAGAGCTGCTGCATAAAGTGCGGGCCGTCTGTTCGCGCTTCCGGCGTTCACATCCTGCTGCTGCTCGCCTGTCTGCGCTACAGCTTAACTTCGGCCTTCCCGCTCACCGCCTCATATGCGACGTGCCCACCAGGTGGAACTCCACCTTGCACATGCTGGACAGACTGTGCGAGCAGCAGCAGGCCATAGTGGAGTTTCAGCTGCAGCACGCACGGGTCAGTCGCACTACAGAACAGCACCACTTCACCTCCAATGACTGGGCCTCCATGCGAGACCTGTGTGCCCTGTTGCGCTGTTTCGAGTACTCCACCAACATGGCCAGTGGCGATGACGCCGTTATCAGCGTTACAATACCACTTCTATGTCTCCTTGAGAAAACACTTAGGGCGATGATGGAAGAGGAGGTGGCCCAGGAGGAGGAGGAGGAAGAGGGGTAATTTTTAGCACTTTCAGGCCAGTCTCTTCGAAGTGACTCAGAGGGAGGTTTTTGGCAACAGCAGAGGCCAGGTACAAATGTGGCCAGCCAGGCCCCACTACTGGAGGACGAGGATGAGGAGGAGGTGGAGGAGGATGAGGATGAAGCATGGTCACAGCGGGGTGGCACCCAACGCAGCTCAGGTCCATCACTGGTGCATGGCTGGGGGGAAAGGCAGGACAATGACGATACGCCTCCCACAGAGGACAGCTTGTCCTTACCCCTGGGCAGCCTGGCACACATGAGCGACTACATGCTGCAGTGCCTGCGCAACGACAGCAGAGTTGCCCACATTTTAACCTGTGCGGACCACTGGGTTGCCACCCTGCTGGATCCACGCTACAAAGACAATGTGCCCACCTTACTTCCTGCACTGGAGCGTGATAGGAAGATGCGCGAGTACAAGCGCACGTTGGTAGACGCGCTACTGAGAGCATTCCCAAATGTCACAGGGGAACAAGTGGAAGCCCAAGGCCAAGGCAGAGGAGGAGCAAGAGGTCGCCAAGGCAGCTGTGTCACGGCCAGCTCCTCTGAGGGCAGGGTTAGCATGGCAGAGATGTGGAAAACTTTTGTCAACACGCCACAGCTAACTGCACCACCACCTGATACGCAACGTGTTAACAGGAGGCAACATTTCACTAACATGGTGGAACAGTACGTGTGCACACCCCTCCACGTACTGACTGATGGTTCGGCCCCATTCAACTTCTGGGTCTCTAAATTGTCCACGTGGCCAGAGCTAGCCTTTTATGCCTTGGAGGTGCTGGCCTGCCCGGCGGCCAGCGTTTTGTCTGAACGTGTATTCAGCACAGCAGGGGGCGTCATTACAGACAAACGCAGCCGCCTGTCTACAGCCAATGTGGACAAGCTGACGTTCATAAAAATGAACCAGGCATGGATCCCACAGGACCTGTCCGTCCCTTGTCCAGATTAGACATTAACTACCTCCCCTTAACCATATATTATTGGACTCCAGGGCACTTCCTCATTCAATCCTATTTTTATTTTTATTTTACCATTATATTGCGAGGCTACCCAAAGTTGAATGAACCTCTCCTCTGCCTGGGTGCTGGGCCTAAATTTATGACAATGGACTGTTGCAGTGGTGGCTGACGTGAAGCCTCATTCTCTGCTATGACATGCAGACTAATTCTCTGCTGACATGAAGCCAGATTGTCTGTTACGAGACCTCTCTCCTCTGCCTGGGTGCTGGGCCTAAATATATGCCAATGGACTGTTGCAGTGGTGGCTGACGTGAAGCCTCATTCTCTGCTATGACATGCAGACTAATTCTCTGCTGACATGAAGCCAGATTGTCTGTTACGGGACCTCTCTCCTCTGCCTGGGTGCTGGGCCTAAATTTATGAAAATGGACTCTTACAGTGGTGGGTGACGTGAAGCCTGATTCTCTGCTATGATATGAAGACTGATTCTCTGCTGACATGAAGCCAGATTGTCTGTTACGGGACCTCTCTCCTCTGCCTGGGTGCCGGGGCCTAAATATCTGAGAATGGACTGTTCCAGTGGTGGGTGACGGGAAGCCAGATTCTCTGCTATGGGACCTCTCTCCAATTGATTTTGGTTAATTTTTATTTATTTAATTTTTATTTTTATTCATTTCCCTATCCACATTTGTTTGCAGGGGATTTACCTACATGTTGCTGCCTTTTGCAGCCCTCTAGCCCTTTCCTGGGCTGTTTTACAGCCGTTTTAGTGCCGAAAAGTTCGGGTCCCCATTGACTTCAATGGGGTTCGGGTTCGGGACGAAGTTCGGATCGGGTTCGGATCCCGAACCCGAACATTTTCGGGAAGTTCGGCCGAACTTCTCGAACCCGAACATCCAGGTGTTCGCTCAACTCTAGAGCTGGATCATTCCACTCAGTATCCGTAGCCCACCTCCTAAATTCTGAACAATAGACCTCCGCCGAACGCTTTCCCTGACGCAGGCCGCATAGTTTAATCTCAGCCAGGGAGGTTCAGTCAGGTCATCATAGATGAGACCTAAAACTCCGAAAAATGCATCTACTGATCAGAGAGACTGTGATCCAGTCAGCAAAGAAAAAGCACAAGACTGGGCGTCCCCTTTAAGCAACAAAATAATCACCACTCTGGCTCTCGTCCCCAGATGAGTGTGGAAGCAACTTAAAGTAACATTTGCATATTATGTACCTATAATTCCCTGGAATTAGGTTAGGACCAGAGACAACCCATTCCTCCCCAGATGGACGAATGAAAGTCTCTGTATCAGTCCCAGATACAAACAACAGGGAATATAACAAATACATAACAATAAGAAAAGACAACTCCAGAAGCACCACAGAGTACAACCGTCTAGCTAGTTAGAAGGCAGGAAGAAAATCTATAAACCCCACCTCCAAGTGTGCGAAGCGGCTACTTATGGGAGGAGAGGTAAATTACCAACAAGCAACACCTGAAGCAATGGATGTGGCATTCACCAAGACACAGACACAATAAGATCCACAGTGAACTTGTCAATTTAACCCACGAGTTGCCAGTCTCTCCGATCTCCTGGTACCTGCCACGGGAACGTCCGTGACACTGTACTGGCCGACAGTTACATATTTATCCTGTGACCGCCTAATGTACCTCCAGCCACAGAATCCAAAGTTCTTTGCTGCCAGGTGAATGCCTTTTGGCTAATTTTTGGGGCCTGTACTTGCCGACTGTTACATATTTATCCTGTGATTGCCTAATGTACCTCTAGCCACAGAATCCAAAGTTCCATAATCACACCCGTCTCACTCCTTTAACTCTCATTATGGTGGCGTATGAACCGCATTCACCATAAGGACCTTCTTATGTCACAGGCTCATGTGACTGTGCCCCCCACCCCGTACTGTGCACCCTTATAGTCTGCATTGTGCCCTCTTACCACACCCTGTGCAGTGCCCCTAGTCATTCGCTGTACTGTGCCCTCTTATACCCTTTTATTCGGATATGGTATGGCAGTGTTATCCGGTCACTGCATGGTGGTGGTATCCAATAACTGGATGGCCATAACTGTATCCCTGCCCGCGCCATCCTTTTTTAGACCTGGCATGAGTGGGAAAAATATGCAGAATGCAGGGCTAATGACCTTTGCGCCAGAATCTGTGTCAGAAATACGCCTAACATAGACATATTTCTATAGAATAAATGACCACCTAATTGTATTATTATTTGGGGGTAGGGCTAATATCTTTATATTATATAGATTCTAGTGTATTATACTGTGCCCTGTATTTCCCGGTAGAAAATGATCCTTGGGAAACACAGTCCTCATCCCTGACCACCAGGACCAGGTAGCCCTCTATCAGTACATGGCGGCCTCCCCTCTCAGCCACGCTGCTCCGCTGTGTACTGGTGCTTATTTTGACACACGGGCTGGGTTCACATCCTATTTTTTCCATCCATTTAATGCATACCAAAAATGTATGCTTTAACAGATGCCTCAGACTGAAGCCGTACAGTGGCGTCCGTCCACCATACAGACCATGGAAGAAAAAAAAATTACGTTAACGTATGCATTTCAATAATGGACTCTGCAAGATACAAAAACGTGGAGTGCTGCACATTTGTATACATCAAACCGAAAGGAAATTACATTTTTCTAGGCTCGCTCCAGCAGGGCACATTTTTGAGAGTTTCCCTTTAAGACGCATAAAAATGGCCCCTGATTAAAGTACATATTTTTTGTGGGAATTTTTTGCCAATGATCCCCCTCTGGTATATCACTGTCCATGTTGTGGGACTATTTGTGTACTTCTAGTAAGTGTTTGCTGGTTGCAAATATAACCTGAAGGTTTTTCAGGTTCACCTGCCATTAAGCAAATGGGGCCCGCCGCGAACGCGCGGTTCGAGAACATTTGATCGTGAACGAATGTTCGCGAATCGTCCTGGCCGACGTTTGTCCATCACTATCTGTAATGCGCTGCAGAATATGAGCTATTGGCTTCCGCCAAATCTACAGAGGCTGTTGAATTCCAAGGTGTTACCAGTTCCCTGAGAAAGGAGTCCTATATTGGCGGTGCTCCCCATTTTCCCTTTCAGTTACATACCAAACATACTACTGGTTCTTCATAATTCTGCTGACCTCCTCCACTTTTGTAAAGTTCTAATTACCCATGCTCCTTCTACCCCAGTCTACTTTGGGGACACCATAGAGTCATTCTTTTCTTCCCACCTATCCATCAAGATGCCTTCATCTGGACTCATAGATTAAGATTTTAACTCACCTTCCTGAGATAGATGTCTGAATTTTCCACTTAGTCTTCGTATATTTTTATGTGTTGATTTAGTATGCAAAACTGCAGAGTAAGGACCCATTCACGTGACTGTATTTTGGTCTGCAGACCTACTCATTTCAATTGGGCCGCAAAAAATTAAAATCGGATGAAACACGGACGTCACCTATAGTTTTTGCGGATCCACGTTTTGTGGATGGCAAAATACATACAGTCGTGTGAATGCACCCTAAAAATAAGTTTCTAGTTACCATGTTTACTAATTTCCTGTGATATCTTGCACTACACCAACAGGGCCAGCCAGAGAACTCTCCTGTATGGTATAATACTATTTGGATGCTCCTGTTTTATTTTCAGGCATTGTGTAACCTATTATTCTGGTTTGGTTCTTTACTATTGTAGGTCACATATGGGGTCATTTGTGAAACTGGTGTAAATAGAGCTGGCTTAGTTGCCCATGGCAACCAGATACTACCTTTAATTTTTGACAGCTCCTTTAGAAAATAAAAGGTGCACTCTGACTGGTTGCTATGGGCAACTAAGCCAGTTATACAGTCAGGTCCCTTAATATTGGGATATCGACACAATTCTAACATTTTTGGCTCTATACACCACCACAATGGATTTGAAATTAAACTAACAAGATGTGCTTTAACTGCAGACTGTCAGCTTTAATTTGAGGGTATTTACATCCAAAACAGGTGAACGGTGTAGGAATTACAACAGTTTGCATATGTGCCTCTCACTTGTTAAGGGACCAAAAGTAATGGGACGGAATAATCATAAATCAAACTTTCACTTTTTAATACTTGGTTGCAAATTCTTTGCAGTCAATTATGGCCTGAAGTTTGGAACGCATAGACATCACCAGACGCTGGGTTTCATCCCTGGTGTTGCTCTGCCAGGCCTTTACTGCAACTGTCTTCAGTTTCTGCTTGTTCTTGGGTCATTTTCCCTTCAGTTTTGTCTTCAGCAAGTGAAATGCATGCCTAATCGGATTCAGATCAGACGATTGACTTGGCCATTGCATAACATTCCACTTCTTTCTCTTCAAAAACTCTTTGGTTGCTTTTGCAGTATGCTTTGGGTCATTGTCCATCTGCACTGTGAAGCGCTGTCTAATGAGTTCTGAAGCATTTGGCTGGAATATGAGCAGATAATATTGCCCGAAACACTTCAGAATTCATCCTGCTGCTTTTGTCAGCAGTCACATCATCAATAAATACAAGAGAACCAGTTCAATTAGCAGCAATACATGCCCATGCCATGACACTACCACCACCATGCTTCACTGATGAGGTGGTATGCTTAGGATCATAAGCAGTTCCTTTCCTTCTCCATACTCTTCTCTTCCCATCACTCTGGTACAAGTTGATCTCGGTCTCATCTGTCCATAGGATGTTATTCCAGAACTGTGAAGGCTTTTTTAGATGTTGTTTGGCAAACTCTAATCTGGCCTTCCTGTTTTTGAGGCTCACCAATGGTTTACATCTTGTGGTGAACCCTCTGTATTCACTCTGGTGAAGTCTTCTTTTGATTGTTGACTTTGACACACATATACCTACCTCCTGGAGAGTGTTCTTGATCTTGCCAACTGTTATAAAGGGTGTTTTCTTTACCAGGGAAATAATTCTTCGGCCATCCACCACAGTTGTTTTTCATGGTCTTCTGGGTCTTTTGGTGTTGCTGAGCTCACCGGTGGATTCCTTCTTTTTAAGAATGTTCCAAACAGTTGTTTTGGCCACGCCTAATGTTTTTGCTATCTCTCTGATGGGTTTGTTTAGTTTTTTCAGCCTAATGATGGCTTGCTTCACTGATGGTGACAGTTCCAAATGCAAATAGCACACTTGAAATAAACTCTGGACCTTTTATCTGCACATTATAATTGGGATAATGAGGGAATAACACACACCTGGCCACGGAACAGCTAAGAAGCCAATGGTCACATTACTTTTGGTCCCTTAACAAGTGAGAGGTACATATGCAAACTGTTGTAATTCCTACACCGTTCACCTGATTTGGATGTAAATACCCTCAAATTAAAGCTGACAGTCTGCAGTTAAAGCACATCTTGTTTGTTTCATTTCAAATCCATTGTGGTGGTGTATAGAGCCAAAAATTGTAGAATTGTGTCTAAATATTTCTGGACCTGACTGTACTTTACACCAGTTTGATAAATTACCCCAATTACGTTTATCTCTGTCACTGCCTTAGTATTATCTACCTATGAAAACATCTTCTGAGAAAATTGAACTTACTACTTTTCAATGTAATACCCTTTGACTTCAACACACTTATTCCACTTCACCTCTAGTGATCGGATGCCCTCAGAACAGTGGACTTCTTGCTGCTGCAGGAACCCTGTTACTGCCTCTATGACTGTATTATCTTCAGGAGATTGTTACCCATGCAAAAGTTTCTTCAGGTTCCAAAAGAGAAAGTAATCACTGGAAGCCAGGTCTTGACTGTAGGGTGGATGGTTAAGCTCCATGAAGCTGGATTCCTTGTGATTTGCAAGACGTGCAAGCTGGTCCAGTGTCGTGAAGCAGCAACAAATCTTAAGACAACTTCCCACAGCATTTCTCTTTGACTGCCTCATGTAATAAATATACTGAAGAGAACAGGGCCCAATACTGACCCCTGTGATGCCCCACTAGTGGGTCACTGTCACTAGTGGGGTACCTTAGGGGTCAGTACTGGGCCCTATTATCTTTAATGTATTTATTAATGATCTTCTAGAAGGCTTACACAGTAAAATATCAATTTTTGAAGATGACACTAAACTGTGTAAAGTAATTAACACGGAAGATGACAGTATACTGCTACAGAGGGAACTAGATAGATTGGAGGCTTGGGCAGAGAAGTGGCAGATGAGGTTTAACACTGACAAATGGGTGGACTATAGTACCCAGAAAGATTATCATAATTAGGGTTATTCACTTTAGAAAAAAGACAACTGAGGGGAGATCTAATAACCATGTATAAATATATCAGGGGTCAGTACAGAGATCTCTCCCATCATCTATTTATCCCCAGGACTGTGACGAGGGGATATCCACTGCGTCTGGAAGAAAGAAGGTATATACACAAATATAGAGGAGGATTCATTACGGTAAGAGCAGTGAGACTATGGAACTCTCTGCCTGAGGAGGGGGTGATGGTGAGTTCACTAAAAGAGTTCAAGAGGGGCCTGGATGTATTTCTGCAGTGTAATAATATTACAGGCTATAGCTACTAGAGATGGGTCATTGATCCAGCGAGTTATTCTGATTGCCCGATTGGAGTCTGGAAGGAATTTTTTCGCCTAAAGTGAGGAGAATTGGCTTCTACCTCACAGTTTTTGTTTTTTTGCCTTCCTCTAGATCAACTTGTAGGATAACAGGCCGAACTGGATGCACAGATGTCTTTTTTCAGCCTTACAAACTATGTTACTATGTAATGCCTTCATTAAAGCATAGGTGTCTCCAGTAATTGTTGTCTTGTATGGAATGAATTTTAGTAATAAAATGCCTTCTGTATGCAAAAAAATTTCACCATGATCTTTCCAGCTGACTGCTGCAGACAAAATTTATTTGGAGTTAGTGACTACTTGTGCTTCCATTGTGTAGGCTCTTGCTTGGTATCAAGATCATCATGGTGGTGGACCAATGTTTCATCATAATTTGAGAATAAAAGTCTCCTGGATTTTCTGTAAGCATGTCTAAATTCTTTTGGTTAAATTGCTGGCGACAAGTTTTTTCTCAGGCATCAACATTTGTGGCACCCACCAGAAAATGACAGTTGACATCATCAAAACATCATGGATGACACTGGAAACTGTGCCAACTGAAATGCTTCAGTCAAGAGCTATAACACTAACTTTGACCCGACGATCTTGCAAAATCATGGCCTCCACTTTATTGCACATTTCCTCTGAAGATGCTTCGACAGGTCACCCAGAATGGGGGTCATCTTCAAATGAATGATTCCCTACCCCATTTAAACTGCTTGGCCCAAAAGTTTACTTGGTAGGATGAGGGTGCATCATATACCATATACAGCAATCATCCTTTCATGGAATTCTTTAGGCTTCTTTTCTTTCTTTGTAAGGAATTTAATCATAGAACGAAGCTCCACATACTTCGCTTTCTTTGTAGACCCGAACTGCACTGCACTTGCCATCCTGTCACTTCCAGTGCATTTATCAGACTGGACTGCTACTGTGTGTATTGCATATCCAGACATGTTTCAAGCTGCACAGACAAACTCGGCTCTAACACTGACAGAACATGCTGGGGGAGATAACTTACTGAACACCCCCCGTATAACAGTATGTGCTATACTTGTCTTCTCTTATTGTATTTACAGGTTTGGTTGGTGAAACTTGACCTACTCAAATCTGACGTTTGTATATTCTTTATTCAGATATGCTTCAATTGTATTCACATGTCACCACATGGTCCTAATATTGTTTTCTTTTTTCCTGATAGTAATTTCATTTTAAAACAGATGTCCAGGATCTTTAGGTTTTAGTTAACTTTCATCAGTGACCATTTTACAAGAAATGAAAATGTATCTTTATAAAAAATTATGCCCCTCTATTACCCATTACACGCCCATCTGACTTGCAGCAACCTCATGTATACATTGCAGCCATGCTACGTCCCTTTATGGTGCTACTATCCACATACTTTCTACAGAGCAGAGCTTTGTAAACTGCCTGCATGATTGTTATATGCCTGCCTCTCTTTTTTTTTTTTTGAAGGATAAATTACAAACTTATTTCTTGTAAAATGGTCACTTAAAGGGAACCTGTCACCGGGATTTTGTGTATAGATCTGAGGACATGGGTTGCTAGATGGCCGCTAGCACATCCGCAATATCCAGTCCCCATAGCTCTGTGTGCTTTTATTGTGTAAAAAAACCGATTTAATACATATGCAAATTAACCTGAGATGAGTCCTGTCCCTGACTCCTCTCACGTACAGGACTCATCTCAGGGTAATTTGCATATGTATCAAATCGTTTTTTTCCACAATAAAAGCACACAGAGCTATGGGGACTGGGTATTGTGGATGTGCTAGCGGCCATCTAGCAACCAATGTCCTCAGCGCTATACACAAAATCCAGGTGACAGGTTCCCTTTAAGAGCAGAAAATAACACAGTCATGCATTCTAATATTGAACAGTATAAAGTACACAGTGCTAGTATGGAGTCAATCAATGCACACAAAGGGTACTGTCTCGTAGCTCTATAACAAAATACTAGAGATTGACTCTGACTCCAAACCGTCATTTGTAGTACAGTGGGAAAAGGAGCTTGGACATTCTCTAGAGGATGATATCATTGAAAGAATACTTGCCCACTCTCATGGCTACTCAAGATGTATTAAGATCCAGGAAAATGCTTTTAAAATAGTCACGAGATGGTAAAAAACTACGGATAAGATGCATTCCATTACCCCATCAATATCGGCAGACTGCTGGAGGTGTGGGGAAGCTCAGGGCTCCATGCACCACATATGGTGGTCGTGCCCACAAATTAAAAAAAATTGGAATTCAGTGTCGAAGGAGGTCCAGAAGATGTGCAAGATCAGCTCCCCCATCACTCCATTAGTGGCCCTGCTCAATATCCCCAATAGTCAATACAAGCTGGCCAAAAATTCATTATCTGCTCAATTGATTGCAGCTGCAAAGTTACTCATCCCAAAGTATTGGCTATCCAAGGAGATTCCCAGTCTGAGAGAGTGGGTTATCAAAGTACAGGAGATTTATCAGTTAGAAGAACTGACTAGTTGGGAGACATTCTCTCATGACAATTTTATTTTAGTTTGGGAAAGGTGGTCTGAATGGTATAAGAATTACATTGGTTGAGGGACTAGTAAAGGAATGCATTTTATTGGAGATGCCAGGGGTTGAAGTTGGTTGTGGTCTCTTTGAAATTCAATTCACATAGGTATCGGAGTACACATTATCGTGGGCTACCTTATCTGACAAAATATGTGATTATCCAAGATAATGGAGTATATTTTTACTGTTCATTGTTTTTATTACGCAATTGTCTTGTCGATTGATGATGACGCTGACAAACAAAAATAAAGATTTGATTAAAAAAAAAAGTACACAGTGCTAGGCTGTGTAGTACAATCTGATGTCATATAATGTTGTTAAAAAGAGTTTGTCTCGTTTTCTTTCACCTTGAAATGCAAGTATTTACGTCCATCAATAAGATAAGTTTATTGGTCCGGTGAGAGTTATCCTAATTACATATACCGAGCTTGTTACCAGATGAAATTCATGAGTCTCTCATCTTACTATTAAATAGTAAAATATAATAAGGGCCTATGTGCGATGTGTTATATAACATCCTGGAAGTAATAGTATGGAGATTAATAGAAGATAAGTTATATAATTTCTAGAGGGTTGTGCATAAATCTAAATAAAATGAATAAGTGAACCAATTTTATATCGTAATGAATATAGATTTATTCCTGACTTCATCTCTATTTTGGGGACTATCCCCACTGGAAATCTAACCTGATTCTTAGGTTATGAAACATAAATCACCCAATGACTGCAGTACTACACTGCCGATAGTATACATGTCAAAACTATATTTTTTTTTTTTTAACAAAATAATGCCATGGGCAGCTGCTGTAGTAGACAGCAGATGAATAGTGCCCAAGTGTCGATGTGACACATCTAATCATTATGCAGAAATGATATTTATTTGCATGCAAGTCCAATAAATCTTCAAAGTCACAGTTATAGAGCATGTCTTCACTGATCAGTATCCTGAATCTGATATTTTATTTAGTATAATTACAAGAAATGCCTCAAAACTTTAAAACCTTTGAAAGTTAGCAGATTAATCTGCTGCTCATACTCAGCTCTTACTCTGTTCATGCTGTAATTGAAAATGTGTATCTTATTGTTTTATGACTCAAATTCATCTCCCACCATACATCAGGGAAGAGGCTGGTGGAACAATTGGAACTCTGCATACCATTTATATTAAGCATGCCCTGTCTATAAAACATTCACTCCAGCCTGGTGACTAATATATGTGGGCCTCAAGTTATGATTTACAAAGCAGTCATTTACACAGCAATGTGTAGCTAGAAAAAATGCAAATCCCATTATATATAAAAAAAAACAAACAATTTATATTCATTTCTTTAATTATAGTTCCCATAAAACAAAACATGATTTTTCTTTCTTGCACTCTGATAATTCAAACTGAAATTACATTAACATAAAAGCGCAATATCAAAAAGTTGGATGAATTTAATGAGGAAAGAAACACAAAACATCAGCAATTAAATGATAAATGATATTTGGACATTTAAAAAAAAAAATAAATAAAAAAAAAAAAATATATATATATATATATATATATATATACAGACACACACACACTGTATATTGTAGTTCATAAACATATGACTACAATGTATTGTGTTCAATAGTGCTATGGGGGTCCATGAAGAGGGGTCATTGGCTCTACAGGGCAGCAGCCTTATTTATACACTACTCACAAAAAGTTAGGGATATTTGTGGGCAAAATTTCAGGATGAACCTAAAACTTAATGTGACCTTCTCTAAACGTTTGAATCATTTTGAAGTTTGATCCCCGCGGTCACGGACTGCGGGGATCAGAAACTTCCAAAAGCGCTGCAAACCGCAGGTCTGAATTGACTTGCGGTTTGCAGTGATCACCGATACGGCGGGGTCACAGGACCCCCCTCGGCATTGTCCCAGGGTGCCTGCTGATTGATTTCAGCAGGCACCTAGTTCCAATCATCACCTGCCGCGTGGCGGTGATCGGAACTACACAGCACGTACAGGTTCGATAGTGTCATACTCTGCAGGAACAACCCCTCCCCCAACTGGTAATACCCACAATACACAGGCACCAGCCATGTGAACACCGTGCTATGGAGTGGTGGCATGGATCGGAAGCCCACAGAAACACTCTGAAGCCCTCCCATGGGCAAATAGCGGTCCACAGTACGGGCATGGCAAACACATGATCATGTGAATGAACCCTAACAGCACCACACTTGTACGTGGGCTGTGTGTGGACCAGCAGTTCATCCATGTTCATGAATGAGACTGAGCTACAAGGTTTAGTCAAAGTTCTGGAATGGGAGGGTTTAGATGTTATATGGATGATTCTCTTCACCTGTCTGTGCCTCGGAACAGCACCTTATTCAAGAATATTCTGCCTGGCTATAGATATTCGATGGGAGTATGAGTGATATGCCATCAGATGCATGACAATTTGCTTTTACGACTGCGCTTTTGACCAATACTCCTAAATTTTGGCCTTGTAGACACAGCCCCATTTGCCAAATCTGATATGTATCACTTAAAGGGAATCTGTCACCGGGATTTTGTGTATAGAGCTGAGGACATGGGTTGCTAGATGGCCGCTAGCACATCCGCAATATCCAGTCCCCATAGCTCTGTGTGCTTTTATTGTGTAAAAAAAAACGATTTGATACATATGCAAATTAACCTGAGATGAGTCCTGTCCCTGACTCATCTCACATACAGGACTCATCTCCGGTTACTTTGCATATGTATCAAATCGATTTTTTTACACAATAAAAGCACACAGAACTATGGGGACTGGATATTGCGGATGTGCTAGCGGCCATCTAGCAACCCATATCCTCAGCTCTATACACAAATTCCCAGTGACAGTTTCCCTTTAATGTAGTAATACTTTGTAATGCTTTTACTTTTCTACGTAATTCTGAGTTGTTTTTTCATGAGACGTTATATAGTTTTTATGTTTTACTACATCAAATCATTTTTTTTTTTTGTTTTACCATATTCTAAGACCCATAACTTTTTTATTTTTCCATTGAGGCAGCAGTGTAAGGGCTTATTTTTGTGGGACAATCTGTAGTTTTAATTGGTACAGTTCTGGGTTACTTTAGGGTAACTTTTTCATAGCTTTTTATACAATTTTTTTGGAGGTAAGGTAACCAAAAAGAGGAATTATGGAATTAGTTTGTTTAAAAAAATAAATAAAATTATATATATATATATATATATATATATATATATTATATATTTTTTTTATTTTTTTAGTCCAACTTCCTATACTCTGGATCTCTTTACAATACATCTGTATTGTAATTTATTTTACCTGTTAATATTACACCAATACTGTAGTTAGCCTCAGGGCCTAATAGGGGCCTGATAGATACAGAGGGATTCCCACTTAGATGCAGAGGTCCCTCTTATCTCTGCCATTAGAACTGGTCTGCATGTTACAGGCTTTTCCCTGCTCCTGATTACACAGGCACACGCTAGCGCAATCAGCAGGATGAGTATGGTCATCCTATTGCGGCAACAGACTGATGCTCATTGTGATCGGTGTGGGCCCCATCGGTTTATCTTTGGAGTTAACTGGGTCATCCTACTGGAATTGTGCATGATCTGATATGACTGCTATAAAGGCAGCTGTATGAATGTGACACATATAAACATTACAACATGCCTAAAGCAGACTACTTCCGACAATACCTTTGTACAGAACCATTGTCCACTTGTGTCTGTTGAAACTGGCTACATTATGTTACACAAGTCATATGTGAGAACGGAGGACAAACTACCAATGAGTCTGCTTTGATCTTGTTGAATCTATGCATCTACCTATCACATTGGTGTAAATGAAGCAGTAATATGCTAGTTTATACAGGTTGAATCTACTAGTTCTAGAACAGCTGCACATTTTGGTTGATTGCTTCATCCAAGAAAGTTATAGATTGTATATACAACAGTGCCACCTACAGGTGGAAGCACGTAAACAAGTAGACGCTCTGACAGCTCCTTGCTCCATTGTACATGTTGTATCTACTTGCAAAGTCAGATTTATAACACAATGTATATTACAAAGTGTTAGCCTTTTTGTTAAAAAAATAAATAATAATATTAGTAGGCGACCCTTTATGTGCGACTTACTGGAGCGATAAATACATGGCTCCTGGCTTCTGGATGCGTCTTCCACCCTACTAGCTGGCTACAGACTGACAATTTCAGAAAATATATAGGTGAAACTCCAAAAATTAGAATATCGTGCAAAGTTCATTTATTTCAGTAATGAAACTTAAAAGGTGAAACTAATATATGAGATAGACTCATTACATGCAAAGCAAGATATTTCAAGCCTTTATTTGTTATAATTTGGATGATTATGACTTATAGCTTATGTAACCCCAAAGTCACAATTTTGAGGTACCCTTTGGTCAGGGGGTATGGATTAATTAGCTGACTAGAATGTGCCACTTTGAGCCTAGAATATTGAACCTTTTCACAATATTCTAATTTTAAATTGCATTAATGCAACTCCTTTTAGGTTGTATTACTAAAATAAACGGACTTGTGCACTAAATTATAATTTTTCGAGTTTCACCTGTATAAGAAATGTGATGGTCCAGCTGGTTAACATGTAGAAGTGAATAAATTGCATTTCTCTGCCATCCCCGTCCTTCACTCTAACTAGTGCCATACACAAGATATTGGGCACCAGCTGATGTTAACATTAGATTTTGGAGACATCAGCCTAAGCACTCTGTATTTAGTAGACTGTTTGTGAAAATAAAGTTCTTAAAAAATTTCAGGATGTTTGGCCAATACATTTTACTGGATTAGTTTTTTTTCATCAAAGAGATTGTATAATTACTTGTCCTAGGGGATGTTTACCCAAGGGATTTTGAAAATCCGGCTACAAAATCCAGCACCGAATGCGTGTATTATTATTTTTTTTGTCAGAATCTTTTTTTGTGTGCATTTTTGACAAATTTTCTAAGCGGTTTTTCAGCATGTATTTTTTTTTTTTCATTTAACCAATAGGTCTTTACTTCAATACAAAACAGCTCATATTTTTTAGAGCTAATTCCTGCCTAATGTAGATCATGCTGTTTCTTTTTATCGTGCTTATTTTTTCCACATAGAAAAAACAGCATGTGCTGCCACCCTTTGAAATAATTGGGAGTTTGTTTTGAGGCATGGAAAAGCGGCAAAATCAGCACCAAAAAACTCGATATGCGAACTGGCCCTGTTTTTCTACAGTAGGATTATGGCCCTTTTAAGCTAGCTCTTAGGGCATGTGGTACCTAATGAAAAAAAATCATACCTGCTCCGGGTGATCTTCAGGCCGATGTACTGACGGGGACATGTGACCTAGCAATAATGTCCCGCTTTGGGACACGTTACCACTGAGGCAAGTCATTGGCTGTAGTGGTGCATGTGATAAACAATCCAGGTATGGAAGATTGATGAACAGAGCCTGGGCCCTGCAACAAAACGGCAGGGAGAAGCTATGATTCTTTTGTTAGCTACCACATGCTCCAGAAGCTAATTAAAAAGGGCATAATCCTGGAAACACCTTTAATATAGATAATGATCAATAACTACTTTCAACAAAAAAATTAATTAAAGTAACAGAAACTACTGTGGTATACTATGGTATGTTATGGTATGGCCATTCATGCTGACGTGCTTTCATATAACAAATATGTTACATAGTAGGTAAGTAGCAGAGAGTTCCAAAGTCTCACTGCTCTTTTTCCAGCATCGGATGATACGCTGTCACCACTGAGCCATTGTGATTGAACTATGCAGCAAACACATAGTTCTGTGTATCCTGCATCTTCTCCAGATATGATTTCCAGGAATAAACTGTATTGCAATGAAAAAACAGCTTATTGTTAATGTAAGCACTGCAGAAATCTCCATTTAATTTATGGATCCATAAACTTAATCTAGTTTAAGCTTAATCTACCATTACATTTACAACTTGCATTAACATCGTGCAGGTATAAGGAACTTTCCAGAAGAATTCTCGTATGCCTGCAGGTAATGCAGAATTACTCTTTTGTGTACATCATACCATACATAGTGTTGAGACGCGTGCATATATATATACATGCAAACACGTGCATGCATGTATGATATATATGCATGCATTAATGGTCACTTTATAGGAGGATGTGCGCAGATGTGCCCAGCATTTGCGCACATCTGCCCTTGGTGGTCCACAGGGGCTCATGGTGGCCCCTGTGGGAAATATGTGGCCCCTGCAAAGAGTGCCCCCTTTAATGTAAGGGATGTACCCCCATATAATATAAATGTGCCCCCTTATATATGTGCCCCTTATAATATAAGATGTATGCCTCCATAGGCCCCAATATCTGCAACCAGGTGCATCAGTGTGAATGTGCCCCAAGCATTCACACTGATGCAATCTGGTTGACTGCATCAGAATGACCGGACAAAGGTCCGGTCATCCTGATGGCTACAAAGGACTCAATAGAAGGTTCAATAGAATCGCACTGTCCGGAATGCTAAAGGCTACAGACGGGAGATCAAAGGCATCTCCCGCCTGTTAGCACACCTAGTGCGTCCCCGATGTGCGCGTGCGGGCCGCGCAGTGACGTCATATCACTGCGCCGGCCCACGTGGCTCTGATGGGTGTGCGCGCGCGCCACCTGGTGGGCGGTGCGGGAGTGCGGGCCGCCGGGAATAAATATCCGGCGGCCCCTGCACTCAGGAGAAGGGTTGGGACCCCCACCTTGAAGGAGAGCGCAACTTTTAAACCTTTGCCCCTCTAATTTAAAACTATGTCCTCTTGTAGCAGTTTTTCTTCTTTTAAATATTCTCTCCTCTTTTACCTTGTTGATTCCCTTTATGTATTCAAAAGTTTCTATCATATCCCCTCTGTCTCGTCTTTCTTCCAAGCTATACATGTTAAGGTCCTTTAATCTTTCCTGGTAAGTTTTATCCTGCAATCCATGTACCAGTTTAGTAGCTCTTCTCTGAAATCTCTCCAAAGTATCATTATCCTTCTGGCGATATGGTCTCCAGTACTGAGCACAATACTCCAAATGAGGTCTCACTAGTGCTCTGTAGAGTGGCATGAGCACCTCCCACTTTCTACTGTTAATACCTCTCCCTATACACCCAAGCATTCTGCTAGCATTTCCTGCTGCTCTATGACATTGTCTGCCTACCTTTAAGTCTTCTGAAATAATGACCCCTAAATCCCTTTCCTCAGATACTGAGGTTAGGACTGTATCACTGATTTTATATTCTGCTCTTGGGTTTTTACGCCCCAGGTGCATTATCTTGCACTGCCTATCAATAATGTGATCCAGAAAGTAAAGCAAACTACCATCCTGATCACACTTATATAATAGTGCTCATCAGTTAGGCTACTTTCACACTAGTGTTAATATTTTCTGGTATTGAGATCCGTCATAGGATCTCAATACCGGAATAAAACGCCTCTGTTTTGTCCCTATTCATTGTCAATGGGGACAAAATGTAACTGAACAGAAAGGAGTGCTCCAAAATGCATTCTGTTCCATTCTCATACCGGAGAGCAAACCACAGCATGCTGCAGTTTGCTCTCCTTTCTGGGATGTGGAGCAAGACGGATCCGTCATTATCCACAATGCAAATGAATGGGGATGGATCCGTTTTCTCTGACACTATCTGACACAATAGAAAACCGATCCGTCCCCCATTGACTTTCAATGGAGTTCATGACGGATCTGTCTTGGCTATGTTACAGATAATACAACCGAATCCAGTCATAACGGATGCAGACAGTTGTATTACCAGTAACTGAAGCATTTTTGTTAACCCTGCCGGATCCAGCAAAAAGTGTGAAAAGTAGCCTTAAAAGGGTTTGTCTAATCTTAGACTAGTGTGAAAGTAGCCTTAAAAGAGTTTGTCTAATCTTAGACATTCATGGCATATTGCTAGGATATGCCACCAATGTCAGATAGCTGAGGGTCCCACCTCTGTGACATGCACCTATCTGCAGAATGTGACCATAGAAGTGCACAGACAGCAGCTGCACATGTGCGGCCACCCTCAAATCATTTCTATGAGACTGCCGAAAATAGCTAAGTGCTGGCAGTCCCATAGAAGTAAATGGAGCAGTGGCTCGGCTATTTTTCCAAATTCCCATAGAAATGAATGAACTATTGTTTCATCCAATAAACCAGTGTTTCGCTCATTTGCTAGTGCCTATGTCTGTCCCCAGTGAAAATAAAAGGAGGCTTCTGATGGACAGAACCCTCCAACAGCAGCCATTTTCAGAGGGCAGCGCCACAAAGCAGGTGAGCGAACCTGCACATGAACATGAATTATGCATTAGTGCAGATAGTTTAAACAGATATCTTTGTAATATGACTTTTCCCAAATACCGCCATTTATTAAACCTGCCTTATTCTAAAGCCTTGAACCCTGTGGAAAATCTGATTTGATTTTCAGTTGCTGTAGGTTACGTCCTGCATTTGAGCCTTGTAATGTAGGACACACACAAGTATCAAGAACAAGGAGTGCGGTTAGTGTCATATGTCCTGCTGATGTCAGGACACATCTCACTGCCCTACGGCATGATGGGATAGCAGTCAGATAAACTGGGATTCAAGCATGAGGGATAAGAGAAAACTGCAAATGAGGTAATTTTTTAAAATAAAAAATAAAAATAAAATAAAAGAATGGGAACTAGAGTAATTGAGGAAAATAAACTTTAGAGTGAGAAGTAGATTATGGCACAAGTCCTTTAATAATGCTTATTACTAGCTGCATTCTTGTGCTGTTCCCAGCTAGTAATATAACCCTTGTAACATACTTCTAGCCTGGGTGGAATAACAAAGTGGCACATATACAAAACTATAGCTTCCAGTAATAGAATCTGTTTCTCAGTCCAGATATAGATCACTTACCCCCCAAAATGAATTGAGTGCTATCATACATATCACACAGCAACACCATGATATTGATGCCAAACAGATTATGTTCAGAAATCTGATTATTATGAGGTTTCTTTGAAAACTATTTATACAAATATGGCTACCTTAATGTTACAAGGCCAAGTTCACACTTCAGTTATTTGGTCACTTACTGTATTTCCATCAGTTATTGGGAGGCAAAACCAGGCTTGGGTCAAAAACACTGAACAGGTGCAAATGTTTACATTACATCTGATCTCGGAGTCGGCTTCGCTGCTGGTTTTGGCTCACAATAAGGGCTCATTCAGACGGCCGTATGCTATCCGCAATAATGCGGATGCGTTTTTTTGCGGATTAGATGCTGACCTATGCACTTTTCTATTTCACGGTTCTGCAAAACAAATGAAACATGTCCTATACTTGTAAGTGAAAATCAGGAAATGGGTCAGCAAAAATACTGAATGCTATCCGTTATTTGCGGAGCCGCAAAAAAAAAACAACTGATAGCATTCAGCATTTTTGTGAACAGCATACGGCCATCTGAATGAGCCCTAACTGATGAAAATAACTGACCAAATCATGAAGTGTGAACTTGGTCTTACAAGATCTGGTCTACACTTTGGATTCTAAATCCTCATTCCAGAAAATGCTTTCATAACAGCTAATATCAAAGCATTATATTACTGCCTTAAATGCCTTTGACGTGATGAAAATAATTTTTTACATACTGTATGTTAGTCTGCATCTTCAAGGGGGATGGGGCCCAAGCGGAACCCTTGCATCAGGGCCCATGAGCCTTTAGCTACACCCCTGGTTTCCAGGATGCTGCTGTCTTCCCCTAACTGCCTAGCTAGAGCCTGTGTGAGCTGTCTTCCTTGGATGCCTTCTCTCCTCTCTTTAATGTACCATGTACAACATGTTGTTGCTATCTCTGATGCTGAGTGAAGGGAGGGAGACGGCAAAGAGCTGGAACAGGAGCAGAGCTCGGATTGATTTATGTCAGATTCTGCAGCACCACCAGTTAGGTGAAGGACTTACACACTCGCCAGTCGCCACCAAAACAAAATTGGTAGGACATTTTTAATGAAGACTAGTTCAAAAGTTACTTAAGTTTGTACAGTATTTAAAATGAACAATAAAAAAAATGATGCAAAGGTATTTATAGCCTTTTTAGATTGAACTCTCAAGAATCTGAACTATGATACATAAGTCATTACTCTTGCCCTAGATATTCAGTATGTGTAAACATGCAGAAAGAATATTACAGCAAAACTTCTCCAAAAGGTCACTTCTATGAAAAGACCACAGATTCAATTTTCTGTGATGGATTTTCAGTTCTGTGTATAGCGGCCTCTGCAATTTTAGGTGGTCGTCTCTTAAGGTTTCACTGAACTTGCAGAAAAGGCATTCTAGTCCCATTTTAGACTTTCTATCAATAGTTTCTTAGAGGCAAGCCAAATTACTATTCCTGAATTAATTCAAGCTCCCAAAAATCATAAATTAAAAATCATCAAACCATTAATTAACGTGCTACAAATCAGATAAATTCACATTCACTACAGCTGATGTTCGCCTGAACCAGACAAATCATTGAAGAAACAGGAAATGGTTAAATTAACAGGAAATCTGTAAAACAATGGATTTCTTTAACACCATGACAAGGCCAGCAGAATGATAGACACAGCACAGTTCTTTGTTTCCGGTGCTCGGCATATATTTGAGTTCTGACATCTTTCCTTTGTGCACTTCCTTGCGTAGTAGTTGTGGAGATGCATATAATAAATAGGAGCTGCCACCACATATAAGTTTGCACGTCCTTCATCTTAATAGGGGAAATAGCCAGACTTACAGGAGCTATGTTATCTTCTGGTTACATCTTCCCAGAGTATTTTTGAGAAAATAGATGGGTGAGACTTCTGCAGCTTTGATTCTTGCAACACATATGCAGAATGTAATCTGCTTTATATTTGGGATAGTTCTTCTATACATGTATTCATTTATTCCTGGCTCATCATAACTGATAAAAAAAAAACAATATAAGAAAACCCATAAATTCTTACCTCTCGTTGAAAAAAATTCCATGCATTAGTCAACCACTGGTATTTGGGTAAACCATAGTTTGGCATTCTTGATTTCAAGCTAATCATGTCCGACCACTGAATTACAGCCTAAAATACCAAAATGTCCAAAATGAGATACACAATAGACACGGATATATCTCCAGTTAAGGCTTCATGCACACGACCGTTGTGTGTTTTGCGGTCCGCAAATTGCGGATCCGCAAAACATGGATGGCACGGACAGCCATTGATATAACTGCCTATTCTTGTCCGCAAAACGAAAAAGAATAGGACAGGTTATATTTTTTTTGCGGACCACGGAACAGAACACTCTGTGTGCTGTCTGCATCTTTTGCGACCCCATTGAAGTGAATGGGTCCGCATCCAAGCCGCAAATACTGTGGCTTGGATGCGGACCAAAACAACGGTCGTGTGCATGAGGCCTAAATGGGATTATGAACTAGGCAGACAATCCTAAAATATCATATTTTTAAGTATAAATCACATTCTTTATCCTTTCCAGTGACTGCCAATTTAATTTAAAAAAGTGTTTTGCGATCCGTAAAAGACAAACACCGGCCATGTGCGTTCTGCATTTTGCAGACCGCACATGGTGGGCCTGTGATACAAATGCGTATTCTTGTCCGTGGTTGCAGACAAAAATAGGACATGCTCTATCTTTTTTGCTGGGCCGCAGAACGAAACTACAGATGCGGACAGCCCACTGTGTGCTGTCCGCATCTTTTGCAGCCCCCATTGAAATTAATGGATCCGCGCCCGTTCCGCAAAATTGCGGAATGGATGTGGACCCATTCATACGGAAAGCTGAATGGACCCTTACACAGCATGGCAGACTACCATTTTCAATACTGTCAAAAAATAAAGTATCAGGATATTTATCTATTGAACATATGGAAAGAAGGACATTCCTTTGGAATTTTTGTTTTTATAAACTTTATTTCATACGCAATTCAATTACATGAATACAATCAATATGTATGATATTTTATCATCCATTATTGAATAACCATCATCCCATTATATCGGCAGAGGAAGGGCAGAAAAATAAAAAGAAAGAAAAGAAAAAGAAATTCTATATCAACCAGACCTATTTCCATTCTACTTCCTACTTATTATGTGATTGGCACCTTATCTTTTCATAAACTTTTACTTTATTGACCGGATTGAGCCAATTGTGAATGCTGGCTCACGCATAGAAAGCGAAAAGATTTATCCAACATCATACACACTCTTCCTACTATTAAAATGTGTCTTGTGCGTTATCTTTTTTTGGCCATGAAAAAAGAGAATTAATTTAATGATCTTTGAACATATTGAGGAGACCAGAATGGATACCAGATAGAAAGCATCTTAGCAGCCCTGGCTGGAGCCCACTGCATCATTACATTGAGAACGGATCTCAGCCTTTCTTCCTGGTCGTATATTTGCTTAGGAGACCAGATATTATTGCCATTTTTACAGGCCTGCATGTCACTTTGTCTGCACATTCCATTTGCCAATTTGATGTACTGATGATGTATGTACTGTACTGGATCACCACTGAAGCCATTGATTGGGCAACATTGGACCAAGAGTGGGGCTTGAGGTAGGTGTGCAGCATTGGCGAGGAAAATATTGATTACATTATTTCTTTAACAATAAATAATCTTTTGCCCCTTTAAACATGATAGCGTAATATACATTATACTGGAATGCAAAATATGTGTACAATTTAAATACATATCTTACAGTTACAGTATAAGGAACTGATAGATCTTACATGCTGCACTGTGTTATTACAATTACATTCCTGTACGTTGTAGACGGTAAAATTCCTATTCAATCACTGCCAGACACTAAAAGCAAAAAATAAATAAAAAAACACACACCTATCAGATTTTTAAGTTTATAGCGCTGTGTTTCTTAAAGGGGTTGTCCGGGTTCAGAGCTGAACCCGGACATAACCATATTTTCACCCAGGCAGCCCCCCTGATGCCAGCATCGGAGCATCTCATGCTCCAATGCGCTCCCTTGCCCTGCACTAGATCGCGCAGGGCACGGGCTCTTTTGTTTGGAACACACTGCCAGGTGGAGGCTTCCACCCGGCAGTGTGTTCGGTGACGTTACCTGTTCTGATGGGCGTGCTTTAGCGCTCCCCTAGCAGTTTTCCTGGCCAGGGCAGCGCTAAAGTCCTCCCATCAGTGCCGGTGACATCACCAGGCTCACTGCTGGGCGGAAGAAGAGGCTTTGCTTGGCAGAAAGGGACCCGGTACGTCACTGACTGTAATAAAAATGACACTTCCGGCTGGGATTTTCTCAAAGGCAAAGGTAGCATAAGAATTGTCTGGTAAAGTTAGGAGAAGCATAAGTGTAAAATTTAAGGCACTGTTGTCCACACACGCCAATCTTCCCAATCCCGGACAACCCCTTTAACTGAGATAATGTGATTTAGGCTTCACAGAAGAATACAGACATAAATACATACAGGTGTTGTGCTGTAAGGCATGTGATGCACAGAAAATATACATTAAATCAATGTTTTTCTAGCACCAGAGGACTAGTAAAGGAAGTAACTTGATATGTTCACTCAGGCTTCCCATAAATAGAAGGGGGGACAATAGGGAAACCTTCACACCTGCCTCACACAATGCTCCAGCTCTGTGTGAAGACATATTTATTACAGGTGCCACATCTATAGGAAGACATATACCGTAATACACAAGCTAGAAATTGTTGCTGTAATTATACAAATTGAATAATTACATACATTTCTGAGTGGTATAGATTCGATATGGTATAGATTCTCAAATTTCATGTTTATTGAAATTGTATATACTGTTAAAAGGGTTGTCTGAAAGTATTAAAAAAAGCATGAAATGTTATTAAAAAATTACTTATTCATTAAATCTCTTGCCACACCAGCGTTGATGCTCTGGTGGTCCCTCTGGTCTTTATTCTGCTGAAGTGATAACATGCTATAATTAGGGTTGTCATGATACCAAAATTTTGATTCAATTTCAATACCATAAAAAAGTATTGCAATAGCATTCAATATCACGCGAAAAAAATAAAACCCCAAAAAAGCTGTGTGCATTCCACATTTTATGGAACGTCCGGCCCATAATCGAACAGTCCTATCCTATTTTATGGGAGGACAAGGTGAATCGCGCAGTTTTTATTTATTTATTTATTTCTGTTATGGCGTTCACCACATAGGAGATATTTTTTATATAGTTATTAATATAGTTTTAATAGTTTGGAATTTGTGGACATGGCGATGTGTAATATGTTTATTTATTATTTATATATTTTATATGCAAAATTGGAAAAGGACGAGATTTATATTTTAGTGTGCTTTTTTATTTATTTATTTTTTAACTTTTTTTATTTTTGTTTTTTAAACTGTTTATTTAATAACTATTTCCCCCTTAGGGGTTAAAACCTTGGATCTTTTAATCCCTTGTCCTATTCACTCTAATAGAGCTCTATTAGGGTGAATAGTACTTTACACTCTCCCTGCTGCCCTGTGCTTTGTGCATACAGCAGCAGGGAGCTTACCATGGCAGCCAGGGCTTCAGTAGCATCATGGCTGCCATGGTAACCGATCGGAGCCCCAGGATTACACTGCTGGGGCTCCGATTGGAACTGCCCCTGCACCACCAATGAGGAGGAGGGGAGGGGACCCTGTGGCCACTGCCACTAATGATTTAATACTGGGGGGGTTGGGGGGCGCACTGCGCCATCAATGAAGATAACTAACGTTTAATACAAATACAGGAGGCGGGTGCCGGCGGCAGAATCATGTAGATGGCACCCGACCTCTATGACAGGGAGCTACGATCAGCAGCAGTTAACCCCTCAGGTGCTGCACCTGAGGGGTTAACTGCCGCTGAGAGAAGCTCCCTGTCATAGAGGTTGGGTGCCGACTATGTGATTCTGCCATCGGCACCCACCTCCTGTATTTGTATTAATGGCTTAGTTATCTTCATTGGTGGTGCAGTGGCCACAACCCATCTTCTCCTCCTCCCCTCTCATTGGTGGCAGCGGCAGCAGCGGCACAGGGGAGAGGGAGAGAGAGACTCCCTTCTCTTTATGGGAAGCCTGAGTGAACATATCAAGTTACTTCCTTTACTAGTCCTCTGGTGCTAGAAAAACATATTGATTTAATGTATATTTTCTGTGCATCACATGCCTTACAGCACAACACCTGTATGTATTTATGTCAGTATTCTTCTGTGAAGCCTAAATCACTTATCTCAGTTGAAGGGGTTGTCCGAGATCGTGAAGATTGGTGTGTGTGGACAACAGTGCCCTAAATGTTACACTCGTGCCTCTCCTACCTTTACCAGACAATTCTTATACCACTTTTGCGATTGAGAAAATCCCAGCCGGAAGTGTCGTTTTTCTTACAGTCAGTGACGTACCGGGTCCCTTTCTGCCGAGCGAAGCCTCTTCTTCCACCCCGCAGTGAGCCCAGTGATGTCGCCTGCACTGATGGGCAGGCTTTAGCGCTGCCCTAGCCAGTAAAACTGCTAGGGCAGTGCTAAAGCACGCCCATCAGAACAGGTGACATCACCGGACACACTGCCGGGCAAAAGCCTCTGCCCGGCAGTGTGTTGTTGTAAACAAAACAGCAACATGACATACTCAGATGCTAGCATCAGGGGGACTGTCTGGGTACAAATATGGGTATGTCCAGGTTCAGCTCTGAACCCGGACAACCCTTTTAAGGCAGTTCTAAAAAATGATGGTGGCCACACAAAATATTGACACTTTGGGCACAATTTGGCCATTTTCACTTAGGGGTGTACTCACTTTTGTTTTCAGCAGTTTAGACATTAATGGCTGTGTGTTAGTTATTTTGATGGGCACCCAAAATTTACACTTGTTATACAAGCTGTACATTGACTACTTAACATTGTATTAAAGTGTATTTCTTCAATGTTGTCCCATGAATAGAAATAATAAAATATTTACAAAAATGTGTGAGGTGTACTCACTTTTGTGAGATACTGTACATGTACATCAGGCATCCTCAAACTGTGGCCCTCCAGCTGTTGTAAAATTACAACTCCCACAATGCCCTGCTATAGGTTGTTACCTGTCGGCTGTTCGGGCAAGCTGGGAGTAGTAGTTTTGCAACAGCTGGAGGGCCGCAGTTTGAGGATGCCAGATGTACATAAATGCTGCAGGCAATCAATGGTATATATATATAGTTAGGGATATATGGCTTGTGGGTGAAATTTCAGGATGAACCGAAAATACACTCTAACCTTTATAGGTGAACTTAATGAGGCAAAATTCACAACAGGTGTTTGATCCATGAATCGTCCAATACATTTCCTGGTTTAATTAGAATTGGTATTTAAACAGTACTCCTTATCATGCTGTTCACATTTTGATATCATGAGACCAAGAGGACACCTAACAATTGATCAACAGTACCTCAATCATTGAAAGGCTTGAAGCAGAATGTTCTCAGACTGAAGTGGCCACTTAGAGTTTCACAGAGTGTCATCAGCAGGTTGCAACAGAGATACAGAGAGACTGGAAGAGTCACAGAAAGGCATATCCACGCGGGTTTAGTACCATATACAGTACAGACCAAAAGTTTGGACACACCTTCTCATTCAAAGAGTTTTCTTTATTTTCATGACTATGAAAATTGTAGATTCACACTGAAGGCATCAAAACTATGAATTAACACATGTGGAATTATATACATAACAAACAAGTGTGAAACAACTGAAAATATGTCATATTCTAGGGTCTTCAAAGTAGCCACCTTTTGCTTTGATTATTGCTTTGCACACTCTTGGCATTCTCTTGATGAGCTTCAAGAGGTAGTCACCTGAAATGGTTTTCACTTCACAGGTGTGCCCTGTCAGGTTTAATAAGTGGGATTTCTTGCCTTATAAATGGGGTTGGGACCATCAGTTGCGTTGTGGGGAAGTCAGGTGGATACACAGCTGATAGTCCTACTGAATAGACTGTTAGAATTTGTATTATGGCAAGAAAAAAGACGCTGAGTAAAGAAAAACGAGTGGCCATCATTACTTTAAGAAATGAAGGTCAGTCAGTCCGAAAAATTGGGAAAACTTTGAAAGTGTCCCCAAGTGCAGTCACAAAAACCATCAAGCACTACAAAGAAACTGGCACACATGCGGGCCGCCCCAGGAAAGGAAGACCAAGAGTCACCTCTGCTGCGGAGGATAAGTTCATCCGAGTCACCAGCCTCAGAAATCGCAGGTTAACAGCAGCTCAGATTAGAGACCAGGTCAATGCCACACAGAGTTCTAGCAGCAGACACATCTCTAGAACAACTGTTAAGAGGAGACTGTGTGAATCACGCCTTCATGGTAGAATATCTGCTAGGAAACCACTGCTAAGGACAGGCAACAAGCAGAAGAGACTGGTTTGGGCTAAAGAACACAAGGAATGGACATTAGACCAGTGGAAATGGAAAAAGTGCTTTGGTCTGATGAGTCCAAATTTGAGATCTTTGGTTCCAACCACCGTGTCTTTGTGTGATGCAGAAAAGGTGAACGGATGGACTCTACATGCCTGGTTCCCACCGTGAAGCATGGAGGAGGAGGTGTGGTGGTGCTTTGCTGGTGACACTGTTGGGGATTTATTCAAAATTGAAGGCATACTGAACCAGCATGGCTACCACAGCATCTTGCAGCGGCATGCTATTCCATCCGGTTTGCGTTTAGTTGGCCCATCATTTATTTTTCAACAGGACAATGACCCCAAACAGACCTCCAGGCTGTGTAAGGGCTATTTGACCATGATGGAGAGTGATGGGGTGCTGCGCCAGATGACCTGGCCTCCACAGTCACCGGACCTGAACCCAATCGAGATAGTTTGGGGTGAGCTGGACCGCAGAGTGAAGGAAAAAGGGCCAACAAGTGCTAAGCATCTCTGGGAACTCCTTCAAGACTGTTGGAAGACCATTTCAGGTGACTACCTCTTGAAGCTCATCAAGAGAATGCCAAGAGTGTGCAAAGCAGTAATCAAAGCAAAAGGTGGCTACTTTGAAGAACCTAAAATATGACATATTTTAAGTTGTTTCACACATGTTTGTTATGTATATAATTCCACATGTGTTAATTCATAGTTTTGATGCCTTCAATGTGAATCTACAATTTTCATAGTCATGAAAATAAAGAAAACTCTTTGAATGAGAAGGTGTGTCCAAACTTTTGGTCTGTACTGTAGATCTGGTCATTACGGATGCAGCGATACCAATCATGAGTAGTTTATTTTTTATTTTTTATTTTCTTATAAATGAGTGGATATGTGAAAAAGCTATTTATTTTCTTTTTCATTTACATTTTTATTTAGTTAGTTATCTTAAAGATCCAGTGGGGCTGATAGCTGTACTGTACTTTGCAATGCTCTTGCATTGCAAAGTATAGTACTATCAGGTTTCCTGATAGATGGCAACACAGGACCCCTTTGCAAGGCGTCCGGTTGCAATGGCAACCATCGGGCCTCTGCCATCCCAATGGTTGAGAGAGGGAGCCCCCCCCCCCTCTATTAACCCCATGGACGCCGATGCTGCAGCATCTAAGGGGTTATAGCAGAGTGTCAGCATACAGTTAACACTCGCAGCTGATGCTGGGGGATCAGGAACTGAGCCGCCGCCTTCACATTCAGGAGGACCGCAACAGGGGGGACAGAAGGGGGTTCATATGGGGCAGGGGGCACAGACTGACACAGTTAGGGACACAGCCATCAGAGTTGCAGAGCACGGCTGGCAAAATTTAAGTTACTGCACACAGATTGCGATAGGGTACAGACTGGGCAGGCAGGAGATATTAGGGCACACATCAGAGGGCACAGATCAGCTAGTGCAGATCAGAGCCTGAAACCAGCATTTTAACACTGCACAGACTAACCAATCGGAGTGATCTTCAGCAAAGGACCACTATAATTAGTCTCTTGACGGCATTACTGGGCTCTGGACTGTTCCTGACAGCGTCAGTGCAGGGACAGAAGCTGTAAACCAAGCGCTATCTGCACGGGGTATGTGCAGATAGCACGTATATAGCTGTATGGCAGTCGTGAAGGGGTTAATCTGTACAGCAATGTGTTCATCCACCTACTGAACTTGATTAGCATAGGCACAGCTAGTTACATCTTTCAATTGTCCCCAGCTAAATCTACTGTTAGAAGCTGTGACAGTTACAGGGTGAGAGCTGCAGAATAAAAGATACACCTCCTGAGCGGGGAAAGAGAGAGATCTGTAGCAAAAAGGATACACCCCAAGAGCTGCAGCAGAAAGAACACATCGCCTAAGCTCTGATACAGAAAGAGATGTAGCCAAAAGGGCACACTGTATGACATCTGATTTAAATGTTTTACATAAGTTTGACTGAAGGTGATGACTATTTACCATGCTGCCGAAACCCCATTTAACCTCATTGAAAGGGAACTGATTTTCAGTAGTCATTCTGCATCAAAGCTACTGCCTGTGATAGAGAAATATTTCAGTGATTTTTTTTTCATTTTATCCAATAAAAATTGGCAAACCATTTGGCAGGGTGATGGGGTGGGTATAACTCGCATTACATGTGACTGCACCTTTGTAGTATACCATCACACGGGCGTATGCACCAAGTGATAATCCACATAATAAAATACACCTTTATGATGTGCTCAAGCCTGTGTGAAAACTGCTTAACCACTTCAGCCCCGCTAGGTGAAACCCCCTTCATGACCAGAGCACTTTTTACACTTCGGCACTACACTCCTTTCACCGTTTATCGCTCGGTCATGCAACTTACCACCCAAATGAATTTTACCTCCTTTTCTTCTCACTAATGGAGCTTTCATTTGGTGGTATTTTATTGCTGCTGACATTTTTACTTTTTTTGTTATTAATCAAAATGTAATGATTTTTTTGCAAAAAAATGACATTTTTCACTTTCAGCTGTAAAATTTTGCAAAAAAACGACATCCATATATACATTTTTCGCCAAATTTATTGTTCTACATGTCTTTGATAAAAAAAAATGTTTGGGCAAAAAAAAAATAGTTTGGGTAAAAGTTATAGCATTTACAAACTATGGTACAAAAATGTGAATTTCTGCTTTTTTAAACAGCTCTGATTTTCTGAGCACCTGTCATGATTCCTGAGGTTCTACAATGCCCAAACAGTAGAAAACCCCCACAAATGACCCCATTTCGGAAAGTAGACACCCTAAGGTATTCGCTGATGCTGGGGGATCAGGAACTGAGCCGCCGCCTTCACATTCAGGAGGACCGCAACAGGGGGGACAGAAGGGGGTTCATATGGGGCAGGGGGCACAGACTGACACAGTTAGGGACACAGCCATCAGAGTTGCAGAGCACGGCTGGCAAAATTTAAGTTACTGCACACAGATTGCGATAGGGTACAGACTGGGCAGGCAGGAGATATTAGGGCACACATCAGAGGGCACAGATCAGCTAGTGCAGATCAGAGCCTGAAACCAGCATTTTAACACTGCACAGACTAACCAATCGGAGTGATCTTCAGCAAAGGACCACTATAATTAGTCTCTTGACGGCATTACTGGGCTCTGGACTGTTCCTGACAGCGTCAGTGCAGGGACAGAAGCTGTAAACCAAGCGCTATCTGCACGGGGTATGTGCAGATAGCACGTATATAGCTGTATGGCAGTCGTGAAGGGGTTAATCTGTACAGCAATGTGTTCATCCACCTACTGAACTTGATTAGCATAGGCACAGCTAGTTACATCTTTCAATTGTCCCCAGCTAAATCTACTGTTAGAAGCTGTGACAGTTACAGGGTGAGAGCTGCAGAATAAAAGATACACCTCCTGAGCGGGGAAAGAGAGAGATCTGTAGCAAAAAGGATACACCCCAAGAGCTGCAGCAGAAAGAACACATCGCCTAAGCTCTGATACAGAAAGAGATGTAGCCAAAAGGGCACACTGTATGACATCTGATTTAAATGTTTTACATAAGTTTGACTGAAGGTGATGACTATTTACCATGCTGCCAAAACCCATTTAACCTCATTGAAAGGGAACTGATTTTCAGTAGTCATTCTGCATCAAAGCTACTGCCTGTGATAGAGAAATATTTCAGTGATTTTTTTTTCATTTTATCCAAACAAAAAATTTCCGCTAACTTGTGCCAAAAAAAAAGTCTGAATGGAGCCTTACCAGGGGGGGGGGGGTGATCAATGACAGGGGGGTGATCAATGACAGGGGGGTGATCACCCATATAGACTCCCTGATCACCCCCCTGTCACTGATCACCCCCCCTGTAAGGCTCCATTCAGACATCCGCATGATTTTTACGGATCCATGGATACATGGATCGGATCCACAAAACACATGCGGACGTCTGAATGGAGCCTTACAGGGGGGTTATCAATGACAGGGGCCCCTGAGTACGGCGATACCACATGTGTGACACTTTTTTGCAGCCTAGATGCGCAAAGGGGCCCAAATTCCTTTTAGGAGGGCATTTTTAGACATTTGGATCCCAGACTTCTTCTCACACTTTCGGGCCCCTAAAAAGCCAGGGCAGTATAAATACCCCACATGTGACCCCACTTTGGAAAGAAGACACCCCAAGGTATTCAATGAGGGGCATGGCGAGTTCCTAGAATTTTTTATTTTTTTGCATAAGTTAGCGGATATTGATTTTTTTTTGTTTTTTTCTCACAAAGTCTCACTTTCCGCTAACTTAGGACAAAAATTTCAATCTTTCATGGACTCAATATGCCCCTCACGGAATACCTTGGGGTGTCTTCTTTCCGAAATGGGGTCACATGTGGGGTATTTATACTGCCCTGGCTTTTTAGGGGCCCTAAGGCGTGAGAAGAAGTCTGGAATATAAATGTCTAAAAATGTTTACGCATTTGGATTCCGTGAGGGGTATGGTGAGTTCATGTGAGATATTATTTTTTGACACAAGTTAGTAGAATATGAGACTTTGTAAGAAAAAACAAAAACAAAAACAAACAAAAAATTTCCGCTAACTTGTGCCAAAAAAAAAGTCTGAATGGAGCCTTACCAGGGGGGGGGGTGATCAATGACAGGGGGGTGATCAATGACAGGGGGGTGATCACCCATATAGACTCCCTGATCACCCCCCTGTCACTGATCACCCCCCCTGTAAGGCTCCATTCAGACATCCGCATGATTTTTACGGATCCATGGATACATGGATCGGATCCACAAAACACATGCGGACGTCTGAATGGAGCCTTACAGGGGGGTTATCAATGACAGGGGGTGATCAGGGTGATCACCCCCCTGTCAATGATCACCCCCCCTGTAAGGCTCCATTCAGACATCCGCATGATTTTTTACGGATCCATGGATACATGGATCGGATCCACAAAACACATGCGGACGTCTGAATGGAGCCTTACAGGGGGGTTATCAATGACAGGGGGTGATCAGGGTGATCACCCCCCTGTCAATGATCACCCCCCCTGTAAGGCTCCATTCAGACATCCGCATGTGTTTTGCGGATCCGATCCATGTATCCATGGATCCGTAAAAATCATGCGGACGTCTGAATGGAGCCTTACAGGGGGGTGATCAATGACAGGGGGGTGATCAATGACAGGGGGTGATCAGGGAGTGTATATGGGTGATCACCCGCCTGTCATTGATCACCCCCCTGTAAGGCTCCATTCAGACGTCCGCATGATTTTTACGGATCCATGGATACATGGATCGGATCCACAAAACACATGCGGACGTCTGAATGGAGCCTTACAGGGGGGTTATCAATGACAGGGGGTGATCAGGGAGTGTATATGGGTGATCACCCGCCTGTCATTGATCACCCCCTGTAAGGCTCCATTCAGACCTCCGCATGTGTTTTGCGGATCCGATCCATGTATCCATGGATCCGTAAAAATCATGCGGACGTCTGAATGGAGCCTTACAGGGGGGTGATCAATGACAGGGGGGTGATCAATGACAGGGGGTGATCAGGGAGTGTATATGGGTGATCACCCGCCTGTCATTGATCACCCCCCTGTAAGGCTCCATTCAGACGTCCGTATGCTTTTTGCGGATCCGATCCATGTATCCGTGGATCCGTAAAAATCATACGGACGTCTGAACGGAGCCTGACAGGAGGGTGATCAATGACAGGGCGGTGATCAATGACAGGGGGGTGATCAGGGAGTTTATATGGGGTGATCATGGGTTTATAAGGGGTTAATAAGTGACGGGGGGGGGGGGTGTAGTGTAGTGTGTTTGGTGCTACTGTACTGACCAACCTGAGTCCTCTGGTGGTCGATCCTAACAAAAGGGACCACCAGAGGACCAGGTAGGAGGTATATTAGACGCTGTTATGAAAACAGCGTCTAATATACCTGTTAGGGGTTAAAAAATTCGGATCTCCAGCCTGCCAGCGAGCGATCGCCGCTGGCAGGCTGGAGATCCACTCGCTTACCTTCCGTTCCTGTGAGCGCGCGCGCCTGTGCGCGCGCGTTCACAGGAAATCTCGGCTCTCGCGGGAGGACGCGTATATGCGTCCACCCAGAAGAGCAGGACCGCCGGCAGGACGCAATCCTGCGTACGGCGGTCCTGAGGAGGTTAATAATGTGAACAGGAGACAAACAATCCCATGTCCTTTGTATGCCTTATAAAAAAAGATATTTTGTTGCAGTTTCCAGACATTTTCCTATCAGTGTTGTATGACTAACAAAGTAAGCAAGTATTGTTTGACTTGGCACTACAACTAATACAATGAAAGACTGGAAACAGACTTGTGTTTTACAAGACATGTTATGGTCTGCGGAATACAGATAAAATCCTATGCAAACTGTTTGTGATACCTTGGTAATGTAAACACATAGGTCTGCCGTCATATACTACAAAGATTAGGACTGCTTTGACAAGGATTTGAGCATGGATTTAGAATTACAGAGTGAAATTCTCACTTAACATGTAGGATACCAGCGCCGTACATGTACAGTGCTGGAAACTGGGACAGAAATCCCAGCGCCGTACAGCGACGACACTCTGATTGGGCGAGCGCTGGAGATGCGCCCCCACCCGATCAGCTGCAGGGGTCCGGCAGTTACCGATCACCGATGCCGGCGCAATAACCCTTGCACTTCCGCGGTCAGCGCTGACAGCGGCACGTGCGGTATCCTGCCGGGTGCGGGGTGTCCATCAGATCCCCGTGCTTCCCTAGGCATCGTGGCTGCCTTCCGTGAGAGCCTGTGAGATCCAGCCCCCTGGATCTCACAGGCAGGAAGCTGTAAGTGAATTACACTGTGTGATACACTTACAGCCAATGCATTACAATACAGAAGTATTATAATGCATTGTGAAGGGGCTTAAACCCCAAAAAGTTGAAGTCCCAGAATAAAGTTAAAAAAAATAAAGTTTTACAAAAATATCAAAAGTTTTAAGCAAAAAAATAAAAAGTAAAAAATAGGGAAAAAAAGAAAGGTAGACATATTCAGTATCGCCGCTTCCGTAACAACCTGCTCTATAAAAATATCATATTATATGCCCCCTCAGGTAAATGCTGTAAAAAAAAAAATATATATATGCCATTTTTTTCACCTTGCCTCACAAAAAGTGTAATACCAAGTGATCAAAAAGTCTTATGTACCCCAAAATGGTACAAATCAAACCTTAATCTCATCCTGCAAAAAATAAGATCCTATCTAAGACAATCGCCCAAAACATTAAAAAAATTGGGCTCTCAGAAAATGGCAACACAAAAACAAGATTTTATTCTGTTCAAAAATGATTTCACTGTGTAAAACTTAACAAAAATAAAAATGGTAGACATATTAGGTATCGCCGCGTCCGTAACAACCTACTTTATAAAAATATCACATTGTATGCCCCCTCAAGTGAATTCTGTAAAAATAAATAAAATAAAAAACTATGTCCATTTTTTCCCCATACCTCACAAAAAGTGTAAGGCCTCTTTCACATGGGCGACTTTTCCTCACGGGTGCAATGTGTGAAGTGAACGCATTGCACCCGCACTGAATCCGGACCCATTCATTTCTATGGGGCTGTGCACATGAGCTGTGATTTTCATGCATCACTTGTGCGTTGCGTGAAAATCGCAGCATATTCTATGTTGTATGTTTTTCACGCAACGCAGGCCCCATAGAAGTGAATGTGATTGCGTGAAAATCGCAAGCATTCGCAAGCAAGTGCGGATGCGGTGCGATTTTCACGCATGGTTGCTAGGAGATGATCGGGATGGGGACCCGATGATTATTATTTTCGTTTATAACATGGTTATTAGGGAAAATAATAGCATTCTTAATACAGAATGATTAGTAAAATAGGGATGGAGGGATTAAAAAAAAAAAATTATAATTAAACTCACCTCATACACTTGTTCGCGCAACCCGGCTTCTCTCTCTTCCTCTTTGATGACCTGGGAGGAAAAAGACCTTCAGTGACGTCACTGCGCTCATCACATGGTCCATCACCATGGCGATGGATCATGTGATGGACCATGTGATCAGCACAGAGGTGTCACCAAAGGTTCTTTTCCTCCCAGGTCATCAAAGCAGAAGACAGAAGACGAGCTGGGCAGCGTGAACAAGTGGATGAGGTGAGTTTAATTATTTTTCTTTATTTTTTAACCCCTCCATCCCTGTTGTTAAAAGGGAAAATAATAAAATCTATACAACAAATAACCCAAACTTCTGTAAAGAAGTCCGGGTTCGGGTCTGGGTACCATACATACCAATTTTTCTCACGCGCGTGCAAAACGCATTAAAACACTTTGCACTCACGCGGAAAAATCATGCATTTTCCCGCGACGCACCCACATCCTAACCGGCCCTCACACGCGACGCCCATGTGAAAGAGGCCTAATACCAAGTGATCAGAAAGTCTTATGTACCCCAAAATGGTACCAATCAAACCGTCATCTCATCCCACAAAAAATTAGCCCCTACCCAAGACATTCGCCTAAAAAACTAAAAAAAATAGGGCTCTCAGAATATGGTAACACAAACAAGATTTTATTTTGTTCAAAAATGATATCACTGTGTAAAACGTAACAAAAATAAACATGATAAACATATTAGGTATCTCCGCGTCCGTAACAACCTGATCTATAAAACTATCACATTGTATGCCCCCTCACATGAATGCTGTAAAAAAAATATATATATATATATATATGCCAAAACAGCCATTTTTTTTCACCTTGCCTCACAAAAAGTGTAATACCAAGTGATCAAAAAGTCTAATGTACCCCAAAATGGTACCAATCAAACTATCATCTCATCCCACAAAAAAATGAGTCCCCACATAAGGACAATCACTTAAAAAATAAAAACTAATGGCACCCATAAACCTATCCATCAAAATCTGTGCTGCAAATGCCATATGGCGTTCCATTCTGAGTCCTGCCATGTGCCCCCACAGCAGTTTACCACCAGATATGGGGTTTTGCCGTATTCAGGAGAAAATGGTTAAAAAATTATGGGGCGCTTTTTCTTTGCTATTACCCCTTGTAAAAAATGAAAAAATTGGGGCTAAAGCAACATTTTAGTGGAAGAAACTAAACTTTTCATTTTTACAGCCAAGTGTTTCCAAATTCCGTAAAACGCTTAGGGGGTCAAAATGCTCAGTACCCCCCTTAATATATTCTTCAAGTGGTGCATTATCCAAAATTGGGTGACTTTTTGAGGGTTTCCACTTAAGGGGTATGTCAGGGTCTCTTCAAATACAAAATTGGGCCTAGAAACCATTCTAGTGACATCTGCCTCCAAAATCCATAAGGCGCTCCTTTTCTTTTAACCACTGCCACGTGCCCATAGAGCAGTTTACCGCCACATATGGGGTATTTCTGTAAACTGCAGAATCAGAGTAATATATATTGAGTTTTATTTTGCTGTTAACCCTTGCTGTGTAGCAAGAAAAAATTGATTAACATAAAAAATCTACCAAAAAAGTGAAATTTTTAAATTTCCCCTCCATTTTCCTTTAATTCTTGTGCAACACCTCAAGGGTTAACAAAGTTTGCGACATCAGTTTTGAATAATTTGAGGGGTGTAGTATCTAAAATGGGGTCATTTATGGGTGGTTTCCTTTACGTAAGCCCCTCAAAATCAGTTTATAACTAAATTGGTTCTTAAAAATTTTGGGGGGAACTATTGTTGAAAATTTGAAAACAAATAAAATTTCTGTTTGATCCCAGGAGTATAAAATGAGCAGCAGTCCCAAAATTCGGAGTAAGTCCCTTCTCCAGTAAAATCAAATGAGTACATACATATGGGTCCGCGCTAAACTGGAATGGGGAGTTTTTTCACAAACAGGCAGTCTTCATGGAGATTTCGCAGCTTCACAGATGCATCCCCGGTATATGGTCTCGATATCAACCAGCAAAGCGACTTCCTGACACATTGTACTTCATGACAGTGGTAAATTTGAGTCAATATAGTTCACCTTTGTTTATAAAATAATCCAACATTTACCAAAAATTTTGAAAAATTCTCAATTTTCTAAATTTTAAATTTAGCTACTTTTAAGACTTTTAATAATACCCCATAAAATGGTAATCAATCAACATTCCCCATATGTCTGCTTTATGTTGGCATAATTTTGTAAATGTCATTTTATTTTTTTAGGACGTTAGAAGGCTTAGAAGTCTAGAAGCTATTTTTCAAATTTTCAACCTTCACTGAGATTTCGCAGCTTCACAGATGCATCCCCGGTATATGGTCTCGATATCAACCAGCAAAGCGACTTCCTTCAAGAGGAACAGATCATAGTGCAATACCCGAATCTTCTTTAAAAGGTATAATTTATTGTACTTACAATAAGACAACTTGCATCTAGCGTGTAAACTTGCCCGACCCGGGTTTCGCCTTCGCTTCGTCTGGGGCGTCACAATGAAATCCACCCGAACTCTGATTTAAATAATCCCTGATCACATGAGCTTAGGATAACATGTAATTTCTGGTTTTCCCAAATACAAATGAATAAAATCACAAAATGTTCTCATATATAAAAATGTAATTAAAATAAAAAAGCCCACGGCATATATTCAAAACTTACAGTGATAAATGTAGAAATCACTCTGTCACTAGTACAAACCACACTGGCATCGCATAGCATATATACATGCACTAAAGTGACAACATGATCGTGGATCCGCCAGTTAGTACCCTGTACTCAGAGTGTATACAGATATTCCGGTTCGAGCGTTGGGCAGTACAATGCCTTGCCCTGTGTGAATATTCAAATATATGTATATAAAAAGGATATGGAAATCTAAAACTTCTGCAGCTACCTTAAAACACCCAATATGACCCCTTTACCTTATACCATCTATTACCCCCACCCTTTATCATTTACGGAGGACACCTACGAATACTAAAATGATAAACTAATGGACTGATGTTATATTAATCCATACTGACAGCTTTCATGTCCCATTCAATATTGAGGCCTTTGGGATGTAGCGCATTTAATTCATAAATCCACTGTGCTTCCCTCTTATTTGTTTCACCACATCCCCACCTCTCCAGTTCTTATGTACCTGTTCAACATGTACAAATCTCAGTCCTGCAGGATTTTTTGGGTGAACTTTTTTGAAATGTGCGAATACACTATGGGTTTCAAGACCTCTTCTTATGTTTCCAATATGTTCGCTGATTCTAATTTTGAGTTTCCTCAGGGTTCTGCCCACATATTGTAACCTGCAGGGGCACTCCTACACATTAATTACCCCTGCAGACTCGCAAGATAGGTGTCCTCTCACTTTCATTTCTTTTTGGCTGGAAAATGAAAATATTACATTTTGTGTCCTGCATTTCTTATCGGACATCGATCTATTTTTGCAGCCGGAACAGAAACCACACCACACAAAATTATTCTTGGTGGTTGCCTTAGTCTATTTCTTCAAACACCCTTGTACTATTTTAGTGTGCACACTGGGGGCCCTTGTGAAGATAAATGGTGGTTTATCCGGGATCATTGGGCCAATAACCACATCATTTTTCAGGACTCTACAATTTCTCTGGATTATTTGTTTAATCCGAGGACATAGGGCTGAATAAGTAGTTTTAAACGCCCATTTGTATTTGTCAGTATTTTTGTTTCTATTATCCTTTTTAGCAGTATTAGCGACTACTCATTATACCCCTTTTCTCTGAACCTATATAGAATGATAGTACTCTGCACCTCATAATCTTCCTGACGGGAACAATTCCTTTTTATGCGCTGGAACTGAACCCTAGGGACCTTTTGTAACCATGGGCTATAGTGACTGCTGGATGCGTCAATATACCTATTCCTATCAGTTGGTTTAAAACATTTTTTAGTTGTTATACACTGATTTATTATCAATATATGCCTAATAAAACACATGAGAGAGGACTCATCACCCTTCGAAATACACAGGCAGTCGTCAATGTATCTTTTCCATAAAATCTGCTCCTTCTTTTTGTATAAGTGGGGTAATAAAAAATTGTTCCCAATAGGCCATAAAAAGATTGGCAAAACTGGGCACCCATCGCCACTCCGGATCTCTGTAAATAGAAAGAATCACCATACCAAAAATAATTATGGGTCAAACTTTGATTTTGACGCCCCAGACGAAGCAAAGGTGAAACCCGGGTCGGGCAAGTTTACATGCTATATGCAAGTTGTCTTATTGCAAGTACAATAAATTATACCTTTTAAAGAAGATTCGGGTATTGTACTATGATCTGTTCCTCTTGAAGGAAGTCACTTTGCTAGTTGATATCAAGACCATATACCGGGGATGCATCTGTGAAGCTGCGAAATCTCCGTGAAGGTTGAAAATTTGAAAAATTGCTTCTAGACTTCTAAGCCTTCTAACGTCCTAAAAAAATAAAATGACATAAAAAAATCATGCCAACATAAAGCAGACATATGGGGAATGTTGATTGATTACCATTTTATGGGGTATTATTAAAAGTCCTAAAAGTAGCTAGATTTAAATTTAGAAAATTGTGAATTTTTCCAAATTTTTGGTAAATGTTGGATTATTTTATAAACAAAGGTGAAATATATAATATTGACTCAAACTTACCACCGTCATGAAGTACAATGTGTCACGAGAAAAGAATCTCAGAATGGTTTGGATAAGTTAAAGCATTCCAAAGTTATTACCACATAAAGTGACACATGTCAGATTTGCAAAAATCGGCCTGGGATTTAAGGTGAAAAGTGGCCCGGTACTGAAGGGGTTAAATGATTAAAAGCGGAATGCAGCAAGTACAAAGCAGAAACATGCAATATGCTATTCAGTTACAGGAGTCTATGATTTTCTCTCAGTATATTGCCTAGCCCCTAAGTGCTCAGATTGTCGACCATTATTGTAGTTAGTACAATAATGGATTTACAGATACAATACATTGAAATTAATGGTTTTACTATAAAACTGAAGGCAAGGAGCTTCATTTTATCACATGTGCCATCATTCTAAAAATTTCCTCCTTTTTATTTTCAGCCACAGAGATTCCACCATCTGCTGGTATCAAAGAGACACCTAATAGTTTTAAAACACAATACTTGGTCTAATGTATACCATCATCATGTGATATATATATACACACACACACACACACACACACACATACATACATATATATAGACACACTCACCTAAAGAATTATTAGGAACACCATACTAATACGGTGTTGGACCCCCTTTTGCCTTTAGAACTACCTTAATTCTACGTGGCATTGATTCAACAAGGTGCTGATAGCATTCTTTAGAAATGTTGGCCCATATTGATAGGATAGCATCTTGCAGTTGATGGAGATTTGAGGGATGCACATCCAGGGCACGAAGCTCCCGTTCCACCACATCCCAAAAATGCTCTATTGGGTTGAGATCTGGTGACTGTGGGGGCCATTTTAGTACAGTGAACTCATTGTCATGTTCAAGAAACCAATCTGAAATGATTCGAGCTTTGTGACATGGTGCATTATCCTGCTGGAAGTAGCCATCAGAGGATGGGTACATGGTGGTCATGAAGGGATGGACATGGTCAGAAACAATGCTCAGGTAGCCCGTGGCATTTAAACGATGGCCAATTGGCACTAAGGGGCCTAAAGTGTGCCCAGAAAACATCCCCCACACCATTACACCACCGCCACCAGCTTGCACAGAGGTAACAAGGCATGATGGATGCATGTTCTCATTCTGTTTACGCCAAAGAATGTCTCAACAGAAATCGAGACTCATCAGACCAGGCAAAATTTTTCCAGTCTTCAACAGTCCAATTTTGGTGAGCTTGTGCAAATTGTAGCCTCTTTTTCCTATTTGTAGTGGAGATGAGTGGTACCCGATAGGGTCTTCTGCTGTTGTAGCCCACCTTTCTTTCCCATTCTGACATTCAGTTTGGAGTTCAGGAGATTGTCTTGACCAGGACCACAACCCTACATGCATTGAAGCAACTGCCATGTGATTGGTTGACTAGATAATCGCATTAATGAGAAATAGAACAGGTGTTCCTAATAATTCTTTAGGTGAGAGTGTATATATATATATATATATATATATATATATATATATATACACACACACACAGTATCTCACAAAAGTAAGTACACCGCTCACATTTTTGCAAATACTTTATATCTTTTCATTGATACAATGTATTGATACAATGTATGACACTTTGATATACGACTGATACAATGTAAAGTAGTCAATGTACAGCTTGTATAACAGTGTAAATTTGGTGTGCCCTCAAAATAACTCAACACACAGACATTAATGTCTAAACCACTGGCAACAAAAGTGAGTACACCCCTCACATTTTTGCAAATACTTTATATCTTTACATGGGACAACACTGAAGATATGACACTTTAATACAATGGGAAGTAGTCAATGTACAGCTTGTATAACAGCGTAAATTTTGGGTGCCCTCAAAATAACTCAACACAAAGCCATTAATGTCTAAACCGCTGGCAACAAAAGTGAGTACACCCATAAGTGAAAATTGCCAAATTGTGCCCAGTTAGCCATTTTCCCTTCCCGCTGTCATTTGACTCGTTAGTGTTGCTAGGTGTGAATGGCGAGCAGGTGTGTTAAATTTGGTGTTATCGCTCTCATACTGGTCACTGGAAGTTTAACATGGCACCTCATGTCAAAAAACTCTCAAAGGATATGAAAAAAAGAATTGTTGCTGTACATAAAGATGGCCAAGGCCATAAGAAGATTGCCAAGTGGGTTGGACTGGGGTGTCTAGGGCCCACCAGTAAAATAATTTTAGGGGCCCACTCTATATCTACATGGAAATTTTACCTGCTCACACAGCGGCAGGCAGCAAAATGTTACAGGATTATTATGTGTGCCACCTGCAACAACTTCAAGAAGGTGGGTCACTGAGGAAAGAGCATACTGGCTGAGCAGCATCTGTACCTAGAAGTAATCACAGCCACCCAATGCATCTATAATACTAAACTGGGTAGTTTGTTAAAGGGGTTGGCCCTATTCGGACAGTGATGGCATATCAATCACTAGCATATGCCATCAATGTCAGATAAGTGCAGGTTCCGCCTCTGGCACCCACTCCTATCTCCAAAACAGGGCCCCCGATGTGTACAGACACTCAACAACCCTCTCACCACTATGGGAGTCCCGAAAATGCTCAAGTGCTGGCTCACAGAGCAGTGAATGCAGAGTGTGCCGAGTATGTGCAATGTGCTCTCCTTCACTTCAGGGACCCTGTTCTGGAAATAGGCGTGGGTCCTAGAGGTGTGACTTGCACTTATCTGACATTGATGGCATATTCTAGTAATATGCCATCAATGTCTGAGTTGGGCTATCCAATACATTTTAATCAAAACACACCTGTGCCTGCCTTGCCTACCCACACCAAAATATATTACCTGAGAGTCTCGGATTTTATCATATCAGAGTGAGGGCTTAGTCCATATATAATGCTTGCATCTACTGTGCCAATGCATTATTATCTGTTTCCTGTGACTTTTTTCACAAATGTAGCCATGGACATCTGCAGGTTTATTTATCATATAGTGCAGGATGTTTTTATCTTTGTTTTTTATCTGTGATTTTTTGTTTGGATTGTGGTGTACACCTGGGGGAGTGGCACCTTCAAGTGTGAATGCGCTTCTATTTTATCCTGGGAGTAGCATTCTTGTGCACTTTTGCATCCTATCAAACAGGCTGCCTTAATTGGGTGGTAAATATAGCTGTGTGTGCTTCTCCTCTTATTGGTTGATGGATGCACAAAGAGGTGACTAGGAGCAGCACACTATATGTGCAGGGTCTGTTCTCCTGAACATAGATGCCCAACGGCATAGGTAGGTTTAGGGTAGGACCCGCCTGACCTGAGACCACCTTGGCATGGGTAGGCAGGCACAGATGTGTTTTGATCAACATATATTGTCTGAAAGTCTTGGATTTACTCAAATATGAGTGAGGGCTTAGTCAATATATAATGCTTGCATCTATTGTGCATTATTATCTGTTTTCTGTGATTTTTTTAGATATAGGCTAGTTGGCTAGTTGAAATGTTGTGCTTGGGGGACTGGGGGCCCACATTTGTCAGATACCCATTGGAGGATTCACCTGTTCCCCTGTGGGGCGAGTCCAAGCCTGACTGCCAACACTCTGAAACTGAGCTTCAGCATGGTGGCCAAGACCATACAGCGGTTTAACAAAACAAGTTCCACTCAGAACAGGCATCGCCATGATCGACCAAAAAAGTTGAGAGCACATGCTCATTGTCATATCCAGAGGTTGTATTTTCAAAATAGATGTATAAGTTCTGCCAGAGTTGCTGCAGAGGTTAAAGGGGTGGGGTGTCAGTCTGTCGGTGCTCAGACCATACACCACACACTGCATGAACTTGGTCTACATGGCTGTCATCGCAGAAGGAAGCCTCTTCTAAAGATGATGCACAAGAAAGCCTGCAAACACTTTGCTGAAGACAAGCAGACTAAAGACATGGATTACTGGAACCAAGTGCTGTGTTCTGATGGGACCAAAATAAACTTATTTGGTTCAGGTGGTGTCAAGCTTGTGTGCGGCAACCAGGTGAGAAGTACAAAGACAAGTGTGTATTGCCTACAGTCAAGCATGGTGGTGGGAGTGTAATGGTTTGGGGCTGCATGAGTGCTGCCGCCTGTGGGGAGCTACAGTTCATTGAGGGAACCATGAATGCCAACATGTACTGTGATATATGGAAGCAGAGCATGATCCCTTCCCTTCAGAAACTGGGCTGGAGGGCAGTATTCCAACATGATAATGACTCCAAACACACTTCCAAGATGAACACTGCCTTGCTAAAGCAACTGAGGGTAAAGGTGCTGGACTGGCCAAGCATGTCTCCAGACCTAAACCTTATTGAGCATCTGTGGGGCATCCTCAAACGTAAGGTGGAGGAGCTCAAGGTCTCTAACATCGACCAACTCTTTGATGTCGTCATGGAGGAGTGGAAGAGGATTCTAGTGGCAACCTGTGAATCTCTAGTGAACTCCATGCCCAAGAGAATGAGGCAGTGCTGGAAAATAATGGTGGCCACAGAAAATATTGACACTTTTGGCACAATTTGGCCATTTTCACTTAGGGGTGTACTTACTTTTGTTGCCAGTGGTTTAGACATTAAAGGCTGTGTGTTGAGTTATTTTGAGGGCACACCAAATTTACACTGTTATACAAGTTATGGACTGACTACTTTACATTGTATCTAAGTTGTTCAGTGTTGTCCCATGAAAAAATAAAATAAAATATTTACAAAAATGTAAGGGATGTACATTATATATATATATATATATATATATATATATATATATATATATATAAAGAAATAACAGCAGCACAGTGAAATATAGGTTCGGGTGCAAATCCTATGGAAAGGTGGACAACCTTTCCTCAAGTATAGTACAGTATATCCAAAGAAAAGGCAGCACTCCAACAGTGGTGAAAGAAGATGACCTGTTTATTCCCTGGCAAGGTTTCAGCCCACACAATGGGGCCTTTGTCAAGCATTTTCAAATACAGTGTCAGGGGATGAATAAAATATCTCATAAGCAATAACTCATCTCTGATACAACTCAAATTAATAATTGTGATCATAGTAGTCCGCGTGATGTGGGCATCGTAGGGGTCTAAACATCACATCCCTGATAGCCAGCATTCCCACATAACCAGTATCTCACCTTCTGGGACAACCACACCGGTCATGTATGGTATCAAAATGATCAGCAGGATATAATATACATTATTAAAAAATTGGGATGGTGACTATGATGCCATAAAGCAAGCTCTGATCAGGAAATACAACCTCAACCCAGCGGTTTATCGCAAATGATTCAGGACACTACAACGCGGACCCAATGATAGCTATTCGGATCTACTAGATGGCCTGAGGACTAACCTTCATCAGTGGGTCTGTGGATTATCCATCACCACCTTTCAGGGAACTGTAGGATTTAATGGTGAAAGATCAGTTTTTACACCTTTGCCCCTTGGAAGTGCAACAATTCATTATGGACCAGGAGGCGAAGGATGCCACCTAGGCGGCGAGACTGGCAGATAATTATGTTGCCAACTGTGACTCAGCACTACGAAAGCCTCCTGGTTCCAGCTGGACAGGGGGCAAGCCGACTCTGGCTACCCTTCCCTCCATCAGTCAACCCTCAGGGGGTGCTGCCCCTCTTGTCACCAATGGGCCAGCCTTTAATGGCAGCCAATGTTTTACCTGCAACCAGGTAGGACACTTACATAGCAACTGCCCTGCTAAAAGGAAGAGCCCCACTTTGCCAAAGCTACCTATGACTACTCCCTCTGTTTTGTTTGTGGTTGGGGCGGATCGCAAGAGTGCGGATAACCTCCAGTCTGTCACCACAGGCAACCAAGTCACCATCGCACTGCAAGATACGGGGGTGGAAGTTACTCTTGTGCGTCCAGAGCTAGTAAGCCCAGAGGATATACTCCTTGGACAAACCCTGGCTGTGAAAGGAGTAGGAGAGATGAACCCTGCAATTCCCATGACGGGAGTATTCCTGGATTGGGGTGCTGGTCAGGGGATCCGGACCGTGAGAGTGACCGACGCCATCCCTACTAGCGTATTGCTGGGAACTGACTTAGGGCGGATGGTATCCCAGTATGTGACCACCCAGCCTGGGGGAGACTCACTGGTATAAGAGAAGGAGGACCGCAGAGACCAGGAGGGGTTGGGAGATGGAGTTGGGGCTGGATCCTGACAGAAAAGGATATGGACATGAGGGACAATGTGAGGACAGCTTGGTCTGTAGTCCCCCTGTGGCGGCTGTGACCCATAGCCAGAGTGCTAATGCTGCATCCCTCCCCAAGGCCCAGTTGGACAGCCCCACAGACCCATAAGTGGCAACATCCCCTACCTCGCTGCCTAGCTCCGCCCTGGAAACCAGCAGCCAGGATTTCCAAAAGGCCTTACACCGTGATCCTAGTTTGGGAAAACTAAAGAATCTGGCTGAAAAACCCCCTCCGCCTTCAGGAGAACGAGTATACTGGGACAATGGCCTACTCTACCGGAGGACCCTCCCTGCTGAACCACAACAAGTTAGGTTGGGTGAGCGTCAGTTGGTCGTACCCCACCCATATAGAGGCCAATTGCTACAGGTTGCCCATGAAATACCGCTGGCAGGACATCTGGGAATCCACAAAACGAAGGCCAGGCTGGCTCATAACTTTTATTGGCCCAACATGGGCATGGATATAGCTAACTATTGTCGCCCATGTCAAACCTGTCAAAAGGTGGGAAAATTCGGGGATGCCAAGAAAGCTCCTCTTATCCCCTATTGCCAGTGATTGATGAACCTTTTCAGCGAGTTGCCGTCGATATTGTTGGCCCCCTAGCCACCTCCGGGAAGCAGTTTATCCTGACTGTGGTGGATTATGCCACCAGATACCCTGAAGCCACAGCACTATCATCTATCGGGCAGATAAGGTTGCAGATGCACTCCTGGTAATATTCTCTTGGGTGGGCCTCCCCAGAGGAATTCTCACTGACCAAGGCACTCAGTTCATGTCTGACCTCATGCAATGCCTATGCAAGAAGATGCCGGTACAACATGGCCACCCCCTACCACCCGCAAACGAACGGCTAAGGCCTCATGCACACGACAGTATTTTTTCACGGTCCGTAAAAACGGGGTCCGTAGGTCCGTGATCCGTGACCGTTTTTTCATCCGTGGGTCTTCCTTGATTTTTGGAGGATCCACGGACATGAAAAAAAAAGTCGTTTTGGTGTCCGCCTGGCCGTGCGGAGCCAAACGGATCTGTCCTGAATTACAATGCAAGTCAATGGGGACGGATCCGTTTGACGTTGACACAATATGGTGCAATTGCAAACGGATCCGTCCCCATTGACTTTTAATGTAAAGTCAGGAGTCCCTTTATACCATCGGATCAGAGTTTTCTCCAATCCGATGGTATATTTTAACTTGAAGCATCCCCATCACCATGGGAACGCCTCTATGTTAGAATATACTGTCGGATATGAGTTACATCGTGAATGGGGACGCTTCAGGTTAGAATATACAAAAAAACTGTGTACATGACTGCCTCCTGCTGCCTGGCAGGTGCTGCCAGGCAGCAGGGGGCAGACCCCCCCCCCCCCCCCCCCGTTTTGGTGGCCAGTGCGGCCGGACCCCCCCTCCCTCCCCTGTAGTTAACTCGTTGGTAGCCAATGGGCCCCCCCTCCCTCCCCTGTAGTTAACTCGTTGGTAGCCAGTGGGCCCCCCCCTCCCTCCCCTGTAGTTAACTCGTTGGTGGCCAGCCCCCCCCCCTCCCTCCCCTTTAGTTAACTCATTTGTAGCCAGTGGGCTCCCCCCTTCCCTCCCCTGTAGTTAACTCGTTGGTGGCCAGCCCCCCTCCCTCCCCTGTAGTTAACTCATTGGTGGCCAGTGGGCACCCCCCTCCCTCCACTGTAGTTAACTCGTTGGTGGCCAGTGGGCCCTCTCCCCTCCCTCCTAATTAAAATCTCCCCCCCTATCATTGGTGGCAGTGGAGAGTACCGATCGGAGTCCCAGTTTAATCGCTGGGGCTCCGATCGGTAACCATGGCAACCGGGGCGCTACTGCAGTCCCGGTTGCCATGATTACTTAGCAATTTGTAGAAGCATCATACTTACCTGCGAGCTGCGATGTCTGTGTCCGGCCAGGAGCTCCTCCTACTGGTAAGTGACAGATCCTTAGGCAATGCACCGCACAGACCTGTCACTTACCAGTAGGAGGAGCTCCCGGCCGAACACAGACATCGCAGCTCGCAGGTAAGTATGATGTAATTAACCCACTGGCTACCAATGAGTTAACTACAGGGGAGGGAGGAGGGGGCTGGCTACCAACGAGTTAACTACAGGGGAGGGGGGAGTCTGCCCCCTGCTGCCTGGCAGCACCTGCGACCCTCACCGACCTGAACAAGAAGAAGCTTCCCCAGGTAGTGAGCTGGACAGCGGAATGTGAAAACGCCTTCTCTGCCCTATCCAGCTCCCCTGTGCTACAGGCCCCTGACTTTACTCGCCGGTTTGTGGTGCAAACAGACGCTAGCACCTATGGCCTAGGTACAGTCCTCCGCCAAGTAAATCAGAGAGGTGAAGAGCATCCAGTCGTTCACCTAAGCCGGAGGCTGCTGCCCAGAGAGGTGGCATATGCCACCGTGGAAAAGGAGTGCCTTGCGATTGTATGGGTGCTGCAGAAGCTACAACCTTATCTCTATGGGCGCAACTTCACAGTGATCACAGACCATAATCCCCTGAGTTGGTTGAACAGTGCATCAAGGGACAATTGGAAACTGCTCCGATGGAGCCTAGCCCTGCAACAATATGACTTCTCCATTCAGCACCGGAAGGGCAGTGACCATAGCAACGCGGATGGGTTGTCACGACAAGGAGAACTTGCTGCACCGATGTGCTTGTGAACTGACTTGTAGTCAGTTCCCCGTGGCACATCATAAAGGGGGGAGGTGTGAGAAATGGAACACAATATTCATAACTTTTATTATCTGTATATGTTTTATATCTGCTGTGTGATCCCATATATGTTCATGCCATTCTGTGATTGTATGTGCTGTTTCGTCTGGACCTGCAGTTGTAATATGCATTACCGTTGGAGAAAATCAATTTATCACTTGAATGTAAAATAACTGGCCCTTTACAAGTTGTAATGAGAATGGTTCCTAGAAATGCAGCCACTCAGACAGCCTGGAACCTCACCCTGCAGGGGTCCAGAAGATTTTCAAATACAGTGGCAGGGGATGAAGAAAATATCTCATAAGCAATAACTCATCTCTGATACAACTCGCGTATTAATAATTGTGATCATTGTATTCCGCATGATGTGGGCATCGTAGGGGGTCTAAACATCCCATCCCTGATAGCCAGCATTCCCACATAACCAGTATCTCACCTTCTGGGACAACCACACCGGTCATGTGTGGTATCAAAATGATCAGCCGGCTCCACTTTCTTCATGTCCCCGAAAACCAGAAGGAACTCTGACCGCACAATTCGTTGAGTAAGAACCGTTTGGGTCTCACTGGGTCCCAGCAGTGAGACCCGCACCTATCAGACAATGGGGGCATATACTAGCGATATGCCCCCATTGTCTAAGATGGGAATACCCCCCTTTAACTCCTCAGTTCAGAAATAGCAGAGGTTTAAATGTATAAATGATGGGTTTTATTGAATCTTTTCCCACATAACTATACATCAATCTGCTCAGCTCCTTCTGCTCTACAACATGCTGCCTGCAGATAATGGTCATGGTCACAGGTTCATTTTAATGGCATTTGTAATTGGATTAAGGTTAAGGTTATAATAAATGATTAAATATTTTTAAGCACTTATGGATGGAACTTCTCTTTGTTGTTTAACACCCACTGCAAAAAAAAAAAAAAAAAAATTACTATAGCCAGTGGTATACTAAGGAAAGGGCACCCCGAGCGCCAGTTGCCAGGGAGGTGTCGGCCGCTACGAGCGCTTTCATCAATACAGATAAAAGTTCCCACTGCTAGATCGCCAAGGAGCTGGCGATCAATGCACAGAAGTGGTGGTATGATGATAATGTGTGTGTCACTGCTGAGCCGGGCCCAGAAAAGTAAGACAGGTATGTGAAGGGGCCTCTGGGGGTAATTAAAGTGTGTGAGAGATTGCACTTGTGTCATGTTTGTTGCACTTGCCCCCTTCTCTGTTATAAATATTCACTTGACCACATTTCTACTGCAGAACTGAGGGCAGTTAAGCACAATCAGCTAATGTATTCTAGGGTACACTGACAAAAATTCAGGAAGCCAAGATCTATGGTGATGTTTAGCAAGTCCATGCTCTGCAGCACTTTAGAAAATGCATGGAAAACAAAGTGTTGCTACCAACAAATATACTTTTCTAATAAAACAGGGGTTAAATAAGTAAAAAAAATAATTGAGTCAAAATTGTGATTCATAATTTCACTAATGACCACATTGACTTTCTATGACAGCAGGGGGAGCTGATCATATTGATATATATATATATATACACACACACACACACATATGGCCACCTGCAACTTTAAGTGCCCATACACTAGAGTTTTTGGGTGGCTGAAAGGAAAATTTAGGCCATCCATCCATCAGTGCCTTTTCATGACACAAGCAAGTATAACAGATGGTGAATGATGGAAGATATCTGTCAAAAAGATGATCTGCTCATTGAAATTTTTTATATTGTTTTTGGGTGCTGCAGTTGAACAACAGTAGAAGGATCTCTATCCCATCCATCCAGCAGAGAGTAGGGGACAGATTTAATGGTCAGTGTTGTTTTAATTTATTAACTTGTTGCACAAGATGACAACCTTCACAGACCAACCATGAATGACAAGTCATTTAGAAAATGACAATCTGAACTCCTTAACCCCTTAGGGACACAGCCTTATTACACCTTAGGACCAGGCCATTTTTTGCAAATCTGACCACTGTCACTTTAAGTGGTGATAACTTTAAAACGCTTTGACTTATACAGGCCATTCTGAGATTGTTTTTTCGTCACATATTGTACTTCATGACACTGGTAAAATAAAGTTAAAAAAAAAATTTTTTTTTGCATAAAAAAATGTCAAATTTACCAAAAATTGGGAAAAATTAGCAAATTTCAAAGTTTCAGTTTCTCTACTTCTGTAATACATAGTAATACCCCTAAAAATTGTGATGACTTTACATTCCCCATATGTCTACTTCATGTTTGAATTATTTTGGGAATGATATTTTATTTTTTGGGGATGTTACAAGGCTTAGAAGTTTAGAAGCAATTCTTGAAATTTTTCAGAAATTTACAAAAACCCAATTTTTAGGGACCACTACAGCTCTGAAGTCACTTTGCGAGGCTTACATAATAGAAACCACCCAAAAATGACCCCATTCTATAAACTACACCCCTCAAGGTATTCAAAACTGATTTTACAAACTTTGTTAACCCTTTAGGTGTTGCACAAGAGTTATTGGCAAATGGGGATGAAATTTGAGAATTTAATTTTATTGCCTAATTTTCCATTTTAACCAATTTTTTCCACTAACAAAGCAAGGGTTAACAGCCAAACAAGACTGTATCTTTATTGCCCTGACTCTGCCGTTTACAGAAACACCTCATATGTGGCCATAAACTACTGTACGGCCACACAGCGGGGCGTAGAGTGAAAGGTGCGCCGTTTGGTTTTTGGAAGGCATGTTTTGCTGGACTGGTTTTTTGACACCATGTCCCATTTGAAGCCCCCCTGATGCACCCCTAGAGTAGAAACTCCATAAAAGTTACCCCATCTAAGAAACTACACCCCTCAAGGTATTCAAAACTGATTTTACAAACTTTGTTAACCCTTTAGGTGTTGCACAAGATTTAATGGAAAATAGAGATACAATTTCAAAATTTCACTTTTTTGGCAGATTTTCCATTTTAATATTTTTTTTCCAGTTACAAAGCAAGGGTTAACAGCCAAACAAAACTCATTATTTATGGCCCTGATTCTGTAGTTTACAGAAACACCCCATATGTGGTCATAAACTGCTGTATGGGCACACGGCAGGGCGCAGAAGGAAAGGAATGCCATACGGTTTTTGGAAGGCAGATTTTGCTGGACTGGTTTTTTTGACACCATGTCCCTTTTGAAGCCCCCTGATGCACCCCTAGAGTAGAAACTCCATAAAAGTGACCCCATCTAAGAAACTACACCCCTCAAGGTATACAAAACTGATTTTACAAACTTTGTTAACCCTTTAGGTGTTGCACAAGATTTAATGGAAAATAGAGATACAATTTCAAAATTTCACATTTTTGGCACATTTTCCATTTTAATATTTTTTTTCCAGTTACAAAGCAAGGGTTAACAGCCAAACAAAACTCATTATTTATGGCCCTGATTCAGTAGTTTACAGAAACATCCCATATGTGGTCGTAAACTGCTGTACAGGCACACGGCAGGGCGCAGAAGGAAAGGAATGCCATACGGTTTTTGGAAGGCAGATTTTGCTGGACTGGTTTTTTTGACACCATGTCCCATTTGAAGCCCCCCTGATGCACCCCTAGAGTAGAAACTCCAAAAAAGTGACCCCATTTTAGAAACTACGGGATAGGGTGGCAGTTTTGTTGGTACAAGTTTAGGGTACATATGATTTTTGGTTGCTCTATATTACACTTTTTGTGCGGCAAGGTAACAAGAAATTGCTTTTTTGGCACCGTTTTTTTTTTTTGTTATTTACACCATTCATCTAACAGGTTAGATCATGTGCTAATTTTATAGAGCAGGTTGTCACGGACGCGGTGATACCCAATATGTATACAATTTTTTTTATTTATGTAAGTTTTACACAATAATTTCATTATTATTTTTTTTTAAATGTTTTAGTGTCTCCATAGTCTAAGAGCCATATTTTTTTTCAATTTTTGGGCGATTATCTTAAGTAGGGTCTCATTTTTTGTGGGATGAGATGACGATTTTATTGGCACTATTTTGGGGTGCACATGACTTTTTGATTGCTTGCTATTACACTTTTTGTGACGGAAGATGACAAAAAATGGCTTTTTTTACACCGTTTTTATTTTTATTTTTTTACGGTGGTCATCTGAGGGGTTAGGTCATGTGATATTTTTATAAAGCCGGTCAATACGGACGCGGCGATACCTAATATGTATACTTTTTTTTATTTATGTAAGTTTTACACAATGATTTCATTTTTGAAACAAAAGAAATCATGTTTTAGTGTTTCCATAGTCTAAGAGCCATAACTTTTTCAGTTTTTGGGCGATTATCTTGGGTAGGGTATGATTTTTGCGGGATGAGATAACGGTTTGATTGTTACAATTTTGGCGTACATGCGACTTTTTTGATCACTTTTATTACCTTTTTTGGGAAGTAAGGTGGGCAAAATTCCAATTTCATCATAGTTTTTAATTTTTTATTTTTATGGCGTTCACCGTTCGGGTAAAGTAACATTACTGTTTTATAGATCAGGTCGTTACGGACGCGGCGATACCAAACATGTGTAGGGAATTTTATTTTTTTCATTTTTAATCAGTGATAAATGTGTTTTTTGATTTTTACTTTATTTTCACTTTTTCCACTTTTTTTTTTGACCCAGACCCACTTGGTTCTTGAAGATCCAGTGGGTCTGATGTCTGCATAATACAGTACTGTACTCTATATAGGGTACTGCACTGTATTTTACTTACACTGAACAGATCTATGCTTTCAGCACAGATCTGTTCAGAACCATGGACAGCAGGATGCCTGAGAAGGCGTCCTGTTGCCATGGGAACCTTCCCCGTCTGCTCAGTAGTTGCCAGAACTGCGCAGACGGGGAAGGGTAAGGACGGGGCTTGGGGGGGCTGCCTGGAAGCTCTCTCCCTCTCCATTCGGGGGGCTGCAAAGGCACAGCAGCCCCCCGATGGGAGAGGGAGGGAGCTCCCTGAGCTGTTAACCTTTTCCATACAGCGGTCCGTACGGACCGCTGTATGGAAAGGGTTAAACGGCTGACATCGCATCACCGATGTCAGCCGTTTATACCAGGGTGCCAGCAATGTGCTGGCACCCTGGTATACCCACTAGACGCCAACGATTATGCAATGGGAGGCGGGCGGGGGATCGCGATCCCGCCTACCGCACCGCCCGCCTCCCGCACCGCCCGCAACCCTCCCACCGTGTGAAAAATAACTCAGGGGTGCAGGGGGGAGGGATACTGGAAAAAAAAATTAATCCTAAAGTTTCTGATCCCCGCGGTCAGGGACCGCGGGGATCAGAAACTGCAGAAATCGCAGCAAACCGCAGGTCTGAATTGACCTGCGGTTTGCCGCGATCGCCGACATGGGGGGGTCACGGGACCCCCCCCGCGCATTTAGCCTAGGTGCCTGCTCAATGATTTGAGCAGGCACCGGGTTCCGATCACTGCCAGCCGCACGGCAGTGATCGAAAATGCACAGGGCGTACATGTACGCCCTGTGTCCTTAAGTACCAGGGCACAAGGGCGTACCTGTACGCCCTGTGTCCTTAAGGGGTTAAAGGGGTAGTAGTTTTTCACAGATATGCTAATGCAGTTGCTTACCTAATGTACATCTTCCCTATTTTATTTTTAAATTTGGACTCTAAAAATCACTCTGGTTTGTTTCCATCCTGTATGTTGCACTTACTGTTGTATCCAATCAAACCCACAGTGTACTTTTCCCTTCTCTGCCACAGCTTCAATGCCCCAAACAACACCCAGCTAGTTTATAGCTCCTCCCACATAGAAACTCCCGTATCACTGCCCCTAACAACACCCAGCTAGGTTATAGCTCCACCCACCAGCTGGTTACATAGACACTCCCCTATCACTGCCCCTAGTAACACCCAGCTAGTTTATAGCTCCTCCCACAAGCTAGTTATATAGATACTCCCTTATCACTGCCCCTAACAACACCCAGCTAGTTTATAGCTCCTCCCACCCAGCTAGTTACATAGGGGCAGTGATAGGGCAGTGTCTATGTAACTAGCTGGGTGGGAGGAGCTATAAACTACCTGGGTGTTGTTACAGGCAGAGATAAGAGAGTATCTATATAACTAGCTTGTGGGAGTAGCTATAAACTAGCTGGGTGTTAGGGGCAGTGATAGGGCAGTGTCTAACACCCAGCTAGTTTATAGCTCCTCCAACCCAGCTAGTTATAGAGACACTCCCCTATCACTGCCCCTAACAACACCTAGCTAGTTTATAGCTCCTCCCACAAGTTAGTTATACAGACACTCCCCTATCACTTCCCCTAACAACACCCAGCTAGTTTATAGCTCCTCCCACCCGGCTAGTTACATAGACACTGCCCTATCACTGCCCATAATACACAGCTAGTTTATAGATCCTCCCACCCAGCTGGTTACATAGACACTCCCCTATCACTGCCCCTAACAACACCCAACTCGTTTATAGCTCCTCCCACCAGCTATTTACATAGACACTCCTCTATCACTGCCCCTAACAACACCCAGCTAGTTTATAGCTCCTCCCACCAGCTATTTACATAGACACTCCCCTATCACTGCCCCTAACAACACCCAACTAGTTTATAGCTCCTCCCACCAGCTAGTTACATAGACACTCCTCTATCACTGCCCCTTACAACACCCAGCTAGTTTATAGCTCCTCCCACCAGCTAGTTATATAGATACTCCTCTATCACTGTCCCTAACAACACCCAGCTAGTTTATAGCTTCTCCCACCAGCTGGTTACATAGACACTCCTCTATCACTGTCCCTAACAACACCCAGCTAGTTTATAGCTCTTCCCACCAGCTGGTTACATAGACACTCCCCTATCACTGCCCCTAGTAACACCCAGCTAGTTTATAGCTCCTCCCACCAGCTAATTACATAGACACTCCCCTATCATTGTCCTTGTTGCCGCTTTAAGATGACCATGGACATAACATCACAGGAAATAAAAAAGATCTGCATGGACATGGTCATGTGACTACAGCCCAGTACGGAAGATATAAGCAATAAAGATAAAAGAAATATATTACCAAACTACAGCGACCTTCATAAATGATTTTTTAAGGGATGTTGATGCAAACCGGAAAATACCTTTAGAAAAAAACTTTAGTTTTCTAGATGTCTATGATCAGTAAATAAATTAAAATGCTGTTTATTTACTAGTGCTATTATGGGTAAAATATTTCTAGTAAATATTTATAAAAATTTAAACAATATTCATAATCCAATCCTTTACATCAGAATTAGGATGTTTCTTATAAACCTACCGTGATTTCCTGTTCATAGGTCCACACTCCACATGCCAACTCAATGCAGAAAATTACTAACAAGCTCCCAAAATACTGCAAAAGAAGAAGATGCATGTGACATTCAATTTTCTAAAATATACAATATTATGTATCACCGGCCAATTTAACAAACGTGTTGGTAAAGCATTCCATTTGCCATTGACTAAAGTGGTTTTACTGATAAAGCGGTTTATATAATAGAAATCTATGCAAATCTTCTGATATACAGTCCTTTCAATGTCATTCAGGGCTTGACGTTATCCTGGTCATGTGATGCTCATATAGGTGGTTGGCTCTTTACAGTAAAGATATCAAAATGTCTCCTGTAAAAAGCCAGGCATCTTTGTGATCATGTGACCAGGGCAGATTTTTATCCACTACCAAATAATCGCAAGCAGAGATCATGGAATAATTAAAGGGGTTGTCCAGATTCCCGGGTGCAAAGCGGAACCCGGACATATCCCCATTTTCACCCAGGCAACCTCCCTGACTTGAGCATCGGAGCAGTTAATGCTCCGATGCTCTATTGCCCTGCGCTGAATCACGTAGGACAAAGGCATTTTCTGGATTTCTGGTGACGACCCCAGCACTGATGGGCAGGCTTTAGCGCTGCCCTCGCCTGTAAAACAGCTAGGGCAGCGCTAAAGCCCGCCCATCAGAGTCGGTGATGTCACCAAACATGCTGCTGGGCGGGAGCCTCCGCCCGGCAGCGTGTTATGGTAAATAAAAGAGCCCTTGCCCTGTGCGATCCTGCGCAAGGGCAAGGGAGAGCATCTGAGCATGAAATGCTCCGATGGTAACATCAGGGGAGCTGACTGGGTGAAATTATCGGTATGTCCAGGTTCAGCTCTGAACCCGGGCAACCCCTTTAATACAGAAGGTATAGCACATATTTGCATAAACATTTGATTTACTGAAAATGTTTTATTAACATAAAATCTGAAAATGTCTTTAAATGTTTAAAAATATGCTTTTCATACTTAAATCAGTTATTTATAAGATAATAAGTAGAGATGAGCGAATTTTCGTTCACATTTGGTTTGGTGGCAAAAAGTGAATTGCGTTATGGATTCTGTTACCATGGACCATAACGCAATTCTATGACGGAATGCATTCCGTTATTAATTCTGTCATAATAGAAGTCTATGGGCTGCAAAACGAAGTCCTCCCCTGCATAACGTAAACCGGACGGATCTGTTTTGCAGCCCATAGATTTCTATTATGATGGAATGAATAACTGAATGCCTCTAAAGGCATTCCATTATGCATTCCATCACAGAATTGCGTCATGGTCCATGGTAACGGAATCCATAACGCAATTCACCTTACCACCAAACAAAGTGTGAACGAATTTCAAAATATGCAATTTGCTCATCTCTAATAATAAGCTGTGCGCTATTTTACATAGTGAAGAATGAAGAAGAGGTTAAAGGGTTCTGCAATTCTAGAAATAACTAAACCAGGTGTATATTCACCTATCAACACCATGTACAAATTTCCTGCTCAAGTTGTCTAAGGCCTCATGCACACGACCGTTGTGTGCATCCGTGGCCGTTGTGCCGTTTTCAGTTTTTTTTCGCAGACCCATTGACTTTCAATGGGTCCGTGGAAAAATCGGAAAATGCTCCGTTTTGCAGCCGAGACCGTGATCCGTGTATCCTGTCCGTCAAAAAAATATGACCTGTCCTATTTTTTGGACGGACCCATTCAAGTCAATGGGTCCGTGAAAGAACACGGATGCACACAAGATTGGCATCCGTGTCCGTAGGTTACTTTCATACAGACGGATCCGAAGATCCGTCTGCATAAAAGCTTTTTCAGATCTAAGTTTTCACTTCGTGAAAACTCATATCCGACAGTATATTCTAACACAGAGGTGTTCCCATGGTGATGGGGACGCTTCTAGTTAGAATACACTACAAACTGTGTACAAGACTGCCCCCTGCTGCCTGGCAGCACCCGATCTCTTACAGGGGGCCGTGATCAGCACAATTAACCCCTTCAGGTGCAGTACCTGAAGGGGTTAATTGTACTATCATATCCCCCTGTAGGAGATCAGGGCTGCCAGGCAGCAAGGGGCAGACCCCCCTCCCTCCCCAGTTTGAATATCATTGGTGGCCAGTGCGGCCCCCCCCCTCCCTCCCTCTATTGTAATAATTTGTTGGTGGCACAGTGTGCGCCCCCCCCCCCGCCCCCCCTTTCTCCCTCTATTGTAATAATTCGTTGGTGGCACAGTGTGCGCTATCCCTCCCCCCGCCCACCCCCTTGCTCCCTCTATTGTAATAATTCGTTGGTGGCACCCCCATCGGCCCCCCCTCCCTCTATAGCATTAACAACATTGGTGGCCAGTGTGCGGCCTCCCATCTCCTCCCCCCCCCCCTCCCCGATCATTGGTGGCAGCGGAGTTCCGATCGGAGTCCCAGTTTAATCGCTGGGGCTCCGATCGGTAATAGTAGAAGCATCATACTTACCTGCTGGCTGCTGCGATGTTCGTGTCCGGCCGGGAGCTCCACCTACTGGTAAGTGACAGGTCTGTGCGGCGCATTGCTAAATGAACTGTCACTTACCAGTAGGAGGAGCTCCCGGCCGGACACAGACATCGCAGCTCGCAGGTAAGTTTGAATCTTTTACTATTGTACTATTGCTAAGTAACCATGGCAACCAGGGCTGCAGTAGCGTCCTGGTTGCCATGGTTACCGATCGGAGCCCCAGCGATTAAACTGGGACTCCGATCGGAACTCCGCTGCCACCAATGATCGGGGGGAGATGGGAGGCCGCACACTGGCCACCAATGTTGTTAATGCTACAGAGGGAGGGGGGACCGATGGGGGGGCGCACACTGTGCCACCAACAAATTATTACAATAGAGGGAGGGAGGGGGGGCGGGGGGCCGGACACTGTGCCACCAACCTATTATTACAATAGAGGGAGGGGGGCCGCACTGGCCACCAATGATATTCAAACTAGGGAGGGGGGGGGTCTGCCCCCTGCTGCCTGGCAGCCCTGATCTCTTACAGGGGGATATGATAGTACAATTAACCCCTTCAGGTGCGGCACCTGAGGGGTTAATTGTGCTGATCACGGCCCCCTGTAAGAGATCGGGTGCTGCCAGGCAGCAGGGGGCAGTCATGTACACAGTTTGTAGTATATTCTAACTAGAAGCGTTCCCATCACCATGGGAACGCCTCTGTGTTAGAATATACTGTTGGAAATGAGTTTTCACGATCTAACTCATATCCGACAGTATATTCTAACACAGAGACGTTCCCATGGTGATGGGGACGCTTCAAGTTAAAATATACCATCGGATTGGAGAAAACTCAGATCCGATGGTATAAAAGGGACTCCAGACTTTACATTGAAAGTCAATGGGGACGGATCCGTTTGAAATGGCACCATATTGTGTCAACGTCAAACGGATCCGTCCCCATTGACTTGCATTGTAATTCAGGACGCATCCGTTTGGCTCCGCACGGCCAGGCGGACACCAAAACGACTTTTTTTTCATGTCCGTGGATCCTCCAAAAATCAAGGAAGACCCACGGACGAAAAAACGGTCACGGATCACGGACCTACGGACCCCGTTTTTGCGGACCATGAAAAAATACTGTCGTGTACATGAGGCCTTAGGGTCAGATTTTCTGCGTTAACAGCGCCGACCGATGATCCAGTGGCTCATTATGTGCCATTTACATGTTGCATTTATTGTTGCAGTGGTTTTTGTTGGCAGCCCACCTTCTGTTCACATAGGACAATATGCCACTGTACAGAGTAACTTTTTAATGCAATATAAAGGATACGATTGTCTGACAAACAAGCATTTGCTCGTTGTCAAGGGAACAGCAGCATATGTACAAGGCTGGGTGAGTGAAGATTGGTACGAAAGTTTGATTCTGATCATTGGCCCAAGTAAATGTGTCCTTTCTTTGCACATTCTTTTCTGATCTCTGCTATAGCCCATTGTCATCCAGAGCTGCATTTACAATTCTGCATACATTTGGAAATGTCTTTATTTCATCAACCACTTTGCAGTAATGTCATAAAGGGAATTGCTAATGTTATTCCCCCCACCACACACACACACGTACACAAACACATCATGTTTGCTGTCATAAGTTTGTGCTCACATTATGGTTGTAACTTTATATGAACTATAATGCAAAGATAAAATGATACTTAATTTAAAGGTAATGTATTGGAAACATTCACTGACAAATGACATGAATGAATTCTGATAAATTGTTCGGGTTGCAGTGGCTTCTCCCCCTTCAGTTAAGCCCTGGCCACTTTTTAACCTTGGAAAACTGACACACATGTCCTGATAAACTCCCCTCTGACATAAACCTCTGTAATGACATGCCCTATCTCCTACACTATTTAATAAACTAAAAAAGTATGCAGATTCCTACCCCTTGAATGCATGCTGTGGTTCTGATATGGCTCTAATTTAACATAAATAGCCATTAGTCCTGTTGTTACCCTAGTCAAGTACAATATCATTTTATCGTGGCATTAGCTGAACCTGTAGTACAAGTATCTCAGGGGGTACGTGTTGCATGTCTCTTGGAGGCACTCTCGCTGCATGTGCTCATAGATGTGGAGATAGAAGTAATTTATCTCAGAGGTATGTGGCTTAGAAATATTAAGAAACTATTTAGATATAGATGGTTCTCGTTATAGGTGCGGGTCCCAGCGGTGGGACTCGCACCTATCAGACAATGGGGGCAAATCCTAGCGATATGCCCCCATTGTCTGAGATGGGAATACCCCTTTAAATCAAATGTATAGCACCTACAAAGTAACCATTTTTGAATTATTATTTTTTGTTTTGATTTTCAACTTATGCCTACATTTTGTTTGACCTTGTACAACAATGTCATAAAACATTTGGGAAAATAAGAAATCCTGTGTGGCCAGTTTTATTATCTCACAAGATATAAATGAAATAAACGACAACAGGCGATAAATTCCAGCCTGGGCTTTGTTCAGACCAGCAACATCACAAATGCAAGTTTAATTTATAGCTGTCAGTTGTCTATGACTAAACGAATTGGACAGGATATAAAACAAGTAAAATACAATGTAAATACTAGAAATCTAGAAAAAGCTATAGAGCGACAATGTAGTCCATAATTGTGTGGTGACAAATAATGTAGCACACTCTACTAGAAGTTTGATCAAGTGACTGCAACTATGGAACTTACTATTGGAGTAGCATCACAGCTGCCTAAATACCTTCACAAAGTGATAAAACATTATCAAACTACTAAAATAATAGCCTGAAATGTACTTTACAATCCAGTGGGAGCTAGGTAACTGAGGGCAAAAAGTCTGGACGATTTATCAAGTCTCATAAAAATGGCATAACTACAACCATAAAACGGTATAGCTCAATTTAAGGTAAAGTTTAAGGCACATAAAGACTCCATGATGCCAGCTAGCCCAATGACCTTGCATTCCACATGCTTTCATATACACGTAAGCACACGGTTTATTGTTTCTGCCTTTCTACTTTTCATAGCGCTTCCAATTTGTAGACTTAAAAATTATCAAATACATTCAGATGGAACGGAAATGTTTACACTTTTTCTACAATTCATAGTTTACTATACAGTCAGGTCCATAAATATTGGGACATCAACACAATTGTAAAATTTTTGGCTCTATACACCACCACAATGGATTTGAAATAAAACTAATAAGATGTGCTTTAACTGCAGACTGTCAGCTTTAATTAGAGGGTATTTAAATCCAAATCAAGTGAACGGTGTAGGAATTACAACAGTTTGCATATGTGACTCCCACTTGTTAAGGGACCAAAAGTAATGGGACAATTGGCTTCTCAGCTGTTCCATGGTGTGTTATTCCCTCATTATCCCAATTACAATTAGCAGATAAAAGGTCCAGAGTTCATTTCAAATGTCCCATTTGCATTTGGAATCTGTTGCTGTCAACTCTCAAGATGAGATCCAAAGAGCTGTCGCTATCAGTGAAGCAAGCCATCATTAGGCTGAAAAAACACAACAAACCCATCAGAGAGATAGCAAAAACATTAGGCGTGGCCAAAACAACTGTTTGGAACATTCTTAAAAAAGAAGGAACGCACCGGTGAGCTCATCAACACCAAAACACCTGGAAGACCACGGAAAACAACTGTGGTGGATGACCGAGGAAGTCTTTCCCTGGTGAAGAAAACACCCTTCACAACAGTTGGCCAGATCAACAACACTCTCCAGGAGGTAGGTGTATGTGTGCCAAAGCCAACAATCAAGAGAAGACTTCACCAGAGTGAATACCACAAGATGTAAACCATTGGTGAGCCTCAAAAACAGGAAGGCCAGATTAGAGTTTGCCAAAAGACATCTAAAATAGCCTTCACAGTTCTGGAACAACATCCTATGGACAGACTAGACCAAGATCAACTTGTACCAGAGTAATGGTAAGAGAAGAGTATGGAGAAGGAAAGCAACTTCTCATGATCCTAAGCATACCACCTCATCAGTGAAGCATGGTGGTGGTAGTGTCATGGCGTGGGCATGTATGGCTGCCAATGGAACTGGTTCCCTTGTATTTATTGATGATGTGACTGCTGACAAAAGCAGCAGGATGAATTCTGAAGTGTTTCGGGCAATATTATCTGCTCATATTCAGCGAAATGCTTCAGAACTCATTGGACGGCGCTTCAGATTGCAGATGGACAATGACCCAAAGCATACTGCAAAAGCAACCAAAGAGTTTTTTTAAGGGAAAGAAGTGGAATGTTATGCAATGGCCAAGTCAATCACCTGACCTGAATCCGATTGAGCATGCATTTTACTCGCTGAAGACAAAACTGAAGGGAAAATGCCCCAAGAACAAGCAGGAACTGAAGACAGTTGCAGTAGAGGCCTGGCAGAGCATCACCAGGGATGAAACCCAGCGTCTGGTGATGTCTATGCGTTCCAGACTTCAGGCTGTAATTGACTACAAAGGATTTGCAACCAAGTATTAAAAAGAGAAAGTTTGATTTATGATTATTATTCTGTCCCATTACTTTTGATCCTGTAACAAGTGGGAGGCACATATGCAAACTGTTGTAATTCCTACACCGTTCACCTGATTTGGATGTAAATACCCTAAAATTAAGGATGACAGTCTGCAGCTAAAGCACATCTTGTTAGTTCCATTTCAAAACCATTGTGGTGGTGTATAGAGCCAAAAATGTTAGAATTATGTATACTACATTACAGAGCATTTGGTTTTAGTTATAGTACACAATGTTGGATATTTACTAATCAGGTTGCACCAGAATTATGGTGCAAGATGCGTCAAAACAATGGTGTTTCGTTCTATACATTACCACAATAGATTTTGAACAAAACAATTCAGATGCAAGTGAAGTTCAGTCTTCCAGCTTTAATTCACTGGATTGAACAAAATGATTGCATAAAAAAGTGAGAAACTAAAGCATTTTTTAACTCAATCCCTTCATTTCAGGGGATCAAAAGTAATTGGACAAATTAAATAATTGTAAATAAAATGTTCATTTCTAATACTTGGTTGAAAACCCTTTGTTGGCAATGACTGCCTGAAGTCTTGAACTCATAGACATCACCAGACGCTGTGTTTCCTCCTTTTTAATGCTCTGCCAGGCCTTTACTGCAGCGGTTTTCATTTGCTGTTTGTTTGTGGGTCTTTCTGTCTGAAGTTTAGTCTTTAACAAGTGAAATGCTCTATTGGGTTCAGATCAGGTGACTGACTTGGCCATTCAAGAATATTCCACTTCTTTGCTTTAGTAAACTCCTGGGTTGCTTTGGCTTTATGTTTTGGGTCATTGTGCATCTGTATTATGAATACAATCAGTTTGGCTGGATTTGAGCACACAGTATGGCTCTGAAAACACCAGAATTTATCCGGCCGCTTCTGTCCTGTGTCACATCATCAATAAACACTAGGGACCCAGTGCCACTGGCAGTCATGCATGCCCAAGCCATCACACGGCCTCCGCCGTGTTTTATAGATGATGTGGTATGCTTTGGATCCTGAGCTGCATCATGCCTTCGCCATACTTTTTTCTTTCCATCATTCTGGTAGAGGTTGATCTTGGTTTCATCTGTCCAAAGAATGTTCTTCCAAAAGCGTGCTGGTTTTTTAATTTTTTTTTTTTTTTAGTAAAGTCCAATCTAGCCTTCTTATTATTGAGGCTAATGAGTGGCTTGCACCGTGCAGTGAACCCTCTGTATTTACTTTAATGCAGTCTTCTCTTTATTGTAGATTTGTATATTGATACGCCTATATCCTGGAGAGTGTCGTTCACTTGGTTGGCTGTTATTAACCACTTCAGCCCTGCTAGCTAAAACCCCTTTCATGACCACGCCACTTTTTACACTTCGGCACTACACTATTTTCACAGTTTATCGCTCGGTCATGCAACTTACCACCCAAATGAATTTTACCTCCTTTTCTTCTCACTAATAGAGCTTTCATTTGGTGGTATTTCATTTCTGCTGACATTTTTACTTTTTTTGTTATTAATCGAAATTTCACGATTTTTTCACTTTCAGCTGTAAAATTTTGCAAAAAAAACGACATCCATATATAAATTTTTCGCTAAATTTATAGTTCTGAATGTCTTTGATAAAAAAAAAATGGTTTGGGTAAAAGTTATAGCGTTTACAAACTATGGTACAAAAATGTGAATTTCCGCTTTTTGAAGCAGCTCTGACTTTCTGAGCACCTGTCATGATTCCTGAGGTTCTACAATGCCCAAACAGTAGAAAAACCCCACAAATGACCCCATTTCGGAAAGTAGACACCCTAAGGTATTCGCTGATGGGCATAGTGAGTTCATAGAACTTTTTATTTTTTGTCACAAGTTAGCGGAAAATGATGATGATTTTTTATTTAAATTTTTTTCTTACAAAGTCTAATATTCCACTAACTTGCGACAAAAATTAAAAAATTCTAGGAACTCGCCATGCCCCTCACAGAATACCTTGGGGTGTCTTCTTTCCAAAATGGGGTCGCTTGTGGCGTAGTTATACTGCCCTGGCAATTTAGGGGCCCATATGTGTGAGAAGTACTTTGCAATCAAAATGTGTAAAAAATGGCCTGCGAAATCCGAAAGGTGCACTTTGGAATATGTGCCCCTTTGCCCACCTTGGCAGCAAAAAAGTGTCACACATCTGGTATCGCCGTACTCAGGAGAAGTTGGGGAATGTGTTTTGGGGTATCATTTTACATATACCCATGCTGGGTGAGAAAAATATCTTGGTCAAATGCCAACTTTGTATAAAAAAATGGGAAAAGTTGTCGTTTCCAAGATATTTCTCTCACCCAGCATGGGTATATGTAAAATGACACCCCAAAACACATTCCCCAACTTCTCCTGAGTACGGCGATACCAGATGTGTGACACTTTTTTGCAGCCTAGGTGGGCAAAGGGACCCACATTCCAAAGTGCACCTTTCGAATTTCACCGGTCATTTTTTACAGATTTTGATTGCAAAGTACTTCTCACACATATGGGCCCCTAAATTGCCAGGGCAGTATAACTACCCCACAAGTGACCCCATTTTGGAAAGAAGACACCCCAAGGTATTCCGTGAGGGGCACGGTGAGTTCCTAGATTTTTTTTTTTTTGTCACAAGTTAGCGGAAAATGATGATTTTTTTTTTCTCTTTTTTCCTTACAATGTCTCATATTCCACTAACTTGCGACAAAAAATAAAAAATTCTAGGAACTCGCCATGCCCCTCACGGAATACCTTGGGGTGTCTTCTTTCCAAAATGGGGTCACTTGTGGCGTAGTTATACTGCCCTGGCAATTTGTGTGAGAACTACTTTGCAATCAAAATGTGTAAAAAATGACCAGCGAAATCCGAAAGGTGCACTTTGGAATATGTGCCCCTTTGCCCACCTTGGCTGCAAAAAAGTGTCACACATCTGGTATCGCCGTACTCAGGAGAAGTTGGGCAATGTGTTTTGGGGTGTCATTTCACATATAACCATGCTGGGTGAGAGAAATATCTTGGCAAAAGACAACTTTTCCATTTTTTTTATACAAAGTTGGCATTTGACCAAGATATTTATCTCACCCAGCATGGGTATATGTAAAATGACACCCCATAACACATTCCCCAGCTTCTTCTGAGTACGGCGATACCAGATGTGTGACACTTTTGCGCATCTAGGCTGCAAAAGTGCCTAAATTCCTATTAGGAGGGCATTTTTAGACATTTGGATCCAAGACTTCTTCTCACGCTTTAGGGCCCCTAAAAAGCCAGGGCAGTATAAATACCCCACATGTGACCCCACTTTGGAAAGAAGACACCCCAAGGTATTCAATGAGGGGCATGGCGAGTTCATAGAAATGTATTTTTTTGGCATAAGTTAGCGGAAATTGATTTTTTTTTTTGTTTTTTCTCACAAAGTCTCACTTTCTGCTAACTTAGGACAAAAATTTAAATCTTTCATGGACTCAATATGCCCCTCAGCGAATACCTTGGGGTGTCTTCTTTCCAAAATGGGGTCAGTTGTGGTGTGTTTGTACTGCCCTGGCATTTGAGGGTCTCCGCAATCATTACATGTATCGCCAGCATTAGGAGTTTCTGCTATTCTCCTTATATTGAGCATACAGGTAATGAGATTTTTTTTTTTCGTTCAGCCTCTGGGCTGAAAGAAAAAAATGAACGGCACAGATTTCTTCATTCGCATCGATCAATCTGGATGAAAAAATCTCTGTTTGTCTCTGCCACAACTAAGTCTAAGAGCTCCGCAGTCAAGAACAGCTCAAAAAATCCCAGGGCCGAACCGATCTGAGCTGTCTCAACCCGAACTCCAGACTGGGCGGTGAAAGGGGGAACTACAGGTGCGGCTGAGGTTGGGGACTGCCAATCAGGGTTTGCCAGCACCTCAGGGATTCTAGGGGCTCTACGGGCACGTCTTTGCGGTGGCTGCGACGGGGTCACTACTGCACGTGCCACCGTACCAGCTTCAACTGCCCTTCTGGTGCTCGCTACTTCACCATGTTTTACGGCAGTGCTGGTACTAGGTCCAGGAAGGGCTGGGCTGCTGGTGTATGCCTCACCACGTAATCCGACAGCACCAGCCCCACTCTGCTGCTCTTGAAGCGGATCCTGCGCAACCTGCGGTCTAGCGACACGGGGCCAGGTACGCCTGGTGCTATCAGGGACCTCAGCCTCCTCGTCCGAACTTTGGGTCAGAGAGCCACTGCTTTCTACAGGTTCGTATTCTGACCCGCTAGATTCATCAGATGAGGGTTCCCATTCCTCATCCGACTGGGTCAGAAGCCTGTAGGCCTCTTCAGAAGAATACCCCCTGTTTGACATGTGGGCAACTAAATTTAGGGGTATTCCCTGAGACTACCCAAGAAAAAAAAAGCAAGCCTGTCTTACAAATGGGAGGCTAGCAAAGTACCGGAGGCCGCTGCGGTTGATAAAAAAATATCAAAACTGATTTTTTTATCGCCGCAGTGCGTGTAAAGTGAATGTGCAGCGATCAAAAAAAAAATTTTTTTTGTCACTGCGGTGGGGCGGGTGTGGGCGAACGCACGTGTGGGCGACCGATCAGGCCTGATCGGGCAAACACTGCCTTTTGGGTGGAGGGAGAACTAAAGTGACACTAATACAATAATAGATCTGACCGTGATCAGTTTTGATCACTTCCAGATACTATAAAAGTACAAATGCTGATTAGCGATACGCTAATCAGCGAATAACGGACTGCGGTGCGGTGGGCTGGGCGCTAACTGATCCCTAAACTACCTAACCAAGGGGCCTAAACTATACCTAAAACCTAACGGCCAATACCAGTGAAAAAAAAAAAGTGACAGTTTGCACTGATCACTTTTTTCCTTTTCACTAGTGATTGACAGGAGCAAGAAGGGGTGATCAAAGGGTTAATTGGGTGCTGGGAGGTGATCTGGGGGCTAAGTGTGGTGTTGGTGGGTACTCACAGTGATGTGTGCTCCTCTGCTCCTCTGCTGGAACCAACCGACCAAAAGAAGGAGCAGAGGAGCACAGCAGCCATATAACCACATCATATTTACTAATATGATGGGTAATCTGGCTTCTGATTGGTTTTTTTAAAAATCAGCAACCTGCCAGCCACGATCATTGGCCGGCAGGTTGCTGACGAAATACTTGGCGACGGGCCGGCTGTGACGAAATCTCGCGTCTCGCGAGATGACGCGCCGATGCGTCCAGGGGGAGTAAATCAACCACCTCCCGGACGCATCGGCGCGTTAGGCGGTCGGGAGGTGGTTAAGGGGTTTCTCTTCACCATGGTAATTATTCTTATTTTTTGAATTCTTGAGGTCACCAGTGCTTTCTTTCTTTCTCATGATGTACCTAACTGTAGATTTTGCCACTCATAATAGTGTAGCAATTTCTTGGATGGGTTTTTTCAATTTTCGCAGATGAAGGATGGCTTGTTTCACCTGCATGGAGAGCTCCTTTGACCGCATGTTTAAAATGCAATGCACCACACTTCAACTCAACTCCAGGCCTTTTATGTGCTTAATTGAGAATGAAATAATGAAGGAATAGCCCACACCTGCCCATGAAACAGTCGTTGAGTCGATTGTCCAATTACTTTTGGTCCCTTTAAAAACATGGTGCCACACGTAAAGGAGCTGAAACTCCTAAACCCATCATACAATTGTAATGTGGATACCCTCAAATGAAAGCTAAAAGTCTGGACTTTATGTCTATGTCCTTTATATAACTATAACTTGAATGTTTTTTAGTAAACTGGTAATAAAAACAAAATGTGTATCAACAAACTGTATCAACAGTTTTCTCCACAATTTTCACCATAAAGAATGCATTAATGCTTTGAAATTGGTGCATATTAAGCCTCATTTATCATCCTCTTATTGGCAGAAATGGCTCAAATTGTTGATGACAAATAACTACTTCACAACCAGCGTGTAATAGTACGGCGCTGCGGGAAGTGACATCCCGACCAACGCCGTAGTACTACAACACGCTGATCGGGCGAGTGCAGGAGCTGCGCCCGTCCGATCAGCTGTTCCTGTCAGCCAGACGCCTGCTGTATGCACCGGCATCAGTGAAAACACTAATGCCGGCGCATTAACCCTCACTATGCCGCAGTCAGCGCTGACCGTGTCATGTGCGGGGTGTGTGGAGGCAGGGAGCTCCCTCCCCTTCCCCATTGGGTCCCCGCGCTGCTGTGATGGGGACCCGATGGAAGGGAAGGCAGCCCGATGCCTTCCACAGGCATCGAGGCTGCCTTTCATGTAATCCTGTGAGATCCAGCCCCCTTTATCACAGGCAGGAAGCTGTACGTGTATTACACTGGTAATACACTTACAGCCAATGCATTACAACAGAAGTATTGTAATGCATTGTACAGGGAATCAGATCCCCAAAAGTTGTGTGGGGGGGAGTAAAAAAAAAAAAAAAGTATAATATATATAAAAAAATAAAAAGTTTCAAGCAAATAAAAAAGCATTGTTTTACCATAATTAAGTAATAAAAAAATTGTAAAACATAGGAAAAAAAGTATACATATTAGGTATTGCCGCGTCCGTATCGACCGGCTCTATAAAAATATCTCATGGTCCACCCTGTCAGGTGAATGCAGTAAAAAAAAAAACTAACAAAAAGAAAAACTGCCATTTTTGTCACCTTGCCTCACAAAAAGTATAACACCAAGCACTCAAAAAGTCTTATGTACCCCAAAATGGTACCATTAAAAACCCTACCTAAGACAGTCGCCAGAAAAATAAACAAAATAGGGAAGTCACAAAATGGAAACACAAAAACAAGATTTTAATCTGTTCAAAAAGCATTTACTGTGCAAAACTTAACAAAAATAAAAATAATAGACATATTAGGTATTGCCGCATCCATAACCACCTTCTCTAAAAAAAAAAAATATCACATCATATGCCCCCTCAAGTGAATACTGTAAACATTTTTTTAAAACTACGCTAAAACAGCCTTTTTTTCACCTTAGTAACATAGTACATAAGGCCGAAAAAAGACATTTGTCCATCCAGTTCGGCCTGTTATCCTGCAAGTTGATCCAGAGGACGGCAAAAAAAACCTGTGAGGTAGAAGCCAATTTCCCCCACTTTAGGGGAATAAAATATTCCTTCCCGACTCTAATCAGGCAATCAGAATAACTCCCTGGATCAACGACCCCTCTCTAGAAGCTGTAGCCTGTAATATTATTACACTCCTTTATTGTACCTTGCCTCACAAAAAGTAATACCAAGCGATCGAAAAGTGTTATGCACCCTAAAATGGTACCAATGAAAAGGTCACCTCATCCTGCAAAAAATGAGCCCCCACATAAGACAATCAATCAAAAAATAAAAACCAATGGTGCCCATAAACCAATCCATCAAAATCTGCACTGCAAAAGCCATATGGCGCTCCTTCCGTTCTGAGTCCTGCCATGTGCCCCCACAGCACATATGGGGTGTTGCCGTATTCAGGAGAAAATTGGTAACAAATTATGGGGTGCTTTTTCTCCTGTTACCCCTTGTGAAAATAATAAAATTTAGGGCTAAAGCAACATTTTATTGAAAGAAATGAAACTTTTCATTTTCACAGCCAAGTGTTTTCAAATTCTGTAAAACACTTAGGGGTCAAAGTGCTCAGTACCCCCCTTAATATATTCTTTGAAGGGTGTAGTTTCTAAAATGGGGTCACTTTTTGAGGGTTTCCACTGTAGGGGTAAGTTAGGGTCTCTTCAAATACAAAAAGGTGCCCAGAAACCATTCTAGCAAAATCTGGCTCCAAAATCTATATAGGGCTCCTTTCCTTCTGACCACTGCCACATGTCCATCGAGCAGTTTGCTGTTGACCCTTGCTGTGTTGCAAGAAAAAATTGCCCCAAAAATTTAATTTCGAAATTTCGCCTCCATTTTCCTTTAAGTTTTGAATCTTTTGAGGGGTGTAGTTTCTAAAATGGGGTCATTTATGGGTGGTTTCCATTATGTAAGCCCCTCAAAATCACTTTATAACTGAATTGGTTCTCTAAAAAAAATGTTTTTGGAAATGTTGTCGAAAATTTTAAAAATGGCTCCTAAACTTCTAAGCCTTCTAACGTCCTAAAAAAAATTTTTTTTATTTAAAATTTAGAAAATTGAAAATGTTTCCAATTTGTTTTATAAATAAAGAAACAATATATTGACTCAAATTTAGCACTGTCGTGAAGTACAACATGTCATGAGAAAACGATTTCAGAACGGCCTAGATAAGGAAAAGTGTTCCAAAGTTATTACCACATTACCACATACACATGTTGGATTTGCAAAAATGACCTGGGCAGGAAGATGAAAACTGGCCTGGGGTAGAAAAGGTGCAAGTGTTTTGTGTAAAAAGTTGCATTTACACTATGGCAGAAAGATGCGACTTTGTGTCAAAAAGTTGCATTTATCAAAAGAAAATCAACTCGTGGGAACAAGTGATAGGTAAGTATTAAAGCAGGATGCATTTATTTTTATCTAATATAAATGAGCTAAACAGCAGTTGTCTGTCAGTAAATCGACATTCAACAAAAATGTCCATAGTCTGCGACAAAAGTTGCAATTTACCCCTGTAAATGTTGCAGATATGCTTCAAAAGTCGCAAATACTGTATGTTTCAAATGTCTCAAGCGCAGTCTGGCAGGGGGGAGGCTGAAATAGCACATTTCAGTTTTAAAAAAAGTAGCATTTTTGTGCCATTTGTGTCGCAAATAGAGAGAAGTAGGCGGATAATCAGGTTTATATTTTAAAAAGTCACATTTGGTGTGCGCCTTTTGATATATGAGGTGAAACAAATTACCACTTTAGATTTGTAACCTTAGTATTTTTTGGGCGCAAATTACACCATAAATCCCCCCCCCCCCCCCAATGTCTTTCTCACATTAGGTTCATTATTATAAAATCTTCATGGATGGAAAATCAGTTTCCTAAATACTTTACTGTTTCTCAATGTGCATTTGAATAAACCTGCCTTAGAACTACAGTAGAACAATCTTCCACTAGGTAACAGTGCTTTGTACTAAAAGTCATTAAGAGCAACATGTAATATTTTCACATGTACATCCCAAGGCAGGAATTCATGAAATATAAAGCATTTTCAAAGGAACAACACATTAGCTACTATTTATCAAGCTACAAGTGGATAATAACATCACCAAGGCCACTGGAAAAAATAATTATTGTGACATAGTGAGTCTACCTCAATGAAGGTCTCCATATTTGCATGTAAATGTGCAAAAAAGGTTTTTGGTGCAAAAACTGAACTTTAGTTACAGCTACTATTGCTGATGTGAAGCTCAAATTCTTTGTAAAACAGATCAGTCTATTCATTCCTTCCAACAAAGAATGGGAGGTAATGTGTGCTTTGCTTTCTATAGGCTTTATCTCCATAAAATAATATTTGCAGTGATAGACAGCTACAAATGCAATAGATGTGAAGAGTTAAAGAATTAACTGATTTAATACATTCTTATTCACAAAGAAACAGAATGTATCATGTGAAAATGGAAAGATTCCCCAAATTATTTAAGAAGTTTCTATTCTTTCTTCCTTTCTGCTGATAAAGCTACATTAACCCCTTCCCCAATCTCACAATATCCTGAAATCTCCTGATCAAAATCAGTTACTTCCATCCGTATGTATGAAACAACGTCTAGTCTATGCAGACACCAACAGAATACTGCAACAAACCCCTGTATGGTCCACCAGCTGGGACCCCTCCCATCCTAAACTCTTCCGCTCAACTCACTTCTCCCATTGTAATTCACAGGTCACGTAGCCGTGTCACTCCTTAGTTTATTCTATGCAGTCCTGTTCACCTCTGCTCCAACTTATATTTGGTTTACTAATCTCCAGATACCATCCTATAAACAACCTCTTCTGCCAATGAACCTTTCCTCATCTCCTCATACCTAGAACATTTCTCCTGTCTCCTTTCTTCTCTGGAATTCCATTTCTCATATCATCCACCAAATAATGCCCTACAAACTTGCATTGCTCTCTGATAACTCACTCCTTCTGACAACTATATAGTCTAGTGAAGATGCTTGTTCACCTACCCTTTGTATCTGGAACCTGTGATATAGATTGTAGGCTTATTCAGGGGGATTTGTCCTAACATTTAAGGAATCAATAAATTACTGTTAAAACAGTCAGTAAGGAACCACTGTGTCAACCAACAGATTTGACTGGGGACTGATAAATGAGTTATCCTGTCAGTCCCCTTGTTTTCACCCTTCATCCTGTACAGTAGTGTTGAGCGAGCACCAAAGTGCTCGTGTGCTCTGGCCGAACACATTGGTATGCTCGTTTGTTCTACCGAGCACAATGGAAGTCAACGGGAGAACCCCAGACACCCCCTTCTCAGAAGAGAAGAGGGTGTCTGGTTCATAAAAAAAGGTTAGAAATTAATGGAAACCCCATCAAAATGGTTTGGAAATGGCATTAAGAGGATAGCTGGATGCATCTTAGAATCATATTATGTATGACATACAATAGACAACCACACAAAGGCTATATGCCAAAAACCAGGTATGTGCAAGCCATAAATCTATCCAGGAGACAGATAACAGCCAGCATACCTTACAATGGCAGCCTTGTGCACTATAAGATATTCCAAACCAGCTCTCATCTGACTGAGAACCTGTAAACCTCAAAGTTACTTTGTATCTGTTGAATGGCATGGGTGGACCGGCACACCCAGATCAATATCATTAGGGTGACAAAATGTTTTCTGATTGTCCTAACATAATATTCAATAACCTTTATATACAGTTTTGTCATGCAAAAACAAATTTGCATAAATATGGGCATATGGAAAGACATGCAAATGAGCAGAATCTGCCTGGTTTTTCAGCTGTCATAAGACTATGAAAACCAATAGAGAGCACTATTAAGTTATGAACAGCGCCCTCTATGGGTTTCACAATCTTATGACAAGACAAATATTCTTGTCAGAAGACTATGAAACCAATAGAGGGCGCTGTTCATAACTCAATAGCGCCATCTATTGGTTTCATAGTCTTCTGACAAGAATATTAGACTGAGTCTTATGACAAGCTTATTAGTGTAGCCTTTTGCATGGAAAATTTGCGATCTATACTAGGATGATATCTGACACTGGGAAAGCTGGATAATAACTCAGTGATAAAATCTGACACTGGGAAATCTGGGTAATAACTCGCGATCTACACTGAGTTATTACCCAGCTTTTCCAGTGTCAGATATTTTCACTGACTTACTACACAATTATTACATAATATATGCTATAACACCATTTTTTAGAATATTACAAATATTTTAAAAAAAAACTAATATAGAGAAATATAGCGAATATGATCTCAGCGAATAGTCTTGTCATAACACTATGCTATTAATCATGACTCGTAAACAGCACCCTCTATCTGTTACATAATGTTATGACAAGACTATTTGCTGTTTTGAGTGAATAGTCTTGTCATAACACTATGAAACTAATAGAGGGCGCTGTTCATGAGAGATTCTGCTCATTTGCATGTCTTTCCCATATGCCATATTTATGCAAATGGGTTTTTACATGAAAAAACTGTATAGAAAGGTTATTAAATATTTTGTTAGGACAATCAGAAAACTATTTGTCGCTCTAATGATATTGATCTAGGTGTGCGGGTCTACCCAAGCCATCCAACAGATGCAAAGTAACTTTGAGGTTTACTGGTTCTCAGTCAGATGAGAGCTGGTTTGGAATATCTCATAGTGCACAAGGCTGCCCTTGTAAGGTATGCTGGCTGTTATCTGTCTCATGGACAGATTGGGCACATACCTGGCTTTTGGCATATAGCCTTTGTGTGGTTGTCTATTGTATGTCATACATAATAAGAGTCTAAGACACATCCAGCTATCCTCTTAATGCTGTTGCCAAACCATTTTGATGGGGTTTCCATAAATTTCTAACCTTTTATTATGAACCAGACACCCTCTTCTCTTCCAAGCAGGGGGTGCCTGGGGTTCTCCCATTGACTTCAATTGTATTAAATTGTATTCGAGCACCCAAATTATTCGGCCGAGCAAGCAAATCTGCCGAGCATAGCGATGCTTGAGCCGAATAGCAGTTCGGCCGAGCATGCTCGCTCAACACTACTGTACAGGAATCTGGACTTCATTGCAGGGGAAACACCAGGCCGCTAGCTCCTTGACTAGTCTATGTATGATTGACAGCTGTCTCATGGGGTCAAGAAACACAGATGCAGGTCACCAAGCAGTCAGGCAATAGCTTAGTCAGGGACAGGCCGATAACGATAACTGTGTTAACATTCTATCATCCCATCCTGGACACGCAATGGCACAATGCAGTACTCTAAGAATACATACAAAGTCAGACTGCAGTGCTCACCCGGCTGTTCAAGGGAGGCGCGGATAGACTTCAGGAACCAAGCGCCAAATGCAAAAAATCAAACAGAAGAAAATAATTGTTCACACCTGTTTTTACTGATATCTTTCTCTATTCGTCAGGTGAATACTTCTGTTTTTTGTCATGATAAGAGTCCACATTTTTGTGATCCTGAAACACGTAGACATGTATTTATTGTATGTCGGCTTTTAAGGCACGTATGTATTAAAGATTATCTTATCATGTCTAAGAATACATGCTCCAGATTTGATACTTCACAGAAAATACAAGTATTAACTGAAACAGTCATGTCTGGATTGCTGATAGGTCCTCTTTCACAATATTATATTAGAGAACTGAGACTTATTCATATTAGTCTCTAATTGTAATCAGCAAGTACCAAATCAAAGCTGCAGCTAAGGACAGTAGTGTACTGGAATACTACAGGGCACAATTTAACATATTTAATAAGAAACCAGCAGAGAGAGAAAGTTCAACTTTGTTAGACAATTAACATGCACATTTGCACTTTGAGATAATTTCAGCAGAAGATGAACAAAAGGAGACTTTGACATCACTTACGACCACATGGCAGAAAAAGTATGAAAATGATTGCCTTAGGCGTCTTTCACACGGGCGAGTTTTCTGCGTGGGTGCAATACGTGAGGTGAACGCATTGCACCCGCACTGAATCCGGACCCATTCATTTCTATGAGGCTGTGCACATGAGCGGTGATTTTCACACATCTCTTGTGCGTTGCGTGAAAATCGCGGCATGCTCTATATTGTGTGTTTTTCACGCAAGGCAGGCCCTATAGAAGTGAATAGGGCTGCGTGAAAATTGCAAACATCCGCAAGCAAGTACGGATGCGGTGCGATTTTCATGCACGGTTGCTAAGGAAATGATCGGGATGGGGACCCGATCTTTATTATTTTCCCTTATAACATGGTTATAAGGGAAAATAATAGCATTCCTAATACAGAATGCTAAGTAAATTAGGGATGGAGGGGTTAAAAAATAATAAACAAATTTAACTCACCCCATCCACTTGGTCGCGTAGCAGATCTCCTCTTCTTTCTTCAGGACCTGGGTAAAGGACCTTTGATGACGCCACTGCGCTCATCACATGATCCATCACATGTGATGAGCGCAGTGACTTCATCAAAGGTCCTTTACCCAGGTCCTGAATGAAGAAGAAAGAAGAGGAGATCCGCTACACGACCAAGTGGATGCAGTGAGTTAAATTAGTTTTTTAACTCCTCAATGGACATTTTACTAAGCATTCTGTATTAAGAATGCTATTATTTTCCCTTATAACCATGTTATGTTTACTAAAACATATTCGAGTTATATAATGGACATGGACATAAAGTCCAGACTTTTAGCTTTCATTTGAGGGCATCCACATTAAAATTGGAATGGGGGCGTAGGAGTTTCAGCTCCTTTACATGTGACACCCTGTTTTTAAAGGGACCAAAAGTAATTGGACAATTGACTCAAAGGCTGTTTCATGGGCAGGTGCGGGCAATTCCTTTATTATTTTATTCTCAATTAAGCACATAAAAGGCCTGGAGTTGATTTGAGGTGTGGCGCTTGCATTTTGAAGATTTTGCTGAGAACTAAACATGCAGTCAAAGGAGCTCTCCATGCAGATAAAACAAGCCATCCTTCATCTGTGAAAACAGAAAAAACCCATCCGAAGAAATGCTACACTATTAGGAGTGGCAAAATCTACAGTTTGGTACATCCTGAGAGAGAAAGAAAGCACTGGTGGCCTCAACGATGCAAAAACACCTGGATGCCCACGGAAGACAACAGTGGTGGATGATCGCAGAATAATTACTATGGTGAAGAGAAACCCCTTCACAACAGCCAACCAAGTGAACGACATTCTCCAGCATATAGGCGTATCAATATCCAAATCTACCATAAAGAGAAGACTGCATGAAAGTAAATACAGAGGGTTCACTGCACGGTGCAAGCCACTCATAAGCCTCAAGAATAAGAAGGCTAGATTGAACTTTGCTAAAAAAAAATAAAAAAAAACACATCTTAAAAAACCAGCACAGCACACTTCTGGAAGAACATTCTTTGGACAGATGAAACCAAGATCAACCTCTACCAGAATGATGGAAAGAAAAAATTATGGCGAAGGCATGGTACAGTTCAGGATCCAAAGCATACCACATCATCTGTAAAACACAGCAGAGGCAGTGTGATGGCTTGGGCATGCATGGCTGCCAGTGGCACTGGGTCCCTAGTGTTTATTGATGATGTGACATCTTCATAATACAGATGGAGAATGACCCTAAAAATGTAGCCAAAGCAACCCAGGAATTTACTAAAGCAAAGAAGTGGAATATTCTTGAATGGCCAAGTCAGTCACCTGATCTGAACCCAATAGAGCATTTCACTTGTTAAAGACTAAACTTCAGACAGAAAGGCCCACAAAAAAATAGCAACTGAAAACCGCTGCAGTAAAGGCCTGGCCGAGCATTAAAAATGAGGAAACACAGGGTCTGGTGTTGTCCATGAGTTCAAGACTTCTGGCAGTCATTGCCAACAAAGGATTTTCAACCAAGTATTAGAAACGCACATTTTATTTACAATTGCTTTAGTTCCTCACATTTTGATGCAATCATTTTGTTCAACCCACTGAATTTGAGCTGAAAGTCTGAACTTCCACTGCATCTGAATGGTCTTTTTCAAAATCCATTGTGGTAATGTATAGAACAAAAATTAGAAAAATGTTGTCTTGGTTCAAATACGTTTGGACCTAACTATACAATTCCCAAAACGTTGGAGTGCCATGTGAAATGTAAATACATGTAAAAAACAGAATTCATTTATTTGAAAATCCCGCCAAGGCCCATATTGTATTCACAGTAGAACATAAAACACATATCAGATGTTGAAAGATTTTATCATGTGATAAAAAAAAAAACTAATTTAACTCCATTTGATGGCAGCAACGAATCTCAAAAAGTTAGGACAGGAGCAACAAAAGGCTGGAAAAATAAGTGGTACTGATAAAAACTGGAGGATCAATTTGCTACTGGGTATAAAGAGTATGTTAGGATACTTTCATAATTGTGTTAAAGTTTTCCAGTATTGCGTTCCGTCCTCGGGGCTCAATACCAGAAAAAAACTGTTTTATCCTAATGCATTCTGAATGGAGAGCATCAGTTCAGTCCCTCTTACTTTGCCGGCATTAATTTACATTGAAGTGTATTAGTGCCGGCATTAAGTGTTCTGGCAAAACGGATCCGGCTTGCGCAGACCTTTTAAAAATGCAAAAAAAATTAAATACCGGATCCGTTTTTCCAGATGATACCGGAGAGACGGATCCAGTATTGCAATGCATTTGGGAGACGGATCTGCATCCGGATCAGTCTCACAAAATGCATCAATTTGCGTCCGGATTGCCGGATCCGGCAGGCAGTTCCAACGACGGAACTGCCTTCCGGAATCCTCTGCCTCAAGTGTGAAAGTCCCCTTAGAGAGGCAGAGTCTCTCAGAAGCAACTATGGGCAGAGGTTCAACAATATGCGAAAAACTGCATCTAAACATTGTGGAACAATTTCTGAAAATGTTTAAAATATTCAATATAAAATTTGAATGTCCCACCACCAACAGTACATAATATTATCAAAAGATTCAGAGAGTCTGCAGAAATTCATGTGCACAAGGCCAATGGTCAATACTGGATGCTTGTGTTCTATAGGACCTGCATTAAAAACAGGCATAATTGTGTTGTGGAAATCAGTGCATGGGCTCAGGAGCACTGTCAGAAATCATTGTCTGTGAACACAGTTCACTGGGGAATCCACAAATGCAAGTTAACGCTATATCATGCATACCCCTTACGTATTGCAGTATAGAGACTGTTGCGGGTCACTGCCTAGGGTGATCATGCAAGTAGGTAGGGATAGTGGGTCCGGGCAGTTTAGGGCTGCACTATCCCTGTTTATGTGCGACGGTAGTCGCCTCTTCCTGACACATTCCCCGGCCGTACCTAACTCTGCCTGTTGTTACACATTATGAATCCAGTCTGCGATTTAGCGTAACAAATGCAGTCTATCCTTGACAGTCTAGGACTTAACTTAGAGGGTCCATAATGAGGAAACTATTTGGGGGTCACCGGGCAGTACCTCGGCTGCCCTGTCTATAGAACCTAAGATCAAGCTTCCTGAAAAAAATGTTTTGCCTTTAAAGAGGGCTGAAAACTTTACTTTAGACTCTGGCCTTTTTCTTCTGATTTTGAACAGCTGGGAGTGGGGATAGTTATTTAACTGTTACAGGGAGACCCCAAGGAGTTGGTGTTTTCTCTTCCCTCTGATTCACCTGCTTTAGCCTTGGTTCACAATTTCTTTTCAGCCTTACAGTAGGCCTGTTGTTATATGATGAACTGGACAAAGCAGCCTATGCGGAGAGTAAATGAGTCAGTTTACAACAAGGTAGTCGCCCCATTGAGGAATACTGTGCATAATTTAGTAAATGGTGTGCACAACCCCGTGTTAAGGTGTCAGCTTCGTCGGGGGTGTTTCTGAAGAACTTACTGGTCTGCTACTCTAATCCCAATACCTTAGCTGTGACCATGACACTGATGCCCTTCACGTATTGCAGTATAGGGACTGTCATCCAGTTGTAGGTAACTGCCTAAGATGATCATTCAAGTAGGTAGGGATTGTGGGTCCAGGCAGATTAGGGCTGCACCATCTATGTTTGCGTGTCATGGTAGTTGCCTATTCCTGACACCTATATCAGGCAAGAATTGGACATTCCTCTCCTAAAACTCCAGCAATTGGTTTCCTCACTTCGCAGACATTTACACTCTGCTGTTAAAAGAAGAGGGGGTGCTGCACATGGCAGATATGGTCCGGTCCCAACTTTTTTGAGATGCGTTGCTGCCATCAAATTCTAAAGGAGTCAATTTTTTTTTCATGACATGGGGCAATCTCTCACTTTCAACATCCGTTATGTGTTCTAAAATCTATTATTAATAAAATATGTGTGCATGAGATTTGCAAATCATTGCAATCTGTTTTTAGTTATATATTGTAAGAAGGAACAAGGGGCCATCATTGACTGAAGATACGTGTCACCGAGGTTCCTGGCCTCGGTGAGGTAAGAACCGGGTTTTTCCCTGAAGTGTCAGTTTTGCAGTTGCAGTCTGACACTTCAGCTGTTAGTATGGTTGTAAAGCCGATCCGGGCTGGTTCTTATTGGGAGCAGCCAAAGAGCAGGGTGGGTGGCTGTTCCCCACGGTTCCAGGCCGGGTTTTGGCTGGGATATAAAAACCCAGACAGCACATTCAGCTGGTGTGGATTATCCTCCATGACTCAGAAGCTGTGGAGTCTGTGTCTTGAGAGCCGCATGCTGGGGAAACAGGCTTCTAAACCCTGCTGTGGACTGCGGGTGGAAAACTACTGACCAGGTGAAGTTTTTTTTGCACTGTGGACTTTGTGCGGTCTGAACACCGTTACTTTTGGTTTGTTTTTCCTATTGTGTGAATAAAACACTGAACTTTGCTTTACAACCTTCTTTTTGCCTCTGTACTGAGTCTGCTTACCCTGCCTACCAGAGCAAATCCATATATATATATATATATATATATATATATGTTTGTGGTCATGGCTTGCCTGTGACACGTGGGCTTCGAGACATGGTACCCTCTACCTGCCTGACTAACTAACTAAGTGGCTTGAGTTGTGCCGTAACCGCTGCGTAGGGGGAAAGCCTAAAGTGGACATACCCTGTAATGTGGACATACCCTGTTGCAATGGAACATTGGGTATAAGTGAGCTGCCGGCGCCCCTCCCACAAATACAGGCCAATGAATTGGCCTTCGCACTTGTGGTCATGGCTTGCCTGTGACGCGTGGGCTTTGAGACATGGTACCCTCTACCTGCCTAACTAACTAAGCGGCTTGAGTTGTGCCATAACCGCTGTGTAGGGGGAAAGCCTAAAGTGGGCAAAAACACTGCTATCGAACATCACCTGACAGTTTATTCCCAAACAACATTACATAACAAGACTCTCAAACGCGAGAGACACTTCACGATCGGGACAAGGTATGTACCTGTTGAAACATGAGGAGTGCTAGCGACCTAACTTCCAGATTACATGAGCCAGCACTTTATTCCTGGAGGTAGCCGAAGCAGCCCCTATCTGGAAAGAATGACCAAAAATAGATGCCGGGTTCAAACCTAAATTTGACACCAACGTGCGGACATGACTGACAAATTGGGAGGTAGTGAGCGGAGTTTTGGGAAACGGCAACAGAGGGCTGCAAGGGTCTCGGCAGGCCAAAGATGCCAGTAACTGTCTGAAAATGCGGACCGGGCACCATGTCATTGGGAAAAATTTGGCTAGTGCTTGAAGTCTGGTTTGAGAAGTTTTGGTGACCGGCAAGGACAGTGTGTATCCACCAGAGCACGGGCCAAGCTGGGCGATCCTGAGGTAGCTGCTGCTGCTGGAGGCAGTACACGTGAACTCGCCTGGCCTCAAAAACCTGTAGAACCCTAAGTAAATGGCAGCCTTGGAGCACGAGACTGGGGAGTGTACCAAAAGGGGCTCGGTCTAGTATATCGGATAAGCCCCTGAAGACTTCTCCAGTGATGGCTTGTCGTCGTGGTTGGCTTGTCACGTGGCAGTTACCAAGGCCCTTCAGGGCTGCCTTAACATGTGAATGGAAAATAGGGACTCCGACTCCGGGTTGTTGATGAATGTTGAGAAATGTTGAACGCCTGCCAGGTAGGACCTGACGGTGTTGTGTGAGAGTTTCAGATCTGAATAGCAGTACCCTATAAAGGCCAAAACATAACCAATGAAGCTAGTACTCTTAAGGATACTTTGCTTGGAATGTGAGGAACTTGTTCCAATATTTCTTATAAGTCCTGGCCGTGTTAACCGAAAGAGACCTGGCTACCAGGGCATGTGCCGTAACTATGTGACTAGTCAATCCAGAATCAACTGTGAGTGAGGAGGTAATACGGCCCCTACGTTGTCGATTTCTGGCATGACCTGTTGCAAAAGGGAAAAATTAGCCCATGACAGAACATCAACCTCCACATTACTGGGTACCCCTGATATGGGAACAGCAATAGCGGAAATTACACCACAATAGCCAAACTAGTTTCCTGGTAAAGGACACGACTAGTGGGTATTTGGATCTACCTGTTAAAATATCCACCGTAGCTGCATTATCAGAGACTATGGTGACTGTGGAATTGGACCATGAACTACTCCATACGTACGCCGCGGCCACTATGGGGTATAGTTCAAGCAAGGCTGAAGACTTGAGAAACCCCAGGATCTGTCTGACTTCCTCTGGCCATGTACCGGCCAGCCGGTGGGTGCCGGAAATGGCTGCAAAACCTATACTATACTAGCATCGGGAAAAAAAAACACAGGAGATGAACTGGTAGCTGAGGGGATGAAAAAGGAGATCCCATTCCAGTAGCTCAGGAACTGATCCCACATGACTACATCTGCTACAGCCTGAGCGTCTAGCTGAACCGGGCTGTGCTGCTGTTGAGCCGCAGGAAGAAGAGCTAACAGACGGGAAATGAATGATCTTCCCTGTGGAATAATGCGCATGGAAAGGTTTAGCATCCCTAGCAATGACTGTAACTCCGCCTTTGTTGATACTCTCGTGACTGTGAATCTGTGTATGACTTCCCTGATCCGGATCAGTTTATCTTCCGATAAACTGGCTAACATGTTGACGGAATCTAGTACGATACCCAGGTAAGTGATCACCATGGATGGGCCTTTAATTTTCTTAGGCGACACTGGCACGCCTAGCTGGGAAACTACTACTCGTAGGGTGTCCAGATCCTGGGGTGTGCGCCCTGGGTATTCAATCAGCAGAAATTCATCCAGATAGTGAATAACATGACTGCAGTTAAACTTGACTTCCAACACCCAGTGCAGGGCCTGAGTGAACTGGTCAAATAGCCAGGGGCTACTCTTGGAGCCAAATGTCAGTTTGGTGGAGAAATAATACAGGTTCTTCCATTTGATACCATGCCACTGCCAGAGCGCAGGCATGATGGGAAGTAGTTTTAAGGCATCTGATATGTCTGCCTTGGACAGACGAGCCCCAGGCCCTGCCTGCATGATGATGGCTATGGCCCGATCTATGGACGAATACTTCATACTCACTTCTTCATATGGCATGAGGGAATTGAGGCTGGAAACATGAGAGGCATGCAGGGCCTCTCCTTCTTGCTGAATTTACCTGTGACTACCCCCACCGGGTTGACCCGCCAGTGGTCGAACGGGGGAACCGAAAAGGGGCCTATGAGAAACCCTTTCTCTAATTCAGCCTCTATCAACCTGTCCGCTGTTGTGAGGACTCTCACCGCGGACTGTAAGTTTTTACACTCATACGTGGCTTCAGTCAGCATGATTAGACCTATGTGGAAACCTGCGACCAGGAAATCAACAAATACAGTGTTATGATGGCCTTGGAGGCACGAGTATAAATAAGCATACATGGCGCAGACGGCATTGACTGTAGCGGCAAGTGGAAAAGTTCAAGTTATTGCAGATTTGGGATCGGCCTAAATGCTTGATGGGGCGACCTAGCTTATCCACCGCACTAGTGTTGCTGTGAGTACTGGATGGACCTGCCGGATGGACCTACCGTCCGATCCAGCGTTAGCATTGTGGCACCATTCTGATGTGTGGGAAATAGACTGGCACAGTGCGCATGACGGGGCTTTGAGACCAGCAAAGTGCCTGCAAAAGATTTCGGTATCAATATTGGCCCAATTCATGTTGAACTGGAACTGACTAAGAGCAGCTGCCGCTTTTGCTGAAAAAGAACGATGATAATCATAGAATGCGGCACCACCATATTTGTGCACCAAATCTGTGATTTTGTAGAGGTAAAGATCTAACTCTTCCCTCCTATCTGGACGGACAGAGCATATTACGTCCCTGTATAGGCTGAATGCCAGTACAAACTCTGGGATGGTTAGCTTCCTGTTGAGCCTGTGGTCTCGACCTTTGAGAAACACTGAGACGTCACGGCAAGCGATGACCTTGATCTCTGTGAGATCTTGCGTGGCTATCAAGAGGGAGGCAAGATTCACGTCTCTGCCCTCGAGGATATCTTTTTTTATTGGTGGCCGGAATGAAATGTGCTGGAGTGAAAATTGGCATGGGGGACGTTGTACCTGAACAACCGGCAGCCCTATGTGTCCCCTCATGTGTCCTAAACTGCGCACATAACTGGCTTTGTGTGTAAAGTATTTTACTACTGTGTGAAACAAGCTCTCTCCTATTGATAAAATGGCCAGCCTCTGCACTCACTTTCACTATGAACGCTCCTGCTTCCTGAAGTGGGAGGAGCGTTACTAAGTGACGTCAGTCACGCGCCGGCCGGCCGGCCAGCTCGCTTCCGCTCGCTGCAGTGCATTCATCGTGAAAGTGAGTACAGAGGCTGGCCATTTTATCAATAGGAGAGAGCTTGTTTCACACAGTAGTAAAATACTTTACACACAAAGCCAGTTATGTGCGCGGGGCCCCTTCATATATAATCGCAGCATTTTCGGGTCGGTCAAATCGCCATATCGCATTTGGCGATTATCGCGATTCGATTCTTTTTTCGATATATCGTGCAGCCATAACATTATATATATATATATATATATAAAATAAATGAAGACACCGCAGCACATCCGTTGGTGAAAAAGAAAGTGTGGACCTTTATTCAACCATACGACGTTTCGGTCCGGTTGCTGGGACCTTTCTCAAACCTTGGCTTGAGAAAGGTCCCAGCAAGCGGACCGAAACGTCGCATGGGTGAATAAAAGGTCCACACTTTCTTTTTCACCAACGGATGTGCTGCGTAGTCTTCATTTATTTTGTATCATACACCTTGGTAAGGTGTTATTATCGCTGGCACCCAATCATTTATCACAAGGTGTGCTGCCCTGAACTTCTGTTATTATATATATATATATTTTTTTTTATTTTTTTATTTTTTTTTTCTTTAAAAAATGTTGTAATTTTTTTTAAAATTATTTTTCTTCTTTTTTTAACCTTTAGCCTGCGCCCACGCACGCTGTATAGGACGACAGATAGTTGAAAAGGACAACTGAAAGGTGATCTGAAAGGAGAAAAGGTGTGCTATGACTACCCCAACTGATTAAGGTAAAGTGCAGCTGCTGAGATCGGTGACAGAATGGTTGATGGCAGGCTATAACTGCAGGCAGTGGTGGCTAGCAGATAAAACCTGACAAACTGCCAGCCCCTGCTGAGTGGTAGGGGGCCACGGGTTACTCAGGAGTGGGCCGTAGTGCATGTAACATCCCACGTAAGCGACCCAGGCGTTTAGATGCCTGCCGAGCACGAAATGACAGAGAACATAGTAGCCGAGCGCATGGTGGCATAACGCATAAGGGCAGGCCACAAATCACCATGTATATGTCTGACGCGTGCACAAACTTTAGCAGCAAACACATGCCCCCCCAGCACATGTGTAAAACATTGTTGTATGTTATGTCACCGACTGTAGCGTTGCATCTGGCACTAGCTTCCACTCAAAGCATCCACTCAATTAAACTGGTAGGTGCACCTCAGATTAGAGCCTACACATGCTTTACAGAGATCAAGTATCAGACACATCTCAACATCATCTATTCAGAGGATCAGGCCTTTATGGTTAAATTGCTGCAAATAAGCCACTACTGAGAAACATCAAACAGAAGAAGAGAATTGCTTGGGCCATTAAACACAAGGAATGGAAAGCAGACCTGTGGAAATCTTTACTCTGGTGTGATGCCATGATGGAGGGGGGGGGGGGGAATAATTGACGCAAAGGGGGTGATGACGTGACATGTGAGGGGGGGCCCTTATTGTTTTCCGCCCCAGGGCCCCATTTCACCTAGAACCGGCCCTGGTGACACTGTTGGGGATTTATTTAAAATTCAAGGCACACTTAACCAGCACAGCCACCATAGCATTCTGCAGCGAAATGCCATCCCATCATATTTGGGCTTATTGGGACTATCATTTGTTTGTCAAGAGGACAATCACCCTAAACACACCTCCAGTCTATGCAAGGGCGATTTGGTCAGGAAGGACAGTGGGGTGGTGCATCACACTACATGGCATGTACAGCCATCTGACCTTAAAATGGTAAAGCGGTTGTTCCCTGAAATATATTCAACATTTTTCAAACCATCATTTGGATCTGAATACTTTTGTAATTGCATGTAATTTAGCATAGATAATGAGTTATTCACTGAAATGTGTATAGTGCCATCGCTGTTTGCCCTTTTTCTAAAATTCTATGTCCAGCTTACCGAGGCTTACATACATGCTTCCTTCATTTCCATCCTTCAACTACCACCAGCTGCAGCAAAAAGGGCATGCCCCCTGAGAAAAGACATGCCCACTGCGAGCTTGAAATAAATCTAGCAGAGCAATTGCATTAATAAATTGGCAGATCTCTGGATCCATATGAGGTACAAGGTTGGTTATCAGTTTCTTAGAAAGAGACTGACATGTACTATATGATAGATGGTTTTTATTTTTACATTACTCATGAGATAACCTCTTTAACCTAAATGAGATGGTTTGGGATGAGATGGGCAGAGAATCAGCCATCAAGTGCTCAGCACCTCTGGGAAATCTTTCAAGACTGTTGGAAAACTATTCCAGGTGACGACTTCACTAAGCTGACTGAGATGAAGAATGGCAAGGGTGCACAAAGCTGTCATCAAATCAAAAATATAGAGTTTTGTTAGCCCTTGCTTTGTTAAAATGGATTAAAATGGAAAATTTGCCAAAAAATAGCTGTTTTGGCACAGTTTTTTATTATTTTTTTTGACTGTGTTCATTTGAGGGGTTAGGTCATGTGTTATTTGTATAGAGCAGATTCTTACGGACGCGGCAATAGCTAATATATCTACTCTTTTACATTTATTTAGGTTTTACACTAGAATATCTTTTTTTAAACAAAGACAAAAACATTTTAGTATCTCCATAGTCTGAGAGTAATTTTTTTTTTTTAGCCAATTGTTTTAGGTAGGAGCTCATTTTTTGCGGGATGAGACGACTGTTTTATTGGCACTATTTTGGGCTGCATATGACTTTTTGATCACTTGCTATTAGGCCTGCAAGATATATCGCCAAAGCAATCGTATCACGATAATCGACGATTGCGATATGGCGATTTGGCGAATCGCTGCAATTACCTATACACAGAGGGAGGAGGGGCTGGGGGCCGGCATCTGTAGCTCACTGTTGTATAATATTATCTAACATGTAGGCATTGTTAAAATATAATAATCCTGTATAATCCAGCTGTATTACTTACAGTTAAGTTCGGTAGAATAGAGGAGGGAGGAGGCAGGCCGGGAGGGTGGGCGGGTGGCGCGTCATTCACTACGTAATACACCCACTTTATGATTGAAGCAGGCAGCGTGATGTAGTGAGTGACGCACCTCCTGGCCTGCCTCCTCCCTCCTTTCTTCTACGGAACTTAGCTGTAAGTAATACAGCTTGATTACACAGGATTATTATATTTTAACAATGCCTACAGGTTAGGTAATATACAACAGTAAGCGGGCCGGTGCATTAGAATACAGGGACTGCACCAGTCCCCACTGTCATTCCTAATACAGATGCCGGCCCCCAATCCCTTCACACTGCAGGGACACTATTAGGCTGAGTTCACACGGGCGAGATTTCCGCGCGGGTGCAATGCGGTAGGTGAACGTATTGCACCCGCACTGAATCCGGCACCATTCATTTCTATGGGGCTGTGCACATGAGCGATTTTTTTCACGCATCACTTCTGCAATGCTTTAAAATCGCAGCATGCTCTATATTCTGCGTTTGTAACGCAGGACAGGCCCCATAGAAATGAATGGGGCCTGAGTGAAAATCGCAAGCATCCGCAAGCAAGTGCGGATGCGGTGCGATTTTCACTCATGGTTGCTAGGTGACAGTCTATTCACTGTATTATTTTCTCTTATAACATGGTTATAAGGGAAAATAATAGCATTCTGAATACAGAATGCTTAGTACAAGGGCAATTGAGGGTTAAAAAAATAAAAAATAAATTAACTCACCTTGTCCTCTTCATCGCGCAGTTCCCGGTCTGGTAGATGAGCTGTCGGCTAAAGGACCTTTGGTGACGTCAGATCACATGCTCCAATCACATGGTACATCACCACGGTGATGTACCATGTGATTGGAGCATGTGATCTGACGTCACCAAAGGTCCTTTAGCCGACAGCTCATCTACCAGACCGGGAACTGCGCGATGAAGAGGACAAGGTGAGTTAATTTATTTTTTATTTTTTTAACCCTCAATTGCCCTTGTACTAAGCATTCTGTATTCAGAATGCTATTATTTTCCCTTATAACCATGTTATAAGGGAAAATAATACAATCTACACTACAACTAACCCAAACCTGAACTTCTGTGAAGAAGTTCGGGTCTGGGTACCACAGTCGGTTTTTTATCACGCGAGTGCAAAACACATTGCACCCGCGTGATAAACACTGAACATCGGAACGCAATCGCAGTCAAAACTGACTGCAATTGCGTACCCAATCGCGCGGGTTTGCCGCAATACACCGGGACGCATCCGGACCTAATCCGGACACGCCCGTGTGAACCCAGCCTTATGGGGGGGGAATCTGTGGATGGCACATAGCATAAGATGCTATATATGTGTAATTCACAGATGGCCCCATCACAGTGCCATCCAGAGATCCCCCATTACAGTGCCATCCAGAGACCCCCCATAACAGTGTGTCATCCACAGATCCCCCCATAACAGTGTGTCATCCACAGATCCCCCCATAACAGTGTGTCATCCACAGATCCCCCATAACAGTGTGTCATCCACAGATCCCCCATAACAGTGTGTCATCCACAGATCCCCCATTACAGTGTGTCATCCACAGATCCCCCATAACAGTGTGTCATCCACAGATCCCCCATAACAGTGTGTCATCCACAGATCCCCCATAACAGTGTGTCATCCACAGATCCCCCATAACAGTGTGTCATCCACAGATCCCCCATAACAGTGTGTCATCCACAGATCCCCCATAACAGTGTGTCATCCACAGATCCCCCATAACAGTGTGTCATCCACAGATCCCCCATAACAGTGTGTCATCCACAGATCCCCCATAAGGCTACTTTCACACTAGCGTTCGGGTGTCCGCTCGTGAGCTCCGTTTGAAGGGGCTCACGAGCGGACCCGAACGCAGCCGTCCAGCCCTGATGCAGTCTGAATGGAGCGGATCCGCTCAGACTGCATCAGTCTGGCGGCGTTCAGCCTCCGCTCCGCTCACCTCCGCACGGACAGGCGGACAGCTGAACGCTGCTTGCAGCGTTCGGGTGTCCGCCTGGCCGTGCGGAGGCGTGCGGATCCGTCCAGACTTACAATGTAAGTCAATGGGGACGGATCCGTTTGAAGATGCCACAATATGGCTCAATCTTCAAGCGGATCCGTCCCCCATTGACTTTACATTGAAAGTCTGGACGGATCCGTCCAAGGCTATTTTCACACTTAGCTTTTTTTTGCCATTTTAATGCAGACGGATCCGTTCTGAACGGAGCCTCCGTCTGCATTAATATGATCGGATCCGTTCAGAACGGATCCGATCGAACGCTAGTGTGAAAGTAGCCTAACAGTGTGTCATCCACAGATCCCCCATAACAGTGTGTCATCCACAGATCCCTTCCATAACAGTGTCATCCACAGATCCCTTCCATAACAGTGTCATCCACAGATCCCTTCCATAACAGTGTCATCCACAGATCCCTTCCATAACAGTGTCATCCACAGATCCCCTCCACAGTTCCCTTAAAATATCACATTGCGTATCGTTATCGCAATTTTTAGGGCCCAAATCGCAATCGCACAAAATTCCCATATCGTGCAGCCCTACTTCCTATTACACTTTTTGTGATGTAAGGAGATCTGAGGGGTTAGGTCATGTGGTATTTTTATAGTTCAGGTTCTTTCGGACGCAGCAATACCTAATATGTATACTTTTTTCATTTATTTTAGTTTTACAAAATAATATTTTTGGGAAAAAAATTGTTTTACTGTCTTTAAAGTCTGAGAGCCATTTTTTTTGTGGTTTTTTTGTGGGCGATTGTCTGAGGCCAAATATAATTAAAATTAGGGAAGGGGATTATAAATTTAGTACTCCATGGAAGTGTGGTACTCCCTGAAGCAACCGTCAATGCAGAGGCCCGGATAATCTGCGCACGTGTCACACTGAGTGGTGGTGTCCTTCCGTATCCCCCTCCTGTGATACACTCTGCACTTTTTTGGGGACTGTCCCTTCTTTCCAGTATGGCGTTATATGGCTTGAGGACTTGATCAGAGAGATCAACTCCTCCCATATAACGATTATAGTCCACGATACAATCGGGCTTGAGGACCGTTGCCGCGGTGCCTTGCACAGGGACACAGGTGATGCCGTTACCGTGAATTGTGGACAGTACAAGGACATCCATCTTGTCCTTATATCTGACCAGCAACAGGTTTCCACTGGTAAGGGCACGGGTCTCCACCCTGGGGATAGGTAACTGGAGGGGGTGGGTAGGGAGGCCACGTTGATTTTTCTGCACCGTCCGACAAGCGGACATGGATCTGGCGGCGAGGGACTGGAACAAGGGGATACTAGTATTAAAGTTATCTATGTACAGGTGGTAACACTTATCTAGCAGTGGGTGCGTAAGGCTAACACCTAGAGTGGGGGGACATTCTAAGGGTTCAATACGGGAATCTCGCCCCTCGTACACACAAAACTTGTAAGTGTACCCTGAGGTACTTTCACAAAGTTTGTACAGCTTCACGCCATACCTTGCCCGCTTAGAGGGAACATACTGGCGGAAAATGAGTCTCCCCTTGAAAGCAATGAGAGACTCATCAACAGCGACCTCCCTTCCAGGTACATAGGCCTCCAAAAATTTGGCCCGAAGTGATCGATGACCGGCCTGATTTTGTACATAATGCAGGCATTTCCGAATGGCCTCAAAACGGGAACGTGTCATGGCCATACAGTAGAGTGGGGTCTGGTAGAGGACATCCCCACTCCAGTAGTGCCTGACACTGGGTTTTTTGACTAGGCCCATGTGCAGCACGAGGCCCCAAAATGTCCTCATCTCAGCTGCACTGACCGGGGTCCAGCCACTGGACCTAGCCAAAAAGGAGCCCCGGGTGTTGAGCAATGAACTGTTGGACGAACAAGTTTGTTTGCTCCACCATCAGATTCACAAAGAGGTCACTGAAAACAAAACTAAAAAAAGTCATATTCAGTGAAGCCCACTGTGGGAATCTGGATTCTTGGTTGGCCAACAAAGTCAGGAATCACGGGCTCAAAATCCTCTGGGGTACACCGGACAAGTTCACCGGTAGGGGGCTCAGGTGGACTTATCTGGTGGGCCGGAAAACTAGTACGAGCCCCAGGGCGGTTCATACTAGTGTGGGCCACAGGGTCCCTGGCATAGGGGTCCCCTTGCTCCGCTGCCTTGGGGGCTCATCATCATCACTAGATGATGAGGAGGACATGGATGACAAGAGGTCATCCTCGTCCTCACTGGGGCTCTCGGAGTCGGAGGCAAGCAGGGCGTATGCCTCCTCGGCCAAAAAAGTCTGGTGGGCCATAGGGGAGTGTGTGTGTGGGGGGGGGGACGGGGACGGGTGTTGACGTTCACTACCCTAACCCACCATAAACCTAAGAGAAAAAATTTATAAAACAAAATATAAAAAAATGAAAGCCTCAAAAAAAAAAAAGAAGAAGAATTCAAACTCGCTGATCAGCGGTCCGAAGCTGATCAGCGGTGGGATGGGCGGACGCTAAGAGTGGCGGCCACAGGGGGGGAGGGCAGGGGGGCAAGTTGCAGCATCCCTGGGGGGTCTAGGGTCGCACGGCTTAGTCTGGACCCCAGACACCGGATCAGGGTGAAGCCCAAAAATAAAACTTTTTTTCCCTTAAAGTCTCCCTGCCTAATCTAATCTTTCCCTAAACCTGTCCCTGCAAACTTTGGTGGCTCACGTGGGGGTGATGGGGGTGCTGTGCTCACTGATGGATAGAAGCAGTGTGAAGGAGGAGAGCAGAGCTGGGGGAAGTTAACCCCCGCCCACCCGTCCAGCCAATAGGATGTGATCCTGAGAGGTGATGTCACCGCCACCTCTCAGGATCAAAGAATGGTGATTGGTGAATGACCCGAAATCGCAGCAAACCGCAGGTCTGAATTGCGGTCTGCTGCTCGGCAGAAAGGAACCCAGTACATCACTGAGTCTTGGAAACACAGCACCTCGGGCTGAGAGTTGGAGATTTGAAAACTGGGCATTAGAAATGTCGGGTAAAGGTATGACAGGCACGACTGCAACATTTAGGGCATTTGTCGTACACATACTACAATCTTCCTAATCACGGACAACCCCTTTAAGTGCAGTATCTACAACAACAGTAAGTGTCCTTCAAAGCGCTTAATTGAAGGGAATCTCTCATCAGTTTTTTATTGCCTTATCGGAGGGCAGCACAAACTGGTAACAGATACCCTGGGTAAAATGCTGAATCACTTACTTGAGTTGTCCTAGTCAGGTTGCTAAAATCTGTATTGAACAGCTCCAGCATGAACATAGCTTTTGAGCTGTTTAATACACAGCGTGCACTGGAGAGTCCTCGTGTTCATCAGCTCATGAATATGAAGACTCTCTGGTGCACGCTGTGTGCTTTGCTTGTGCTGGAGCTCTTCCAATACAGATTTTAGCAACATGACTGGGTAACTAGGAAAAGCTGAGAAGCTGAGAGGTCAAGAATAAGGCATTCATTTGGGAACCTTTTCATTCTCCACTATACTGACATCTGCTCCCATTATTTCATGTAAATGAGTCCTGGATTGTCCCTCCTTGAAGAAGTTCAAAATGATTTCCATGGAATATTACTCTCTTCAGCTCCCGCTACACACCTTGACGGTGCAATCGTAAACTACAAGACTGAGAATAAGGAACGTTCGGTAAATTAAACAAGAACTCCAATAATGCAAATTTAAATCTCTAGAAACACAGTTCACATATAAAAGACAGTAATCAGTTTGGATTACTACTTGCTAAATCTAACAAGTGTGGTGAGAAAACAACTAATTATGAATTTAGAAATATAGTATGCACTTTTAAGAAATTGTTAATTATATCTGCTGGAGAGCAAAATTGTTCCGCTAACAGAATTCTATTTCAATCTGATCACTTGTTTTTTGTTTGTTTTTTAGTTTTTTTATTTCAAAATGCAATTGTGCTTGTCCGTTCCACTTCTCTTTCATTTGAATAGGAGGCAGGGATAATGGCATTTGAAGCAGGCAGGTGTTGTCCTTGCTTCAATATACGGATTCTATTTCCCAGGGAGACAGGTTTCATTTCATTATATCACAAGCTTATTATAATACTGTGATTAGGACGCACTGGAAAGCCTGCAAAGTCGGTATATCTCTAGGCAAGTTTGCAGATTGTCCTTGTAGACACTAAGAATTATATGCAGCAAAAAAGATTCATTGCTCAAGGAAAACAAGGCTTCAAAGCTTCTCAAATCCTGTCTAAACAGAAAATAAAGATTGCCATGGGTCTATGCTTACTAGGTAAGAGTCCTATAAGACAGAAGATGTGGCATTTGATGTATGTGTCTGTGTGAGACAAAGAAACACTAACACTTTTCACTCAATATTTTACAGAAAGCGATGCCTAGTATAATATATGCAGAAAGAAGGGACGGAGCATCCCTACACCACAGATATGACTTCTGTGAGGTCCTAATAGACTATGGAGGACTTTTCTTAATCTATTTACACCACTTTTGAGATTGAAATAGGTAGCAAGTTTTGTCACACGCCATTTGTGAGATAAAATTGGTGACTTTTCTCCACTCACTGCACTTTTCCAAAGTGGCAAGAAAAGGACACGTGGTTTGGGGAGGATAGTGGGCAGCCGGCAGGCCTGGCTCATGTATCATTTTCCATGCTGGTTTTTGCCATGGAAAATGGCTTCAATCTACGCCAACAATAGGGTCGGCGTACAGTTAAGTCTCTTGCACAGCCTGCCAGATGAAGCACCAGCAACGCAGAGAGAATTGAGGCCACTATGGAAAACGCTCATCTTAATAAATGTCCCCTTCTGAAACTGAACACAAAGTTGGATACAGGCATCTGATTCTCTGTCAACATATATATATATATATATATATATATTTATATACACACACACACAAGTAAAACTATAAGGTGCCTCTATATATTAGACAAACATTGGTCGATTAAAACTGGGCTTCCTATTCAAGCAAAGCGGTGAAGCAGTCATATTTACACTGTTCTCCGCTACAATCAAGATGGCATTGGGTTAAAGGTGTTTTCGGAGATTTTTATACTGATGACTTACCCTCTAGATAGGTCATCAGTATCTGATCGGTGGGGTCCGACACCCGGGACCCTTGCTGATCAGCTGTTTGAAAAGGTCCTGGCTCTCCTGTAAACACCACAGCCTTTTCTGTTATTCCTAGGACGAGTGACGTCACGTTCATCATTCACGTGGCCTAGGAGCAGCGTAGCTCCATTCACTTCAATGGGGCTGAGAGTAATACCAAGCACAGCCGCTGTACAATGTACGACACTGTGCTTGGCAAACTGAGAGAAGGCAGTGGTGCTCACATGAGTGCCGATGCCTTCTCAAAACAGCTGATCAGCAGGAGGTCCCGTGTGTCGGATCCCCACGATCAGATACTGAAGACCTAGGATAGGTCATCAGTGAAAAAAATCTCAGAAAACCCTTTTAAACAATGAAGAGGACCCAGCACTTGCATGAGTGTTGCAGCCTCTTCGAACAGCTGATCGGCAGGAGGTCCCGTGTGTTGGACCCCCACGATCAGATACTGATGACCTAGGATAGGTCCCAAAGAAAGGAAACATTTTTGAGAGGCTTCCATGTGGTAATAAACCTGGGAATCACATATCTACCATGTATTGCTGTCAGCAGACCCTTCCTGAGAGCAGAAGTTGCAAAGAGAATGGATCTGGCATGTTGGATTCCAACATGACCTATGCTTCGTTCTCACAGGATACATCCTTCGTTCTCACAGGATACATGCTGCTGCTAGTAGCTTATCCCCTTCTCTCCGCTGAGAACACATGCAGACAACTGAGCTGACCATGCATGTGTAAGGGAAACTGAGAGAATAGCTGTACGACAGCTAAGGTGTATGGCCACCTTTTAAAAGGCTTGTTGTTTTAAAGTTACAAATTGTGCTACAATTGCAGACCACCAAAAAAAGTGTAAAAAAGTAATTGACTGCAGTGACTAAAAGTTTAAATTTATTAATACTGTTAACTCCATCTCTGAATTTTAGGACTTAGTAACCAAGCAATTTTTATTTTTATTTTTTTCTTGTCAAGTTCCAAGAGTTTTCACTTTTCCAATGATGTAGTGCTTGGATCTTGCGGGACAATTAGTGGTTTTTAATGGCATCATTTTGGGGCACACATAACTTACTGGTTAACTTTCATTAATTCTTTCTGGGAGGGGGATGGGGGAAAAAAAAACACCAATACTGCCACAGAGTGTCTACGTTGCAAATTATGCAACATTCATTTTGCAGCAAAATTTACACCACAGCTTTACTCTCTGGGTCAGTAGGAGTACAAGCTATACCAAATAAATATAGTTTTTAAATTGTACTACTTTTGCACAAAAAATCCCCTTTAATGACAAAAAATTCAATATTTTTGCATAGCCGCATCCGAAGACCCATAAATGTTTTATTTTTTGCCCTACAGAGATGTGTGAGGGCTTGATTTTTGAAGGACTTTTAATTAGTATGATTTTGGGGTACATAATACTTTGTGATCGCTTTTTATTCCACTCTTTTGTGGCGAATATGCAAAATACAGCAATCATGGGATTATTAGAATATTATTTTTTAACTGCATTCACCATGCGGAATAAATTGCATTATAATTGTGCTGTGTGTGTCGTTACAGATGTAACAATACAAAATATGAGGAGGGGTTTTTATTTTTCCCATTAAAAAGCAATGGTAGTGGTCACTTGCAGTATCCCAGCAAGTCACTATGTATGCATGCCACCAGCACTGTGACGTGCACAGTGACATACAGGTAAATAGAACATCCACACTGCAGACAATCCCTGTCTACCAACGAGGACAGTGATTGGCTGCAGCGCTGATGTTCCATTTACCTATAGGTCACTATGCACATCACAGTGTTGGTGGCATGCATGCACAGTGACTTTTCGGGATACTCTAAGTGACCACTGTAACCAATCACTATCCTCAATGGTATTGTCCATTTACATGACCGTAAGGGCTCTGTGCCCGTATTGTGGAACCACAAACCCATTGACTTGAATGGGTCCGTATTCCGCAAGATATGGCCAAAGATAGGACATGCTCTATCTTTTGGAAAACAGAGGAACGGATTGGAAGCACTTCCGTGGGCTTTCAGGTCTGTGTCTCGGCACAGCAAAAGCTAGGACATGTCGTATTTTGCCGTATTTTGTGGATCGTGCACCCATTCAAGTCAATGGGCACCGCAATACAGGATTCACAGGGTCGGTGCCTGTGCATTGTGGACCGCTATTTGTGGTCCACTGCATCTGCACAGAAACCTTGTGGTCCTGTGAATGGACCACTAGACAGATGAGAACAGCGATTGGCTGCAGAGGTCACTTCACCGCTACTGTTTGTAAACAGCAGCAGCAGAACAATGGCGCTGGAGAATAGTATAAGTATAATATGTTTTTTTTTTATTTCTAAGCAATTTATGGCATTATCCAAGATTTTTATTTATCTTGGAAAACCCCTAATCTGCCCTAGTATATTTGCTGCCTGTAACAAAATACAGTACAATGCTTTGAAATTCCACGGTTTCTAAGAAAATTTGCCATTGAATCCTGTTCTTAAGCAGTTGTAAATACGACCCTGTATTTTATTTTCCTGTTCTGGTGACTCATTTTGTCCTCTTTTCAAGTAGTGGGCGCCTCCGTATGAAAGCTTTAGCTCCTTGGCAATCTGTTGTATACAAGAGCCTTCATAGCACAACAATAGGCTAATGGTGTTTCTTGTTAAACCTGTTTTCTTTTCATCTTTCCTGAATCCAGAATAGAAAATTAGAAATGCCAGTGTATTATATACCTTGCAAGCAAGGATAATTAACCCTACTAACACAATTTCAAAACTTTCTTTGAAATGATCATCTATGGTGTACCCTCACAGATGAACATTCTTTCATTTCTTGGTACAAACTTCTGTAATGTTACTTTCATATTTATAGAGGTTTGAGTACATTTTTCTAATACATAGCTCCAAATTAATGTTTTTACACGAGAGTGGAATAAATTCACAAATTAATGTTTCTACTTGTGGCGGCAGGCAGAATTTTATTATTTAACTCTGTGCTGGCTGTTGAAAATCTGTAGATAATACATTATAAATCAGTTCACGCAGTAAGAGACATGCAACAGTACTAATAACTTAATAATATTCCTAATCCCTTGGAACCGTAAACAATTTTCATTTTTTGTTGTTCTTCCCTTCTTGCTTTCCAAGAGCCATAATATTTGTTACTTTTTTGGAGGAAAAGTTGCACTTTTTAATGGCATTCCTAAATATTTCATACAGTGTATCGGGAGGCTGGGGAAAAAAAACTAATGAATTTGGTGGAATTGGAAAAAACACCATTTCACCACAGTTTTGCAAGTTTTGTATTTACAGCATTCAATGGGGGTTAAGAACGCCTGGATCGTAGGTAGTATTACAGACATAGAAATGAATGGGGTCGTAATCAAATTGCAGAATGGCAAAAAACAACTCTGCTGGATTTTTTTGTGTTTATTTCTATGGCTGAACTACTACACTGTGACCATTGCTGGCGTGACAACTGTCGCACCCAAGATCGCTGTGTGGCCTCAGTCTTATATTTGACTGTAATAACAGAACTACATGCAGCACAATTGTTCCCATCAAAACACTGCATATCTGGAGTGAACCTGACAAAACCCACTGTAAGTCAATGGCATCCTTTGGTACTGAGCAAAAAGGATGTATGTGTGTATGCCAGATGATGGGACTGTAGGGCCAATGTTAAAAAAATATGTATTTCTGGAAATGCTGGCATTATATGAATATTAGAAAATAGGAAAGTCCCTCCTTTCAAAAGGACTCACAGAAACACTTCTGTTACTGGACACATGCCACTGGTGTAAGTATTTCCTTTGACATTTGGCAGATTATTGCACAGTTATATTAAACTGCAGGCTGCACTTTACCGACCAAATTATGAATATTGCTCCAAAAAGCTCACACTTTAAAACATTGGAACTTGTTAGAGATGGTTTATTCAGCTTAATAGTTTATTTCCCCAGATGTGTGCTCAGTAGTACTATAATTTATCCATGTTCAAAACCATACTAATCCCTTGGATGTAGGCCCACAATAATGAGGAAAAGAGAACAATGGGGGAAATTTACTAAACTGTGCCAACTGTGCTAGTTACTAAATGTGCCAGAAGTCTGGCTTAATTTGTGCCAAAACACTGGTGTACATGCTTTACTCCAGACTTATTTTATTTTTTTTGACAAATTATGTGCCCCGCTTGTTTTAGACTTGTGGGGTGTGGCTTATCTGGGCACAGTAAACCATCCAATAGGTGGTATAAAGTTAGACAAAAGTGTCTAAAGGCCCCTTAAAACAGGCCAAGAGGTCTGCAGATAATCGAAGAGCATTCATTGGACCGCTCGTTAGTGATTATCTGGTGGTGTAAATGTGCCACCGATTATCCGATAAATGAGCGAAACACAAAAATGATCATTTGCCGGCAACAGATCGTGCTGTGTAAACAGCATCTGCTGCCAGCTAACAACCAGTCAGTATGGGGACGAATAATGGCATTAGCGATCACTCCTCACCATACTGTGGAGGAGATCGCTGCATGTAATAGCAGCGGTCTCCTCCACTAATCCGGAGGAGAAATCTGGTGCATCTTTAGACTGCCTAGTCTAAAGGTCTTTTTACACAAGCAGAATATTGTTAACATGATCGTTAACGAGCGTTTGGATGAACGTTCGCAGCTGGAAGTGCAATACCGCCGCCAATTACCCGAAGAACAAGCAGATAAGCTCATTTATTATTAGGTAATTGGAATCCTTTAACGTATTTAAAAATCCTGGTTTGCCGAGCAGATCGCACTGTGTGATAGGCGCTCTGCTGCCAGCAAACAATGAGACTTGGGATAAGCAATGCATTAGTGATCGCTCTTCTGTATACTGAGAAGATCGCTGCATGTAATAGCAGCAGTCTCGTCCTCTAGCGAGCAGGCGATTGATAGGAGGGGACGCTTCCCTCCTGACAATCATCTGCTCTATCTGCCCATGTAATAGGGCCCTAAAGCTACATTTGATAAATATTAGACAGGATTAGTAATTCTGCCTCAATGTCTGGCAACTTGAAGTATTCACTGTGCATGTCCTCACATAATTGAGGTGCATGTATCAATGCCGACCAGCCACATTGTACATAGTGGACCATATGGAACAAATGGCATTTTTAACTTTCTTTTTCAGGCATCCTCTGTAAAGTTTCTTCCCTGTGGGAAATTAACCACCCACTTAAATGTTATAATTTGTTTTAACATGGTAAGCAGCAATAATATAATGTTATTACAGTTTTCACATTGTTAAGATACTTTTAAAACATAATATGTTCACCTTTATATGTCAAATTAGTTTTCATATCAGGATGAGTAATGGTTCCCAAACACCTTCAGTAGCTGTTGGCTAAATGTTTTTTTTTTTTCCAAAACTCTATCTCTCATCTCACAAAATATACTTGGTTCTTGCAAGTGCCTGTTTTCAATGAGCAATGAGGGGAAAGCCGCTGTCAGACACGTATGGCGCCTTATCTCCTGGGAGAACAAAAGCATCAGGTGTCCAAATTTAACATGCCTGATCCTTTTCTCCACTGACATCTGTTGGAAGTCCCCCTTACACATTAAAATGTCAGCCGGCCCTGCCAAAAACAGTAGGTTTGGTCAACAATACTCTAATGTGTATGAGAACCACAAGCCTATAGATACAGTCCCGATCAAAAAGTTTAAGACAACTTGAAAAATGGCAAAAAATCATATTTTACATTGTTGGATCTTAACAAGGTTCCATGTAGAGCTTCAACATGCGACAAGAAGAAATGGGAGTGAGACAAAACATTTTTTTGAGCATTCAATTAATTGAAAATAACGATTAAACTGAAACAGGCTGTTTTTCAGCTGCTCCAAATTTTAGGACCACATGCCTTTAAAAGCCCAAATCTGTGCAAAGATGGGGATTCATTGTCATTTTCTGTCAGGTAGTCACATGTTGTGATGGCAAAGGCAAAAAAAACTCGACCTTTTTGAACGTGGTCGGGTTGTTGAACTGCATAAGCAGGGTCTCTCACAGCACGCCATCGCTGCTGAGGTGGGATGGGATGCAGTAAGACAGTCATTTGGAATTTCTTAAATGATCCAGAGGGTTATGGAACAAAAAAGTAAAGTGGAAGACCCCAGAAAAAATTATCAGCACTGAGCCAGAGGATCCAATTGGTTGTCCGTCAAGACACTGGACGATCCTCGACCCAAATTAAGGCCCTTACTGGTGCTGACTGCAGCCCCAGACCATCAGACGGCATCTGAGACTGAAGGGCTTGAAAAACAAAAAACGTCTTCAAAGACCTCGTCTCCTTGAACGCCACGACTGGGTTTTTCAACAGGACAACGCTACAGTACACAATGCCCGCAGGACAAGGGACTTCTTCCAGGAGAATAACATCACTCTTTTGGCCCATCCTGCATGTTCCCCTGATCTAAATCCAATTAAGAACCTTTGGGGATGGATGGCAAGGGAAGTTTACAAAAATGGACAACAGTTCCAGACAGTAGATGGCCTTCTTCACCACTTGGAGAAATGTTCCCACTGACCTCATGGAAACGCTTGCATCAAGCATGCCGAAACAAATTTTTTAAGTAATAAACAATAACGGCGGAGCTACTCATTACTGAGTTCATGTTTGGAAGTTGGATTTCAGTTTTTTTTTTTTGGGGGGGGGGGGGGCAGGTTTATTTTTTTTGGAGGTGTGGTCCTAAACCTTTGATCAGCTGAAAAACAGCCTGTTTCAGTTTATTCATTGTTTTCATTAAATTGAATGCTCAAAAAATGTTTTGTCTCCATCCCATTTCTTCTTGTTGCATGTTCTACTCTACTTGGAACCCTGTTAAGATCCAGCCATGCGAAATATTATTTTTTTGTCATTTTTCAAGTGGTCTTAAACTTTTGATCAGGACTGTACATTACTTATCTTGGTTTTATCCTGACTCACAGAAATATTCAATACTCTTGTTGTCAGACACATCAAATATAGCTTAGCTGAGTTAGCAGATGGCCGTTTCTGAAGTAGATTACTATGTAGTGTCTCATTTAAGCAGAACTCTAACTACCGAAGAGCGTAGACACTGGGCCAGATTTATCATTAGCTCAAGTCTAAATAATGGAGTGGAAAAAGTCGCAAATTTTTGCACAATCACTAAAACTGTGCAAAACTTTGCGACTTTTATTGGCTCTGCGCTATGCTCGCCAGTTTTCTGAAAGTGAGCGCGTTTTCTTATGTAAATAAATCTCTAGACAGATTTACTATAGCGACAATTTAAAAAGTCACAAAAAAGTGGGAAATTTCACTCCAGTGAGGACCATGCTTATCTTATGCAACTTTTTAATAGAACATGCAACTTTTTCGTAAAGACGTGCGACTTTTCTAAAGCCGCTTACTGAAGGATAAACTGCTATTGTAAAACCACATTTATCACAGTATTAAAGGACCATTAATAAATCTGACTTAGCCAAAAGTGACTTTGGACATACAGTCAGGTCCATAAATATTGGGACATCTACACAATTCTAACATTTGTGGTTCTATACACCACCACAATGGATTTGAAATGAAACTAACAAGATGCGCTTTAACTGCAGACTGTCAGCTTTAATTTGAGGGTATTTACATCCAAATCAGGTGAACGGTGTAGGAATTACAACAGTTTGTGTGCCTCCCACTTGTTAAGGGACCAAAAGTAATGGGACATAATAATAATCATAAATCAAACTTTCACTTTTTAATACTTGGTTGCAAATCCTTTGCAGTCAATTACAGCCTGAAGTCTGGAACGCATATACATCACCAGACGCTGGGTTTCATCCCTGGTGATGCTCTGCCAGGCGTCTACTGCAACTGTCTTCAGTTCCTGCTTGTTCTTGGGGCATTTTCCCTTTAGTTTTGTCTTCAGCAAGTGAAATGCATGCTCAATCGGATTCAGGTCAGGTGATTTACTTGGCCATTGCATAACATTCCAATTTTTTCCCTTAAAAAACTCTTTGGTTGCTTTTGCAGTATGCTTTGGGTCATTGTCCATCTGCACTGTGAAGCGCCGTCCAATGAGTTCTGAAGCATTTAGCGGAATATGAGCAGATAATATCACCCAAAACACTTCAGAATTCATCCTGCTGCTTTTGTCAGCAGTCACATCATCAATAAATACAAGAGAACCAGTTCCATTGGCAGCCATACATGCCCACTCCATGCTTCACTGGTGAGGTGGTATGCTTAGGATCATGAGCAGTTCCTTTCCTTCTCCATACTCTTCTCTTCCCATCACTCTGGTACAAGTTGATCTTGGTCTCATCTGTCTATAGGATGTTGTTCCAGAACTGTGAAGGCTTTTTTAGATGTCGTTTGGCAAATGCTAATCTGGCCTTCCTGTTTTTGAGGCTCACCAATGGTTTACCCTCTGTATTCACTCTGGTGAAGTCTTCTCTTGATTGTTGACTTTGATACACATACACCTACCTCATGGAGAGTGCTCTTGATCTGGCCAACTGTTGTTAAGGGTGTTTTCTTCATCGGGGAAATAATTATTCCTACACCACAGTTTTTTTCCATGGTCTACCGGGTCTTTTGGTGTTGCTGAGCTCACAGGTGCGTTCCTTCTTTTTTAGAATGTTCCAATCAGTTGTTTTGGCCACGCCTAATGTTTTTGCTATCTCTCTGATGTTGTTTTTTGTTTTTGTTTTTTTCAGCCTAATGATGGCTTGCTTTACTGATAGTGACAGCTCTTTGGATCTCATCTTTAGAGTTGACAGCAACAGATTCCAAATGCAAATAGCACACTTGAAATGAACTCTGGACCTTTTATCTGCTCATTGTAATTGGGATAATGAGGGAATAACACACACCTGGCCATGGAACAGCTGAGAAGCCAATTGTCCCATTACTTTTGGTCCCTTAACAAGTGGGAGGCACATATGCAAACTGTTGTAATTCCTACACCGTTCACCTGATTTGGATGTAAATACCCTCAAATTAAAGCTGACAGTCTGCAGTTAAAGCGCATCTTGTTCGTTTCATTTCAAATCCATTGTGGTGGTGTAAAGAGCCAAAAATGTTAGAATTGTGTTGATGTTCCAATATTTATGGACCTGACTGTATGTAAAAGTGGAGTAAGATGTAAGTGTAATGATAAATATGGCCCACTGAGTCTGCAAGGTATGCTTGGAGATTTCAGCTCTGAAGTCACTAGCACAAGTAAGTGCACCTCTAGAATATACTATAACTTGCAAATTATTTAGAAAAATTAGCACACAGTTCTTTGCACAACCTCTTTAGTTCAGACGGAATAGTTTTAGAGCACCAACAATGTTATTAGCCAGTTAAAACTAGATAGCAACACACATCCTTTTTTCTCATCTGTTTTTATTTCCTGATTACAGATTTATTTTTTCTATTTCCTGAACATGATTATGGGGAGGGGGGGTCATCTTGCCTGAGCTGTTCTTAACATCATTTAGAAAGCATTAAGAAAATTGCTTTAGGGCAGCCACATGGTCCATAGACACAATGGAGTGAAGGGACCTCATTGACTTTTATGGGAGAGTTTTCCAGGTATGCTCTGTGACCTGTGCAGATGTCATTGTACAAGGAAAGAATGGATAAGCTCTGACAATCAACTATTGTGAATGGTGAATCCTGTCTTATCTGTACACAGAGGTGATATCATTATAGGCAGGATTAGATAATATTGACAGATAAGCAAGTAACTGCAATAAATTATTCTGTACAGACCAAGAATTGACATCTATTATTAGGCTTAGTGGCCAGCGCAAAAACTGCAGGATTTTATGTTTTTGTTTAAATATACATATTTAAAGATAATAATATAGATTATAAATTGGATAATAATTAAGCAAACATCTCATCTGCAGACAGCTAATTCGAGGTGATTGCCCCTTATTTGTGCAGAGCTATCTGCAGAAGAGATGCTGGTTTAATTATTATTAAATTCATGTTTTAAGGCATTTAAAAGGTTGAACATTGACTTATAGGATAGCTACCTTACATCTAGGAGAATTAGAGGCAGAGCTTGTTCAGAGCCTATTTGCATACTCTCTTCCCAGAATTCCAGAGAAGTGTTGCCTGGCCTATAAGACTCCTCACGACATTTAAAGACCATCTGTCAATAGATTTGTACCTATAAAACTGGATGACCTGTTGCATGTGCACTTGGCAGCTGAAGACATCTGTGTCGGTCCTATGTTCATATCTGCCCGCATTGCTGAGAAAAATGATGTTTTAATATGTACATGCAAATAAGCCTCTAGGAGCAACAAGGTAATGCCATTAAACCTAGAGGCTCAGCTCTCTCTACAACTGCTGCACCCTCTGCACTTTGATTTACAGGCAGTGTAAATGTCATCACGCCTGACCCTGTCAATTAAAGTGGATAGGGTCCTCCTCATTGCTCCTAGAGGCTCATTTGCATATATTTAAACATCATTTTTCTCAGCAATGCAGGCACATATGAACATGGGAACAACACAGATGCCTTCAGCTGCCAAGTGCACATGTATCAGGTCAGCCAGGTTCATAGGTACAAATCTGCTGAGATATGCCCTTTAACAACTTCCAGACTGGGCCATTTACCCCCTTTCTGACCAGGCCCAATTTTGCTAATCTGACATGTGTCCCTTTATGTGGTAATGACTTTGGAACACTTTTACTTATCCAAGCCACTCAGAGATTGTTTTCTCCTGACACATTGTACTTCATGTTAATGGCAAATTTGAGTCAATATGTTTTAGCTTTTTTTTATAAAAAAAAAATCCAAAAGTTAACAAAAAATTTAAAAAACTGCTTTCTAAATTTTAATCTCTCTGCTTTTAAGGCCTCATGCACACGACAGTTTATTTTCACGGTCCGCAAAAACGGGGTCCGTAGGTCCGTGACCGTTTTTTCGTCCGTGGGTCTTCCTTGATTTTTGGAGGATCCACGGACATGAAAAAAAAGTCGTTTTGGTGTCCGCCTGGCCGTGCGGAGCCAAACGGATCCGTCCTGAATTACAATGCAAGTCAATGGGGATGGATCCGTTTGACGTTGACACAATATGGTGCAATTGCAAACGGATCCGTCCCCATTGACTTTCAATGTAAAGTCAGGCGTCCCTTTACTTTCACACTTGCGTTCATATAATGCAGACGGTGGCTCCGTTCAGAGCGGATCCGTCTGCATTATATTGTTAAAACATTTCTAAGTGTGAAAGTAGCCTCAGACGGATCCGTCCAGACTTTACATTGAAAGTCTGGACGGATCCGCTTGCTTCCGCACGGCCAGACGGACACCCGAACATAACTTGAAGCGTCCCCATCACCATGGGAACGCCTCTATGTTAGAATATACTGTCGGATATGAGCTACATCGTGAAACTCAGATCCGACAGTATATTCTAACACAGAGGCGTTCCCATGGTGATGGGGACGCTTCAGGTTAGAATATACTGAAAAACTGTGTACATGACTGCCCCCTGCTGCCTGGCAGCACCCGATCTCTTACAGGGGGCCGTGATCAGCACAATTAATTCCTCAGGTGCCACACCTGAAGGGCTTAATTGTACTATCATATCCCCCTGTAAGAGATCAGGGCTGCCAGGCAGCAGGGGGCCCACCCCCCCCCTCCTCCCCAGTTTGAATATCATTGGTGGCCAGTGCGGCCCCCCCTCCCTCCCTCTATTGTAATAAATCGTTGGTGGCACAGTGTGCGCCCCCCATCGCCCCCCCCCCTCCCTCTATTGTAATAAATCGTTGGTGGCACAGTGTGCACCCCCCATCGGCCCCCCCCCTCCCTCTATAGCAGTAACAACATTGGTGGCCAGTGTGCGGCCTCCCATCTCCCCCCCCCCCCCCCCGATCATTGATGGCAGCGTAGTTCCGATCGGAGTCCCAGTTTAATCGCTGGGGCTCCGATCGGTAACCATGGCAACCAGGAAGCTACTGCAGCCCTAGTTGCCATGGTTACTTAGCAATAGTACAATAGTAGAAGATTCATACTTACCTGCTTGCTGCTGCGATGTCTGTGACCGGCCGGGAGCTCCTCCTACTGGTAAGTGACAGTTCTTTAGCAATGCGCCGCACAGACCGGTCACTTACCAGTAGGTGGAGCTCCCGGCCGGACACGAACATCGCAGCAGCAAGCAGGTAACTATGAATCTTCTACTATTGTACTATTGCTAAGTAACCATGGCAACCAGGACTGCAGTAGCGTCCTGGTTGCCATGGTTACCGATCGGAGCCCCAGCGATTAAACTGGGACTCCGATCGGAACTCCGCTGCCACCAATGATTGGGGGGGGGGGGATGGGAGGCCGCACACTGGCCACCAATGTTGTTACTGCTATAGAGGGAGGGGGGCCGATGGGGGGCGCACACTGTGCCACCAACGATTTATTACAATAGAGGGAGGGGGGGGGGGCGATGGGGGGCGCACACTGGCCACCAACGATTTATTACAATAGAGGGAGGAAGGGGGGGGCCCGATGGGGGGCGCACACTGGCCACCAAGCTATTATTACAATAGAGGGAGGAAGGGGGGGGCCGCACTGGCCACCAATGATATTCAAACTGGGGAGGGGGGGTCTGCCCCCTGCTGCCTGGCAGCCCTGAGCTCTTACAGGGGGATATAATAGAACAATTAACCCCTTCAGGTGCCGCACCTGAAGGGGTTAATTGTGCTGATCACGGCCCCCTGTAAGAGATCGGGTGCTGCCAGGCAGCAGGGGGCAGTCTTGTACACAGTTTGTAGTGTATTCTAACTAGAAGCGTCCCCATCACCATGGGAACGCTTCTGTGTTAGAATATACTGTCGGATATGAGTTTTCACGAAGTGAAAACTTAGATCTGAAAAAGCTTTTATGCAGACGGATCTTCGGATCCGTCTGTATGAAAGCAACCTACGGCCACGGATCACGGATGCCAATCTTGTGTGCATCCGTGTTCTTTCACGGACCCATTGACTTGAATGGATCCGTGAACCGTTGTCCGTCAAAAAAATAGGACAGGTCATATTTTTTGGACGGACAGGATACACGGATCACGGCCTCGGCTGCAAAACGGTGCATTTTCAGATTTTTCCACGGACCCATTGAAAGTCAATGAAAAAAAAACGGAAAACGGCACAACGGCACAACGGCCACGGATGCACACAACAGTCGTGTGCATGAGGCCTAAGACAGATAGTGATGTCTCATAAAATATTAATTATTAACATTCCCCATATATCTACTTTATGTGAGCATCATTTTGGTAATGTAATTAAAATTTTATTTTTAGGACGTTAGAATGTTTTGAACTTTTGAAGCAATTTTTAAAGGAAGTCTGTCACCTCCATATGGCCATATACAGTGCTTACATTGTCCTATAGCACACCTATACATGAATGTAATGGTACCTTTTGTCTTTCTTTTTACACTTGCAGAAGCTAAAAAAAATTAACTTTTATTCATATGCAAATGAGCACTCGGAAGTGCCCAGGGGTGGCATTCACTGTGTTGGAGCCCAGGCTGCTCTGCCTTTTTTCATTGTTTCCCCGCCTCAGCCTCTGCCTATGCCCGCCCTCCTATTCCCTTGCGTCATCCTTCGGTCTGCCAAAATCCAACCCCTGCGCACTGCCCTTGCCGGGCCGGAGCATGCACACTGCGATGCCCATTGTTGGCACAGCATCGCTTTTACTACTGCGCATGCGCCGGCAAACGGCGCAAAACCAGCGGCAATGTGGCATTTGCCGGCACATGCGCAGTAGTTAAAGCAATGCCGTGCCCACAATGGGCATTGCAGTGCGCATGCTCCAGCCCGGCAAAACAGTGCACAGTCGCGGGTGGGATCTCGGCCGGACAGAAGGATAATGCAAGGGAATAGGAGGGCGAGCAGAGGCTGGGGCGGGGAAACAATGAAAAAAGCCAGAGCAGCCTGGTCTTCAACACAGTGAACGCCGCCCTTGGGCACTTGCGAATGCTCATTTGCAAATGAATTAAACTTCGTTTTTCCAGCTTCAGCAAGTCTAAAAGAAAATAACAAAGGTACCATTACATTCATGTATAGGTGTGCTATAGGACAATGTAAGCACTGTATATGGCCATATGATGGTGACAGACTCCCTTTAAGAAAATTTCCAAAGTCAAATTTTTTAAGGACCAGTTCAGTTCTGAAGTCATTTTGTGGGGCTTACATAGTGGAAACCCCCATGATTGACCCCATTGTAGAAACCACACCACTCAAGTTACTCAAAACTGATTTTAAAAACTTTGTTTACCCTAAGGAAAATGGAGATGAGATTTCACTTTATGGGCAGATTTTCCATTTTAATCAATTTTTTTTCTTTTTTTTCTAACACATCAAGGCTTAACAGCCAAACAAAACTTAATATTTATTACCCTTATTCTGTGGTTTACAGAAACACCCCACATGTGGTCGTGAACTGATGTAAGGGCACACGGAAGGCCGCAGAAGAAAAGGAGCGCAATATGGTTTTTGGACAACTGTTTTTTAGATGCCATGTCCCATTTGAAGCCCCCCAGATACACCTTACAGTAGAAACTCCCAAAAAGTTACCCCATTTTGGAAACTAGGGGATAAGGTGTCAGTTTTGTTGGTACTATTTTGGGGTACATATGATTTTTAATTGCTCTATATTACGTTTTTTGTGAGGCAAGGTAACCAAAAATGTTTGGGTTACCTTGTAAAAGTTTGAATTTTTTACAACATTCATCTGACAGGGTAGATCATGTGCTATTTGTATGGTCGTTATGGACGCAATTATATCAAAATGTGTCTACTTTCTTTGTTTGTTTTCAGTTTTACATAATAAAGCATTTTTGAAAAAAAATTATGTTTTTGAGTCTCCATTTTCTGAACGCCATATTTATTTATTTTTTCTGCCGATAGTCTTCTCCAGGGGCTTGTTTTTTGCAGGAAGGTATTGGTACCATGTTTTTTTGATCATTCATTATTACACTTTATGTGGCAAGGTGACCAAAAAATTGGCTGTTTTAGCACAGTTTTTATTTATTTATTTTTACAGCGTTCACCTGAGGGGTTAGGTCATGTGACATTTTTATAGAGAAGATCATTACGGATGTGGCAATACCTAATATGTATATTTCTTCTTATTTATTTAAGTTTTACACAATAATAGCATTTTTTAAACCAAAAAAAATATGTTTTAGTGTCTCCATAGTCTGAGAGCCATAGCTTTTTAATCGATTGTCTTAGTTAGGTTCTAATTTTTTGCGTGATAAGATGACAGTTTCATTGGTACTATTTTGTGGGGCATAGTGATGTTAGGCTTTTTTAGCACTGTTTTTATTTTTATTTTTTTACGGTTTTGTACAGTATTTTTTTACGGTTCACCTCATGGGTAAGGTCATGTGGTATTTTTATAGAGCAGGTTGTTACAGACGCGGCGATACCTTATATTTATACTTTTTTATTTATTTATTTCACTTTAACACAATAATAGCATTTTTGAAACAAAGAAAATTATGTCTTAATGACTTTATGTTCTGAGAGCTATAGTTTGTTTATTTTTTAAGTGATTTTCTTATGTAGGGGCAAATTTTTTGCGTGATGAGGTAACGGTTTTATTGGTACCATTTTGTGGGACATCCGCTTTTTATCGATTGGTGGTGCACTTTTTGTTATGTAAGGTGACAAAAATAGCTTTTTTTGACAGTTTATTTTTTATGGTGTTTATCGGACGGCGTGGATCATGCAATATATTTATAGAGCCGGCTGTCACAGACACGGCAATACCAAATATGTCTATTTATTTTATTTTTGTATTAAAAAAATAAAATAATTACTTAATTGGGGATTTATTTTTTCCATGTGAAACTTTTTTTTTTTTTTAATAAAACACTTTATTTTTTTATTTTACACTTTGCCTCCCCCATAAGGTCAAGACATTTAACTTAACTTTTTTTTTTTTCACTATTTATTTCTCTCCTACCCAGAGAGGCTGTACAGAATAATACAGTGCTGTACAGCCTCAGTTCAGGGCTAAATCGAGGTCTGTGGAAGACCCGACAGCTCCTGCACTCTCCCGACCCCGGCGGTCACATGACAACCGGGCCATAGCGCTTCCTGATCTGTAAACACTATAAACACAGCACAATTGATCAATGTGTATACAGCGATCTAGAAGGCAGGGACACCTGGGAACTGTCCCTGCCTTCTCTCTGGGTGCCCTGCTGTCACTGACAGCGGGCCCCCCACTCGGCAGTTGCAAGATTAGCGTGCAGCTGCCATCTCTGAATGGACGTTCCAACACGTTCTATTTAGAGATAAACGACCGCCCATAGGACGTTTATAGTGAATGGGCGGTCGTGAAGTGGCTAAAGCACTCTCCATAACGAGATATTGTATTCCCCGATCTTCCTTTACTGGAATAAAGGTCCCTAGGCCATTCCCTGAAAAACAACCCCACAGCATTATCCCTCCTCCACCAAACTTTACAGTTAACACAATGCAGGCAGGTGACATTCTTCTCACCCAGATTTTCAATTGTTATGTGATTATTACTCGAACCTGGTTTTGGCTCACAATAACTAATGAAAATCACTGACCAAACACTGACTGTGTGAAAGCAGCCTAAAGCCTGTATTACACAGGCCGATTGAGAAGGATATTGTCCCGGAAATCGCCTGCTAGCTAGCAGAGGAGACTGCTGCTATTACATGTAGCGATCTCCTCCGCAGCATGGAGTGGAGTGATCGTTATACCATCGCTTGTCCCCATACTGTCTAGTAGGTTTCCGATGGCAAATCGTAATTAGACAGCACAATCTGCCACCGGCAAATAATGATTTTTAGCTTGTTCATCTGGCAATTAGTGGCAGTATTACACTGCAAGATGATCGCTAACGAGCAGTCATAAAAATTTTAGCGGTCATCTGCTGAAAAATTGGAAAGGTGCAATACAGCCTTTAATCTACTCTTCAAAATTTTGCACACATCATATATAAGAAATATAAGAAAAATAGTACTAGTAAGAAATGCCTCATGTCATATAGCAAAGATTGTAGATCTGCAAAACACGGATGCTGCCCATGTGCGCTCCGCAATTTACGGACCGGGCAGCCCATTATAGAAGTGCCTATTCTTGTCCTCAAAATGGACAAGAATAGGACATGTTCTATCTTTTTTGCGGGGCCACGAAATGGAGCAACGGATGCGGACAGCACACAGTGTGCTGTCGGCAACTTTTGCGGCCCCATTGAAGTGAATGCGTCTGCACCCTTCCCGCAAAACTGTTGAACGGATGCAGACCCATTGATACAGTCATGTGAATGAGCCCTTAATGCGATCCTCCTACGAGAGTTTTTCCTTATGTTCTTATTTTTATTCTTTTTTCCTTTTATGAGCATAATAAAAAAAAAAAAATTATATTACTCATACTATCCACCCTTGAAATGTTTTATTACATTGCTTTCTTTAAGGAGCTCAATCACCCCTGAACTGACCCAGGGAGCAAAGGGTGGCTCCATGGTGTTAGTATTTGTGTATATACACCTGTGCGTGTTTTTATAACTGTTGTGTAATGTCTAATGAAGGGACCTTCCACTTCGTTAAACCATCAGGGAAGGTTGAATAAATAGAAAATATTTTTTACAAATTTTCCATTGTGTAAACCTGGGTTGCACCTTATAGTCTGGTAGTCTGGTGTGTCTTCTAGTCCAAAGATACGGATTTATCTAGACTAGTTCTCCTCAGTCCCTAAACAGTACTGCCAGCAGTTTTGCATGGTCAAAACTGATGATAGACTCCATATAATGAATTAATCTAATATCATTAAGATAAGATACATTTTCACACTAAACAATGATAATGAATTAATAATAATAGTAATAATAATCAATTCATTCATTCTTTATTAAAATCTTGGATTTTTTAGATATATATTTTGTTGTGCATGGAAAGGATTGTGTAGGACATAAAAAAAAAGTACACTGCACTGTACACATACATGAACAGTTGCCACGGTCTGTCAATACAGTAAAATCTCAGGAACATAGAGCATCAGTGAACACATACACTTCATATAACCTCATACCCAAGAGGAAGGCTCCCCGCTCCTTCCTTCACAAGAAGGAAGCCAGATAACACAAAATATAAATGAGTTCTTATCTTCACACAATAAACTAATTTAATGATGCGTCTGGGCAAAGGTCACAAAAGCCCCAGTGAAGGAAGCTTAACACAGATGCCTAATCTCTGTTCTGCAGGATGACTCAACTCCAGCTAATCTCAAAGAAATGCACAGAAAATAACCATCTCCTGCTCTGCTCCCAGTTATGTGGCTTTCTGCATCACTGCCACATGGCATGAAATTTCATGAAAAACTATGCAAAACACCTGTCTTATCTCTTCTGGCACCCATGTTGGCATTGGTCAGGTTTTCTGTGGGCTATGTTCCCTTCCATTCCAATGTACTAATCTTCTTGGCTGACTACCTTTTAGTTCTGAGCTGGGGTAGACAAAATCCAGCTTCGGTATCATCATTAGCTCGGGCTGCTGCTCTGTCCTGACCTGATACTACAGTTGTACTAATTCAGATTAGCAGTTGTGTAAATGCACAAACCCATTACAAACTTGGCAGAACATGTTAAAGGGTCTATGAGCTTTCACAAAACATTTGTCATAGCGACAAATCAAAGATTTTCACCTGTAGATTAACCCCCAATAATCACTAGGACGAGAAGGGAAAAGTACTCATATAGCATGCTATCTCTCCTCGCTGCAGGAACTCAATAGAAAGTCTATGGGCCCATTTTAGAGCACTTCTCAGCTCTCAAACCCGTCAGATTAAAACCTTTGTATGTCACTATGACATATTAAAAGTTTTGTGAAAGCTGTAACCCTCTGAGATGATTTTCATTACAACAGAACAGATCAACTAAACCACCAGTAAGTTTTATATGATTCCATCTATATACTATACTGAACTGAATAAGCCACAGTAAGGAGGCTACCAGGTGAGGTAGCTATGTATTCTGATCCACCCCACAGATATGTATGCTCACCTAATTGTGTATGAAGGGGGAGAAAGCAGCTGCCAAATTCCTCTGGCAGTGGATTTTCTCCCGTGAGAATGAAAGGAGTGGGCATGTTAAAATCCAACAGCCTGATCCTTCTCTCCCCAATATCTAAAGTCAAAAGAGAGCTGGGAGGCACCAATACAAATTAGACTACGTCCATATCTGCGTTTTCCTTTCCGGTTTTGAGATCTAGCAGGGGATCTCAAAACCAGAGGAAAACGCATCTCTTTGAACAATACAACTGGCTGCATCCATTCAGAAGAGATCCGGTTGTATTATATGGAAAATGAACATGCCGCATCCGGCATCAAATACCATTTTGGTGTTTTAAAAAAAAAAACAGGCACCGTTGACTTACATGGTTTTTGACGTATCCCATGCCGCACACAAAAACGCTGCTTGCAGCAGTTTTGTGTCCGGCATGGGAGCACAACAAAACCGACTGCATTCTGGTGCACTTCGCTTCGTTTTTTTCCCCCATCGACAATGAATGGGGACAAAACTGAAGCATTTTCTTCCGGTTTTGAAATCTTCTGCCGGATCTCAAAACCAGAAAGGAAAACGCACATGTGAAAGTAACCTTAGATGGTCGGCCAATAAACTTAACTGACTATGCATTTTGTATGCAGCAATGTCTAGAAAAAGAGACAAGGCTAAGAATCACATAATGTGGTGAATATATTTATAAAGATGTGTACGATTTTCTGGTACAAATGACTGGTGTACATGTATGCCAACCAAATGCTGCCATAATAAAAAGAAAAGTATCTAACATCCTAAATGAGCTGCAACAAGATTCACCATTCTCAGCACTGAAGTTAGGGTATGAACATATTCTGCACATCTAAATGAGCCATGAGCCTTGGGTAAATTGTAGAACTCGTGGAAAGGGAGTCTCTGCACAGATTCTGACCTTGGATACATAGAAACCCATATGAATAAGGGCTCATGCACATTGCCATTGCCGTTTTTGTGATCCACAAACCACGGATCCGCAAAACATGGATACTGACCCAGAGCCTACTGCCATTTTTTGGCACTCCTTCACAAATGTCCTACCCTTGTCTGCAAAATTATTTTTTTTGCGGGGCCGCAGAATGGACTTATGGATCACACATGGGTGTGCTGTCCGCATCTCTTCAGGCGCCATTTGAAGTGAATGGGTCCGCATTCGATTTGCAAAAAATGCAGGTCGGATGCGGATAAAAACCATGGTCGCCTGCTTGAGCCCAAACAGGAAAACTATGTGGACAACTGGAAAAAGTTTTTTGTGGGGTGAAACTGGAAAAAAAGCAATACTGTCACTGTTTTGGGCTTTCACTGCTTGTTAAAAATAACATGACAACCATATTGTTTGCGCTAGTATGAATAGAGTGATACCAAATTTATATAGTTTTTAGTGTTTTACTAAAAAAATATTAAAACCTTTGAAAAAACATTTCGAACACCCATAATTTTTTACAGAGCTATGTAATTAATTTTTGTGGGGGATGAGCTGACCAAATCAGCCATTTTTTTTGTTACTGCACTCACCACACATGATAAACATTTATGAATGGCTTGGACATTTTAAGATATGGAGATACTAATCAAGCATATTTTTAATTGTACATTTTCATATGTAAAACTGGGAAAGGAGTGATTTGAATTCATATTTTTGTATTTTTTTTACCTTATTTTAATTGTTTTACTATATTTTTTTAGCTCCCTTAGGGGACTTGCATATCGAGTCTTCTGTTTGCTTATATCATAGACTGCTATAGTATACTACTGCAGTCTATGGGATTTTTACTGGCTTTCTTTTAAGCTCTGCTACAGGCTGGGGCCAAGGTCCCAGCCTGTCATAGCAACTGATTCTGCCATTAGGCTCAGACTGGACAACAGAGGGAGCCCTCTCCCTCTGTTTAACCGCTCAGATGTCGCGGTCACTATTGACCACAGCATCTGAGGGGATAAATGACCAGAATCGGCGTTACCTCAACTGCATTAGGGTGCCTTCACATGTGCCAGATTTTGTTTCAGAAAATTCTGTGACCGAAAAATCAGTTCCATTTATCTGAATGAGGCTTGCAGAAATCTATGTGCTTCCTGCCAAAACAACCCCATTCTGATGAATGAAACACATTTTTAATCTGAATTTCCCACCAATGACGTACCATTAATTTGTGGTGCCGATAAAGGTTAAATCACAAAGAGAAGCATCCAAGTGTATAAATATTATTTCCATGTTTTATACAATATTCACAATATAAAACTATTTTTCCATCCAAAGTCATTGGAGAAGAACATTTACCACAATCAAGTCTGTTATTTAAAATGATACTCTGGAAAAAGCAATTTTAGTACCTTAAAGACAACAGGACAGATGTATCATGGGAATTTTTCCAGGAGATGATGTTGCTGTAATTCCAGGGTACACAACCAGCGGCCCACTGACTGCATCCAGCCTGCAGAGCCAGGGTTTGCGGCACCCATCATCCTGGACAGAAACACAGTTGATTGTCTGTGCAATCAGTCGTGTTTCTGACCTCAGCGCCACATGCTGCTGAATTACTGCTCCTGCACTCTAGCAGGGGACAGGTCAGGTCCCCAGCAGAGAAGACTGAAGAGATTATTAGCGCTTCCATTGCACTGCCATGTGCGCCTTAAATACACCAAATTTAGGCTTATTTCAGAACAGTAAATGACCCCTTAATTTTTTACAAACGTGATACACTTTAAATATAAAATTTTTGTCTCATAATATAATTTGTAAAGCGCCTGATGAAATTAAAAAACAATAATGCAAAAAAATGAATTAGTTAAAATGTCCAATGTCCAAAATGCCCCCCCCGAACACAACAATAGCTCACAAAGGCAGGAACCAGTATTGGTTAGGAGCGATTCACCAGCAATTTTAGTTGTCAAAAAAACAGTACAAAAAAGTACACTTACCCATACAAGAAGAATAAGATTGCTCTTCACAGTTCCACAGTAACCCAGCATGCCCACAATGATGAGGAAACAACAGACAGCAACCATCACCGGGTGGAACACAGGGAAGTAGATGAGCAGAACTGCATCCTCCACTCTAGAATTATTACAGGGATACATTATCAGTATAAAACTAAATTGTGATAAATTAGGCAACATACTAAGGAACAGCAACTTTAATCAGATATTCTAAAATGATTTTCCTGTTTTCTGATAACAAAGTTGTCTTTCGTGTCAGCCCTAACTAGCATCCATGTAATAACTCTGGATAGTTCAGGCGTTTTTTTTCTCATGTGTTCCAATGCATCTAATATCTAAAAGAAGCAAATTGACAACTACTATTCTGTTCTATCCTACCGTTTTGTATCTACAGCTTTTTTGCAGATCTATGTAAGATGACCACTGGGTAGTAGGGTAGAGATGTAAGGTATGGGTAATCCAGCTGTAAGGGTTGGGCTGTGCGGGTAAGTTCTACCTTTACATGTAGAACTAATTAGCTAAGATGAGAACGCAAACGTTATTTAAAGTGTAACTGTCATTTTGGTATAAAAAATCTTCTTAGCAAAGTTCGAACTGAGCGTTGCCAAGAAGAGTCTCTCTTCAGTGTTTTACTGAGCATTGAAGTTGTGTAACAAGTCAGATAGGCAGGGTCATGGGCAGTGATAGTAAGGACACAAGTGAATAGTCAAGGACTGGGATAACGACAAAATGCAGGCTGGTGGCATCTGTATGTTACACACTGGCATCTTCCGCGCTTAATAAAACGCTGGAGACTGAAGACAGACTCTCCCTAAGGGCCCATTCACACGATTGTTTGTACGGATCCGTACCCGTTCCGCATTTTTCCGGAATGTCTGCGGATCCATTCATTTCTATGGGCCCTCAAAAGATGCGGACAGCATATCGTGTGCTATCCGCATCTGTTATTCCGTACCGCGGCTCCGCAAATGAATTACAGTCGTGTGAATGGACCCGAACAACACTTTGCTAAGGCTAGTTTCACACTAGTGGCAAGGAATTCCGGCAGGCTGTTCTGGTGGGTGAACAGCCTGTTAGATCCGTGCTGTCTCTAGTGCACGCGTGCCCCCGGACTACCGCTCCGGCCCCATTGACTATAATGGAGGCGGGCTGGAGCCCCGGCGGCAGCACATACCGAGAGGCGGTCAGAATAAAAGTATGACATGTCGTAGTTTTATTCCGGCCACCTCTCGGCATGCTCTGCCACCGGAACTCCAGCCTGCCCCCATTATAGTCAATAGGGCCAGAGTGGTAGTCCAGGGGAACGCGTGCACTAGCAGCAGCACGGACCCGACAGGCTGTTCACCCGCCGGAACAGCCTGCCGGAGTTCCTTGCTGCTAGTGTGAAAGTACCCTTAGAAGACGCTTTAAACCCATGTTTTTTATAACAAAGAAACATCTGAAGTATATTACAAAACTGTTTAACATCCAATTACCCAATGAACTAGACCCTTCTGCTAATCCATGCCGCTTGTCAGATGAATTGCAAAAAGGATAGAAAAGTGTCTAAAACAGGTTAATAAATGTTTTACAAAGCATTCATACCATTTTCTTGAACTGTATTATTCGGGGAATGTGCCTGTGCCATGCAGTGTCCAACCCGTTCACATGTAGTTCAATGCCTCTTGCAGTACACACTCTTGATGGGGGGGGGGGGGCATGCATCACATGGACACACTCCCAAACTCAGCTACATCACAACAGCAACCTCCTGTACCCTCTTAGAAGCCTTTATATATTATCAAACTGAGTGAGCCAAGTCCCTTCATGCATATACAAGGATTTGACCTGCCAGTGAGTGGAGTGAGAGGGGCCTGGTGATGTATGTAGGAGGTTGTAGCACCTTTTGGTAATAGGCAGAGTATTGCAGAGCTAAGCACACCTGTCTTGACCTTGAGATTGACCTTGAGAGCAGTGAGGAGTATCTATGGTTGTAGTTGGGTTTGCTGAAGCAGTAGTCACTCCGAAATCCAAGAGTAGTTTCGGGGCACTGCCTAAACAGTGGAAATGTTCTACTCGGCTGTCGGTGATGGAACATGTTGGAGTGCTCTCTGTCTCTCTGGGAGTATAGATAGCCCTTGGCACCACAGGCGATTATGGCTTGCATAGAGAAAGTGTTGTGTGTAGACACGACCGATTGATTATGTGAATGATCTGAGACTGTGACTTACCCAGCGTACAGAGCCCTGCAATTGGTAGTTGTGAGTTATATTGTGAACGGTGCATGTTGACTGTGTGAGGGTGTACCATAAGCTCCACTGTGGCCTGTGTAAAGAGATTGTCCTGTTGCGAAGGGCAACTGCCTTTGGAGACACTTGGGGAACCCCTAATCCTATTCCCGCCTTAAAGAAGCTTGGTTTAAAGGTGGGTAAAACTTTTTATAATTCTAATCCAGGGCTTTATTTTGGCTCAGGTATGTTGACAGTGTTCAATGAACTCAAGGTATCTGAGGAACCTGGTTGAGAGAATCTGGCATAATGAACAGGCCTCATGCTATATTCCTCAGCAGTCCCCATTGTGATAGCTGATAGCGATATTCAAATCTGAACACTTATGCCTCGTTTACACAGCATTTTTTGTGTGTGAAAATGGCTTCCCATTGTCGTAAACAAGTCTACACCATGATCCATAGTGTCACGGATTACTGAATGGCGCCAATATTGAATGGGAATAAAGCGGCAAGCGGACCTGCCGCATTCAAATTCAAAATCGCGTCAGAAACTCGATGGTCACCCAAGGTGAACTTACCCTAAATATGTAAAGCAAGGCTCTACAGATATAGCAAAGTTTATTTTGACACTTTGTGCATTGAATGTACTGTTGCAGCAAACTTTTTTCGTTATTTATCACAAAAGAAGCCATTGGAATAATCAAGTTAGGCTACATTCACACTCGCGTTTGGTGCGGATCCGTAATGGATCTGCACAAGTGCATCTGTTCAGATAATACAACCGCATGCATCCATTCAGAACAGATCCGTTTGTATTATCTTTAACATAGCCAAAACGGATACGTCTTGAACACCATTGAAAGTCAATGGGGGACAGATCTGTTTTCTATTGTGCCATATTGTGTCAGTGAAAACGGATCCATCCCCATTGACTTACATTGTGTGTCAGTACGGATCCGTTTGGCTCAGTTTCGTCAGACGGACACCAAAACACTGCAAGCAGCGTTTTGGTGTCCGCCTCCAAAGCGGAATGGAGGTGGAACGGAGCCAAACTGATGCATTCTGAGCGGATCCTTTTCTATCCAGAATGCATTAGGGCAAAACTGATCCGTTTTGGACCGCTTGTGAGAACCCTGAACGGATCTCACAAACGGAAACCAAAATGCCAGTGTGAAAGTAGCCTTAAAGTGTGCCGCAAATGTGAATTTAAATTGAGTGTCAAGTTAACAAACATCAACCTACCAATGTAAGTTCAACTTCATTTAGGTCACAACTGATCACATCTGACTTGCGGCTTCTTTTCATAATGGAAGCCACAATCCTGTGTCTGATCAGTCGTGTATTGAATCCCAATGGTGATGCCATATACAATAGGTCTAGGCTGCAAGAATAAGATTGCATGCGGCACTATTCTTGTCATCAAATCTGACAAAACTGCAGAGACTGCGGTGCATATGTGAATATGGCCTTACACTGCTTCTTTTACCGTTTATTAAACTACACTGGCATACCGAAGGTTACAGAAATGTATTTCTATGTGTATAGCATTCTACTAACCATATTAACCAACTGACTGCATACAAATCCAATATTGCTATGTGAGCTTGGATTTTCCTATGGCAGCACATGAAATAACTGGAAGCTAAGAGTATGTTTCAGAAACCACAATTAAATACAGTCCATTAGTCTGCACCTTACACTGGGAAAGTAAACAGAAAACTATTTTCAACTGCACGGGTGAAAGGAGACGATCAAAAGAAGTGGACCATTACCGTGCATTTCCTAACTACAATGCAAAAGCTGGTTCATAATAAGCAGAAAATATTTTACGGAGAAATTGCCTTAAAGAAAGCACAAAAGTGCCAAAAAGCACAAGAGTTCCCCATGGGTATCTGAACTGCCTTAGTGTTGCCATGTCCTACTCTTCCCATGCTTCTTGTGAAGATGATTAGGAAGTGCTTACCTTGTTTCAGCAGTCAGCGTAAGTACATTATTTATGTAGTCTCTCATCCAAGCAGAAACTCCCAAAACACATATCGACATCAGCTAAAACAAACAGAAAAGCTGTTAGCATGTACAGCGCCATACAAACGCAAACCACTGTGTGCAGCCATCCTCAGGGACATGTCCCCGGGGTGGAAGCAAACACTTGTCATTTTGTGCACTTGCTTCCGTTTTATGTTCTACTCAATCACTCATATAAAGCAGACAAAGAGCGGGCAACTAAACCCAGTGAAATTGTTACATTAGCATAAAAATAGCACTTACATCTACTGCTCCGCATAAATAAACTCAAATTGCAAAGAGATTTTTGGATTCATTCTGTCACAATATTTTCCGATTGTATATTAGGTTCCTGAATGTGTACTGTTAATACAAGTAGAAAAATGTAGTAAATGAGCCTAAAATAATGTGTATTTCCTTCTATAGTGTTTTCAATTTATTTTACTTTTATTCATTTAATGTTCAAGAATATAAAATATACCTGAAGCCTTCTACTATCAGAAAATGTGTCATCTATACCGCTACACTAATATCATCCAGGTACCAGCAACCACACAGTTATAAGCGCCACATGGTTTCTGGACTTGGCCTCATGAGATAATAAAATGTCATTTAAGCAAATGTCCAGTGAGAAGCTCAGAAATGATAGGTGCAGTAGTAAGTCAGAACCTAGAGGGCTTGATTTTGGCAGAGCTGTAATTTGTGACTGCATTTTAGCTACAGTGCCTACAGGGATTCTGAGGTAGTCTGGGACACACAATCTATCTCCTCATTGGTTCAAGCTGCAGTTCGCTCCCTCCTCCCTTCTTCTCTGCCTCCTCTGATTGGCTGCTATGAATATAAAACACATCTATCACAGGCTCACGAGAAATCAGTACAAACATTATATTCTATAATAGCAAGGGCAGAATAAACTATTAAACCACCAAAGAGACAAAGATGATTATCGAGTAATCACTGGGAGGGGGGAATTAAAAAACCTGGACAATTCCTTTTAAGGCCCTTTAACCCAGACTATCAAATGGGCCAATATTGGGAACCAGAGCACCTTGGATTGCTCTTTCCTGATAATTGCCCTGTGTAAATGTACCACCGCTTGCCACCATTGGGCGATTGTAACTTTGCTGCAGCACATTAAATCAATGTTTGAGGGGAGCAGATCACCCTGTGTAAAAATAACATGCTGACAACACACAATGATTTTCTATGGAGGTTAGCAATCCTAGTTACAAGCGTTCGTCCCCATACAAAGAATATGATTGCTGCTAGTGATGGGCGAAGCGAGCTTCAGATCATAGTTTTAAAGTGGAAAATATCTAATACCGAAGTTATTCAACGAAGTCTCGCAAGATTTCCCAAATAACTAGCTTCGCCTCATCGGAGGCCGTTAAAACAATGTCCACCACATGTCGGTTTTTCCCTTTGTGCATGGAGCCTTACGGTTCCTTTAGGCTAGTTTCAGACAAGTACATTTATTTTGGGAAATACTCTACCTGTGAGCGGTATTTCCCGGGCTGTATGCAGCTCCTGTGACAGGGATTCATAGCATTTGAATGATTTATAATTCTGTGGGTTCCTGCCTGACCTCACCTGCAATGAACTGTAGTGTGAGTGTGAGTACAATTCTGTACAGCCATGGTCAGTCAGGAACACACAGCATTATAAACCATTATATGCTGTGAATCCCTGTCACAGGAGCTGCACTCGGCCTGGGAAATAACGCTCACACATGGAGCATGTTTCCCAGAATGAACACGCTAGTCTTAAACAAGCCTTAAACTTAGCAGGTCCTTCAACTCACTGTCCAAAACAAGGATTTGGGGCTATGTTAAGTGGATGTAATAGCAACCACCAATGTTTTCCTATAGAAAATCTAATTTTGGAATCTAAAGTTCTAATGCTTATAGGGGTCTGATTCTGGTGACATACTAAAGCTAAATATATGATGAAGACAAGATATGTACTATCTCTACTAAATAAGATGATAGGTGACTGATCCACAACTAGAGATGAGCGATGATTTGAAAAATTCAATCTGGATGATTTGTCGAAGTTCTTCAAGAAATTTGTTTCGTTCCAAATTAATTCATCACAAATCACGATAAATCTGGTATACCCAGGCCAATCTGCCTAATCATATGCATCCCACTTGGTGGCCCAATCTCATCAAGTTTTATGCCACCGTTTGACGTATACATTAGAAAAAAAAAAGGGTACAAAAACGCAGCACATCACAATGGAATTTTATGGTGAACAGATGCCTCTGTATGGCATCAGTCTGAAGCATCCGTTTAACATATACATTTTTTTGTAGGCTTTGGTAATATTGCTGTTTATGTCTCCGTTCTTCTGACCCTAACCAACGACACACTATGGCAATAATCCAGCTGCCATCTTTGATCCATCCAGCAAGTTTGGCCCATCTGCCTATAATAGAAGGAGTTATTTGACCCCAGGCGTTCCAAGTCCAACTTCCTGCAGGGCCAAGTGGTGTTCAACGCTAAGGCCCCTTTCACACGGGCGAGAATTCCGCGCGGGTGCAATGCGCGAGGTGAACGCATTGCACCCGCACTGATTCCGGACCCATTCATTTCTAGGGGGCTGTGCACATGAGCGGTGATTTTCACGCATCACTTGTGCGTTGCGTGAAAATCTAAGCAAGCTCTATATTGTGCGTTTTTCACTCAACGCGGGCCCCATAGAAGTGAATAGGGCTGCATGAAAATCGCAAGCATCCGCAAGTAAGTGCGAATGCGGTGCGATTTTCACGCATGGTTGCTAGGATGAAAGTCTATTCACTGTATAATTTTCCCTTATAACATGGTTATAAGGGAAAATAATAGCATTCTTTAATACAGAATGCTTACTAGAAGGTCAATTGAGGGTTAAAAAAAATTAAATTAAATTAACTCACCTCCTCCAATTGATCGCGTAGCTGCTGGTCTCCAGTTCTTTCTTCAGGACCTGTCAAAGGACCTGTGGTGACATGACTGTGCTCATCACATGATACTTACATGATCCATCACCATGGTGATGGACCATGTGATGAGCACAGTGACGTCACCACAGGTCCTTTGGTCCTGAAGAAAGAACAGGAGACAGGCAGCTACGCAATCAATTGGAGGAGGTGAGTTAATTATTATTTTTTTTAACCCCTCAATTGACCTTTTACTAAGCATTCTGTATTAAAGAATGTTATTATTTTCCCTTGTAACCATGTTATAAGGGAAAATAATACAATTTACATAATACTGAACCCAAACCTGTACTTCTGTGAAGAAGTCCGGGTTTGGGTCTGGGTACCAAACATGCCAATTTTTCTCACGCGCGTGCAAAATGCATTAAAAAGCTTTGCACTCGCGGCGAAAAATAGGGCATGTTCCCGCAACGCACCCGCAGCTTTTCCCGCAACGCCTGTGTGAAACCAGCCTAACTGTTCTGTGATACTCTTACATGTCCGGGACTGCACACACGCTGCACTGAAGGGATCACCGTGCGTCTACCGTTTGCCGGCAGGCGTGGGTTACTCGCTGAACGTAGTTCGCCATAGGAATCGGGGACTGTAATACTGGAACAGACTAATTTTTTGGGGTAAGAGACTCATTTATTTAATAAAAGACTCATTTAGTCGCTAAAAGAATAATTTATTTGCTACAAGACTAATGTTTTCTCTAAAAGAATAACTTTTCAGATAAAAGAATCATTTTTCCCCCAAAAAATGCTGATCAACTCGTGGGTAATTCTGCTGTGCAAAGAATCAATTTATTTGCACTGCCCACAGGGCATTAACTAAAACCGCTCTTCTGGTTGGCAGAAGCGGTTAAATATCAATGTGGACACGCCACAAACAATACAATGAGACGTGTATCACCCCAATTTGAGAATCAATGCATAATATAATTGCTTATCTATTAAACAAGGTGGACACCCCAATAACAGTAAAATTAGACAGCTTATTCATCACAATCTGAAAAATCATGCCCTAATAGAATTGCTTACAGTTGCAAGAAAAAAGTATGTGAACCCTTTGGAATGATATGGATTTCTGCACAAATTGGTCATAAAATGTGATCTGATCTTCATCTAAGTCACAACAATAGACAATCACAGTCAGCTTAAACTAATAACACACAAAGAATTAAATGTTACCATGTTTTTATTGAACACACCATGTAAACATTCACAGAGCAGGTGGAAAAAGTATGTGAACCCCTAGACCAGTGATAGGCAAACTGTGGCTCTCCAGCTGTTGAAAAACTACAACTCCCAACATGCCCTGCTGTAGGCTGAAAGCTGTAGGCAGTCTTTGCATGCTGGGAGTTGTAGTTCTGCAACAGCTGGAGAGCCGCAGTTTGCCTATCACTGCCCTAGACTAATGACATCTCCAAGAGCTAATTGGAGTAAGGTGTCAGCCAATTGGAGTCCAATCAATGAGATGAGATTGGAGGTGTTGGTTACAGCTGCCCTGCCTTATAAAAAACACACACCAGTTCTGGGTTTGTTTTTCATAAGAAGCATTGCCTGATGTGAATGATGCCTCGCACAAAAGAGCTCTCAGAAGACCTACGATTAAGAATTGTTGACTTGCATAACGCTGGAAAGGGTTATAAAAGTATCTCCAAAAGCCTTGCTGTTCATCAGTCCACGCTAAGACAAATTGTCTATAAATGGAGAAAGTTCAGCACTGCTGCTACTTTCCCTAGGAGTGGCCATCCTGTAAAGATGACTGCAAGAGCACAGCGCAGACTGCTCAATGAGGTGAAGAAAAATTCTAGAGTGTCAGCTAAAGACTTACAAAAGTCTCTGGCATATGCTAACACCCCTGTTAGCGAATCTGCGATAAGTAAAACACTAAACAAGAATGGATTTCATAGGAGGATAACACAGAGGAAGCCACTGCTGTCCAAAAAAAACATTGCTGCACATTCACAGTTTGCACAAGAGCACCTGGATGTTCCACAGCAGTACTGGCAAAATATTCTGTGGACAGAAGAAACACACAACAGTATGTGTGGAGAAAAAGAGGCACAGCACACAGACTTTAAAACCTCATCCCAACTGTGAAGTATGGTGGTCGGGGCATCATGGTTTGGGGCTGCTCTGCTGCGTCAGGGCCTGGACGGATTGCTATCATCGAAGGAAAAATGAATTACCAAGTATATCAAGACTTTTGCAGAAGAACTTAAGGCCATCTGTCCACCAGCTGAAGCTTAACAGAAGATGGGTGTTGCAACACGACAACGACCCAAAGCATAGAAGTAAATCAACAACAGAATGGCTTAAACAGAAGAAAATACGCCTTCAGGAGTGGCCCAGTCAGAGTCCTGACCTCAACCCGATTGAGATAGCGATTCACACCAGACATCCCAAGAATATTGCTGAACTGAAACCTGTAAAGAGGAATGGTCAAGAATTACTCCTGACCGTTGTGCACGTCTGATCTGCAACTACAGGAAACGTTTGGTTGAAGTTATTGCTGCCAAAGGAGGTTCAACCTTTTATTAAATCCAAGGGTTCACATACTTTTTCCACCTGCACTGTGAATGTTTACATGGTGTGTTCAATAAAAATATGGTAACATTTAATTCTTTGTGTGTTATTAGTTTAAGCAGACTGTGATTGTCTATTGCTGTGACTTAGATGAAGATCAGATCACATTTTATGATGAATTTGTGCAGAAATCCATATCATTCCAAAGGGTTCACATACTTTTTCTTGCAACTGTATGTAATAAACAATATCTATTGTGTCTACAAATAATGGACTTTCTACAGAATGAAAAGAAAGAAACAGATCTGCTGATTACAGGCTGTAGCATACTGTAAGACTTACCATGTAGTGGATTGGAGTGAAATCTTACTACCAAGTTCCAGCAGCCTATATGTAAGTGGCTGCTAGCTGTGCTGTGTAACAGGATGTGGGGGGCGGGCAGCAGAGCTTGTGCTGGTGCATGTGAAATCCACAGGAACGCCCACAGATCCTCACAGGAGATGACAGCAGTGAGCAAAACTCATAGAAGAGCATTTTTGAGAGCATGTGAAGCAAAGCTGATACCAGTACAGATAACAGAACAAGTGCAATTTTATTATGTGCTGCACTACAGTAAGATATGGGGTTATTGATTTTTAGTGCACAAAAGGTGTCCATAGCCATATACATAACATCAGCACTAACATCATTCCTCCTGTAAAAAGTGTGCACATTCCCAGTCTGGTACAGAAACAAAGCAATAGCAATCTGTCACTGTTATTATGCTTAGTTTTTTTCTTCACTAAAGGCAGTTTCGCATTTTTTCATATAGAATACTTCCTTCTAATACATGAAAAAACCTCAGGCACTGTGACCAGAGCGGAAAACACACTCGGAAAATGAGAATGCTATTGTTATCTACAAATATTAGGTATGGAATATTTCAGTATGCTGTCCTCTCTTTAGGTCATTTTCAGAATGTTGCAAGGTTTAAATAACAATTTCTGAGCATAATGTTATTTTCACAATTGTTTCCTTACTGAAATAGCAAATGTGCTATAAATGTGGTATGAATGCACCCTAGGAGTTTTAGGAGACATGTATCATGTGCATTCCATGGATTACTTGCATGCCATGTAGTGTATTTTGCTCTTGCAGAAATCCAAGTACGAGAGGCAAACTACAGTACATATCTCCTACCCACAGTGATAAAAACAATGGGTCAGATTACAGCCTATAATAAATCTTCAGAATTTATTATAGACTTTAAATTGCATCCAAACCTTTACGTTACCATTCAGTCACAGATACTATATGTATGTAGATTCTATCAAGCATGAGAAGGAGTGGGCAGCTTCTCTTACTGCTGGAATAACCTTGCAAGGACGGGAGTGGACTAAGTGTGACTGGATGACAGAAAGAACAGCCCAATAAAGATATTATCTAGCTGTAGATGGTAGCTGTCAGACAGCTACATGTATCCCAGAAATTGTAGGCAAAAGTCCATAACACAAACAGCCGATCTTACAGCCCACTTTTACACAGACTGACATTCTAGCCAATAAACAGGCATAAGCGTTTGTAGAAATGCTCACTCCTTATTTTTGGCCGGTGTAAAAGGTGCTAGTGATCACCTGAAGAACAAGCACTCTTTCATTGGGTGATCGTGTCTTTCTGCCAACACTAGGGATGAGCCAATTTAATATTTTGAAGTTCGTGTGCGGGTTTCTGTTGTAGTATTTACTAAATTGCGTTATGGGTTCCGTTACCACAGACCATAATGCAATTCCATGATGGCCTGCATAACAGAATGCCATTAGAGGCATTCCGTTATTCATTCCGTCATAATAGAAGTCTATCGCCTGCAGGAGAGGACTCCTGCATAACGTAAACCGGACGGATTCGCTAGTTATGCAGGAGTCCTCTCTTGCAGGCGATAGACTTCTATTATGACGGAATGAATAACGGAATGCCTCTAATGGCATTCCGTTATGCAGGCCATCATGGAATTGCATTATGGTCTGTGGTAACGGAACCCATAACGCAATTCAGTAAATACTACAACAGAAACCCGCACACGAACTTCAAAATATGAAATTCGCTCATCCCTAGCCAGCACTTAAAGTTAGGGATCGACCAATTATCAGTTTTACCGATATTCAGGATTTTGACCGTTATCAGTATCGGCATGTATTTTGCCGATATTCGGATAACATATTGGGAACACAGATCGCGCTGCTGACAGCGCTCTCCGTGTTCCCTCAGCAGCAGCACAGGGGAGAAGGAGCAGTGTCTCCCTCACCCTGTGCTGCTGCCGCCAATGAGAGGACGGAGGACAAGAGAAGGGGGGGTTATGGCCACTGCGCCACCATTCAAATTGAACAGGAGGCGGGAGCTGGCTGCAGAATCACATAGCCGGCTCCCGACCTCTATGATCTGCGGTAGTTAACCCCTTAGGTGCCGCGGATCGCAGCTACCGCTCATAGAGGTCGGGAGCCGGCTATGTGATTCTGCAGCCAGCTCCTGCCTCCTGTTCAATTTGAATAAATGAGAGATTTATCTTCATTGGTGGCGCAGTGCGCCCCCTTCACGCCCACCAGTATTAATCATTGGTGGCGCAGTGCGCCCCCCACCCCCACCCCAGTATTAAAAACATTGGTGGTGCAGTGCGCCCCCCCAGCCAAGCCCCCCCCCCCCCCCCCAGTATTAATCATTGGTGGCAGTGGCCACAGGATCCCCTCTTCCCTGCTCCTCCGATCATAGCCCCAGCAGTGTAATCCTGGGGCTCCGATCGGTTACCATTGCAGCCAGGACGCTACTGAAGCCCTGGCTGCCATGGTAAGCTCCATGCTGCTGTGTGCACAAAGCACAGAGCAGCAGGGACAGTGTGAGCTCCTATTCACCCTGATAGAGCTCTATCAGGGTGAATAGGACAAGGGGGTTAAAAGTTAGTAAAAAAAAAAAAAAAAACACACCAAAATATTAAGTATAAATGAAAAAGAAAGATTTACAAAAGAGAACTACAAATTATCAATAAACATATTAATTTTCAGCAGATTTGTGTAGGAAATTTTTTTTTTTCTGAAAGTTCACAAATTATCGGTGTCGGCCCTAAAAAATCTATATCGGTCGATCCCTACTTAAAGTCATCATTTCTGCGCAGCATATTGACCTGTGTATACAACAATCTGCTGCCCAGGAATAATGATTTACTATGGGAACGAATGATCGATGTAGCGATCTCTCATCCCAATACAGAGGAGGTAACTACTGTATGTAAATGCAGCCCACATCTCCGCTGATCAGGCGATTATTCAAAATGTTTTGTTTGTTCCCGATAATTGTCTGAAACGTTAGTCGGTGTAAAAGGACCATTAGGATATCTTTGATAGCAAATCCACGGCAGAAATACAAGACTTACAGTATTTCTGCTGTGGATAAGCTGAAGATGTGCTGGGGGTTTGAAGGAGATGTGCATGAAATTTACATTATTAAACTGGACTATTCCTTGGCAATTCCACCAAACATACAGTCGTGCTTGAAAGTTTGTGAACCTTTCAGAATAGTCTACTGTATATTAAACAAATCTAACAAATGAGTCAAAGATATTAGACTCAGTCATTTATTTATTGATAAACATGGACAAGTCCGAGTAGGGATCTATCACTCTGATCTTCACAACACATTTGTGGGAATGTGTCATGGCACAAAAAAAATGGTATTTCTGAGGACCTCAGAAGAGGAGTTGTTGATGCTGATCAGGCTGGAAAAAGTTACAAAACTATCTCTAAAGAGTTTGGACTCCACAGTCAGACAAATTGTGTACAAATGTAGTAAATTCAAGACCATTATTACCCTCTCCAGGAGTAACATAGTAACATAGTTTATAAGGCTGAAAAAAAGACATCTGTCCATCTAGTTCAGGCTACATTCACACTAGCGTTAATATTTTCCGGTATTGAGATCTGTCATTGTCAATGCAGACAAAACGTAACTGAACAGAACGGAATGCTCCAAAATGCGTTCTATTCCGTTCTCATACCGGAGAGCAAACCACAGCATGCTGCTGTTTGCTTTCCGTCCTGGAATGCAGAGCAAGACGGATCCGTCATGACCCACAATGCAAGTCAATGAGGACGGATCTGTTTTCACTGACACAATAGAAAACGGATCCGTCCCCCATTGACTTTCAATGGAGTTCATGACGGATCCGTCTTGGGTATGTTAAAGATAATACAACCGGATCCGTTCATAACAGGTGCAGATGGTTGTATTATCAGTAACTGAAGCGTTTTTGTGAACCCTGCCGGATCCAGCAAAAACGCTAGTGTGAGTAGCCTCAGCCTGTTATACTGTAAGTTGATCCAGAGAAAGGGATTAAAAAAAAAATATGTCTTCCCGACTCCCATCAGGCAATCAGATTAACTCCCTGGATCAACGACCCCTCTCCTCTCTAGTAGCTATAGCCTGTAATATTATTACCCTCCAGAAATACATCCAGGCCCCTCTTGGATTCCTTTATTGTACTCACCATCACCACCTCCTCAGGCAGAGCGTTCCATAGTCTCACTGCTCTTACCGTAAAGAATCCTCTTCTATGTTTGTGTACAAACCTTCTTTCCTCCAGTGTGAGTGTGATGTCCCCTCATCACACTCCTGGGGATAAATAGATGATGGGAGAGGTCTCTGTACTGACTCCTGATATACACTGACCAAAAATATAAACGCAACACTTACTACTAGGTACTAACCATACAGGTTGCCTAAACTTTTGCTTAAGGCTTTTCTTTTTTTTTTTTTTATGTAAAAGATGGAAATAAAAAAAAAATTACAAAGGGAATGTGTCATCTTTAACTTTATGCCTTTTGGAGATCATTGCATCTTCAACTTGCTTAAAGGGGTTATCCAACCCCTATAATGCCTGGGCCCCTCATATAGATTATACTTAACCCACTCCCCAGACACCTGCATCGCTCCTGATCCCCGCACAGCCGCCGCTGCATCGAAGGTGACACTAGGGAGGCTCGACCCCATCGCGGCCTGCCATTGGCTGCACAACCCCCCCCCCCCCTCAATGTTTTGATCAGGAGCAACATGGGTGTCGGGGAGCGGGGTAAGTATAATCTATATGAGGGGCCCAGGCTTTGTCGGTTCACAGTAACAGTACTTTTGACCAGGGGTGCCAAACTCTTGCAAGCCACTGAATGGAAAAGTAATGTCTAATTCACATAGGATAGATATAAAGCACTTATCATTCTGTCATCATCTTTCTGAAAGCCCTCATTTGAAGTGAAGAGAAAAAAATCTTTAGGGTGGACATTCTTTTTTTTCTATTTCTTTGCAGGAAATCAGATAATTAGATGCATAGACCTCATTTCCTTGTGTTTTCTTTTAAATTGGTTGACGTTCAGAAATAATGTATTGTAACCAGCGTGATCAGCTGCGCGCAGCATGAGTAGAGTGTTGGCTAAGGATTTCTGCTCGACAGTTGTCATCAGTAGGAGAGTGATGTCGTGCTTTATTAAATGTCTCTGCTCGGTGGGGGAAAGGATCAACTGTACAGATCCCCAATGTCATTTCTTCCTATCTAATTAATTTTAGTCATAATGCAAATCATTTTAAAGATTTTTCACTTTGTTATAAGGATGGATACTTTAGAAACCTGTGTTACACCTAATGCTGCTACTTCTTTTTATTAAAAAGATTACTGTAGAGCTTTTCTCATTTGTGTTACAAAGACTTTAGGGACAGATGTGTTCATCTGTTCATAATGCTCAACTGAATTCTTTGTTCTGTTTCTTCAGTGGTGTCGTCTAAGATTGATGCTTTTGTTTAACTAGTTTCAAAGCACTTTACAAAGTTTTTGCGCTGATCTGCAGAAAATATGTGTCTTTCTCCATTCCCAATTTTAAAATTCTTCTATTCCCTCTACAAAATGCTAAGCAGCACCCCTCTGTCAGGTTGGGACGGGCCACCAATGTACCAGAGGATCCTCAGATGAAGCCAACACAAAATGGGCCCCAAAGGTCCAAAAGAGGACAATCGAATTTGAAGCCACCCTCTTGAAGGTCTACTGCTTATGGGATGAATCAAAGTTATTAGGCCTTCACACCGATTGCCCTGTGTGTACAATAGTTGCAACAAAGATTACATGTAAATAAAAGTGAACAAGTATGTTTCGTATAGATGTAGGTGGGGGTTCTCAGGATCATCTTTTCTGGTGCGCCAAAGGAACCCCAGTCTGATATTGCACACTGCAACTGCTACTACAATGCACTGCACTCTGGTAACACATAAAGACACATAACACAACAGGAAAATGAAATTCATTTCAAGTGCAGGAATATACATCTGTGAGCTGGACAAACAAGGTCTAAGTACTCAGTAAAGCCTTTCCAGGATAGAAATCAATGGCAATACTAGATTACAGACTTCACTAACATTATTGGGGTAATATATCAAACTGCTGTAGAGTAGAACTGACTTAGTTGCCCACAGCAACCAATCAGATTCCATCTTTCATTTTTCACAGCTCCTGGGCAACTAAGCCAGTTCTACTTCATACCAGTTTGCTAAATGTCCCCATATATTTTCACACCTCTAAAATATCAGATCATTTTCCCTTACGTTACTTTCACATTAGCGGCAGGGGAGTCCGGCAGGCTGTTCCGGCGGGTGAACAGCCTGTCGCATCCGTCCTGCCACTAGTTCAAATGTGCCCCCGGACTGCCGCTCCGTCCCCATTGACTATAATGGGGGTCGGGGGCGGAGTTCCGGCAGCAGCACAGCATGCAGAGCGAGAGGCAGCTGGACTAAAAGTACTGCATGTCGTACTTTTAGTGCTGCCGCCGGAACTCCGCCCCACCCCCATTATAGTCAATGGGGACGGAGCGGCAGTCCGGGGGCACATATGAACTAGTGGCAGGACGGATCCGACAGACTGTTCACCCACCGAGACAGCCTACAGCACTCCCCTGCCGCTAGTGTGAAACTAGCCTTACATGCATCTTCAGTTATGTAAATAATTTTGGGACATTTTTTCAGTGATTCATGGGGATATATATCATTTTTATTTTAGTATTTTTGTTTTTATTTTTTATACCCAGGAATTTTTTTATTACATTTTTTACTAGCACAAAGTAAAACTAAAATACTTATTTTTAAATTATGATTTCCATTCTGTAGCAGTCATTTGGATACAGAGGATGTGACAGGCTGTCAGGGAGCAGTTAAAGGGAACCGATCAGGCTGAACATGGCTGGTGAGATGCAGGCAGCATTTTATAGAGCAGGAGGAGCTGAGCAGAATGATATACACACTTGATGGTCGTCTTACAATAGGGACTCTTTTAACAATAAGGTCTTAATGTAGTGAGCTGTCTCAGCAAGTCCCATATAGGCCGAATGGAGCTGTAGTCTGATTGCATCTTTCATGGTCCAACCCCTTTTATCACCTGTTCAATCACTAAAACTCCTCACAAGACGAAGGTCCTCATTTGTGAGAGCAGACCAAGGATGGTTATTATACTGATCACTTCAACAGTTCTTATACTTATGTTTAGTGACCTGATCGTGATGTGATACACGCTATATTACGCTTCATGCTATGTGATGATCTTTGTTTGTTTGTCCAATAAATAGAGATTTCAAACAGATAGAATGCCAATGGGTGAGGCTTTGAAGCCACTTGTCACAACATAAGTGTTTAGTTTCCAAACCATATTCCGCTATCCACCCATTAAGCTACCATCAATTTCATTTGTAGGCGAGACAGCAGCCCCCGTTCTCCAACTTTCATCCAGCAGTTAATTTGTATGGACAACTGCAATACAGATGCAAATTGTCTCTGCAAGTAGTAGTTACCCGTCATTACATGTATACAAGAACCTGTCTGCTATATAGCAAAGGGTCACACTGTGTTCTCTCCAGTAATTCACCTCTAAACAGAGGTTTTATTAAATAACACTCCAGTCACTCTTCCCCTTGCAAATTATACAATGACCACTACATTACTCTCACCGATGCAGCATTTTCTTCCTCGCTCCAGTGATTCTGCATCCAGTACATGGCAGGATTCGCCTGAATCAAGTACCTTTCCGTAAAACCAATGTAAATAAATAAAAGTGCCTCCTTCATGCACAGATTTCCTGCTGTTTTGCTCCATTTGAGATGACTATGTTATAAAGAATCTTTAAGAAAATCAGATTACAGAGTGTAATTCAATGCATTGTCTGTAGTTTACACACAAAAAACCTATACAGACAGAACTAAGCTCAGCAAACTAGACATGTCCTTTCTCTTGTGATCCAAGCCAGACATTAAGTAAATGTATCACAAATCACAAGCAAATAGCCTTAGTAATGATATGCCAGGCGTCAGACAATAACCAGGGACAGGGCTGCAGTAGAGAAATGTATACATCTATTTAAAATGATATATAATGAAACAAATTCCAACGTCTCAACAAGAAGGGGATGCGTTTACTGCTATAAGGCTGTTACGTTACAGATAAACACGCTATATGCTGCTTCTAGCGACATAAAATATTCATTGCTGTCTAGTACATGGTTCCAGGCAGCAATGGAGCTCTGTACCTGCCTGCAAACAAACGGCTTCCCCTCCTGATCCACAGTGTCTCAAACCATCAGATGTTCGTCAGTGGTTTGAAAAATCATTATGTGTAAATCAAAGTTTAGTCAGGATTGGTGCAAGACAAGTAATCCAAAGTGTTACCAAAGTTACTTCTAAGATTATGTCATATTCTGACTACTTTATCTGCAGCTTGTTATTGGAAACAGCCAAGAAGCAATTGGTTAGGATTTATCATGATCGACCGTTAACTGCTAAATGGTTTTCCCATGTCTGCCATCAGATCGGAAAGGTTTTCTTATGTTTCTGTATAATGAAATGAAAAAGGACCTCTCACCACTCCTGATCTGCCTGCTTTAATAGCTCCATGCATTCCCCACGTACTAACAATTCTGGAGCATCTATTCTTATGACTATGTTGTGCCATTTCTTTATTATTTGCACTAGAAGTTATGAATTAATTGCTAGAAGTCTGCAGTAAGGGTACAGAGGGGAGGTAACCAGTTTGGGGGGGGGGGGGGTGTACCTGCATAGTATGAAAATGGCAGCACTAATTGGATACAGTAAGTCTGTACAGGTACACGCCCCCAAGTTGTTACCTCCCCTCTGTTCCTTTACTGCAGATTGCTAGCAGTTCATTCATAACGTCTAGTAGAAATATTAAAGTAATGGCACAACATAGAGCCATAAGAACAGATGCTCCAGAATGGTTATTATATGGGGAATGCATGAAGCTATAAAAACAGGAATGTCAGGAGCGGTGACAGGTCTTCTCTTTAATTGCTTTTGGACAAAAATACAGAACTGTAACAAAAGTGTGTAAGCACGGCACGGAGGAACCCTTCCTCTGAGCTCTCTCTTCTAGGAGTTTCTACATCTTCTGGCTTCTGGTATATTGCACATAAATAGCAATGCATGCATAGAATACTAAAAATCTGAAGTAGAAACATACTGAACATATTTTTAAATGGGTTGTCTCACTTCAACAAATGGCATTTATCATGTAGACCAGGGATGCCCAACCTGCAGCCCTCCAGCTGTTGCAAAACTAGAACTCCTAGTATCCCCGGAGAGCCACAGCTATCAGCCTACAGCAGGGCATGGTGGGAGTTGTAGATTTACAACAGCTGGAGGGCCGCAGATTGAACACCCCTGACATATACAAAGTTAATACAAGGCACTTACTAATGTATTGTTATTATCCATATTGCATCCTTTGCTGGCTGGATTCATTTTTTCATCACATCATACACTGCTCGTTTCCATGGTTACGAACATCCTGCAATCCAGCAGCGGTGGATGTGCTTGCACATTATAAGAAAAAGTGTTAGGCTCTCTGGTGGCAGGGACCGTGGGAGCGCAGATAGGCAAGTGCAAGCACGACCACCACTGATGGATTGCATGGTGGTCGTAACCATGGAAACAAGCAAGCGTACAATGTGATGTGAAGTGAGCCAACCTCTTTAACAGCTATTGACTAGCCAAGGTTTTTTTTTTTTTCTTTCCTCCAGTCTTCCAACTATCTAACAATCAGGAGAACATGGAAGCATTATTTTGTTGTGCTAGAGCCATAAGGATTTTTTTTCCAGAAAACAGCTGGAGATGGGTGACGGTCCGGGTGAGTTTTGATGTCATCCAACACCGCTAGCACTTTGCGAATGTTGTATACTGCTGACCTGCCTTGGATAAAACCTACCTGGTGCGGGGAAATGAGTCTAGGCAGGAAGGCGGCCAATCTATCAGCAATGATTTTGGATATGTATTTTAGATCATTATTTATCAGGGAAATCGGACGATAAGATGAGGGTAAAGTGTGATCCTTCCCTCCCTTCGGCAGAACTTTTATGTATGCTATATTCATGTCCTGTGGTATCTCCTGGCCTTGTAGGATTTGGTTATATAGGGACACTAGAACTGGCACTACCTGTGGGGTTACCGCTTTGTAAAACTCATTGGTGAACCCATCCGGCCCCGGTGCCTTCCCATTACTAGATAGAGAGATAACCCTCTGGACCTCTTCTGCCGTTATGGGTTTATTCAAGCTGTCTAACTCATCTTTGGAGACTTTCGGAAGGGACAGGCCATCCAGCCATATTTTTCCTTGTGAGTCAGATGTCTCACTGGCCGCATAAAGATCAGCGTAAAAGCTCCCAAAGAGCTCAACCATTTGCTCAGGTTTTGTGGATATAGCACCCCCTGCATCCCTTAATGCTGATATTTGCGTAGATGGTCTCAGACCTTTTGCTAGAGACGCTAACAACTTTCCCGCCTTATTCCCATATTTATAATACTTTGCTTCCTTCTTTTTGCCCTCAATCTCTTCCTTTTTTTTCAGCCAACTTTCATAAGTGTTTTTAGCCTCCATCCATCTATTTCTGGTGGCTGTAGAGGGATGCGTCAGATGTCGCGTCTATGCTTCCCTGAGTAACCCCGCTAATTCTCGCAGTTTTGTGTCAACCTTTTTCCTCAGACTGGCAACGTATGCCATTATCTTTCCCCTGAGGACCGCTTTACCTGCTCTCCACACCAGCTGAGCTTCACTAGCGGTTGAGTTTTCCTCCCAGTATTCTAACCACCAATGATTTAGCATTTCCACAAAGTTTTCGTTAGAAGATAAATCCGACGGAAACCTCCAGAGGAAATCTTTCCCCCTCGGTAGAGGATCCGCTATTTCAAGAGTTACCAGGGTATGGTCCGAGATGACCAAGTCTCCTATTTCTACTGATACCGTGCGCCTCAATATGGAATCAGAGACCAGGAAATAATTCAGGCGTGACCAGGAGTTATGTGGTTGTGAAAAATGAGTAAATTCTCTTTCCTCTGGATGAGTGGACCTCCACACATCATGTAAAAGTAAATCGGCTGCCACTCTACTTAATATGGCGTCTCTTTGTCTGGGCCGAGGGCGAATTTTAGCATTACTCCGTCTATCCTCCAAGCAGGACATAACTGCATTCAAGTCGCCTGCAATCAGACATTGAGAGGTCGTATCCTGCAGAGCCTTGTTACATAAATCATTAAAGAAAACTGTATTACTCTAATTTGGTCCATAGACGTTATAAATACTTAGTTTTTCAGATTGTAGTTGGAGGATAACATGTAAGAGCCGGCCCTCGCTATCTGTCGTGCTTTCAACAATATTACATTGCAAACGTCTATGGATCAAAAGCAGCACTCCTCCCTTGGAGCCCACTGCCGGGGAGCCAAGAAGCTGACCTACCCACAGACGTCGCATGCGATGAAACTCCAATTTAGACAAGTGTGTTTCCTGCAGCAGAGCGACGTCCATGAGTAGGCGCTTTAAGTGTCTCAGGACCATGATTCTTTTATGCGGGGATTTCAATCCCTTCACATTCCATGTGACAATATTAACCATATTTAAGCATCAAAAGGATATCATTATTGTCGAATAGCTTCAAATACCTATGCTTTGCCCACCCTATTTGAGATGATATAACCTTTAACCCTCTAAAGACATTCCCTCCCCTCACTTGCTTCCCGCCCCTCCCGAAAAACTCAAAAAACCCACCATTACAAAGTTCAGACTTCACTTCTTCCCAACACAACATTTTGTCGTGAATCTTTGCCGAGCTGAGGCAATGAATCTAATCAGTACCCCTCTAGTAGCCCTGTGCCATCTGAACTAACTGCATCAGGGTAGCATAAATTTTGAACCAGAAAGTCCAACCATGGTGAATCAGGCGAGTAAATAATCCCTCACCTAACAGTCCCAGCTTGAGGTCAATTTCATCCGGGCCCACATAGACAGATCGAAATGTCCCGACCTTCTCATTCTGGTGGAGCACGTCTTCGGTTGTTGTCCCGAGGGGATCTTTCACCCTCTTTGTTCAAAATGCGTTGCAGAGCGCTCCTAGCCTCCTGAGGGTCTTGAAAAGTAGCCACCGAGCCTTCCACATCATGTACTCTCAGGGTCGCAGGGTATACAAGTGCGAATCGTACAGATCCAAGCATATCGTGGAAAATTCTCGCCTCTGTCTGGTCACTTCCGCTGAGAAATCTTCAAATAGAAGGGCTCGGGAACACCTTAGCATCAAGGGGGCTTTGCTGCTTTTGTATGCTCTTAAAATGGCCGCTTTTTCTGAGTAATCCAGATAACGCACTATCACCTGCCTCGGTCTTTGGTTAAGGGCCCCATGTGTCGACGAGTCACGCTCCTGTCTCCCCGTCAATAGCGGTGTCTGCCCTATCCTGTGGGCTCTTTCCACTTTACATCGGTCCGAGACATTTAGCGCCTGCGGGAGCTCTTGTTCACATAGCTGGATCAGCTCATGTAGTGGGACTGCTTCTGGTATGCCCACCAGCCGCAGATTATTTCTTCGAGAACGATTCTCCAGGTCGTCCAGTTTTAACAAGATTATTTTGTTTTCTTGCTGGAGTCTGGAGTATTCAGATCGGTAATGCGACTGCTCGTCCTCCAGCGACGCAATTCTTTCCTCTGTCTCATCTATACGGCGACCATGTTCTGAAAGGTCCTGTCGGATCTGAGACAGGGAGGCCGAGACCGTGGTGGATAGCGATTCCTGGAGGTCGGGCAATATGCGTGCCGCCACCTCTAAGGCCAGCTGCTTGTAATCTATGCCGATATCCCTTGGCTGGTCCACTTCTAATACAGGGTCTTCCTCTTATCGTAGCTGCAACGGATCAACCTGTGACAGCTGAGGTGATCTGTCCGCCAAGTTTCACGCCGCAGACTGTGACCTGGTAACTTTCAAAGGTCCCCTTTGCTTGTTCCTGCTCCCCATCGTTATTAAGAACCGGTCCATACGAAACCGTTAGGTGAGTGCAGCGGGTAGCCCCAGTTCCTGACCACCGTCAGGTCCGGTACAGCGGGGAGATAGATTTATGAGGCACGAGCTGTAGAGGAGCTTCACTCAGCACGTCTTGCCATGTTGGCGCCGGAACCGGAAGACGAAAACATTTTAAAGTGAAAACATCTTTAGGCTACTTTCACACTGGTGTTTCTGGGCCTGCTTGCAAGATCCGTTTCAAGGCTCTCAAAAGCGGCCCAAAATGGATCTGTTTAGCCCCAATGCATTCTGAATGGATAAGGATCCGCTCAGAATGCATCAGTTTGGCTCCGTTCCGCCTCAATTCTGCTCTGAAAGTGGACACCAAAACGCTGCTTGCAGCGATGCGGAGCCAAACGGATCCGTCCTGACTTACAATGTAAGTCAATGGGGACGGATCCGTTTGTCACTGGCACAATATTGTGCAATTGTAAACGGATCCGTCCCCCATTGACTTTCAATGTAAGTCAGGACAGATCCGTTTGACTTACACTTAGACTTTTAGACTTAGATTTTTTTTTTACAGAGTAAGGCCTCATGCACACGACCGTTGTGTGCATCCGCGTCCGTTCCGTCATTTTTCACAGTTTGGCGGAGGTCCCATTCATTTCTATGGAGCTGTGAAAAAAAACTGATAGTCCTGATAGTTTTTTCTCCGCGTCCGTGATTCCAGTCCGTCAAAAAAATATAACCTGTCCTATTCTTGTCAGTGGAAAACGGAGGACGGACCCATTCATGTCAATGGGTCCGTAAAAAAAAAACGGATGCACAACTAGTATGTCATCCGTGTCCGCATCGTTTTTTTTCTTCAAGACCTTGGTGCAATAAAATTACACTTTTCATTAACCTTCTTTTTTTTTTTTCATCTGTCAGACAAAAAAAAAAAAAAGGAAGACACAGGGAAACACAACTGAAGCAAAATCGGACACGGACCACTGAAGCCAAATCACTGACAGTGAAAAAACACTGTCGTGTGCATGAGGCCTAACGGATACAAGCATTTGCATTATAGGTGCGGATCAGTCTGTGCAGATACCAGACGGATCCGCACCTAAATGCAGGTGTGAAAGTAGCCTAACATAAACCACAGAGTGCCTATTTATTATATCACACCTTAAAGGCATTGTGTGTAATATGATGAGGCTGCCAGTTTAGAGACTGGTTAAAATATAATTTATTGAATGAATAATGACTGGCCTGTTTTGAACAAGCAATTTTTTATTTTTTTATCATTACATTCCAAGAGCCATATTTTTTTTTTTTGGTTTTCCATTGCCATAACTGAAAGATAGATTTTATTTTTAATGGAAGACCGGAGTGCTGCCTTGCTACTTTTGTTTTAGTGGCAGTTTTTTTTCGTCCAAAAACCTTTCAGGGATTTTGCACCTGGCATATGAATAGAGTGCTGCTGTTTTATTTTTTTTCTGTTTTATTTTTAATAGCTGTATTTTTTAATACCGCTCTAATAGGGTATAATTTTTGGGCGGAATGGGAAAAAATAGCAATTCTGCCATTTTGTTTTACTGTGGTATAAATAACATATTTATTCTATAAGTATTCTGTAATTTGATTGTGATGATATCAAATTTGTATAATTTTATTTTTATTCATTTGGAACAGAAGATTGCTTCTCTTACGTCCCTTACAGCAACACAATAATGTAGATTTCTCCACCCTGCAGGCTGGCAGGACAGATGGAACTTTCAACGAATGGTAATCATATAATGACTACCCCTAAACTCCACCCTCTTATGTTTTTTGCCATACCTATGGGACAGGAGAAGGACAGGAGGACTAGCAGACTACCTAACATATTTCCTCTGTTTTGCAGATCTTTTCTGGACTCTAGATCACTCGGATAACACTGGATTATCTACATACCATATTCTCCATTATTATTGCATTCCTTTTTGCAGGTTAGATTCACCAGTTATTTCTGCCAAAGATAAGTAACGTCAGTGTTTGGCTGTTTATTTCCTATTAATACATACTCACTGCTGTGAGGCTGGTATTACTTGTACAGTACAGGTGTTTTGTCCACTACCGTGGCAGCCATCTTGCTTGTGGACATGCTTTCTATGCTGAAATGCCTCATTACTTTGATGGGATTTTTAGACTGTTTGGGTTTTTCTATTGTTTATTGTTATATTTTGGTCCCTGTTTTGGGATCTGTAGTGAGCTATTGTCTCTGTTATCACCTTTTAAGATCTGCAGTGCTGTGTTATCATAGTTTTCTATTATTAGTGGTGTGAACGCCTTGTGCTGTTGGCACCTCTTGGTCCAGGTACATTTTTTAGACTAGAGGTGTTGGAAAGCTTTTCCACTAACCCTGGGTTCACACCTGAGCGTTCTGAAAGGAGCGCTCTGTATGCGCGATTGTACGGGCGTTTGCAATCGGGCACACAGAGACAAGCGAACGCCCATTGTCGCGCGTTCCCGAAAGTCTATGTACGGGAATGCGCGACAAAATGCCCCAAAGAAGCTCAAGAACTTGTTTATGCGTCGGGCGTTTTTCAGCGCGTTCGAACGCGCTGTAAAACGCGAAAATGTGAACAAGTCCCATAGGGAAGCATTGGTTTGCATCGGTTATGCGTTTTACAGCACGTTCGAAGGCGCTGTAAAACGCGCAAGTGTGAACTTAGGGTAAGAAGGAAAAGTCCCTACCTCAGACTAGCAGTGGCAGGGTCCATAGGTCTCTTCAGACACATTCACCATCAGCAAACATATGCGGGCTGCCATCTTAACTCACAAGTCCAGCGATGCACAGGTAAGCCCTTACCTGTGCCGCAAGCCGGTCTGAAACAAATGCGGTCACTGGGAGCAGGCCGGGGGCCTTCATCGGGCTGTTCTCGGAACTGCCTGCTCCCGCTGACCGCATTTGTTTCAGACCGGCTCGCGGCACAGGCAAGGGCTTACCTGTGCATCGCCGGACTTGTGAGTTAGAACGGCAGCCCGCATGTGTTCGCTGGCGAACCATGCGAACTGGCCATCACTGCTCACCAGCCGTCAGGCAGTTGACATACAGGTCAGGCCAGACCGTGGACTCAGAGAGAGCCTTAAAAATGGATCCATCGCCCACTGACTTTCAATGTATATTTAGTGAAGGATCCGTTTTTTTACATTTTGTTTTCGCACAATCGCATCCTAACAGAACGGATGCCTCCTGATGTGCAAAACTGATCCATTTAATTCCGGTATTGAGATCATCTGCTGGATCTCGATATCGGAATTAACAACACAAGTGTGAAAGTAGCCTTGTGCTTCTCGCTTGAAAGTGTTGCTCCTGTTGGCAATACTATCTGCCATGAAAGTTAGTGACTTTCAAGCACTTGGGTCATCAAACCTACTGTATATATTGTTTCTTCCAAACAGGTTGCCTCTGAGGTTCCAGAAATATTTTATGCTAAATAGTCTGGCTCTCATCAAAATCTACCAGGTGATAAGTCTTCTGGTCTTTCAAGATGATGCTGTTCAGGAGAACATTCAATGGTCTTTCCCAGACATATCTAGGTGCCTACAGATTACAACCGCTACTTTTTGCAAAGTGGAAAACCTAATTAAGCAGTTTCTATTAGGCCTCATGCACACAAGTTGTTTTTCTCGGCCTCCGTTAAGTTTTTTTTGCGGATAGGATGGGGATCCATTCATTTCAATGGGTTAGCAAAAAATGCTGATAGTCCATCCGTTTGTGTTCCGCATCCGTTGTCCGTGTTTCCCTTCAGCAAAAAAAAATTGTGCATGTCCTACTTTTTTCACATTTGCGGACAAGGATATGCATTTATTACAAGGTATCTGTGTAAAAAAAAAAAATGATCCTCCAATAAAAACGGATGCCGCATCCATTTTTTTGGGTGGACGCACAATTTGCAGACGCAAAAAACATCTGTCGTGTGCATAAGGCCTTAAGCAGATTTGTAGCACAGCCTCTTGGTCTTCAGCAAACATTTTTATCTCTCACTATAGGCTGCATGAGAGATCTTTGTAGAAGACTTCCTTTTAGAGGTCTGTCTTAAAATCTGTGCTTGTAAAATCTCCATTGTTGTGCTGAGAGGGACATAAGGGAAGTTTTGATTTTGAATGTAAACCTGTATTCCCTTAGTCTCCATCTGCAGGACAAGGCTCTCTCTCTACTTTTAGACAATTTGTACATAAAAATTAACAAAAAGTTTGGAGTGGAGTGTGGAGTTTAGGGGCATACTTTAAAGGGGATCATTCATTAAAAATTCCACCTATCCTACCAACCTGCAGGGGGGAGAAATCCCCAATATTGTGCTGCTGACGGGACTAAGTGAAAACAGATTAATATTCAAAATCAAAACTTTTCTGTCACCACATACCAAGACCATAACTTTTTTATTTTACTGTTGATGGCTCTGTGTAAGGCTTGCAGGATGACCACCATAAATAGGTGTATTGGCAGTCACTAAGGGGGTAAGTAAAAACACTTGTGATGCAAGAAGTAGCAACCTACTGGGATTTTTTTTTTCACTGCGAGTAAAACATCATGTGGCCTGTTAACAGTCTCATCTTGAAGACAACCTCTTTTATAAAAACACACCATGGGATCAGCTAGGCCACTAATTTATACAGTATATCAAGTATTTAATGTCATCCATTTAAGGGCTGGGTTTAGTCTAAGTGGAATCTGTGCTTCCTTAGCAGCTCTCTGCTCCGGATCAAAGAATAGGCAGTAGGAAGCATGGACATTGGTTGTCTTGCTGACTTATTTTGTGAAATTAATTCTAAAACAATTTTATTAAATATGTTATCCAAATTATCTTGAAATTGGAGGTAGACAAATATATAGTGGTAGATGAAACATTCCACAGTTTAACTTCTGGAAATATATAAAAATATAATTATAAGATATTAAAGAGATTGCCATAAAAATTAATAATTTACTCTTAGATCACACAAAACATAACAATTTAAAAAAATGCTCCTGTGCCTAGATATAATTGCCTCTAAGGCTACTTTCACACTAGCGTTTAAGTTTTCCAGTATTGAGTTCGGTCATAGGGGCTCAATACCGGACAAAAAACGCTTCAGTTTTGTCCCCATTCATTGTCAATGGGGACAAAACTGAACTGAACAGAACGGAATGCTCCAAAATGCATTCTGCTCCGTTTAGTTGCCTTCCCAGACCGGAGAGAAAACCGCAACATGCTGCAGTTTTTTTTTCCATCCTGGGATGCGGAGCAAGTCAATGGGGACGGATCAGTTTTCTTTGACACAATCTGGCACAATAGAAAACGGATCCGTCCTTCATTGACTTTCAGTGTAGTTCGACGGATCCATCTTGGGTATGTTAAAGATAATACAACCGGATCCATTTATAACGGATGCAGATGGTTGTATTTTCAGTAACAGAAGTGTTTTTGCTGAACCCTGCCGGATCCAACAAAAACGCTAGTGTGAAAGTAGCCTAAGCTGGAGGTCACATATGCTCAGTAGCTTTATTACACCACATGGGCTCATCCCCGTGCAGGAATCAGGAGCAACGTGGGTGCTGAGGAATTTTAGATATCAGATAACCCCTTTAAGTGAAATGATAAATCTCACCAAGACTTTCATAGTCATTGTCTTTAGACAATAATATTCCAAACTGACAGTTCATGTTCACTAAAGAATAAATAGCCGCAGTTTACAAAAATACCATTAAACATTATGCATATCTAAAAGTTTCTTTAATTATTGAGAACTGCATACCGCATTAAATAATTAACATTAAATATGTATCACTACTAGGATTTTACGCTAAAAAGAAAACAAAAAAACTTTATTAAACTATATGTTTGAAAATGGACAAGTACCATCCAATCAGATCCATTACCAAGGAATTAAAGGGGTTGTCTGGGTTCAGAGCTGAACCAGGACATATCCCCATTTTCACCCAGGCAGCCCCCCTAAGGCCTCATACACACGACAGCTGTGTGCATCCGTGGCCGTTGTGCTGTTTTCCGTTTTTTTTCGCGGACCCATTGACTTTCAATGGGTTCGTGGAAAATCGGAAAATGCACCGTTTGGCAGCCGCATCCGTGATCCGTGTTTCCTGGCCGTGAAAAAAAATAAGACCTGTCCTATTTTTTTCACGGCCAACGGTTCACGGACCCATTCAAGTCAATTGGTCCGTGAAAAATAACGGATGCACACAAGATTGTCATCCGCGTCCGTGATCCGTGTCCGTTTTTTCCTATCATTTCAATGGCAAACTTGACTTAGATTTTTTTTTCAGTTTTCATGTCCGTGGATCCTCCAAAAAACAAGGAAGACCCACAGACGAAAAAAACGGTCACGGATCACGGACCTACGGACCCCGTTTTTGCAGACCTTTAAAAAAAAAAGGGCGTGTGCATGAGGCCTAATATGGGCATTGGAGCATTTCATGGCTTTTTTTGGAAAACGGCTAGGGCAGCGCTAAAGCCCACCCATCAGAGCCAGTGACGTCACCGCCAATACTGCTAGGCAAAAGCCTCTGCCTAGCAGTGTAAAATTATAAACAAAAAGACTTTGCCCTGCGCGATCCAGCACAGGGCAAGGGAGAGCATCAGAGCATGAAATGCTACAATGCTCATATCAGAGGGTCTGGGTGAAAATAAAGACATGTTCAGGGTCAGCTCTGAACCTAGGCAACCCGTTTAACTGTGGAACTGATTCATGTAGGTATGGATCTTTTTCCCCTAGCTTCTGTCTAAAAAGGTTAGTTGCAGAACTATCTGATACTTTTCTGCATTACCATCTGTAGCTCTCCCTCCATTGTACAGGCTCAACGTGTTTCTACACTACAGTTGCGTGACATCAGAAGTCTCAAAGCAGAGGCAGTTGTCAGTTACATGAGCAACATCGCGCCTGCCACTTGAATTTTCAGAGGTAGTGCGTCCAGCTGCATTCAAACAGCAAGCGTGATGTTTCTAGCCTCTCCGTCCCGCAACTGGGCCCTGTAACTTAACACTATCAAATTTAAGGGTTAATTACAATTGAGGAGGAAGAACATCCATCCATACATGAGTCAGTTCCACAGTTAAATCCTTGGTAACGGATCTCATTGGGTGATACCGTAATTGCTCATTTTAAAATGAATACTTTAATAAAGTTTTTTTGTTTTCTTTTTAGCATAAAATCCTAGCAGTGATACATATTAATTATTTAATTGACGCATAAAACAAAAATTTTTGCTTGTGAGCCCCCAATTAACATGAAATACCATAGTAATTTAAAGAGGACCTTTCATCGGTCCAAACATTGTGAACTAAGTATACAGCAGCGCCCAGGGATCTCACTGAACTTACTATTATCCCTGGACGCCACTCCGTTCTCCCGTTATGTCCTCCGGTATCTTTGCTTACTTGGTTATAGTAGGAGGAGACTTCTGGCCAGCGCTACAGCCTAGGAGAAGGAGACGCCCAGCAGAACAAGGGCAGACTCCGCCTACTATAACCAAGTCCCCTAAGTCTCCTCCTACTATAACCAAGTCCCCGAACATACCAGAGGACATAACGGGAGAACGGAGTGGCACCCAGGGATAATAGTAAGTGCAGTGAGATCGCTGGGTGCCGCTGTATATGTCATGATACTTAGTTCACAATGTTTGGACCGATGAAAGGTCTACTTTAAAAGGGTTTTCCAGGTTATCCTTAGAATATGCCATTGTAACGGGCAGTGGATGTGGAATTTGTGTATACGTGAAACAGGTCTGACATTGGTGGCGTATTCTGAGGATAGTCGATCAATATTCTGAACCCAGATTGTCTAAAAAAGACATCAGTACAGGAAAGTTGTATAACAAAACCATATTCTTTGTCTTAGTCTTTGTTATATGGTGTCCTGTTGATCAGTTTTATAGCCATGATTTGACTAACCTTTCTTGGTTTTAGTTCAATGACCTTAAGTTCACATTCTACCACACAAGAAAAAGGTGTGCCTGGTCATAAATCATATCTAAAACCTCTAGATCATACAAAACCAGTCACAAACACTGCGAACGGCAAGTGACTAAGGTTGTAAACTTTGTAGAAAGTTTCAGTTTCACAAGAAGTATTGGAAAATTCTATTCGTCTGGTTCACAAAATTTAACAAGAAAATTTGCTTTGTGACAAATGACTTTGGCAAGAAGTGCATTTGTTTGTAAGTAGTGGGTGTAATGACAGGGAAGGCGATTGCGCCACTCCCAGCCATTGCACGCCTCAGATGCCACGTTCATCGCTGATCATATCATTTGACATCAATATAAAGTGTAAAATAAAAGAATAAATAAAATCACACTTAACTCATCCATTTGTTTGCAAAGAGCTGCCTGCCTTTATCTTGATTGAAGATCCAGTGCGAAATCTCGCTCGGCCCGTGATGACGTCACCACGTCGGCAGGTGTGGTGTTGTCATACGTCACCGCGCACGGGATTTCACGTGGTATCTTCAATCAAGATGACAGCGGACGGCTCTTTGCGCTCAAACAGATGAGGTAAGTATGATTTTTTATTAATTGCTACCTCTATTTCAGGGAAATCCATTTGTTACCACGAATTTGCATCAAATTGAATTTTACCAGGAATTCTGATTAAAGTCCACTTCATGGACTTTGATTCGCTCAACACTGGCCACAAACATGAAAAACTTATTAAAATTCTAACATTTTATTAAACCACTTCACCAGGTCAAACACTCATAGATGTTCTGTTTTCTAAAACAAAACATGTACAAACGTTCACAAAAATGATAAATTATTTTAAGAAAAGTTTACCAGAAATTTACCAGGTCAGTGACAGGTAGAGTGGGCGACCAAAGATATTTCCTATGTGTCGAATCCAGGACCAGGAAGTGAAGCTCACCAGTGAGGAAAATAGCGTTGGAATAGGTGAGGTGAGCAATGATTACTTTTTTTTATTTATTTTTAATCCAGTCTGTCCCATTTTTTTTATATTCTCAGGAAACCCCCTTTAACAGTCGGTGCTTCATTATTATGCTATGCTTGCTGTACTGACAATCAGCTTTCCATGCACTGAACTGCAGTCTGTAATAGACTTATGTCATAAGGACCCTTTACACAGGCCGAGAATTCCACAGAAATCGCTAACGAGGGTTCCTAGGAATGTTCGTTAGCGATTATCCAGCGGTATAAATGTGCCACGATTACCCAATGAACAATCAAAAAGGTCATTCATCGGGTAATAGATCATTCATGAGGACACAAAAATCATCATTTGTCAGCGGCAGTTTGTGCTCTGTAAACAGCATCTGCTGCTGGCAAATAATGAGTCAGTATGGAAACGAGCGATAGCATTAGCGATTAGAGTTGAGCGGACACCTGGATGTTCGGGTTCGAGAAGTTCGGCCGAACTTCGTCCCGAACCCGAACCCCATTGAAGTCAATGGGGACCCGAACTTTTCGGCACTAAAAAGGCTGTAAAACAGCCCAGGAAAGGGCTAGAGGGCTGCAAAAGGCAGCAACATGTAGGTAAATCCCCTGCAAACAAATGTGGATAGGGAAATGAATTAAAATAAAAATTAAATAAATAAAAATTAACCAAAATCAATTGGAGAGAGGTCCCATAGCAGAGAATCAGGCTTCACGTCACCCACCACTGGAACAGTCTATTTTCATAAATTTAGGCCCAGCACACAGGCAGAGGAGAGAGGTTCCGTAACACAGAATCTGGCTTCATGTCACCAGAGAATCAGTCTTCATGTCATAGCAGAGAATCAGGCTTCACGTCACCCACCACTGCAACAGTCCATTTTCATAAATTTAGGCCCAGCACCCAGGCAGAGGAGAGAGGTCCCGTAACAGACAATCTGGCTTCATGTCAGCAGAGAATCAGTCTTCATATCATAGCAGAGAATCAGGCTTCACGTCAGCCACCACTGCAACAGTCCATTGTCATATATTTAGGCCCAGCACCCAGGCAGAGGAGAGAGGTCCCTTAACAGAGAATCTGGCTTCATGTTAGCAGAGAATCAGTCTGCATGTCATAGCAGAGAATCAGGCTTCACGTCACCCACCACTGTAACAGTCCATTGTCATAAATTTAGGCCCTGGCACCCAGGCAGAGGAGAGAGGTTCCGTAACACAAAATCTGGCTTCATGTCACCAGAGAATCAGTCTTCTTGTCATAGCAGAGAATCAGGCTTCACGCCACCCACCACTGTAACAGTCCATTTTCATAAATTTAGGCCCAGCACCCAGGCAGAGGAGAGAGGTCCCGTAACAGACAATCTGGCTTCATGTCATAGCAGAGAATCAGGCTTCACGTCACCCACCACTGAAACAGTCCATTGTCATATATTTAGGCCCAGCACCCAGGCAGAGGAGAGAGGTCCCTTAACAGAGAATCTGGCTTCATGTCAGCAGAGAATCAGTCTGCATGTCATAGCAGAGAATCAGGCTTCACGTCACCCACCACTGTAACAGTCCATTGTCATAAATTTAGGCCCAGCACCCAGGCAGAGGAGAGAGGTCCCTTAACAGAGAATCTGGCTTCATGTCAGCAGAGAATTAGTCTGCATGTCATAGCAGAGAATCAGGCTTCACGTCACCCAACATTGGAACAGTCCATTGGCATATATTTAGGCCCCGGCACCCAGACAGAGGAGAGGTTCATTCAACTTTGGGTAGCCTCGCAATATAATGGTAAAATGAAAATAAAAATAGGATTGAATGAGGAAGTGCCCTGGAGTACAATAATATATGGTTAAGGGGAGGTAGTTAATGTTTAATCTGGACAAGGGACGGACAGGTCCTGTGGGATCCATGCCTGGTTCATTTTTATGAACGTCAGCTTGTCCACATTGGCTGTAGACAGGCGGCTGCGTTTGTCTGTAATGACGCCCCCTGCCGTGCTGAATACACGTTCAGACAAAACGCTGGCCGCCGGGCAGGCCAGCACCTCCAAGGCATAAAAGGCTAGCTCTGGCCACGTGGACAATTTAGAGACCCAGAAGTTGAATGGGGCCGAACCATCAGTCAGTACGTGGAGGGGTGTGCACACGTACTGTTCCACCATGTTAGTGAAATGTTGCCTCCTGCTAACACGTTGCGTATCAGGTGGTGGTGCAGTTAGCTGTGGCGTGTTGACAGAACTTTTCCACATCTCTGCCATGCTAACCCTGCCCTCAGAGGAGCTGGCCGTGACACAGCTGCCTTGGCGACCTCTTGCTCCTCCTCTGCCTTGGGCTTCCACTTGTTCCCCTGTGACATTTGGGAATGCTCTAAGTAGCGCGTCTACCAACGTGCGCTTGTACTCGCGCATCTTCCTATCACGCTCCAGTGCAGGAAGTAAGGTGGGCACATTGTCTTTGTAGCGTGGATCCAGCAGGGTGGCAACCCAGTAGTCCGCACACGTTAAAATGTGGGCAACTCTGCTGTCGTTGCGCAGGCACTGCAGCATGTAGTCGCTCATGTGTGCCAGGCTGCCCAGGGGTAAGGACAAGCTGTCCTCTGTGGGAGGCGTATCGTCATCGTCCTGCCTTTCCCCCCAGCCACGCACCAGTGATGGGCCCGAGCTGCGTTGGGTGCCACCCCGCTGTGACCATGCTTCATCCTCCTCCACCTCCTCCTCATCCTCATCCTCGTCCTCCAGTAGTGGGCCCTGGCTGGCCACATTTGTACCTGGCCTCTGCTGTTGCAAAAAACCTCCCTCTGAGTCACTTCGAAGAGACTGGCCTGAAAGTGCTAAAAATGACCCCTCTTCCTCCTCCTCCTCCTGGGCCACCTCCTCTTCCATCATCGCCCTAAGTGTTTTCTCAAGGAGACATAGAAGTGGTATTGTAACGCTGATAACGGCGTCATCGCCACTGGCCATGTTGGTGGAGTACTCGAAACAGCGCAACAGGGCACACAGGTCTCGCATGGAGGCCCAGTCATTGGTGGTGAAGTGGTGCTGTTCCGCAGTGCGACTGACCCGTGCGTGCTGCAGCTGAAACTCCACTATGGCCTGCTGCTGCTCGCACAGTCTGTCCAGCATGTGCAAGGTGGAGTTCCACCTGGTGGGCACGTCGCATATGAGGCGGTGAGCGGGAAGGCCGAAGTTACGCTGTAGCGCAGACAGGCGAGCAGCGGCAGGATGTGAACGCCGGAAGCGCGAACAGACGGCCCGCACTTTATGCAGCAGCTCTGACATGTCGGGGTAGTTGTGAATGAACTTCTGCACCACCAAATTCAGCACATGCGCCAGGCAAGGGATGTGCGTCAAACCGGCTAGTCCCAGAGCTGCAACGAGATTTCGCCCATTATCGCACACCACTAGGCCGGGCTTGAGGCTCACCGGCAGCAACCACTCGTCGGTCTGTTGTTCTATACCCCGCCACAACTCCTGTGCGGTGTGGGGCCTGTCCCCCAAACATATGAGTTTCAGAATGGCCTGCTGACGTTTACCCCGGGCTGTGCTGAAGTTGGTGGTGAAGGTGTGTGGCTGACTGGATGAGCAGGTGGAAGAAGAGGAGGAGGAAGCCGAGAAGGAGGAGGTGGCAACAGGAGGCAAAGAATGTTGCCCTGCGATCGTTGGCGGCGGAAGGACGTGCGCCAAACAGCTCTCCACCTGGGGCCCAGCTGCCACTACATTTACCCAGTGTGCAGTTAGGGAGATATAGCGTCCCTGGCCGTGCTTACTGGTCCACGTATCTGTGGTTAGGTGGACCTTGCTACAGATGGCGTTGCGCAGTGCACACTTGATTTTATCGGATACTTGGTTGTGCAGGGAAGGCACGGCTCTCTTGGAGAAGTAGTGGCTGCTGGGAACAACATACTGTGGGACAGCAAGCGACATGAGCTGTTTGAAGCTGTCTGTGTCCACCAGCCTAAATGACAGCATTTCATAGGCCAGTAGTTTAGAAATGCTGGCATTCAGGGCCAGGGATCGAAGGTGGCTAGGTGGGAATTTACGCTTTCTCTCAAATGTTTGTGAGATGGAGAGCTGAACGCTGCCGTGTGACATGGTTGAGACGCTTGGTGACGGAGGTGGTGGTGGTGTTGGTGGTACATCCCCTGTTTGCTGGGCGGCAGGTGCCAACATTCCTCCAGAGGCGGAGGAAGAGGCCGAGGCGGCAGCAGCAGAAGAGGCCGAGGCGGCAGCAGCAGAATAGGCCGAGGCGGCAGCAGCAGAAGAGGTAGCAGGGGGAGCCTGAGCGACTTCCTTGTTTTTAAGGTGTTTACTCCACTGCAGTTCATGCTTTGCATGCAGGTGCCTGGTCATGCAGGTTGTGCTAAGGTTCAGAACGTTAATGCCTCGCTTCAGGCTCTGATGGCACAGCGTGCAAACCACTCGGGTCTTGTCGTCAGCACATTGTTTGAAGAAGTGCCATGCCAGGGAACTCCTTGAAGCTGCCTTTGGGGTGCTCGGTCCCAGATGGCGGCGGTCAGTAGCAGGCGGAGTCTCTTGGCGGCGGGTGTTCTGCCTTTGCCCACTGCTCCCTCTTTTGCTACGCTGTTGGCTCGGTCTCACCACTGCCTCTTCCTCCGAACTGTGAAAGTCAGTGGCACGACCTTCATTCCATGTGGGGTCTAGGACCTCATCGTCCCCTGCATCGTCTTCCACCCAGTCTTGATCCCTGACCTCCTGTTCAGTCTGCACACTGCAGAAAGACGCAGCAGTTGGCACCTGTGTTTCGTCATCATCAGAGACATGCTGAGGTGGTATTCCCATGTCCTCATCATCAGGAAACATAAGTGGTTGTGCGTCAGTGCATTCTATGTCTTCCACCGCTGGGGAAGGGCTAGGTGGATGCCCTTGGGAAACCCTGCCAGCAGAGTCTTCAAACAGCATAAGAGACTGCTTCATAACTTGAGGCTCAGACAGTTTCCCTGATATGCATGGGGGTGATGTGACAGACTGATGGGGTTGGTTTTCAGGCGCCATCTGTGCGCTTTCTGCAGAAGACTGGGTGGGAGATAATGTGAACGTGCTGGATCCACTGTCGGCCACCCAATTGACTAATGCCTGTACCTGCTCAGGCCTTACCATCCTTAGAACGGCATTGGGCCCCACCATATACCGCTGTAAATTCTGGCGGCTACTGGGACCTGAGGTAGTTGGTACACTAGGACGTGTGGATGTGGCAGAACGGCCACGTCCTCTCCCAGCACCAGAGGGTCCACTAACACCACCACGACCATGTCCACGTTCGCGTCCCTTACTAGATGTTTTCCTCATTGTTATCGTTCACCACAACAACAAAAATATTATTTGGCCCAATGTATTGTATTCAAATTCAGCTGGATATAAATTTGAGGCCTAGTATTTAGGCGCTGGGTGACAGGTATGGGTTTAGTGACAGAATTAGACTTGGAAATGCACAGTAGCGGGTGTGTGAAGTTATTCTGAATGACCCTATGTGCACCTTCAATATGATCTACACTTTTAGGGATAGATTTCAAATAGCTCTGATACAGCAGAAACCACTAAATTTTGAAATTGCTAAATTGGGAATTGTATTTCAACCCAGAACAAGAAATGTGCTTGAACGGACACTAAATAACTCGCCCAGCTACAGCACTAACGACAGATTTAGCTGGATATAAATTTGAGGCCTAGTATTTAGGCGGTGGGTGACAGGTATGGGTTTACTGACAGAATTAGACTTGGAAATGCACAGTAGCGGGTGTGTGAAGTTATTCTGAATGTCCCTATGTGCACCTTCAATATGATCTACCCTTTTAGGGATAGATTTCAAATAGCTCTGATACAGCAGAAACCACTAAATTTTTAAATTGCTAAATTGGGAATTGTATTTCAACCCAGAACAAGAAATGTGCTTGAACGGACACTAAATAACTCGCCCAGCTACAGCACTAACGACAGATTTAGCTGGATATAAATTTGAGGCCTAGTATTTAGGCGCTGGGTGACAGGTATAGGTTTACTGACAGAATTAGACTGGGATATGGCCAAAAAATAACCACACTATTGATGGTTAAATGCACTTGGTGTGACAGCTTGACAAACCACACTACTGAGGGTTAAATGCACTTGGTGACAGGCGCAGCTTGCCCCTGATGTAGTATATGGCCAAAAAATAAACAGACTATTGCTGGTTAAATGCACTTGGTGTGACAGCTTCACCCTGATGTAGGATTTAGCCAAAAAACAACCACACCATTGAGGGTTAAATGCACTTGGTGACAGCTTGCCCCTGATGTAGTATATGGCCAAAAAATAAACAGACTATTGCTGGTTAAATGCACTTGGTGTGACAGCTTCACCCTGATGTAGGATTTAGCCAAAAAACAACCACACCATTGAGGGTTAAATGCACTTGGTGACAGGCGCAGCTTGCCCCTGATGTAGTATATGGCCAAAAAATAAACAGACTATTGCTGGTTAAATGCACTTGGTGTGACAGCTTCACCCTGATGTAGGATTTAGCCAAAAAACAACCACACCATTGAGGGTTAAATGCAATTGGTGACAGGCGCAGCTTGCCCCTGATGTAGTATATGGCCAAAAAATAACCAGACTATTGCTGGTTAAATGCACTTGGTGTGACAGCTTCACCCTGATGTAGGAATTAGCCAAAAAACAACCACACCATTGAGGGTTAAATGCACTTGGTCGCAGCTTGTGCTAGCACACCACAAGACACAAAATGGCCGCCGATCACCCCAGTAAAAAGTGACTGACAAACGGTCTGGGCAGCCTAAAAACAGTGAGCAATTGAATTTCAGCAGCTCAATGATGCACAGCTGCAGATCGATCGATCAATCAAGTCCTTTGGAGGAGTTAATCTGCCTAATCTCGCCCTACTGTCGCAGCCGCAACCTCTCCCTACGCTAATCAGAGCAGAGTGACGGGCGGCGCTATGTGACTCCAGCTTAAATAGAGGCTGGGTCACATGGTGCTCTGGCCAATCACAGCCATGCCAATAGTAGGCATGGCTGTGATGGCCTCTTGGGGCAAGTAGTATGACGCTTGTTGATTGGCTGCTTTGCAGCCTTTCAAAAAGCGCCAAGAAAGCATCACAAAAGCGCCAAGAAAGCGACGAACACCGAACCCGAACCCGGACTTTTACGAAAATGTCCAGGTTCGGGTCCGTGTCACGGACACCCCAAAATTCGGTACGAACCCGAACTATACAGTCCGGGTTCGCTCATCAATTATTAGTGATCACTCCTCTCCATACTGTGAAGGAGATCACTGCATATAAATATAGTGGTCTCCTCTGCTGATGAGCAGGCGATTGTCGGAAGGAATGCTTCCCAAAAATGCCTTCTGTGTCGTCCCGTGCAAAGGGACCTATACACAGCAGGCTATCTGAGGCAAAGCTGGCAAAGCTGCAGGAAGAGAGCAGCAGCAGCCTGAACCAATGATGAGACAGGGGGTGTGTTTCAGACTACCTTAGGCTCCCAGTAGGCAAGTTAAAACTGTAGTCACAGATCACAGCTCTATTCAAACGCAGCTTAGATAAAAACAGCCCAGCAATAATCAGTGAGGAAAATAATAGCAGGTAATTATGGTCTACAGGTATGCATAATTTGAAAGTTCACAACTAGATGTTACCATGTAGGTTCCACTTTAACTCTTCAGTAAATGCTAGTTAAACTACTTCCATTGTCCCAATAAACTATGGGCCAGATTTATCATTAGCTCAAGTCAAAAAAAAAAAAGTCGCAAATTTTTGCGCAATCGCTAAAACTGCGCAAACATTTTTAACTTTTATTGGCTCTGTGCTATGCTCGCCAGTTTTCTGAAAGTGGGCGTGTTTTCTTATGTAAATTAATCTCTAGACAGGTTTACTATTGCGACAATTTAAAAAAAAGTCAAAAAAAATGGTGCAATTTCACTCCAGTGAGGACCATGCTTATCTTATGCGACTTTTTAGGCTACTTTCACACTTGCGTTCGGAGCGGATCCGTCTGGTATTTGTACAGACGGATAATGCAAACGATGGTTTCCGTTCAGACGGAACCGTTTGCATTATATTTCACTAAAAAAGTCTAAGTGTGATTTGTATTCAGACTGAACCGTCCAGACTTTACATTGAAAGTCAATGGGGGGCAGATCAGTTTGAAAAATGCACCATATTGTGTCACCTTCGAACGGATCCGCCCTCATTGACTTCCATTGCAACTCTGGACGGATCTGTTTGCCTCCGCACGGAGCGTTCAGGTGTCCGCCTGCTAAGAGGAGCGGAGGCTGAACGCTGCCAGACTGATGCATTCTGAGCGGATCCGCATCCACTCAGAATGCATTAGGGCTGGACGGATCCGTTCGGGGCCGCTTGTGAGAGCCTTCAAACGGAACTCGCAAGCGGAGCCCCGAACGCTAATGTGAAAGTAGCCTTAATAGAACATGCGACTTTTTAGTAAAAACTTGTGACTTTTGTAAAGCCGCTTACTGAAGGATAAACTGCTACTGTCAAACCACATTTATCACAGTATTAAAGGACCATTAATAAATCTGACTTAGCCAAAAGTGACTTTGGACATATGTAAGGCTACTTTCACACTTGCGTTCAGAGCGGATCCGTTTATATAATGCAGACGGTTGATCCGTTCAGAACGGATCCATCTGCATTATATTGTAAAAAAAATTCTAAGTGTCAAAGTAGCCTCAGACGGATCCGTCCAGACTTTACATTGAAAGTCAATGGGGGACGGATCCGTTTGAAAATTGAGCCATAGTGTGTCATATTCAAACGGATCCGTCCCCATTGACTTACATTGTAAGTCTGGACGGATCAGTTTGCCTCCGCTCGGCCAGGCGGACACCCGAACGCTGCAAGCAGCGTTCAGGTGTCCGCCTGCTGAGCGGAGCGGAGGTCTAACGGTGCCAGACTGATGCATTCTGAGCGGATCCGCATCCACTCAGAATGCATTAGGGCTGGATGGAAGCGTTCGGGGCCGCTTGTGAGAGCCTTTGAACGGAACTCACAAGCGGAGCCCCGAACAAGTGTGAAAGTAGCCTAAAAGTGGAGTAAGATGTAAGTGTAATGATAAATCTGGCCCTATTTCCTATCCCCTCTGTTTTCTAAGAAGCAGCACAAACACAAGCTTTGAGCTACTACCTAATAACAGAGAACGTGACCCATCTTCATACTTTTGTGAAAATCCCAGGCTGTCACTCTCATGTGTTGGTAGCAGTAATGCTTATGCACATCCATGTGTTCTTTCTTGAAATGTTAGAACAATTCTATTCAATCTTCACAATATCTTTTCACTTTCATCTGTATGTAGTGCAGTCTATAACCCTGTAAATTTAGAAGGGAGTTTAAAGTTTTTTTCTGTCATGTTGAACATAGTGTGAGCTGTAGGCAGCATGTTATAGAGCAGGAGGAGCTGAGCAGATTCATATATAGTTTTGTGAAAAAGTTTCACACATTTAAATTACTGCTTATTCTAGACTTTGAAGTCAGGGAGACGGTCCTATCAGTGATTGTCAGCCTTCCCTCTATGACTGTGTATACAGATATAGCTGTCAGTCACTGATAGGACCGTCTCCTGGACTGCAAAGCTCAGAATAAGCAGGGATGTAAATAAGCAAAATACAACTTGTGCTGAATCTTTTCCCAAAAAACTATATGAATCTGCTCAGCTCCTCCTGCTCTATAACATGCTGCCTGCAGATTACACAGTATTTTCATGGTGACAGGTTCCCTTTAATGTTACATTCAAGGGTTTTTATTTCATGTAAAGGTGCCCATATACATAAGAGCATCTGGCAAATATCATGGTAAAGAAGGGCCAGGCCTGGTGAACTGAAACATGTCTTGGCAGCAGTTCCTTCCCTTTTCCCTGTGTACACTTGGCTGAGTGAAGCATGCATGTGCATGAGGGGGTCTGGAGGAATATCTCTCATCTGAATGAGTGATCGTTCTGTAACTATTGAAGGTGTATGAGCACCTTAAGACATTTATGGCTTATTAATAGGATAAGGAATGAAAGTCTAAATGGGGAAGGTCCTGCTGCAGTAAACCCTGCTACTTGGAAGAATCACTAAAAAGTGCCAATGCCCCTCAGGGAGATGATACTCTATTTCTGTCCAAATGCCTGGTCTTGGCAACCTTCTGTTAGAAAAATATGTAAAAAGTATCCTGGGAACGAATACTCCAGCTATATAGACTTGCAGCCAGTTTTTCTATTGTTTCACAGTAAAAAAGTCACTAGTATACGCATCTGCATCTGTAATCTCGATCTGCAGGTTTTCAATGCGATGTGGGAAGATCACAGAAGCAAGTAAATCAAGAAAGTGGAAAACCGCGCTGCTTGACACACTTCCTCCCTTCTTGGTACGGGTTACAAAAGGCACGGGGGAGGATCTGCAAGGGGTATACCCGAGGATCCCTCCTCTCTCCAACACTCCTGTGGGTAATTAAAGGTCGCAACAATAGTGAAGCCCAGACTGCCACCGTCACGTGCAAAGATTTATTGTACTTACAACAGTATCTCTGATAAAACGCATAAAACAATGGTATGCACACCTTGGTGCAATACCCACAGAAGTGTTGGAGAGAGGAGGGATCCTCGGGTATACCCCTTGCAGATATTTCCCCGTGCCTTTTGTAACCCGTACCAAGAAGGGAGCAGGTGTGTCAAGCAGCGCGGTTTTCCACTTTCTTGAGTTTTTCTATTGCTATCTGCTCTTCTGCTCTCTTGTTAGTGACTCCATCGGACCAGAGCACCGCAATCTAGTGGCATCCCTAATAATAATGGTAATTGAGCTTATTTCTGGACGACCACATCATTTCAGCCTAAGAAGCTATCTAGCATTGAATTAAAATGTGAATTTCTGGGGGGTTTTATTCCTTTTTACAACAGCTCCCCTTTAAATAATTATTTTTGTTTCTGCATATACAAGATACTGACTAAAGAAGAGAATGCTGGGGGGCACATAAAAGTTATTTCAGCTGTTATGGAACTACAAATACCAGCATTCACTGGCATCAGCGGCCACAGACATTCACTTTGTCACATGCCAATGGAAAATCCTACTCTTTCACTTTCAAGTGAATGCAGTCCAAGGTTTGGTAAGGTTCTGAATATTCATTTCACACTTAAGAAGTTAATGAATAATTCTAGCTATGGCTGTCGAGCATATGACTGGGACCATTTAGGAGCACGATGAAAGAAACACACTGCTTCTTTAATTCCAGGGCAGTTATTTATCACCCTCTGCCTTTGATAAAGGAGAGAAAAGTTGGCACAAGAAATGGCACATGCGGCAGCAGGGTATGTTGATCAAAGGAGCTAATAGAAGACAACCCTTAGATCTTTGGAAAATATATAGTAATCCTGCTAAATGAATTCATGCTTAGCTGTGCCCTTTGGTGCTTTCTCTCTTGGCCAGCTGTAACCCGAGTCGAGGCATTGCCACCTGCTTGACAGACTGGAACTGCATGGCCCTCTTGACTCACCCAGAAAAGCAAATTGAGGGCGTAGAGCAGGCAGCGCAGGCACTTCACCGAGTCCTCTCTGGCCATTGTGCAATCTTGCAGGAGAAAGCCCCATCCTTTCACCACTTCATCCTCTCCAGGGACTACCGCAGATTCAGAGCACTTCAAAAAGGAAAGAGGAGGAAAGAGATTAACTTGCAAATAGTAAAAGTAATCCCAACTAAAGGCCGTGACTATGACTTGTAGTACATGAAAGACAAGATCATTTTTTCCATAACAGGGCCTAATGCTACAGCATACCCCAGACAGACAATATAAATGGAACACCATGAAGATTTGCACATCAATTATTATGCAAAATGACATTAAAACAAGTAAAAGACTAAAAGGTAAAATAAAAAGTATTTTATATATCACATACTCAAACAGAACATGCAAAGAAATGCATTTTCCAAATTTCACTTGGATTGTATTTTGAATATGAATGTGATCATAATAAAGCTCTACATCTGCTATACAGCAATATTCTGATTTAATAGTCAAGTAGGAGAGATTTTATAATAAGCATGCATGGCGGAGGTGAATGCATGTCAGCTAACAAAAGCGCTAACGCTGGGTTCAGACCTGAGAGTTCGCAATGGAGCGCTCTGTATGCGCGATTGTACGGGCGTTTGCAATCGGGCATACAGAGACAAGCGAACGCCCATTGTCGCGCGTTCCCGCTGAAGTCTATGGACGGGAACGCGTGACAAGACGCCCCAAAGAAGCTCATGTACTTCTTGGGGCGTCGGGCGTTTTACAGCGCGATCGTACACGCTGTAAAACGCTCAGGTGAGAACCATTCCAGTAGGGAATCATTGGTCCTTGCCTGTTGAGCGTTTTACAGCGCGTAGGAACGCGCTGTAAAACGCTCAGGTCTGAACCCAGCCTGAAAGCAAAGCTGCTAGAATTTGCATTTTGAGCACTTTTCTTTTAGTATTACCAAAGTACATCAACTATTTAGTGTATGTAATTTGAAAAAAGGTGTGTTACGTTAAGTTGGGAACACAACAAAACAATAAATTTAAAAGTTTGTGTGGTCAGGTACATACTGTAATTCTGTATTTCTCAGAGTTAGGATGCTGAGGCCAAGTTCACACCAGTTATGTGATCAGTTATTTCCACCGGGTATTGTGAGCCAAAAACAGGTGTGGGTCAAAAACACTGGATACTTCCCTTCTAGCTTGTCTCCGAGTAGGCTTCACTCCTGGTTTGGGCTCGCAATAACTGATGGAAATAACTGACCAAATAACTGAAGTGTGAGCTTGGCCTAGGCAGGGTATCACACACAGAGGTATTAAATACACAAAGAAGACTTTTCAGTTCATTTGTCTCCGGGAAATTAGTGTAAAATCAGAAAGGATGGAGCTTATATGTTTCTACTTGCCCACAGGACAAGATACTACCTCCATGAGTGTTAACAGTAGCCTAAGGCCGCTTTCAGACGAGCCAGTGTCACGCTCCAGACTCGCAGCGCAGCACCCATCCTAACCTCCCAGCACTGCATAGCATTATATTGATTTATGATGTTATGCAACCCTTTACAGTTCTGGAATGTATTGGATAATACAGACAGCATTATGCCAGTGTTATCTAGTACATTCCAGACAATAAATCGATATAATGCTATGCGACCTTGTCAGTGCTGGAAGTTCAGGAGGAGTGCTGCGCTGCTAGTCCAGAGGGTGACACTCACTTGTCTGAAAGCGGCCTAAGGGTGTTTTTGCTGCAGTTTTCCTGCACCTTTGCATTAGCAGCATTTTTTTTGCACCTGCATTTTTTGGTACATTTTTGCCGGCTCTAGATGTTTGCTGAAGGTCTATTGGAAATAAGAAATGCGGGACAAACAACTATTTATTTTGCTCTCAGTATTTCTTTTATTAGGAAGCATTTTTTTGCCTTTGTGGCTTCTCTTGAAAAATGGAGCAAGCTGTAGCTCTTAGTGGCAGAAGTAAGCCAATCTGCCACTATTTGCAAAAACAAAACACCAAAGGCCCCTTTCACACAAGCGAGTTTTCCGCGCGGGTGCAATGCGTGATGTGAACGCATAGCACCCGCACTGAATCCTGACCCATTAATTTCTATGGGGCTGTGTACATGAGTGTTGTTTTTCACGCATCAGTTCTGCGTTGCGTGAAAATCACAGCATGTTCTATATTCTGCGTTTTTCACGCAGCCCTGGCTCCATAGAAGTGAATGCGGATGTGATGCGTTTTTCACTGATGGTTGCTAAGAGATGTTGTTTGTAAACCTTCAGTTTTTTATCACGCGGGTCAAAAACGCATCAAAACGCATTGCACCTGCGCGGAAAAAACTGAACAACTGAATGCAATCGCAGACAAAACTGACTGAACTTGCTTGCAAAATAGCGCGAGTTTCACTGAACGCACCCTGAACGCATCCGGACCTAATCTGTCACGCTCGTGTGAAAGAGGCCAAAGGATCCAGACACTACATTTAAGTGGATGTCTCATCACACACAACCTTTGAGAGGCTGAAACAGCTAAGGCTACTTTCACACTCGCGTTTGGTGCGGATCCATCATGGATCTACACAGACAGATACGTTCAGATAATACAACAGTCTGCATCCGTTCAGAACGGATCCGTTTGTATTATCTGTAACATAGCCAAGGCGGATCAGTTTTGAACACCATTGAAAGTCAATGGAGGACGGATCCTTTTTCTATTGTGCCAGATTTTGTCATAGAAAACGATTCCCTCCCCATTGACTTACATTGTGTGTCAGAACGGATGGCTCAGTTTCGTCAGACGGACACCAAAAAGCTGCAGGCAGCGTTTTGGTGTTCGCTTCCAGAGCGGAAAGGAGGCGGAACAGAGGCAAACTAATGCATTCTGAGTGGATCCTTTTCCATTCAGAATGTATTAGGTTAGAACTAATCCGTTTTGGACGACTTGTAAGAGCCCTGAACGGATCTCACAAACGGAAACCAAAACGCGAGTGTGAAAGTAGCCTAATATTGCTGTGTAAAAATTCAGGTAGCTATGTATGAAATGTAGTATAACATGGCAGCCATTCAGATAAATGTTCACCCATATAAAAAATTATTAGAGTTTGCCAGAGGAAGATCAATTGCTTGTCAGTGCTTTCTGCACTGGTTTATAGAGGGATTCCCAAGCAGTAGACCTCCTTTATGATGGACTGGTGTGGCACTGATGGTGCCACCCATTCATAGGACTATTTCCATCTTACACATGTATGCCATATCCACAGGATATGGCAAAAGTTCATAATAGTAGTCAGTGGGACCTTTTCTTATTAACCACCCCAGCCCCCCTAGCTTAAACCCCCTTAATGACCAGACCACTTTTTACACTTCTGCACTACACTACTTTCACCGTTTATTGCTCGGTCATACAACTTACCACCCAAATGATTTTACCTCCTTTTCTTCTCACTAATACAGGGAGTGCAGAATTATTAGGCAAATGAGTATTTTGACCACATCATCCTCTTTATGCATGTTGTCTTACTCCAAGCTGTATAGGCTCGAAAGCCTACTACCAATTAAGCATATTAGGTGATGTGCATCTCTGTAATGAGAAGGGGTGTGGTCTAATGACATCAACACCCTATATCAGGTGTGCATAATTATTAGGCAACTTCCTTTCCTTTGGCAAAATGGGTCAAAAGAAGGACTTGACAGGGTCAGAAAAATCAAAAATAGTGAGATATCTTGCAGAGGGATGCAGCACTCTTAAAATTGCAAAGCTTCTGAAGCGTGATCATCGAACAATCAAGCGTTTCATTCAAAATAGTCAACAGGGTCGCAAGAAGCGTGTGGAAAAACCAAGGCACAAAATAACTGCCCATGAACTGAGAAAAGTCAAGCGTGCAGCTGCCAAGATGCCACTTGCCACCAGTTTGGCCATATTTCAGAGCTGCAACATCACTGGAGTGCCCAAAAGCACAAGGTGTGCAATATTCAGAGACATGGCCAAGGTAAGAAAGGCTGAAAGACGACCACCACTGAACAAGACACACAAGCTGAAACGTCAAGACTGGGCCAAGAAATATCTCAAGACTGATTTTTCTAAGGTTTTATGGACTGATGAAATGAGAGTGAGTCTTGATTGGCCAGATGGATGGGCCCGTGGCTGGATTGGTAAAGGGCAGAGAGCTCCAGTCCGACTCAGACGCCAGCAAGGTGGAGGTGGAGTACTGGTTTGGGCTGGTATCAAAGATGAGCTTGTGGTGCCTTTTCGGGTTGAGGATGGAGTCAAGCTCAACTCCCAGTCCTACTGCCAGTTTCTGGAAGACACCTTCTTCAAGCAGTGGTACAGGAAGAAGTCTGCATCCTTCAAGAAAAACATGATTTTCATGCAGGACAATGCTCCATCACACGCGTCCAAGTACTCCACAGCTGGCTGGCAAGAAAGGGTATAAAAGAAGAAAATCTAATGACATGGCCTCCTTGTTCACCTGATCTGAACCCCATTGAGAACCTGTGGTCCATCATCAAATGTGAGATTTACAAGGAGGGAAAACAGTACACCTCTCTGAACAGTGTCTGGGAGGCTGTGGTTGCTGCTGCACGCAATGTTGATGGTGAACAGATCAAAACACTGACAGAATCCATGGATGGCAGGCTTTTGTGTGTCCTTGCAAAGAAAGGTGGCTATATTGGTCACTGATTTGTTTTTGTTTTGTTTTTGAATGTCAGAAATGTATATTTGTGAATGTTGAGATGTTATATTGGTTTCACTGGTAAAAATAAATAATTGAAATGGGTATATATTTGTTTTTTGTTAAGTTGCCTAATAATTATGCACAGTAATAGTCACCTGCACACACAGATATCCCCCTAAAATAGCTAAAACTAATAACAAACTAAAAACTACTTCCAAAAATATTCAGCTTTGATATTAATTTTTGGGTTCATTGAGAACATGGTTGTTGTTCAATAATAAAATTAATCCTCAAAAATACAACTTGCCTAATAATTCTGCACTCCCTGTAGAGCTTTCATTTGGTGGTATTTCATTGCTGCTGACATTTTTACTTTTTTTGATATTAATCAAAAATGACCGAATTTTTTGCAAAAAAATGACATTTTTCACTTTCTGTTGTAAAATTTTTCAAATAATACTACATTTCTATATACATTTTTCTCTAAATTTATTGTTCTACATGTCTTTGATTTTAAAAAAAAATGCAATAAGTGTATATTTATTAGTTTGGGTAAAAGTTATAGCGTTTACAAACTATGGTGCAAAAAAAAATTATTTACACACTTTGACTTGTCATGTTTCCTGAGGTTCTACAATGCCCAGACAGTAGAAACACCCCACAAATAACCCCACTTCGGAAAGTAGACACCCTAAGGTATTCGCTGATGGGCATAGTAAGTTCATGGAAGTTTTTATTTTTTGTCACAAGTTAGCGGAAAAGTATATATATTTTTTTTTTCTTACAAAGTCTCATATTCCACTAACTTGTGACAAAAAATAAAATTTTACATGAACTCACCATACCCCTCACGGAATACCTTGGGGTGTCTTCTTTCTAAAATGGGGTCACTTGTGGGGTATTTATACTGCCCTTGCATTTTAGGGGCCCTAAAGCGCGAGAAGTAGTTTGGAATCCAAATGCGTAAAAATGCCCTGTGAAATCCTAAAAGTACTCATTGGAATTTGGGCCCCTTTGCGCACCTAGGCTGCAAAAAAGTGTCACACATGTGGAATCGCCATACTCAGAAGAAGTAGGGCAATGTTTTTTGGGGTGTATTTTTACATATATCCATACTGTGTGTGAAAAATATCTCTGTAAATTACAACTTTTCACTTTTTTTTAATACAAAGTTGTCAATTTACAGAGATATTTCTCTCACCCAGCATGGGTATATGTAAAAATACACCCCGAAACACATTGCCCTACTCCTCCTGAGTACGGCGATACCACATGAGTGACACTTTTTTGCAGCCAAGATGCGCAAAGGGGCCCAAATTCCAATGAGAACCTTTAGGATTTCACAGGGCATTTTTACGCATTTGGATTCCAAACTACTTCTGCGATGGGGGAACTACTGCACGTGCCACCGTACCAGCTTCAACTGCCCTTCTGGTGCTCGCCACTTCACCATGTTCTACGGCAGTGCTGGTACTAGGTCCAGGATGGGCTGCGCTGCTGGTGTATGCCTCACCACGTAATCCGACAGCGCCAGCACCACTCTGCTGCCCTTGAAGCGGACCCTGCGCAACCTGTGGTCTAGCAACACGGGGCCAGGTACGCCTAGTGGTTTTAGGGACCTCAACCTCAACTTTGGGTCAGACTGCCACTGCTTTCTACAGGTTCGTATTCTGACCTGCTGGATTCGTCAGATGAGGGTTCCCATTCCTCATCCGACTGGGTCAGAAGCCTGTAGGCCTCTTCAGAAGAATACCCCTTCCTTGCCATTTGGTCAACTAAATTTAGGGGGTATTCCCTGAGACTACCCAAGAAAAAAAGCAAGCCTGTCTTACAAATGGGAGGCTAGCGAAGTACAGGAAGCCGCTGTGATCGATAAAAAAAATATCAAAACTGTATTTTTTTTTTTATCGCCGCAGCGCTTGTGTAGTGATAAAAAAAATAAAAAATTGTCACTACGGTGGGGCAGGCGTGGGTGAACGCACGTGTGGGCGACCGATCAGGCTTGATTGGGCAAACACTGCGTTTTGGGTGGAGGGCGAGCTAAGGTGACACTAATACGATTATAGATCTGACTGTGATCAGATCTGATCTATGTAGTGCTTGGTGTACTCGCTGTGATCTGTGCTCTCTGCTGGGACTAACCAACGAAAAGGACCCAGCAAAGAGCACAGAAGCCATTTAACACATTATATTTATAAATATAATGTGTTATATGGCTGGTGGTTCGTTATTTTAAAAGTCACCAACCTGCCAGCACTGATCATTGGCTGGCAGGCTCGTGACCAACTCCTTGTGCGCCTTTTGCCGACCCGCGCTGCGCAAAAGATATATATGCGTCCAGGAGGAATAACCCGGCCGCCCGCAGGACGCATCCCTGCGTTAGGCGGTCGGGAGGTGGTTAAAGAGGCTCTATCAGAATCAACCCTATTAAACCAGGCATAGTGCTTGTTAGGGCTTATCATGCCTCAATGCCTTTCTTTTGTCTGTATGATAAACAGCTGCAGAGATATATGCACTTTTAGTCATATGTAAATGAGCAGGTTGGCGCACCAGGGGGCGAGCTGAATCCTTGGAGCACTGCCTTGTAACACCCCCTGTGCTTTGGACACTCCCTTCTCCACTTGATTGACAGGGCTAGATATCAGCATGCTGAGGGAAGAGTTGTATCCTTGAGCTGTGTCCTAGCTTGTAGATATCATATACACTATGTACTACAGCCTTACCATAATGGGAAAAGTGGATTTCTATGCTTTGAAAGCTAAGGCTACATGCACCCGACCATATGTGTTTTGCGGTCCGCAAATTGCAAATGCCATCAGTTTTTTTTTTTTTTGCAGATCCATTGTAACAATACCTAAAACGGACAAGAATAGGACATGTTCTATTTTTGGGGCGGGACTAGGGAAAGGACATACTGATGCGGACAGCACATGGTGTGCTGTCCACATTTGTTGCGGACCCATTCAACAAACAACGTTCGTGTGCATGTAGCCTAACATACATATTAAGAAATCACTGAAAAAAAGATAATAGTACATTAACAAAATAGATGCAAGCATTATATATGGACTAAGCCCTGATGTAATAAAATCTGAGACTCTTAGGCCTCATGCACACGACCAATCCGTTTTTTTGCAAGAATTCACAAGAAACGGAAGCCGCCCGTGTGCCTTCCGCAATTTGTGGAATAGAACAGGCGGCCCATTGTAGAAATGCCTATTCTTGTCCGCAAAACGGACAAGAATAGGACATGTTCTATTTTTTTACCAGGGCTACGGTACAGAGCAACGGATGCGGACAGCACACAGAGTGCTGTCCGCATCGTTTGCGGCCCCGTTGAAGTGAATAAGTCCGCACCCGAGCCGCAAAAACTGCGGCTCGGATGCGGACCAGAACTACAGTCATGTGCATGAGGCCTTAGCCAATATATTTTGATCAAACATACATACAGACGTGGACAAAATTGTTGGTACCCTTTGGTCAATGAAAGAAAAAGTCACAATGGTCACAGAAATAACTTTAATCTGACAAAAGTAATAATAAATTAAAATTCTATAAATGTTAACCAATGAAAGTCAGACATTGTTTTTCAACCATGCTTCAACAGAATTATGTAAAAAAATAAACTCATGAAACAGGCATGGACAAAAATGATGGTACCCCTAACTTAATATTTTGTTGCGCAACCTTTTGAGGCAATCACTGCAATCAAACGCTTCCTGTAACTGTCAATGAGACATCTGCACCTCTCAGCAGGTATTTTGGCCCACTCCTCATGAGCAAACTGCTCCAGTTGTGTCCGGTTTGAAGGGTGCCTTTTCCAGACTGCATGTTTCAGCTCCTTCCAAAGATGCTCAATAGGATTGAGGTCAGGGCTCATAGAAGGCCACTTTAGAATAGTCCAATTTTTTCCTCTTAGCCATTCTTGGGTGTTTTTAGCGGTGTGTTTTGGGTCATTGTCCTGTTGCAAGACCCATGACCTGCGACTGAGACCAAGCTTTCTGACACTGGCTAGTACATTTCTCTCTAGAATTCCTTGATAGTCTTGAGATTTCATTGTACCCTGCACAGATTCAAGACACCCTGTGCCAGACGCAGCAAAGCAGCCCCAGAACATAACAGAGCCTCCTCCATGTTTCACAGTAGGGACAGTGTTCTTTTCTTGATATGCTTCATTTTTTCGTCTGTGAACATACAGCTGATGTGCCTTGGCAAAAACTTCGATTTTTGTCTCATCTGTCCACAGGACATTCTCCCAGAAGCTTTGTGGCTTGTCAACATGTAGTTTGGCATATTCCAGTCTTGCTTTTTTATGATTCGTTTTCAACAATGGTGTCCTCCTTGGTCGTCTCCCATGTAGTCCACTTTGGCTCAAACAACGACGGATGGTGCGATCTGACACTGATGTTCCTTGAGCATGAAGTTCACCTTGAATCTCTTTAGAAGTCTTTCTAGGCTCTTTTGTTACCATTCGGATTATCCGTCTCTTAGATTTGTCATCAATTTTCCTCCTGCGGCCACGTCCAGGGAGGTTGGCTACAGTCCCATGGATCTTAAACTTATGAATAATATGTGCAACTGTACTCACAGGAACATCTAGTTGCTTGGAGATGGTCTTATAGCCTTTACCTTTAACATGCTTGTCTATAATTTTCTTTCTGATCTCTTGAGACAGCTCTTTCCTTTGCTTCCTCTGGTCCATGTCGAGTGTGGTACACACCATATCACCAAACAACACAGTGATTACCTGGAGCCATATATATAGGCCCAATGGCTGATTACAAGGTTGTAGACACCTGTGATGCTAATTAGTGGACACACCTTGAATTAACATGTCCCTTTGGTCACATTATGTTCTGTGTTTTCTAGGGGTACCATCATTTTTGTCCATGCCTGTTTCATGAGTTTATTTTTTTACATAATTCTGTTGAAGCATGGTTGAAAAACAATGTCTGACTTTCATTGGTTAACATTTATAGAATTTTAATTTATTATTACTTTTGTCAGATTAAAGTTATTTCTGTGACCATTGTGACTTTTTCTTTCATTGACCAAAGGGTACCAACAATTTTGTCCACGTCTGTATTACCACTTTATTCACAAGCACAATATATGATTATAAAGACAACAGTAATATGTATTAGCTTTCTAAGGGCAGAAAAACAATAGTCCTCAATATGACAAGGCTGTAGACTTGGAGGTAAGTGGTCAGCCTGCACATAGAGATCCTAGATTTGAATCTTGGGAGACTTTCAAATTTTTTTTTTCTTCTGATATTTTTTTCTCTCCCTCATTTAATCCATAATAAAAGGCTACAGCTTTATTATGTTGAGAATAATGTTTTTTTATGCTTAGACAGCTAATACACATTGCTGGTTTCTTTATAATCACATATTGAGCGGTCAATAAAAACACATTTCTCTGCAGCTGTTTAGCATACAGACAAAAGAAAGGTATCAATTTAAATCAGCATGATGAGCCCTACCAGCCAATATGTCTAATTTCAATGGTTTAATAGGGTTGATCATGCTGAGAGCCTCTTTCAGCGGTTTGCCCTGATTTTTTCTGCAACTCATGCAGACTTTATGCACAAACCAGGATAATACACAAGCCAAGCACAACAATCCGTACAGAGATGTCTGAGTATTATGTATTGATAAAAAGTTTATAAAAAAAAAAAAATAGAAATAATGTCATGCTACGATTCTGATTATTAAAGGGCTTCTGTCACCCCACTAAACTAATTTTTTTTTTTTTTTTGGGTACTTATAATCCCTATCCTGCGATATAGCTATACATTATGTTATTAATCATTTTCGTTCTGTAGATATGTAAAAAAACTTACTTTTATAATATGCTAATAACCTGTCTACCAGCAAGTAGGGTTGCTACCTGCTGGTAGCAGCCGCAAAAAAACGCCCCCTCCTCCTGTTGATTGACAGGGCCAGCAGCGATCTCCTCCTCCGGCTAGCCCTGTCAGCATTTCAAAAACGCGCGCCTGTGTTGATTCGGCGCAGGCGCTCTACTTGCTGGTAGACAGGTAATTAGCATATTATAAAAGTACGTTTTTTGACATATCTACAGAATGAAAATGATTAATAACATAATGTATAGGTAAATCGCAGGATAGGGATTATAAGTACCCCAAAAAAAATATATATGAGTTTAGTGGGGTGACAGAAGCCCTTTAAATGTTATAATAACGATTATTCAGATTCACTCCATTCACAAAGGGAAGGTCTGAAGAGCAAATGCTCTTAACCCTATAACAGCCTTGTTTTGCGCAAGGCCGTAAAAAAGCTGCCAAAGAGGTGAATCTGAACGAGCCCTATACTGTGCCTCTATATGTTTGGCATGCTCCCTCAGACTTTCACACCATAAGTATATAACAGTGCAACAATGAAAAGTTTTGCTGCTCACTTTAGTTGATGCCCAGTTATGTCCACATTTTCCATAAATCACTAGACAACACTGAAGAAAATAGGCCACCAATGCTACAAAACGTTGTCAGTAAGTAAACCCTTCCATGAGCATTCGTGGTAAGATGAATGTAATCAGAAAACATTGCAGCAGACCATTATATTTAGCAGGAAGTACATGTAAGATAAAGTTCACAGGACGCCGGCTTAGATTAACCACTGGGTGAGATTTTCTGCTCTATATAGTTATTGTCTCATTTTACACAGGAGGGAGGATGCATATAGTAGTTGCACATTACCACACATGCTGGGGATACAAATGCTAAGAAAAGGAATATACTAAATATTAACCACTTCCTGCTGCAGAAATTTTCCATTTTTTTGTATTCTTTTGTTCTTGGGCATTCCAGGAGCCATAACATTTTTATTTTTCCATTCATGTAGTTATATCAGGGCTTGTTTTTTTTCAGAAAAAGTTTTATTTTCTATTGGCACAATTTAAACCGAATCTCCCATAGTTTTATGGGTTTTGTTTTTATGGTGTTCCTTATGAGGTATAACTGACCTGTTAACTTTATTCTCTGGTTCAGTATTATCATAGTGATGTCACATTTTTTAATGTGTTTTAATACTTAAAGAAAAAACTTTCAAATATTTTTTTTCTCTGCATCGCCATATTCTGACCCCTTAAACTTTTTTATATTTACATCAGGCTCATTTTTTGCAGGGTGACCTGTAGTTTTATTGATACCATTTTGGGGTGTGTATGACTATTATTACTTTTTATTCAATATTTTTGGGGTACTTGAAGCGATCAAAAACTGCAAAATTTGCCATTTTCATTTTTTGTCCCCATTACGCCATTCACCATGGGGGATACATATTTTCATATTTTAATAGTACAGGCATTTTCGGCATGTGGCAATACCAATAATCTTTGGTTTTTTTTTAGAATTTTTAAAACCTTTTTTTTCACACTTAGTTTAAGTCCCCCTAGGGGACTTTAACATGTGATCCTCTGATCGCTTCTTTCATAAACTGCAATGATTTAACATTGCAACCTATGAGAGACTCACCAAGTTCCTATCAAGCCCTGCTCAGTACAGGGGTGCCATTCTATCCCTGGGGGCGCAGCACTCCCAAGAAAAGACTGTTCAGATGCTGGGGTCGCAATTGACTATATCTTCTGTAAAGAACAGCAGGCACCTGGCTGCTATGCTAAGAGAGCGCCATCTTTAAAAACCTGACATCCAGCGTACATGTACACCCAATGTCAGAAAGGAGTTAACATGCTAAACTTAAAGGGGTTATCCAATTTCTCAAACAGCCCCCCCCCCCCCCCCCCCCCACGTGCCTGGCCCCTCACAGGTAATATACTTACCCCGCTCCGCTGCTGGTCCCAACACCGCCGCTGCTGCTTCTCCCTGTACACGGATGAAAACCTCCGGTGCCGGGGGGGGGGGGGAATCAGCCAATGGCAGGCGGGGACCAGCCTCCCTAGCATCACACAACTCAAATATGGAATAAAATATAGAATGTCAGATATTTTATAGATCATTTATTTATTGGCGGTACATAATACAATAAAATCATCTAAGAACTGTTGCTATGTACAATTCGTGTAAAGTCAGTTGCAATTATGAAAATGTAAATAAATAAAAACATAGTTAAAAGGGATGCAAACGGTATGGCTAACGTTCAGCCTATACAGCTAGATAAATATAATACTTTCATTGTATAAAATACCCCAATGTATACGCTTTGTTAGGTTTGAGAAGCAGGGCAGCGTATGGTATTCTATACAGAACAGAAGGAATCCAGACCTGCCAAACATCACACGTCTGACACTGTTATGGCGTACCCTTGCATGGTAGAATTCTGTGGGTAGGTCACACTATGGGCCAGATTTATCATGACTCTGACAGCTCACTCCACTTTCACATATGGCTAAAGTCAGTTTTAGCCAAGTCAGATTTATGATCGGCCCTTTAAGACTGTGATAAATGTGGTTTGACAGTAGCAGTTTATCTGTCAGTAAGCGGCTTTACAAAAGTCGCGCGGCTTTATGAAAAAGCTGCATGTTCTATTAAAAAGTCTCGTAAGATAAGCATGGTCCTCAGAGTGAAATTGTGCATTTTTTTGGAACTTTTTTGCGACTTTTTAAATAGTCACAATAATAAATCTGTCTAGAGATTCATTTACATAAGAAAACACGCCCACTTTCAGAAAACTGGCGAGCATAGTGCAGAGCAGAAAAAAGTCGCAAAGTTTTACGTAAAGATTTGCGACTTTTTCACTCCATTATTCTGACTTGAGCTAATGATAAATCTGGCCCATATCTGTCTGGATACTTTTCTTAGATATATAGATGTATATGCCTGATGTATGAACCGAAAGAATATGGTGTGAACTCAGACTAAGGGCTCATACACATGAACGTATTTTTTTGCCCTTTCCATTTTTTTTGCAGCCTACATCCGGAACAATTCACTTCAATGGGACCGCAAAAAACGGAAGTGTGTATTCAGTGTCTGTATGTCCACATGGTCGTTCCGCCCAAAAAATAGAACATGTCCTATTATTGTTTGCTTTATGGACAAGGATGGGACTGTTCTATTAGGAGACGGCCATTCCGTTGCATTCCGCAAAATGCGCAAAGCACGCGGACGGTATCCAGCGGATCCGCAACGTGCGGACTCCAAAGCAACAAGGGTCGTGTGCATGAGCCCTAAAAGCCACATTTTGTATCTGGCACTAATAACAATCCACAATTAAAAAAAAAAAAAAAAAACACAACACCAAAAACACACCACATAACACAAAGACATTAAAAAACAACCTGGTCCATAAGCAGAAATTTCTAATTCTCTCATCAGAGTGTTAAATTTAAAAAAGAAAAAAACTTTATAGACAGAGAGATGCCTCGCCGACACTGACAGCATGGCATGTGACAGTCACAACAAGTGTCCAGCTTAAAAAACAAAATGAAGCTTTTTATCATAAAAATAATATATAAAGATTAGTATTACAAAAACAATAAGACAATACTGGGCACACGCAGGAACGTGTGGCACTACAAAAAGTAACATAGCGCTGTGTGACATATTGATGAAGAAATGATAGTAACATGAAAAAAGACATCTGTCCATCCAGATCCTGCAAGCGATGCACCCTTCTTCTTATTAGTGAGGGGCTAGCGGTGTACAGTGTAATATAAGTATATGCCATTAAGGTGACACATCACATACAGGGGTCTCCCCTGTGAATTTCTCTAAATGACGGATATTAATGGTGGACTATAATACTGCACGCTACATAAGGAATACACAGCATTACACAGATGTTACCATACATGGCGCAGCACATGCATCTCTTCATGCCTACAGTACATATATATCATATGGCATTTCCCACCACATACAACCCCAGAACCCTTGAAGAAACTTTCCAGAGGGGGGCTAGCCCAAGCAAAGCCCCCAGGAGAAGTGACAGTTACCTGAAGGAGGCATGTGCTGCTGCTCAGGAATGCTGGCTCCCTACAAGCTCAGACACTTCTGCAGGCTGCACTGAGCGCTCATTCATTAGCTAGCAACCCAATCCGCCATGGACATGCAGGGACTGGCAGAGGAGTTTGCCACTGTCTTCTACTGGGTGACAGCTTGCCAGCCTGCTCCTATACAACTGTGCATTACCTTCCGAGAGCGCAGAGGACACTATGTGCTTCTCCCCATGTGCTGAAAGACGCATCTCTAGCCTGAAGCGCACGGTCTCTTCCTGTATGTAGCAGAGCGGCCCCTGTGTCCCGCACAGCTCTCAGCTGCTCGACCCCGCGCATGCGCAGCCGGCCTCCCGCGATCATTGTTGGGTCCTGTCAGACATTTGATAACTGCTAGGAATAACTCACCCCAGAATTCATGCCTCTAACTGGACGCAGGACGAGTTTCCCACAGCCCTATTTTCACAGGCATCACAATACTGACTAGAGACTTCCAGGAATAGCTTTCTAAATAGGTCCAGTTTACTTTTGGCTGAGGGTATGGTGCTGGGATGATGAAATTCCTGTCAAAAAAATGTGAAATAAAAATAACACAAGGAAGTCATCACTTAAATCAGCCACAATGCCAAATCCTGAGGGAGATTTGCGTAAAAAGTGCCTACAGAAACCGCAGCCCGTACGTCATTGATTTCTATTAACGCCCACTCTTTCTAAACCATAAGCGGTTTAGTGTCATCTAATAAAAGAATACAAATCATTAGTGGACATAGCCCCAGAATAAATAACATTAGGAAAATAAAAACACCACGCCTGCCCTGATCCTACCAAATGCTGAAGGGGTTGTGTCACTTCAGCAAATAGCATTTATCATGTAGAGGAAGTTAATACAAGGCACTTCCTAATGTATTGTGATTGTCCATATTGCTGCCTTTGCTCCCTGGATTCATTCTTCAATCATATTGTACGCGGCTCGTTTCCATGGTTACGACCACCCTTCAATCCAGCAGCAATCCTGCTGACACACCACAGAAAAAAGCACCAGCCTATGTACACTCCCACAGTCCCAGTCACCAGAGAGGCCGGCGCTTTTTCCTATAGTGTACAAGCACGACCACTGCTGCTGGATTGCAGGGTGGTCATAACCATGGAAACGAGCAGTGTATAATGTGATGGAAAAATGAATCCAGCCAGAAAAGGAAGCAATATGGGTAATAACAGTACATAAATTCCATTTGCTGAAGTAAGACAATCTCTTTAAAGGGCTTCTGTCACCCCCCATTTAGCAATTTTCAGTATCGGACATTAGCGATTTGCTAATGTCAGTTGAGTCCATATATATCACTCTTAATCTGCCCTGGAGGCTGGTTTTAAAGTCAGTATAAAACTGCTTACATAGCACCTACCAGTAGCCATTAGGCTCCAGGAGAAGTATATAGTGGGCTCAGCATGCATGTTGGTACTTGCATCCCTGGATCCGATGAAAGCTGTAATGGCACCGGACGGGGTTAAAAGCAGAGTGTGCTTGGCGTGCATGCTGTACCTGCGCTCCCTGGACTTAGTGTGGCTGTCATGGCCCATAACAGGTAGGAACTAGTGTTAGGGACCACTCATGAAGGCGACCTTGACGTGGTGAGTGGCTTATTACGCTTTGGCCAAAATGTACACCAATGCCTTATTCAACATCCAGCATAAAGGCAGGGCAGAATGCTGGTTGCAGAGTGCGATTGCATTTGTGTTTTTGCGTATATATATCACTCTTACCTCTCTCTGTGCTGTAATTTCTTAAAAAATCACACTTTTATAATATGCTAATTACTTCACTACCAGCAAGTTGGGCGGTTACTTGCTGGTAGCTGCCGCATCCTCGGACTATAAACACGCCCCCTCCTCCATTTGATAGACAGGGCCAGCGAGCACTCTCCTCCTCCCGCTGGCCCTGTCTGCCCATGAAATCCCACGCCTGCGCCATAAGGGTCCTCATTCGGCACAGGCGCTCTGAGAGAAGGACGCTCGCTTGCCCGCTCCTTCCTCAGTGCGCCTGTGCCAAATGAGGACCGGTACAGCGCAGGCGCGGGATTTCAAGTAAGTTATCATTGTCGTTAATGAATTGTGGAAATGTGAATGTGCATCGTGGGACCTTTTGCCGAGTAGGCAGGGGCCACCAATACCGTAGTGCAAAACAAAATACCGTCCCAGCAGAACCAAATACCATAGTACAACACAAAATATTGCCACCTCCCACCACAGTTTTCAACAACAATGACACAGTTGAGCCAGCTCCCAGAGGTGGGACCCTGAACGCTGAGCAAAGGTACTTCGGCAGGTCCTTTTTTTAATGAATAAAGGAGCGACTGCCTTTGCACATGCAAGAGGATTATTTTTTTATTTTATTTTTTATTTGTCCTAACGTACCCATTTTTAATGCCCATTAGACAGGTGCACACCTGTCTAAGCAGGCGTTAAAACTGTCCCATTTACTTCAATAGGGTGCGTCTGGCTGTGAAAACTGACAAAAATAGGACATGTCCTATTTTTTTGACAGCTGCTATTCAGACAAATAATAGAAAAACCTGCACCTATTTTTTGTTTAGAGCAGCGCCTAGTTTTTCGCTCAAAATCACTGGCCAAACACTGTCTGAATAAGGCATGACAGCTGTAAGCTGGCACTTGTGGCTGTAGGTGTCCACTTGGTGAAAATACAGGCTTTTGAGTTGGCCTGGCCTGGATGTGATCAAGGTGATGGGTGTCTGTGCTGTGGTCCCTCACCTGCAGCAGGGTCTGTATGGCTATGGTAGCTGATCACTCTGCTGATAGTAAATGCTGTAGCTTTGAAGAATATCTGTAGTTTTGGAGTCTCTTTGGTCTCACTGATAAGTTAATTCCCTGGTCCCTGAGGATCCATTCACATGTCAGTATTTTTCTCTTCCAGATTTTCATTCCGTTTTTTGCGGATCCGTGTTTCTGCAAAAAACTTCAAGATATGGCGCAAGACTTCTTAGAGCCCTTTCTTCTTTACTATCTGACCGATTCTGATTTCGATATTGGAGAACCCAAGAATCTATCAGGCCTCGAACATCCAAATCAGAGTCGGACGCGGGACTTCACCGTCGTCTGCCTGATGAACTTGTTGTTCTTCAGAAACAGGAGTAGTTTCCACGTTGGCCTCACTTTCTTGCATTTCCTCTTCTCTCTCTTTTTGCGGAGCTTGAGAGGCCTTAGATTGTAATTGGGAAGATTCCCTGCAAAATCCCTGCAAGCATTTTTTGGAGGTAAATCTGGAGAGATTGTCGACAGTGCTCTTGGGGAAAAAATAATAAAAAAAAAATTATAATTATATCTAACTAGACACTAAGTCTGTTACAATAACGGGCACTAGAACAGTAGTAGGTGTGGGCGGCGTGTGGAGCGCTGTGTCCTGATTGGTCACTCCGCTACGCATGCCCAGTGCAAAACTGGGTACACACGCACGGACACAGCGCACTCACACAGCGCTTTTATTATATAGGATATTTTTTTTACATAAAAAAATATATATATAAATTACAGTACCTCCTTCGTTCTATAATAGGTTTCAAAAATCGAAGTTGTCGGGTGTAAAAATACGGTTTCTTGTTTAATGCACAATTACCACTGCGTTGCTTCAGGTTCAGTTCCCGCCTGAATTGATCCCGCCATGAATACCAGAGTTTCTTTAAATCTTTTACTGTTAGAAAAGAGAATTGAAAATTGTTAAAATAAAATATTTAATACAAATATTAAATAATTTATATGAGATGGGCACTATCCATGCGGCTGCCGCAATTAATCCCAAACCATTCAGCTACAATGCGTCCATGAGCCATCCGAATAAAAAATAAATATAAAAAGGTTCTATGCATATGACCCTATCTGCACCTAAACTATCACACACATCCTTCCGTCTAACAACAAGAAATTGTGAAAGAGGCCTATATAAATTTACATTTTTATACCAAAAATATAAATTTCTGCAATATAATGGAGTTAATAAAGTTTAAAAAAAAAAAAAAAGTTAGACCACGGTTGCTATGCAACATGTTGATTGATGCATTGCAGAAAGGGAATAATAAATGTATGCAAAGCAAGACTAGGCCTTGTACACAAAAATGTAATAATCTAGATTCTAGAACATGCATGCTAAACCTGTGGCTCTCCAACTGTTGAAAAACGACAACTCCCATCATTCCCAGACAGCCTACAACTGGAAGGCCGCAGGTTGAGCATCCCTGATCTAGAAAACACAGTGAGTGGCCATGTCCTGAAGCAGCATAGAAAATGTACAAATGAGCATCCCAAATTCACTGTCACTCAAATGTACACTAGCTATGCTGTTCCAGGACATATGGCACACTTACGGCTGAATCTATACTCAAAATGTACACATTACATATTAAAATTTATATACTCACTTATTTTGTCCCTTTTAACAATGTTTGCTGATTCCCATGAGGATGGCAACAATTTATGCACAATTTCTTCCCAAGCCCGGTCCTTCTGCACACGGTCATGGTAGTCGTCCTTCCGTGTGTTCCACAAGAAAGGTGTCACGTGCGAGAGGAGTGTGTGCCGCCCTGAGCTCCACCCTCACCTCTGTCCCTGCCTACTTGCACAGTCCGCCCTAGGCCACAATGTACAACTCCCTAATCTGAGTACGTGCAGGGCCTTAAAGGTAAGAATACAATAAATGAGAAAACAACAAACAGAGTGACAGGCAGGCACTGACGGGTTAATCAAATATCAAAGTCAATACGAGCCATGGTCAGGAGCCAGGAGGAACAATACAAAAGGGAAAAGCAAGATCAAGTCAAACTCACGCCAAGATCAAAGCCAAGAGGTCACGTCAAATCAGTGGCGTACACACAATCCATGGGGCCCGATGCGAAACTGATCCATGGACCCCCCTGGTCTCAGGAGGGGCGTTTCCCCGGGAAATAGGAGATTATGGGGCCCCTGTGTCCCCATCCGCCCTCAAACCACACCCACACACAGCCCCACCCATAAATCGCGCCCGTACCTCTTACATCCAGTGACGTCTCCTTCAATATAGATGTTCTCTGTCCTCATCTTCTCATTTCAGACCAGACCACCGTTTTTACGCCGTTTTTAATCTCTGCAGTTTGACAACAAAAAAAATCTTAGTTTACTACTTTTCCATCATTCCACCATCTTCTGGATAAAACATCCTACTACCCCAATACTGTGCCCTGTGGTCCCCAATAATGTGCCAGTAACAAGTGCCTCTCTCCCCCCATGTGCCAGTATCAAGTGCCAACCCTCCATGTGCCAGTATAAAGTGCCAACCGCCCCATGTGCCAGTATCAAGTACCCAAACCCCCGTGTGCCAGTATCAAATGCCAAACCCCCGTGTGCCAGTATCAAGTGCCAAGCCCCCCTTCATTTGCCAGTATCAAGTGCCAAGCCCCCTAATTTGCCAGTATCAAGTGCCAACCCCCCTCATTTGCCAGTATCAAGTGCCAACCCCCCCTCATTTGTCAGTATCAAGTGCCAACCCCCCCTCATTTGCCAGTAAGAAGTGCCAACCCCCCTCATCTGCCAGTATGAAGTGCCAACCCCCCTCTATTTGCCAGTAAGAAGTGCCAACCCCCCATTTGCCAGTAAGTGCCAAGTTGCCAAACCCCCCCCCCCCCCCCCATTTTCCAGTAAGAAGTGCCAACCCCCTCCCCCTCATTTGCCAGTATAAAGTGCCTCCTCATGTCCCAGTAAAGTCCGGTATAAAAAAAATAAAATAAACCCTTATACTTACCTTAGCAGTGATGCACAAGGCCCGCAGCCCATCAGAGGAACAGGGAAGGGAGCTGTGCTGCGGCCTCCCTCCCCTGCCCGGCCGCAGCACAGCTATCTGTATCGCTGTCGTGAGGACGGCAATACAGATCACTATGGAGATGAGCGCTTCCACAATGGAAGCGTTCATCTCCCTGTCACCTGCCGCCACCGCTGCCACGGGCCCACACTTGAGTTTGAGTGGCACTACTGCAGGGGCCGCCCCAACTGCGACCCCTGTATGTACGCCACTGCGTCAAATGCAGGAGGTAGAAAGAGCGAGGTCAAAATACGGAGCCGAGGTCAAAATACAACAAACACTAACAGACGATATGCTGGTGAATGAAATAAGACCAATAACAGGCAACCTGTGGCCAGCAGGCTGTCTGTTTAAATAGCCCTGGCTGGTGAGTCACATGACGTGGCCAGCATCACGTGACTCACAGTACAAAGCCCAACACAGCTGAGCACCGATCATTATTATCGGCGCACAGCTCCTCTGCTGCTTGCCTGCTGCCATGGAGAAGAGGATGCAGGCTGCATTCTTGACCCTCTTCTTGCGCAGGGCGCCCCTTGATTACAGTACCCCCCTTTTACGAGGGGCCACCAGACCCATAGTCACTGGAGTAGGCTTCTCTGTATGGACAAGATGAAAACATTTTTACCAATCTGGCAGCATGCATCTTACTCGCCGGTACCCAAGACCTCTCTTCAGGACCGAAACCCTTCCAATGGACTAAATACTGTAAAGAATTCCAGACCTTTCTTACATCGATAATAGATCTCAAATTTGAGTTCCCCGGCAACCTCCACTGGTGGCAGAGATTCTTGTGAAGGAGATACAGGTGACCCTTTTTTTTTTGTAAAGATTTGTGAAACACATTATGGATGCGAAAGGAGTCAGCCAGTCTTAGGCTAGGTCTACACAACGACATTTTGTCGTACGACTATTTTTATAATGATAGTCTATGCTGCGACAGTCGCAGAAAAATCCATCTCAAATGGATTTTTTGTGATTGTCGCAGTATGTCGCAGTGCAACACCATGGACTATTATAAAAATTGTTGCGCGACATTGGTGCGACAATGTCGTCGTGTAGACCTAGCCTTAGTTTAAAGCATACAGGATTAATAATACTCACATATTCTCATAAGGCCCAATAAATCGAGGTGCAAACCTATTTGAAGGTACTTTTAGAGATAGATTTTTGGTGGATAACCATACCTTCTCACCCACCCTAAAATCCACCCCACGAGAGCGCTTTTTATTAGCCTTCTAATCTTTTGAACCTCCTGAGCTTTTTTCAGGTTCGACTGAACCTGGGCCCAGACTGTCCACAGTTCTCTAGCCAACCTATCCGCCTCCGGAATTTGTCAGAAAGATCGTGAAAGAATCAAATTGTGGATGGAAACCAAGGTTACAGAAAAAAGGAGACACCCCAGTGGATGAGTTCACCTGGCTGTTAATGGCGAACTCGGCCAAGGGTAGATGTCTCACCCAAAACTGTTGGCTGTCAGAAACATAACACCTCAAAAACAGCTCCAAAGACTGATTCAAATGTTCCGTTTGACCGTTAGTTTTAGGGTGAAAGGGCGAAGAAAAAGACAAAGAAATTTTACACTTAAGACAAAAAGCCCTCCAACACCTAGAGACGAACTGAACGCCTCTATCCAAGACCACATTTTCTGGAATCCCGTGTAGACGTACCACATGACCTATAAACAGAGAAGCCAGAGTCTTAGCATTGGGCAGTTTTGCCAGTGGAACAAAATGTACCATCTTACTAAACCTATCAACCACTACTGATACCACAACTTACTCTAAGTGACCGGCAAGTCGGTGATAAAATCCATGGAAATATGAGACCAAGGTCTACTAGAGATGGACAGTGGTCGTAACTCACCCGCCGAACGGGATCTGGGAGTTTTGGCTCTGGCACACACTTCACATGACACATAAAAGTGGACATCTCTAGATAACGTGGGCCACCAGTAGGACCTGGATACGAGCTCCTTTGTAGCATTAACACCCGGATGTCCACTAAACACTGAATTATGGCACTCACCCAAAAGTCAGAGGTGTAAATGACCTGGGACAAACTATTTATCTGAAGAGGATTGTACCGGAGCTAGGTGTTGTCCTGCCTCTATTTCAGTAGTTAGATCGGAGGACACAGAAGCCACAATGATACTTGCTGGCAATATTGATTCTAGAGGAGTATCCGAAGCTTGAAAAGCACAAAACTTCAGGACAAGGCATTGGCTTTAACATTTTTACTTCCTGGCCTGAAAATAATACAAAAGTTAAAACGTGTAAAGAACAATGCCCATCTTGCTTGTCTGGGATTCAAACGTTTAGCAGATTCCAAATACAATAATTTTTTGTGATCAGTAAGAACTGTAACACAATGTTGAGCCCCCTCCAAAAAATTACGCCATTCCTCAAAGGCCCATTTAATAGCGAGTAACTCTATGTTCCCAATGTCGTCATTTCTCTCAGTGGGAGAGAACTTACAAGAGAAGAACGCACAAGGTCTCAGATTCGTGAGATTTGATGACCCCTGAGAGAGAACCGCTCCTACTCCATCTTAAGATGCATAGACCTCAGATACAAAAGGCTTTTCTTGATCCGGCTGAACCAGGATTGGGGCATTAACAAAAACACTTCTTGAGAGTTTGAAAGGCTTTTATAGCCTCAGATGGCCAATTCACTAGATCCGCCCCCTTCCTGGTAAGGTCGGTAAGAGGTTTAGCGACCACCTAAAAATTTTTAATAAATTTTCGATAATTGGAAAACCCCAAAAAACGTTGCAACGCTTTAAAGGAAGAGGGTCCCACCCATTCCTAAATGGCTTGCACCGTCCCCGGATCCATCTTATAAGATGGAGGAGTAAGGATATATCCCAAAAACTAAATTTCTTGTACCCCAAATATAAATTTCTCCTCTTTTGCAAATAATAGTTTTTTTCTAAGGACCTCCAGAACTGTCTGGTGTGAGTGACATGGAAATCCCAATTCGGTGGAAAAAAAATCAGGATATCGTCCAAATATACAACCATACATTTTTCAATAAACTGCCTGAAAATATCATTAACTTAATTTTGAAAAACTGCTGAAGCATTACTCAGACCAAATGGCATGATCAAATATTCAAAATGACCCTCAGGAGTGTTAACCTCCCTGGCGGTATGATTATGTCAGGAATTTTGTACCAAAAGTGGTACAATTTTTTGCATAAATATTTTATGGGCACAAATGGCAGGCAAGGGGCACTGTACAGTCATCAAATGTCAGATCTGAGGTTATACAGTGTAATCCTCTCAGATTACAATGTATAACCTCTTTTATATGTGTTTGTCACTTTTTATGTTTATATTTATTTGAATTTCCCGCCCAGTTCTGCTCCCATGCGCAGCTGCTGCTCACCGGGAATGGAACCAGGAAGTCAAATGCTGGCCGGTGTTCTGCCAGATCTCTATACCTTGTGAAAAATCTATACCTGAAGTGACGCGGCCGCACAGGAATCAGCTGGAGGAGCGTGTGCGCTGCGCAAGAGCACATCCACTAGCTTAGGAAAGAATCATTGCAGCGCCGCGATACAAATACTTCGTGCACCGCGTGTGTGCACTTAGGGGTGTAGAGATTTTGCAGCACAAAATGCTGCATCAGATCTCCCTACCCCTGAGTGCGCACGCGCACACAAATAATCAAATCAAATCAGGATGAACTTCAACTGATGATTTGTACGCGCGTGAGCACTCAGTGGTAGGGAGATCTGATGCAACATTGTGCTCTGCAAAATCTCTATACCCCTAAGTGCGCATGCGTGGTGCACGAAGTACTTCTATCTCTGCGCTGCAACGATTCTTTCTTAAGCCAGTGAATGTGCGCTTGCGCAAGGCCGCGCACACCCTCCTCCAGCTCATTCCTGTGCAGCCGCGTCACTTCCGGTATAGACTTATCGCAGGGTATAGAGATCTGGCAGAACACCGGCGCTCTCAGCGGAGGACATCGCCAGATCGCCGGCAGAAGGTGAAGGGACTCTGCAATGTTACCCTGAGCGTGACTCAGGGTTACCACTCCTGGCAGTGAAAATTTACCCCGAGTCACGCTCGGGAATATCGTCAGGGAGGTTAAAGGCAGTTTTCCACTCGTCTCCCTCCCTAATTCAAATCAGATTATAAGCCCCCTTTAAATAGTTTCGTGAACCAACGGGCCCCAAGCACCTGATTGAACAGGTCTGGAATCAACGACAAAGAGTACTGATTTTTAATAGTAATTTTGCTCAATTCTCTATAATCAATACAGGGTCTCAGACCTCCCATAGTTGATACCGAGGGTCTAATATGACCTTTTATTAAACTTTCCTTCACATATTCCCTCCGAGGCTCGTTCAGGACCGGACAAGTTATAAATACGACCCTTCGGGTATTTGGATCCTGCAATAAGATTGATGGCACATTCATATGATCTATGGGGTGGAAGGTTCTCAGCATCAGATGTGGAAAAAACATCAGCAAAGTCATAAATGTATGGGGGAAGAGTTTTTGACCCACTAGTGATTCCAGCCTAAATAACCGGTAGACAATATGAATTACATTTAGGTCCCCATTTCTCTATTTCACCCATGGACCAATTAATGACAGGGTTATGAATCTGGAGCAAAGGCATGCCCAAAACCACCTCCACGGGTAAATTCTCTAATATCAAAATTTCATTATGATAATCCCCCACAGTCAACGTCACCTCAGGAGTACAAACTTTGACCGTCCCGCCCAGCAAAGGAGTAGAATCAATAGAAACAATGTAGATTGGGTTAGGGAGAGAAAAAATTGGAACCTCAATAGAGAGAGCAAAATTATGATCAAGAAAATTTGAGGAGGAGCCTGAATCAATAAAGGCCTCCCCGTGACCCTTACAAGAACCCAAAGAAATAACCACTGGTACTAGTAATTTCTTTTTTACCACCTCTGGGACTAGCTTATCCTTTGGGACGTCTGATTTGGATGATCTCCCGGAGGGAGGGACCTTGGGGCATAGTCATACCCAGTGATCAGCAATAGAAGCATGTTCCCCTTTGGCGTCGTTGATCTCTTCTGGTCATCCCGAGTTGCATGGGTTCTTCAAGATGATTTTCCACCTTGACTACCTAAGGCTACTTTCACACTAGCGTTCATGGGTCCGTTCGTGAGCTCCGTTTGAAGGAGCTCACGAGCGGACCCAAACGCCTCCGTCCAGCCCTGATGCAGTCTGAATGGAGCGGATCCGCTCAGACTGCATCAGTCTGGCGGCGTTCAGCCTCCGCTCCGCTCACCTCCGCACGGACAGGCGGACAGCTGAACGCTGCTTGCAGCGTTCAGCTGTCCGCCTGGCCGTGCGGAGGCGAGCGGATCCGTTCAGACTTACAATGTAAGTCAATGGGAACGGATCCGCTTGAAGATGTCACCCTATGGCTCAATCTTCAAGCGGATCCGTCCCCCATTGACTTTACATTGAAAGTCTGAACGGATCCGCTCAGGCATCTTGCGCACTTAGATCCGTACTGAACGGAGCCTCCGTCTGCATTAATATGATCGGATCCGTTCAGAACGGATCCGATCAAGCGCAAGTGTGAAAGTAGCCTAAGGATGTTCCTGCTGCCTTTCTCTGTTGCGTCGGTCCAGTCTAACGGCTAGGGTCAAGGTCAGCTCTAAGGTGTCAGGACAGGGAGAGCTGACCAACATGTCTTTGAGACTTTCAGAGAGCCCTGATCTAAACTGACACTTGAGTGCTGGCTCATTCCAACCAGAGGGAACACACCACTTGTGGAATTGGGTACAGTACTCCTCTACTGGTCTGTCCCCCTGAATAAGAGACTTCAACTAAGATTCTGCCACAGTCGCCCTATCAGGTTCATCATAAAGTACACCTAAGGCCTGAAAGAATGATTCCACTGAAGCTAGACAAGGGGAGTCTGTAGGGAGGGAGTATGCCCATTCTTGTGGGTCGCCTTGCAACAAAGAGATAATAATCCCTACTCTTTGTTGTTCAGACCCAGAAGAATGAGGGAGTAAACGAAAGTACAATTTACAGCTTTCCCTAAATGCAAGAAAAGATCTACGATCCCCTGAAAAATGATACAGCAGCTTAACATTGGGCTCGATATTCTGCAGGAAGGAGGTAGCTACAGGTGGGGCTGTAACCTTTCCGCCAACTCCTGCACCATTTGAGCAAGGTTATGGACCCGATCAGTAAGCACTCGCATCAGGTCCATAATGAAGGTAAGGCCTGTTATTTTGTCACGTGCGGGAGAAGTGTGTGCCGCCCTGAGCTCCACCCTCACCTCTGTCCCTGCCTACTTGCACAGTCCGCCCTAGGCGACAATGTACAACTTGACGGCGGTCCCTAATCGGAGTACCGTACGTGCAGGGCCTTAAAGGAAAGAATACAATAAAGGAGAAAACAAACAAAGTGACAGGCAGGCACTGAGGGGTTAATCTAATATCAAAGTCAATACGAGCCATGGTCAGGAGCCAGGAGGAACAACAATACAAAAGGGAAAAGCAAGATCAAGTCAAACTCACTGCTGGGATCAAAGCCAAGAGGTCACGTCAAATGCAGGAGGTAGCAAGAGTGAGGTCAAAATACAACAAACACTAACAGACGATATGCTGGTGAATAAAATAAGACCAATCACAGGCAACCTGTGGCCAGCAGGCTGCCTGTTTAAATAGCCCTGGCTGGTGAGTCACATGACGTGGCCAGCGTCACGTGACTCACAGTACACAGCCCAACACAGCTGAGCACCGATCATCATTATCGGCGCTCAGCTCCTCTGCTGCTCGCCTGCTGCCATGGAGACGTTCTTGACCCTCTCCTCCGAAGAAGCACGCATCGATGGCCCCTCGTTACAGAAGGGCGCTCCTGTATCAATACGATCAATTTCTCCACTTCGTATAAGGACATTTTGTTAGAGAGTTTGCTAAGTACACCACACAGTACATAGCTTTCCTTGGTACTGAAAGCACTTGTCACAAGGAGCAGGCCTTATTTCTTTTCAATTTCCTGGGAACAGATCCGCAAATGCGGATGACATGCGGAACACATTGCTGCATTACGCATGCCACCCTAATTTTTTGCGGATCCATTGACTACAAAGTGGCCACGGAACGTATTTTGCGGACAATAGTAGGACAAGGTATATTTTATTTGCGGATCCGCATAACGGAACGGAATGACGGATGTGGCCATTGAAATGAATGGGTCCGTATTACGTTCCGCAATTTTGCGGAACGGAAGCGGAATACAACTACGGACATGTGAATGGACCCTAAGGCCCTTGGAGCAGGAGCAATAGGATGTGCTTCCTCACTGTCCTACTTCTCTCTCCTTGCAGGAAGTAGGACCAGCCTACTCCTACTAAGGGGAGAGGAATGGGGTGGTTAGCCCTTTTCCTGATGCCAACCATACCTCATCTCTGGTGTACAGTGCAAACAGGACATAACATTGCAAACATTACATAACAAACCAAATTTTGCAGCTCCACCCAGGTCTGTGGTATTGCATCCATAAAGCTTCAATAGCTGTTGGCCCAGTGCTCATTCAGTCGACAGTTATCTCTCACGACTCCCACATACTGTACACATTCGATTCAGCCAAATTTGTATGTGTTTTCAGTAGGGAGAGAGGAGAAAGCTGCTGCCACTTTTGGTGGCAGTTTATCTCCTGGGAGAAAAAAAGAATCAGTTGTTAAATTGAAAACACACAACCCTTTTCCCTCCAAATACATCTGTGGTTATCAAATAAGTGTAACCCTTTCCCTGCCAAGAACAAAACAATTACCGTATTTTTCACCCTATAAGACGGGGAAAATGTCAGTGCATCTTATGGGGCGAATAATAATGACCGTTTCCATTATGGAAGCGCTCATTAGTACAGTAGGATCGGGGAATGGTGAATACAGCGCTCCTTCTGCTTGTTCTGTACGCACTGCTTCCTAGTTTTATCCTCCAGGCTCCACACGCTGTTCTGTGACCTACGCACTGCGCAAGGACATACAGTACACTACAGGACATACTGCAGGCAGCACAGCACGACAGGAAGAGTGCTGGATCTCAGGAGCGGCGACATCTGGAACAGGAGAGGTTAGCTGATTTTTTTTTTTTGCCTGTTCTGAGGTCTGATTAACATTGGGGGTCTGATTACATAGTAACATAGGGGGTCATTTATTAAGATCGTCGTTTTAGACGCCAATTTAAATATCCCCTATAGCTGTTGATGGCTCCACCGAAGATATATAAAGGCGGCGGCGGCGGCATCTACATAACTTCGGCGGATCCACCGCCAGTTCTAAATGTAAGACAGCTTCCTAGCTGTCTTACATTTAGACCATTTTCTATGCCTAAACCAGGCGTAGAAAATGGTAAATGAGATGGACGTGCTGGCCGTCCACATCCCCGCCCACTTAGACCTGGTGTGAGCGGGGAAAAGTCACACAAAGGACCTTTGCGCAATCTGCGTCAGACATAAGCCTAATATAGAATGTGTAAGATTTAGTGGATAGCTCACCTCCCTTCTCAGTATGGTAAGGGTGCTCTAGTCGAGGGACTGCTCACTCAATCAGTCCAATGGTATGGAAAAATGAGTAAAGAGACGACTGGCACTCGCTATATGGTACACATCAAACGTATAATTTATTAACTGCCTCCTCAGCAATGGAGTGATGACAGCAACACTGTAAAATTTAACAACTTATATATTAAAAGTATACAATCAAATCCCCTCTAAAAATAATAAAAATTCTCTAGTTGTATAGACATATAAAAACAGGGCCTCCTAGGAAAAATAATTAATATTAATGACGATACATGTGAATTGTTCCTGTTAAGGATAGTAGCTGTTAAATGGCATAGATCGTCAAGCCTGTTAGTCTCCTATTCAATATCCACAGTCTATGTGTTCAATTGTTCCGGATCCAACAAGGGCAAACACTAGTTGGAAAGTCTATAGATATGCCGCTGGAGGATATCACTCCTCTAGATGTAACACTTACTACAGCAGTCCTTTGGCCCGTTGGAATCCCGGCCTTAATATACAATCTGTTAGGGGTAGATATTGCTTACCCTCCGATCGATGTTGTAGACAGTCCGGTTTGTCCTGCTCGCTGCGTCATTCACTTCCAGCGTCCTGGGCGAATTTGCAGCCACCGAACTAATCACTTACTACACCGCTCACTCTCGGCGTCCTCGCTCTCTGGTAATGGACACGTGGTACCTCAGAGATATCGCGGGACTTGGCAATTCCTTTCCAATAGTTCTGTGAGAAGGTGCTTTCGGTGCAATGTAGAGGTGGAGCGCTCCAATCGTTAAAGATGATTTAGATGTTTTAAATCTCTATTTTCATATCCGGAATTTCGCTGTAGACAGGGATATAACGCTAAACGCGTTTCGAAGACTTCCGTCTTCTTCCTCAGTGCACAATTAAATAAATTCAATACCTACATTGGGATTCAAAAATTCATTAGAAACATATGCCTAAAAAAATACTTTATCAAAAACCCGATTGTAATAACAACACAAAAAGAAGATAACTTCAAACATACTAGTTTGAAGAATAAATCAAAGAAATTCCCCAGAAATGAAATTGGCCCAGAAATGGGAAGTTTCCAAAAGAATGTAGAGACTGACCTTAGAAAAATAAAAGAAAAACAATTGTATAGAAAAAATCTATCAAATGGAGAAGTGGCCGCAATCAGAGAACTACAAAAGAATGAAAAGATTACGATACGCCCCGCGGATAAAGGGGGGGCGATCGTTGTTTTAGATACCACAAAATATATAAAGGAGTGCTTGAGACAACTCTCAGACAGTCTAACATATAAGAAACTGGAAACAGATCCCACAAAGCCATTTAATGATAAGTTGAAGGAATATTGCCAGAGAGGTACCCATATGGGTATTCTATCACAACAGGAATCTGACTATATTATGGGGACGCCCGGAAGGCTCCCAGTCTTTTACTGCCTTCCTAAGGTGCATAAGGACATGGAGAGCCCTCCGGGCCGCCCCATAGTATCAGGTATTGGCTCTCTAACATCTAACTTGTCAAGATACATAGATACATGGCTACAACCTATGGTAAAAATGACCACATCATATCTGAGAGACACTACTCAAATCATACAGATATTGGAGGGATTAAATGTAGAAGAAGACTGGATCATGACTACACTAGATATCCAGTCTCTCTACACAGTAATAGATCATGAGGCTGGATTAAGAGCGATTAGAGCACAATTGGAGAACAGCAAGACAATCAAAAAACAACAATCAGACTTCATTTTAGAAGGCATTGCACACATCTTACAACACAACTATTTTTATTTTGAAGGTAGTTTTTATCTACAGATCAGAGGAACGGCCATGGGCACCAGGTTTGCCCCCAGCTATGCAAACCTGTTCCTAGCACAGTGGGAGCAGACAACCATTGATTTGCATAGGGGGGGCGACCTGGTGCTCTGGCGACGTTATATCGACGATGTTCTTTTAATATGGAAGGGAGACCAAGATAGTCTTAAGAGATTTTTATTAGAATTGAATGCAAACAATCTGAACCTGGTTTTTACCTGTAATACCAATATGACGGAAATAGAATTTTTGGATTTAGCCATCACGAGAGAAGCAAATAGATATATCTGTAAGACATACCAAAAACCCTCAGCCAGGAACGCATTTATTTTACACTCTAGCTGCCACTTGCCAAGCTGGCTATTAAATGTGCCCTTCGGTCAGTTCCGTAGACTAAAACGGAATTGCACCGAAGAGGCCCAGTTTGAAGTGGAAGCCTTACACCTAAGAGATAAATTCCTGGCCAAACAATATCCGAGTAATATATTAGAAGGGTCATTGGAAAAGGTGAGGAAGTTACCGAGGAGTTCACTACTGACTGTAAAAACAGCAGAACAAAATGAAATAGATCCCCAATTTAGAATTATTCTTCCCTACATTTCACAAAGGAAGAAAGTGGAAGAAATCATTAAACAACATTGGCATCACCTTCTGCAAGACAAAATAATAGGTAGGCTTATACCTCCAAGGCCACAAATAATATATACAAGGGCAGCCAACCTAGGGATAAAAGTAGCCCCTTCGGTCAAGATGAAAAAGGTAAAAATAACAAATACTGGAAGATTGACCAACTTGCAAGGTTTTTACAAATGTGGCCAGTGTATTTGTTGCAAAACCACTAAAATCCCAAGAAATACCAAGAGGGTATCTTCCACCCAGAATACTTTTGTGTGGGAGATAGAACAGTTCCTCACATGTAACTCTGCTAGTGTAATCTATCTGGCTCAATGCCCGTGTTCAAGACAGTACATCGGTCGGACGAAGAGAGCCTTGAGAGTGAGGATATCTGAACATATCTCTAATATTAAGAAGGGATATGAGAAGCACTCACTCTCAAGGCACTTTAAAGAAGTCCACGGACAAGACCCTTCAGGCTTGTCTTTTGTGGCGTTAGAAAAAATAGACAGGCATTGGAGGGGGGGAAACCACATTGAACGGATGTCTAGGGCAGAATCCAAGCAAATTTACAATTTTGGAAGCCTGATACCAGCTGGACTTAATGCGGAATTGGAAATTTTTGGTTTCCTGTAGAATGGGTGGTGTGCCCCTCAGTCAATTGGGGATCGCATTTTGGCCGTTCATCGGTGGTGTGATCCCCTCTTGTGGATGGGCCCACTTCCCCTTTTCTCCATTTCCTTTACCATCCATTAAGTCCACACTATATTATAGAATATACAGGACGATGTCCCTTCATACACCTAAGTTTTATGAACTACTACCTTGTCTTAATACATATGTATGTGTACATTTTAGATTTTGTATTTTTAATTCATTTTTTTTATTTTAGACTATTTTTACATTGTAATAACATTGTGTTTTGGGGTCATAAGGACTAATTAAGAAGTGGCGGTTGTAATGGAATACAAAACGCACATGCGTTTTTTAAAAACCGCACCAAAAACGCATGAAGAATATAGAAATAAAAGATTCCAGTCCAGACTTTGTGGATTGCCTGTGACAATATAAAAGGGGATGATGTCTGATCAGGGATATAGCTACTGAGGAAGAAGACGGAAGTCTTCGAAACGCGTTTAGCGTTATATCCCTGTCTACAGCGAAATTCCGGATATGAAAATAGAGATTTAAAACATCTAAATCATCTTTAACGATTGGAGCGCTCCACCTCTACATTGCACCGAAAGCACCTTCTCACAGAACTATTGGAAAGGAATTGCCAAGTCCCGCGATATCTCTGAGGTACCACGTGTCCATTACCAGAGAGCGAGGACGCCGAGAGTGAGCGGTGTAGTAAGTGATTAGTTCGGTGGCTGCAAATTCGCCCAGGACGCTGGAAGTGAATGACGCAGCGAGCAGGACAAACCGGACTGTCTACAACATCGATCGGAGGGTAAGCAATATCTACCCCTAACAGATTGTATATTAAGGCCGGGATTCCAACGGGCCAAAGGACTGCTGTAGTAAGTGTTACATCCAGAGGAGTGATATCCTCCAGCGGCATATCTATAGACTTTCCAACTAGTGTTTGCCCTTGTTGGATCCGGAACAATTGAACACATAGACTGTGGATATTGAATAGGAGACTAACAGGCTTGACGATCTATGCCATTTAACAGCTACTATCCTTAACAGGAACTATCGTCATTAATATTAATTATTTTTCCTAGGAGGCCCTGTTTTTATATGTCTATACAACTAGAGAATTTTTATTATTTTTAGAGGGGATTTGATTGTATACTTTTAATATATAAGTTGTTAAATTTTATGTGTTGCTGTCATCACTCCATTGCTGAGGAGGCAGTTAATAAATTATACGTTTGATGTGTACCATATAGCGAGTGCCAGTCGTCTCTTTACTCATAAGCCTAATATAGGTGTAAATGACCCCCATAGTTTGTAAGGCTGAAAAAAGACACCTGTCCATCCAGTTCAGCCTGTTATCCTGCAAGTTGATCCAGAGAAAGGCAAAAAAAAAAACTGTGAGGTAGAAGCCAATTTTCCTCACTTTAGGGGAAAAAATACCCTCCTGACACTAATCAGAATAACTCCCTGGATAAACGACCCCTCTCTTGTAGCTATAGCCTGTAATATTATTACGCTCCAGAAATACATCCAGGCCCCTCTTGAATTCCTTTATTGTACTCACCATCACTACCTCCTCAGGCAGAGAGTTCCATAGTCTCACTGCTCTTACCGTAAAGAATCCTCTTCTATGTTTGTGTACAAACCTGCTTTCCTCCAGACGCAGAGGATGTCCCCTCGTCACGGTCACAGTCCTGGATATAAATAGATGATGGGAGAGATCTCTGTACTGACCCCTGATATATTTATATATAGTTATTAGATCTCCCCTTTGTAGTCTTTTTTTTTAAGACTAAGTAACTATAAACTTTCAGAGTACTGTAGTCCACCCATTCCAGTTATGACTTTAGTTGCCCTCATCTGAACTCTCTCCAGCTCTGCTGTGTCTGCCTTGTTCACAGGAGCCCAGAACTGTACACAGTAATCTATGTACTCCATGGTTACTAGTGATTTGTAAAGTGGCAGGACTATGGGGGTCATTTATTAATCTGAAATAGACCTAAATTAGGCGTATTTCAGGTGCAGATTGTGTCGCAACGGTTAGCTGCAATTTGTGACTTCTCCCCGCTCACGCCAGGTCTAAAGAAAGGCGGTGCGGCTTGGGCGGGGAAGGCGCCGGGCAGACAGGCCCATCTCATTTACCATTTTCTACGCCTGTTTTAGGCGTGGAAAAAGGTCTAAATGTAAGACAGCTCAGAAGCTGTCTTACATGTAGAACTGGGAGAGGATCCGCCAAAGTTATGAAGAGGCTGGCTTCCGTTCTGATATTACAACCATCTGCATCCATTATGAACGCATCCGGTTGTATTACCTTTAACATTTCCAAGACGGATCTGTCAAGAACACCATTGAAAGTCAATGGGGGATGGATCCGTTTTCCATTGTGTCAGAGAAAACGGATCCAGCGTTATTCTGTCCGCGATAGGAATGCAATCAAGCAGAAAGGAATGCATTTTGGTGCATTCCGTTTGGTTCAGTTCAATTTTGTCCCTGTTGACAATGAATGGGGACCAAATAGAAGCGTTTCCCCCGCTATTGAGATCCTATGACGGATCTCAATATCGGAAAGGGAAAGCGCAAGTGTGAAAGTAGCCTAATTTGCATTATTCCCTTCTATATGCATAACCTTACATTTGTCAGTGTTACCGATTAGCATACACAGGTTACAAAGAAAAATTTAAGTTGAAAAAATAGAGAACTAATTCATATAGATTCATAAAAAAAGCATGATTGTATAATCGACCAACATGATGACGATATTAAAGTGCATGTGCATAAATCATAACTGATTACATCACATGAATTCATATATGAAAAAGTCTCAATGCAAAATGCCTAACATAATGATGATATTAAAGTGCAAATATATGATTAGATTGTTCCCTCACATGGCATTACATTCAAGTATCACATACCCAGAGGAAGGCATCGCTGAAACGCAAGTCGGGGTGTGCAGCTCTTCTGTGATACTTGTATGTAATGCCATGTGAGGGAACAATCTATTCATATATTTGCACTTGCACTTTAATATTATCATCCCTGTGAAAAGGGCCGACACCTTCAGATTTATACTTTTGACCATTTATATAATTGAAGAACATTTTAGGGTTAGTTTTACTTTCGTTGGCAATTAATCTCTCTGTCTCCAGTTTGGCTGCTTTTATCGACATTGTTTTTTTTCTTGTTCCTTGATTAACAATGATCTGAGGGTCCGAGCTGCGGTCTATTTAGTATTTGGGGTCTGATCTGAGGTTGTGGTCTAATTAGCATTGGGAGTCTGATCTGAGTTCTGATTAAGGGTTCGATCTGAGGTCTCATTAACATTGAGGGTCTGAGTTGGGACCTAATTAGCTTTGGGGTCTGATCTGAGGTCTGTTTATGGGTCTGATTAACATTGGGTCTGATGTGAGGTCTTTTTGGGGGTCTGAGTTGCAGTCTAATTAACATTGGGGGTCTGATTAACATTGGGCGTCTGTGCTGATGTCTAATTAACATTGGGGGTCTGATGTCTAATTAACATTGGGAAGTCTAATCTGAGGTCTGTTTGGTGGGTTGATTTGGGGGTCTGATGAAGTCTGGAGTCTGTTCTGAGGTCTGATTAACATTGGGGGGTCTGATCTGAGGCCTGATTAAAAATATATTTTTCTTATATTCCTCCTCTAAAACCTAGGTTCATCTTATGGGCAGAAACATCTTATAGGGTGAAAAATACAGTATGTCTTCCCAGAATAAGCTGTTTCCAGTCCTATAAATTAACCATTGTGTCTTCCATTGAAATGTATGGAATACAATTAAACCCTTATATTTTAATTACCATTTAAGGGATCAGTTCTATCATCCTTCTTATCTGAATTTCATCCTGCATTTACCTATTTATAACTATTCTGATATATGGGTTGTTTTCCTGCAGATCCTCATCCTGTAACAGCTGTTACAGTTTCAGTTTCTCTGTGCAAACATTCAAATTCATTTCCTTCAGATTTATTGAAAATGACTTTAGGAAGCTCAAGTCACGTTTTGACAGAGTCATCAAATATTTAGTTAAAAATATAATGGGTGCAGTAGAGAAACAATATAGGTTGTGTCCGCCTGGGCAGCTTTTCAGCCCTTCTTTCTAAGTATTTAAAAGAGACTATTGTGTTTTGCACACTCACTTTGCCCTATCACTGTGGTAATTGTTATATACCCAGAACCTCATGTTAGTTTAGTAAAATGTATCTGTCATGTACACACTGATCCACCATGTGACATTGGCATGACTACAAGGGGTCGCTTTATTTCACTTAACCTGTTGTGGGGATTCGCTCTGGTAGGCAGATTAGCGGACACAGTAAAGAGGCAAAAACAAAGTCTTTAACTTAAACAGATCAGTGTTTATTCACACATAAACAAAATTACAGTTCGTCGTCTTGGTGTTCATTCACACCAGGGCAAGTCGACAGAACAAAAAACATTCACCTTATCAGCAGTTTTGTCAGCAGCAGTCCACAACAGGTTTTAGGGGCCTGCTCCCCAGCAATGCAGCTGCTGCTGACACTTAAAACTACCGGCTCTTACCTCACCAAGGCTAGGAACCTCGGTAACACATACCTTCCGTCAATGATGGACCCTCGCGCCTTCCTACATACCTTCTCCCTTTGTTCAACCCTGATGGGGTGAACACCCACCAGACAATGTACCCATGATAGGGCATCTGCGTTTCCCTGTAACCTGCCTGCCCTATGTTTCATGGAAAACTTGAAGTTTTGTTAAGATAAAAACCATCTGGTGACCCGAGCATTCCTCTCTTTGGCTTGGCTCATCCATTTGAGAGGGGAGTGGTAGGTGACCAAACGGAACTTTCTCCACAACAGATAATAGCGGAGAGACTCGAGTGCCCACTTGATGGCCAGGCACTCTCTCTCCACTATACTGTACCTAGTCTCGGCTGGGGTAAGTTTGCGGCTCAGGAAAACAACGGGATGTTCCTCCCCATTGATTTCCTGAGAGAGTACAGCTCTGAGGCCTACTTCAGAGGCATCGGTCTGTACCACAAACTCCCTTTTGAAGTCGGGCATCACCAAAACCGGGGACCCACACAGGGCCGACTTCAAAGCAGAGAAAGCCTTTTCCGCCTGCTCATTCCAGTGGACAGTCACGGACTTCCGTCCCTTCAGAAGCCCTGTCAACGGAGCCGCTAAAGTGGCAAAATGGGGAACGAACCCCATATAATAGCCCACCAATCCAAGGAACGACTTTATTTGCCTAGTGGTGACAAGTCGGGCCAATTCCAAATTGCTTCAATTTTGTTCGCCTGAGGTTTGATAATTTCACGCCCAATTACATACCCCTGGTACTTGGTCTCTTCTAACCCTATTGCACACTTTTTTGGGTTAGCGGTCAGTCCAGCTACAGCCCTGCACTTTTGGTAGATGACTTTCCCAGTCGGTACTATGAATGACAATATCGTCCAGGTAAGCCGAAGACTACTGACGATGTGGACGAAGTACAACGTCCATGAGCCTTAGAAAAGTGGCAAGGGCGCCATGCAGACCAAAGGGTAACACCTTATATTGGTATAGCCCTTCTGGTGTGATGAAAGCAGTTTTCTCTTTGGCAGCCTCCATCAAGGGTACCTGCCGGTACCCTTTGGTGAGGTCCAAAACAGAAAAATACAGAGCTTGGCCTAACCTTTCAATAAGCTCATCCACCCGAGGCATGGGATATGCATAAAACTTAGAGATTTCCTTTAGCTTGCGAAAATCGTTACAGAACCGTAATGTCCTGTCCAGCTTGGGTATTAAGACTATCGGACTGGCCCATTCACTTTTGGACTCCTCAATGATGTCTAGCTGCAGCATTAGCTGCACTTCCTCCGCAAAGGCTTGTCGCTGAGCCTCGGGTACCCGATATGGTTTTAACCGATATGGCATGACATTATCACTGAGGTTTGAGGCTCAGTGATAGGGTCCATTCACACATCAGTATTTTTACCTTTCCAGATAAACGTTCCTTTTTTTTTGCGGATCCGTTTTTCAGTACAACCTTCTTTTTTTTTACTAAAGTGCTTCCGAATCCGTTCCGTGTTTCAGTTTTTTTTTCCAAAATAAAAAAGAGGAGGAGGAATAGATGTTGCTAGGGTACCAAAGAAAAAAAAAAACTGGTGAAAACAGAGGACATCTTCTAGAACAGGTGCCATTTTATTGTGCTTTTGGTGTAGTAGGAGCTGTGTAAGAAATCTCTGCCTTGCTAGCTTAATTTTCTACAGTTATCTCACCGATCGTCATGTCTGAAGACTTGGATAATGTATCTGGATCATAGTGATCAATCGGTCCACTTCATATGCCATTTTGCAGGAGAGCAGAAGATGACCTGAACTTCTCTCACCACAGGCACTGAGGGCTGGACTTAATTTATTTTTTTAGTTTCCTGTGAACTGATTAGTTAAAAAACTGATGACATTCGGATGGTTTTGTGCATGTCATCAGTTTTTATGCGGATCCATTGACTTGAATGGACAACGGACCAGAAAAACTGACAGAAAGTAGGACAAGCTTCATTTTTTTTCAGGATCCGCATACTCGAAAATAGGAAAACGGAACGGATTCAGTGATTCGGAAAGAACTATGATTGGTGTCCGCATTTTTGCTGAGGCAATTGAAATTAATGGACCCGAAAAAACGTTCCGATTTAAAACGGAACGGAATGTTATAACGGACGTGTGAATGGAGCCATAATGTCATGCCAGATTATGGAAGTGCGTCCAGGGAGGTCCGAGAACACTGCTTCCCCTAGAAACCCTGGTCGTGGGCTGTCTCCAGTACAGGTTTCCCTATCTTTCCATGGTTTGAGCAGATTCACATGGTACACCTGCTCCAGCTTTCGCCTCCCTGGGTGGTGTACCTTGTAATCCACCTCCAATTTTTTCAAGTACCTCGTAGGGCCCCTGCCACCTAGCTAGGAACTTACTGTCTACAGTTGGTACCAGAACCAACACCCGATCACCCGGGTTAAAGTTCCGGACCCACGCCTGCCGATTATATACCTTACTCTGGGCTCGTTGTGCTGCCTCCATATGCTCCCTAACCAGAGGTAAAACTGTTTCTATCCATCCTTGCATCTGGGTGACGTACTCAACCACACTTTTGTGTGGTGTGGGTTGTTGTTCCCACGCCTCTTTGGCCACGTCCAACAGACTGCAAGGGTGTCTGCCGTATAGCAGTTTGAAGGGAAGGAACCCAGTAGAGGCCTGGGGCACGTCTCGCACTGCGAGCAGTAGGGCAGAGGAAGGTCCCAGTCCCTCTCATCCTTAGACATCACTCTTTTTATCATAATTTTTAATGTTTGATTAAACCTCTCTACCAGGCCATCCGTTTACAGATGATACACGGACGTCCGTAGCTGTTTTATGTGGAGCAACTTACAGAGTTCCCTCATGACCTTGAACATAAATGGGGTCCCTTGGTCAGTCAGAACCTCCTTAGGCAGACCCACTCGAGAAAATATCTCCATTAACTCCTTAGCTATGAGTTTGGCTCATGTATGATGCAGTGGCACCGCCTCCGGGTACCGAGTGACGTAGTCAAGGACAATCAAGATGTGTTGATGCCCTCTAGCGGACTTCGGTACCTGACCTACGAGATCCATAGCGATTCGCTCAAACGGGACCTCGATAATTGGGAGGGGTACAAGGGGACTACGGAAATGTGGCTGGGGGCTCGTTATCTGGCAGGTTGGGCAAGACTTAAAATATTATTTTACCTGTCTGAACACACCGGTGCTGTAAAACCGTTGTAGTATCCGGTCCTGTGTTTTCTGCATTCCCAGATGACCCCCGAAAACATGCTGGTGGGCTAACTCTAACACGAGTTTGGAATAAGCCTGGGGCACCACCAACTGTTCAATGGGTTCACCTCGCAGCTGGTTTACCCAATACAACATATCTTGATGAACCACAAAACGGGGAAACACCGACTCTGCCCCCTGTTGTTGTGGTTCCCCATCTATTATTAATACATTTTCCCGGGCCCAGGATAGGGTTGGGTCCTGGTGTTGTGCAGTTCACCTCAGGACCCGGCAGCAAGTCCTCCATGTCTCCCACCATCACACTTAGCGGGGTTGTCTCCCTCTCTTCCGCCAAAGTGGCAGGTCACCCCTACCGCTGGCCCTTCGGTCTCAGGTTCCCAGGATTTTGGTCTCACCCCTGAGCCGGGCCACTCTGCTAGGGTTACATCTGTCTCACGGGTATCGGTAAATTTCGTATCCAGCCATAGTGCCGGGAAAGTCTTTCCCAATTATTAGTTCATACTGTAAATTTGTGGTGACGGCCACCTCATGAGTCCATCTGCCGGCCACCGTTGATAGAGAGACCAGGGCAGTAGGATAGTTCTTTAAGTCTCCATGAATACACACAACGCTGACCTTTCGGCCAGTATACTCGGCGGGCAGCTCTTACTAGGGACACCAGACTTCCTAAATCCAGCATTGCCATCGCCAGAGTGTCCCCCACTTCCACCTGGCACAGGTGGCTATTGTCTATAGTATAGGAGGTTCCTGTGGCACATAGCTTCCTGGCATACAATGAGTGACGGTAGCCATAGTTGGTATCCATGGGTTCACCCGGATGGGGACAGTCGGCCCTTATCTGTCCAAGCTCGTGACACCACCAGCAGACCACTGGGGCTGGGTCTGCAGGGGGTACGTCCCGGGCAGGTTTGGCTGGCACCAGCCGCCGGGTCTGGGGTGGAGATTTCTGGGGTTTGACTGGCCCCCTCCCAAAAGAACCCCCCTGCAGATTTCTGGTGGCCTTGTAGCGCTCCACCAGGTCGACCATCTCTAAAGCATTACCAGGAGACACCTGGCCGATCCAGTGCTAGAGAGGGTATGGCAAAGCCCTCCAGAACACATCTGCCAACAGACGGTCCAGCATAGCAATAGGAGTCAGTATGTCAGGCTGCAGCCATTTTTGCAACCGGTGTAGCAGGTCATAATATTGTGGTCTGGCAGGTTCAGCCGGGTTAAATTCCCACTGATGAGAACGCTGGGCCCGAACCAATACATTCACCCCCAGTCTCGCCAGGATCTCACCTTTTACGGTTGGGTAGTCAGCTGCTTGATCATCAGGGAGCAATGCAGCTGTCAGCCCTTTAATACGGCACACTTCATTTTAAAAAACTGAGACTCCACAGCTTCCCTGTCAGATGGAGGATGATCCATCCCACCTGACAGTGCTGCCTGTGCTTTTATAGCAAACCAAGACCCGGTCTGGAGTGTGGGGAGAAGCCACCCACCCAGCACTTTGGCTACTCCCAGTAAGAGCCGTCCCAGATCGGCTTTATTGCCATACTAAACAGCAAACAGTGACAGTCAGCACTAGCTGCCGCTGACACTTAAAACTACCAGCTTTTACCTCACCGAGACCAGGAACCTCGTTGACACATACCTTCCGTCAATGACGGACCCTTGCGCCTTCCTACACTGTATAATCAGGTGGTATAACATAGATCGAACCAGGTTTATATAACCTGGCTGGATGATGTCACCAGAACACTCTGGATTACCATGGGCAGCCTGACATGCAGGAAGAGAGCCAGATCAGGCTGGAGAAGGGGAACCAAACCGCAGCACACAACGCAGGATTCAGGACAGTTGAGTTACAGTACCTACCCTGTTAGGGTTCCTCCCAGAAGAGTCTGATAAAGAAGAGAGTTTGGCATATAACTTTTTAAGCTGAATAGGGAGGGACATGAATGTCTAGTTTGGAAACCCAACTTCTCTTTTGCAAGGCCGCTTTCCTTCTAGTCAATCACGTAGAACACTGCACCACTGCAGTCCATAATTTGGTCAATATCATTACCTGGGCTGGATTTCTGAACAAAGACAGGAGACGCCTACTCACTTTATCAAACCAAGTTGCATCCTAGAAGCAACTAAGGATGGATAGTTAAGCAGATAATAGTTAAAGGGGTTGTCCAGGTTCAGAGCTGAACCTGGACATCCCTCCATTTTCACCCCGGCAGCCCCCCTGACATGAGCATCGGAGCAGTTCATGCTCCGATGCTCTCCTTTGCCCTGCGCTAAATCGCGCAGGGCAAAGGCATTTTTCTGAGTTCCGGTGACGTACCGGGGCTCTCTATGGGGCTGACAGGAACCCCGGTGACGTCACCGGCACTGATGGGCGGGATTTGGCTCTGCCCTAGCCAGTAAAACGGCTAGGGCAGAGCTAAAGCCCGCCCCTCAGAGCCGGTGACGTCACCGAACACACTGCTGGGCGGAAGTTACCGCCCGGCAGTGTGTTATTGTAAACACAAGAGCCTGTGCCCTGCGCGATCTAGCGCAGGGCACGGGAGCGCATCGGAGCATGAGATGCTCCGATGCCAGGCTCAGGAGGGCTGCCGGGGTGAAAATAAGGGTATGTCCAGGTTCAGCTCTGAACCCGGACAACCCCTTTAAGATTCAAATGAAGGCGATGGAAAATGAACAAGAATCGTGCCATGTAAATGTTTGTAACGATCTGACTAAAAACACTCATTCAACGTTTGTGAAATTGTTGATGTGAACAAGTAAAATCATTGTTTGTCGTTAATGAATTGCGTTATGTAAATGTGCATCGTGTACACGCTTGACGATAGACAGCCCTGTGTAGGCAGGCATGGTGTATTTAAATTGTGTAAAAAAAGTTACACGATAATCTTTTTATTTAAATGCTAGTTGTCTGCTACAACGTTCGGTCGTTCGTGTTGGCGACTGCTTGAACGATTATCTGCTTGTCTAAATCCACCTTAATACTTCCCACTGGAAGCCCCAACCCTACTCGCAAAAAGGACTATCCGTAGTCCCTGAGAGACTTTGCAGAGAAATTTTATCTTGGGTTCAAAGCAGAACTACTTTGCTATTTCTACTGGCGTCTTAGACTAGTAGACAAGAAATTAAAGTGTTTGTTGCTTCCTGTACCAAATGTGCTCAGTTCAAATCCTTCTCGCTGGAACCTCTCACACCTGTACAGCTGTCTCCTATGCCTTGAGAGCTCTAGTCTGAGAAATGCAAAAACAGGAGATGTCTTGAATTTAGTGAGGAATTTGTTGAGGACCAGAGGAGATAGACATGGAAACTTAATAATCTTGAAGTAATTCACCTTGTTGGTTTAGATGTCTCCTCAGCGTCTCTCCCTGTAGTCTGGCATGCTCGGGTGGCGGGTCTCCCGGCGTGCGATGGCTGGATCACGTGACTGCTGGCAGGCCGGAGTTAGAGTTTTCTAAGCGCGCTGTTGGATGGTTACCGCTATTCTTCTAGTCTCTGTGGTATAATGTGATATGATGCCATTTTCTTGCGGGGATAATGCTACAGGCCAGACGCGTTTCGAAGCTGAACTGATTCTTTCTCAGTGGCTTTGCATTATCCCTGATGTATGCGTCTTTTATATCCACCCTTGGGGTGTGGCTAGGTAATTGATTGGGGTTGAGTGAAACAGTGGGCTGGATTCCCAGTTATTTACAAATTTTACCTTGGAGAGGTTCTGCAGTCCACTTCAGTCGTTCATTATTTAAGAAAAACGCAATGTTCTGAAAAAACGCATGTGCGTTTTGGTTGCGTTTTGTGTCCCAGTTTGTGTCTTTTTTTTGCGAATTGATTAGGGCACGGTGTATTGGCCTATTAAATTCTTTTTTTTTTTTTTTTTAGATAAAAATGCACCAGAACTATAAAACCACAACCTTCTGCACAGACATGATGCACTCAAGCGACTACAGACACATCAGACACAAAAAAAACGGAATTTAATAGGCCAATACACCGTGCCGCAAAAAAAGACACAAACTGGGACAGAAAACGCACATGTGTTTTTCTTAAATAATGAACATAGACATTCCTGTAACGGGGCGCCGTAGGCGCACTCGGTCTCCCATCAGCCGCAGACCTGCTGCTTAGCTTCGGGAGTGAGGATGTGTTTGGCCTTGTTCCCAGGGCGGCCTTGCTAGCTGGGAGGCTCCCTGCTCCTAGGTCTGCCTTGGGCGCCGAGCTGATCACTCGGTGCTCGACTTGTCTGGCTGTCGGCAGGGCTGGCCTTAGGTGTTCAGGCACCCTGTGCGAGCTAACCTTGTGGCGCCCCCCCCCCCCCCCCTCAAAAAAAATAAATAAAAATATTGTGTGGCACAGTGTAGGCTATATGTGTATAACAAACATATTTCACATGAAAACTTACAGTTACTTGGCTTGGCCCTTGGGGATCTCGGACGCCACTTCCACACTTTGGCCGGGGGCTCGATGGAGCTGATGAGGTGTTTTATCCTAATGAGAAAGATTTCATAATAAGTATTTGTAGAAGGGGCAGAGGGATAGCAGAGCAGGGAGAGGCTGGTGTTGCTACTAGGGGGTCATACCATGGGGGAGTAATAAAGCCCACCATAATGCCCCCCCCCCCCAGTAGTAATAATTCTCCTTATTATGTGACAGTGCAAAAAATACCCCCTTGTAATGCCCCCATTTGAGCTAATGTCCTCATAGTGCCCCCATAATGTGCCAGTATAAAATACCCCTATATAGTGCCCCTAGTAAATGACCCCATAGTGCTCCACACCCTCCTTCCTCCTAGTGCCCCCCATAATGTACCAGTATAAAATGCTCCAGTAGATGCCCTCAGTGTCCCCCATAATTTACAAGTATAAAATACCCCTTCTTAGTGCCCCCCGTAGATGACCCCATAGTACTCCTCTCCCCCCTTCCCCATAGTACCCACCATGTGTCCCAGTATAAAATTGTACTGTACAGAGAGCCCATATAAAATACCCCTTCTTTGTGGCCTCAGTAGATGCCCCTATAGTGCCCCCAATCATGTGCCAGTATTAACAGCCCCCCCCTGTGCCAGTAATAATAGCCCCCATGCCAGTAATAGCAGCCCCCCTGTGCCAGTAATAGCAGCCCCCAGTAATAACAGCCCCTCTGTGCCAGTAATAACAGACCCCAGTAATAAGAGCCCCTCTGTGCCAGTAATAACAGACCCCAGTAATAAAAGCCCCTCTGTGCCAGTAATAACAGCCCCCAGTAATAAGAGCCCCTCTGTGCCAGTAATAACAGCCCCCAGTAATAACAGCCCCTCTGTGCCAGTAATAACAGCCCCCAGTAATAAGAGCCCCTCTGTGTCAGTAATAACAGCCCCCAGTAATAACAGCCCCTCTGTGCCAGTAAAAACAGCCCCCAGTAATAAGAGCCCCTCTGTGCCAGTAATAACAGGCCCCAGTAATAAGAGCCCCTCTGTGTCAGTAATAACAGCCCCTCTGTGCCAGTAATAACAGCCCCCTTTGCCAGTAATAACAGCCCCCCCCTTTGCCAGTAATAACAGCCCCCCCCTTTGCCAGTAATAACAGCCCCCCTTTGCCAGTAATAACAGCACCCCCCCCTTTGCCAGTAATAACAAACAGCCCCCCCTTTGCCAGTAATAACAGCCCCCGCCAGTAAAAGTATTGTACATAAAAATAATAAAAAAAAACACATACTTACCTCCATGTCAGTGATGCGATGCAGGCCTCTTCTGGCCTGTGTCCCACGCTGTATGGCTCAGGCGGCGCAATGACGTCATCGCGCCGCCGGCACCGGCCTCTGATAGGCTGCAGGCACTAGGCCGGCAGCCTATCAGAGGAAGGGAAAGGGACACGCCTCTCCCTCCCCTACCGCAGCACAGGCAGGCATCTGTATCGCTGTCCTGAGGACGGCGATACAGATGACTGGAGATGAGCGCTTCCACAATGGAAGCGCTCATCTCCCTTTGCCCAGCCGCCGCCAGCCCGCCCCGAGGGAGAACACAAGTGCCGCCTCGCCTGCCGCATATTACACTGCGAGCTGTTGGCCGCCCGGCGCCCCTGTTGCTATGGCGCCCTGTGCGGCCGCACAGCCCGCACACCCCAAAGGCCGGCCCTGGCTGTCGGTCATGTGACGCTGGCCACGTCACATGACCCTCACTCCCCACTATAAATACAGGCGGCCTGCTGGCTACAGTTTGCCTGTGATTTTAGTCTCTTAAGCTGTGTATATTGTTAGCTACTCTATTGATTGGCCTCTGGAATTTGCCCTTGATCGTTTCCTGACCTCCCTTTGCCTGCTCCCTTGGTTTTGACGCTACATCTCGGATTCTGACCTCAGCTTGTTCTCGGATTTGCCACCTGCCTCTTCCCTTTGTATTGACGTGACCTCCCGGACTGACCTCGGCTAGCTGACCCGCCTTTGCCTTCTCCTTCACAGGGTACCTCTCTCTTGTCTATTTCCTTGTCCATTTGTCTGCCTGCATCTCGCGTACCATTCTCTGCCTAGCTGTCTGGTACCCTCTCTGTTCCTTCCTCCCCTACCCGGCACTTACAGAGGTTAGGGACCGTCGCCCAGTTGCACAGTCACCTAGGGCGGGTGTTGCAAGTAGACCGGGACAGGGTTGAGGGTGGCAGTCTAGGGGGTGCACTTCCTTCTACCTTCCCGTGACAGAATCACAGGCCTAATTAGCATGGACCCTCTACAGGGTCTTACCGAGCATGTGCAGGGTCTTTCTCAAATTGTGCAAGAATTAGGGGTGGAATTCAGGTGGAACCGCATATTAAATTACCCGATCGGTTCTGGAGTTTTTTCACTTTCAAAGAAAGTTGCAAGCTCTATTTCCGACTACGACCTCACTCCTCTGGTCCTGACCAACAAAGAGCTGGGATAATCATCTCTCTACTTCAAGGGGACCCCCAGGAATGGGCCTTTTCCTTTCCGCCAGATTCCCTGTGTCTTAATTCTGTTGACCTCTTTTTCCAGGCCCTAGGGGTTCTTTACAATGAGCCTGATCGAGCGTCTGTGGCTGAGTCTAATCTAAAGGCCCTTACCCAGGGGGATCGTCCCGTGGAGGATTATTGTACCCATTTCCGCAAGCGGTGTGTTCCTTCGGGTTGGAACGAACCAGCTCTTAAATGCCAGTTTAGGGCAGGGTTGACAGAGAGGTTAAAGGATATGCTGGTCTGTTACCCTATTCCTGACTCCTTAGAGGAAACCATGACGTTAGCCATCAGACTAGACAGACGGATTAGAGAGAGCCAGCGGGAGCATTTGTTTTCTCCTCATAGCCTTCCAAGGTCTGAGGTTTCTCCTATCGAACCCAAGGTGGAGACTCAGATGGATGAACCAATGCAGCTCGGGATGACACGAAGAGAACAACGCCATCGCCGGGGCTCTTGTTTTTATTGTGGCGATTCCAACCACTAGGTCCGTCAGTGTCCCAAGGCTCCTCCTTCTGGAAGATCTTCCAAGTCAGAGGGATCCAAGGACAAGGTACTCCCGGAGGTGGTTGGAAGCAAACTATTGCTGCCTGTCTCAATTGCCTTTGGGGTCTTAAAGGGGTCAGGAAGTGCTATTATGGATTCAGGGTCAGCATTTAGCTTTATTGATCTCAAATTTGTTGAACGGGTAGGGATCCCAATACTAAAATTGTCCACCCCGATTCAGGTGGTCGCCATCGATTCTATCCCCCTGCTGGGGAGCACGGTAAAGCTCCGTACTCCCGAGATAATCCTGTCTGTTGGGGTCTGCCACTCAGAGAAATGTTCCTTTTTTGTTCTAGAGAATCTTCCTGTTCAGGTAGTACTAGGCATGCCCTGGCTTCAGCAACATAACGCAGTCATCAACTGGAGTTCGGCGAGTTAGAAAAATGGGGTTCCAACTGTAGTTCTTGCTTAACTGTAATTCAAGCTGGGGTTTCTTTAGATGTCATTCCTCACTTTATTGCTGACTTTCATGATGTTTTTTCCACTGCTGAGACAGATATTCTCCCTCCCATAGGTCTTATGACTGCGCCATTGAGTTGGTTCCTGAGTCAAAATTTCCTAAAGGGTGAATTTACAATCTTTCTGGCCCTGAACGCAGTGCCATGAGAGATTATATCCAGGAAAGTCTTAAAAAGGGGCATATTAGGCCCTCCACCTATCCTCTGGGAGCAGGGTTCTTTTTCGTTAAGAAGAAGGACGGTGGTCTCAGACCCTGCATGGATTATAGAAACTTGAATCACTATTAGGAATCAATATTCCATCCTGTTGATTCCTGATTTATTCAACCAGGTCTTGGGTGCTTCTTGGTTTTCTAAACTCGTTCTGAGGGGGGGCTTATAACGAAAGGGGGATTTATATATGGAAGACTGCCTTTAACACTCCAGAGGGACACTTTGAGTATGTTATGCCATTTGGTCTCTGCAATGCCCCAGCTGTGTTTCAGAACTTTATGAACGACATTTTCAGAGATCTTATCGGCAAGGTTTTGATTGTTTATCTTGATATTCTTGTCTTTTCATCAGATTGGAAGACCCATGTTTATCTTGATATTCTTGTCTTTTCATCGGATTGGAAGACCCATGTTTCGCACATCAGATTGGTTCTTAACCGCTCCAGGACCGCCTAACGCACGGATGCGTCCTGGAGGCAGTCGATTCATTCCTCCTGGACGCATCCGTGCGTCATCTCGCGAGAGGCGAGATTTCCTGTGAACGCGCGCACACAGGCGCGCGCGTTCACAGGAACGGAAGGTAAGAGACTGGATCTACAACCTGCCAGCGGTGATCGTTCGCTGGCAGGCTGTAGATGCGATTTTTTTAACCCCTAGCAGGTATATTAGACGCTGTTTTGATAACAGCGTCTAATATACCTGCTACCTGGTCCTCTGGTGGTCCCTTTTGCTTGGATCGACCACCAGAAGACACAGGTAGCTCTGTAAAGTAGCACCAACCACCACTACACTACACCCCCCCGTCACTTATTAACGCTTTATGAACCCCTGATCACCCCATATAGACTCCCTGATCACCCCCCTGTCATTGATCACCCCCCTGTAAGGCTCCATTCAGATGTCCGTATGTGTTTTACGGATCCACGCATCCATGGATCGGATCCGCAAAACACATACGGACGTCTGAATGGAGCCTTACAGGGGGGTGATCAGGGAGTCTATATGGGATGATCACCCCCCTGTAAGGCTCCATTCAGATATCCGTATGTGTTTTGCGGATCAGATCCATGGATCCGCAAAACACATATGGACGTCTGAATGGAGCCTGACAGGGGGGTGATCACCCCATATACACTCCCTGATCACCCCACTGTCATTGATCACCCCCCTGTAAGGCTCCATTCAGACTCCATGCATCTATATGGGGTGATCACCACCCTGTCATTGATCACCCCCCTGTAAGGCTCCATTCAGACGTCAGTATGTGTTTTGCGGATCCGATCCATGGATGCATGGAGAGCACCTTTCGGCAAAAGACAACTTTTCCCATTTTTTTATACAAAGTTGGCATTTGACCAAGTTATTTATCTCACCCAGCATGGGTATATGTAGAATGACACCCCAAAACACATTCCCCAACTTCTCCTGAGTACGGCGATACCAGATGTGTGACACTTTTTTGCAGCCTAGGTGGGCAAAGGGGCCCACATTCCAAAGAGCACCTTTCGGATTTCACCGGCCATTTTTTTACAGATTTTGATTTCAAACTACTTTGCACGCATTTGGGCCTCTAAAATGCCAGGGCAGTATAACTACCCCACAAGTGACCCCATTTTGGAAAGAAGACATCCCAAGGTATTTCATGATGGGCATAGTGAGTTCATGGAAGTTTTTATTTTTTTGTCACAAGTTAGTGGAATATGACTTTGTAAGGAAAAAAATAAATAAAATAAATTCAATCATTTTCCGCTAACTTGTGACAAAAAATAAAAAGTTCTATGAACTCACTATGCCCATCAGCGAATACCTTAGGGTGTCTACTTTCTGAAATGGGGTCATTTGTGGGGTTTTTCTACTGTCTGGGCATTGTAGAACCACAGGAAACATGACAGGTGCTCAGAAAGTCAGAGCTGCTTAAAAAAGCGGAAATTCACATTTTTGTACCATAGTTTGTAAACAACTTTTACCCAAACCAATAAATATACACTTATTGCATTTTTTTTTATCAAAGACATGTAGATCAATAAATTTAGAGAAAAATTTATATAGAAATGTAGTTTTATTAGAAAAAATTTACAACCGAAAGTGAAAAATGTCATTTTTTGCAAACATTTCGGTAAATTTCGATTAATATAAAAAAAGTAAAAATGTCAGCAGCAATGAAATACCACTAAATGAAAGCTCTATTAGTGAGAAGAAAAGGAGGTAAAATTCATTTGGGTAGTAAGTTGCATGACCGAGCAATAAACGGTGAAAGTAGTGTAGTGCAGAATTGTAAAAAGTGGTCTGGTCATTAAGGGTGTTTAAGCTAGGGGGGCTGAAGTGGTTAAAATCCTCAGAGAGAATCATCTATCTGTTAAATTGGAAAATGTGTATTTGGAGTTCAAGAGATTCCCTATCTCGGGCATATTCTTACTCCTCATTCATTTAAAATGGATCCCAGTAAGGTTCAGGCTATCCAAGACTGGGTAAGACCAGCCTCCTTAAAGGCACTTCAACGCTCTTTAGGATTCTCCAACTTTTATTGTAAATTCATTTAAAAAAAATTCGGTCATTGCCAAACCCCTTACTGATTTGACTAAGAAAGGGTCTGACCTTGTCAACTGGTCGTTGGAGGCCTGCCAGGCCTTTGAGACTCTAAAAATTTGTTTTCAAAAGGCCCCAGTCTTGGTTCAGGCTAATCCAGAGGAACCTTTTGTGGTGGAGGTGGATGCCTCGGAAGATGGCGTGGGGGCCATCCTCTCCCAGGGGTCTTCCAACTTCACAAATTTAGGACCGTGTGCCTTCTTTTCTCGCAAGTTCACTCCCTCGGTGAGAAAGTACTATATTGGAAACCGTGAGTTACTGGCCATTAAGTGGGCATTCGAGGAATGGAAACATTTTTTAGAAGGAGCTAAATACTGTTACTGTTCTCACAGATCATAAGAATTTAGTGTTTCTTGAGGCGGCCAAACGCCTTTATCCTAGACAAGCTAGGTGGGCCCTGTTTTTTTACTCGTCTTAACTCCTCTGTTCCTTTCAGACCAGGAAGTAAAAATATTAAAGCAGATGCCTTTTCCCGAAGTTTTAATGCCGTCCAACCTTCTGACACACCTCCTGAACCCATCTTGCCGGCAAGCATCTTTGTGGCAACTTGCTCCTCCACAAACACCTTTAGATAAGTTGTTCGTTCCTGAGCGTTTTCGACTATTGGGTGAGTGTCATGACTCCGTTCTGTGTGGTCATCCAGGCATCGCTGCCACTAAAGAATTACTGTTGAGGTCTTTCTGGTGGCCCACCTTACCTAAGGATGTACGATCTTATGTTTTGACTTGTGAGGTATGTGCCAGATCAAAAACCCCATGGTCACATCCCGCTGGTGAACTACAACCACTACCCATTCACTGCAGGCCATGGTCACACATTTCCATGGATTTTATCTCTGACCTGCCCCCCTCTGAGGGGAGGTCAGTGGTTTGGGTGGTGGTTGACCGTTTTAGCAAGATGGTGCACTTTGTTCCCTTAAGTAAGCTCCCTGATGCGAAAACTGTAACGGGGCGGCAAAGGCGCACTCAGTCTCCAATCAGCCGCAGACCTGCTGCTTAGCTTCGGGAGCGAGGATCTGTGTTTGGCCTCGTTCCCAGGGCGGCCTTGCTAGCTGGGAGGCTCCCTGCTCCTAGGTCTGCCTTGAGCGCCGAGCTGATTACTCGGTGCTCGACTTGTCTGGCTGTCGGTCATGTGACGATGGCCACGTCACATGACCCTCACTCCCCACTATAAATACAGGCGGCCTGCTGGCTATAGGTTGCCTGTGATTTTAGTCTCTTAGGCTGTGTATATTGTTAGCTACTCTATTGATTAACCTCTGAAATTTGACCTTGACCGTTTCCTGACCTCCCTTTGCCTGCTCCCTTGGTTTTGATGCTACATCTTGGATTGTGACCTCGGCTCGTTCTCGGATTTGCCACCTGCCTCTTCCCTTTGTATTGACGTGACCTCCCGGACTGACCTCGGCAAGCTGACCTGCCTTTGCCTTCTCCTTCACAGGGTACCTCTCTCTTGTCCACTTCCTTGTCCATTTGTCTGCCTGCATCTCGCGTACCATTCTCTGCCTAGCTGTCCGGTACCCTCTCTGTTCCTTCCTCCCCTACCCGGCACTTACAGAGTTTAAGGACCATCACCCAGCTGCGCCCCGTCACCTAGGGCGGGTGGTGCAAGTAGGCCGGGACAGGGTTGAGGGTGGCAGTCTAGGGGGTGCATTTCCTTCCACGTTCCCTTCCTGTGACACATTCCCAACACTGTATATAGACATACTCTAATGACTGAAGTGGACTGCAGAACCTCTCCAAGGTAAAATATGTATATAACTTACACACCATACATTCACTTGCCAAGTTCTCATTATAGGGAATTTATTTATTCATTCATTTATCCATTCCTCTTCATACCTACCCAGCAAGATGGGAATCCAGCCCACTGTTTCACTCAACCCCAATCAATTACCTAGCCACACCCCAAGGGCGGATATAAAAGACGCATACATCAGGGATAATGCAAAGCCACTGAGGAAGAAGCAGTTCAGCTTCGAAACGCGTCTGACCTGTAGCATAATCCCCGCAAGAAAATCGCATTGTATCACATTATACCGCAGAGACTAGAAGAATAGCGGTACCCATCCAACAGCGCGCTAAGAAGACTCTTAACTCCGGCAGCACCCCGGTCACGTGGGACGCTACGTGACCAGCCAGCAATCACGTGATCCACCACCCGGAAGTAGCGCACACCAGCCATCGCACGCCAGGAGACACGCTACCCCGAGCACGCCAGACTACAGGGAGAGACGCTGAGGAGACATCTAAACCAACAAGGTGAATTACTTCTTTTACACACCCCTAAGCGGACTACGGGGACATATCAACACCGATAGAACGGCACACACCCCTCTCCCTATAAACTGGCACCGGTTGGTATATGCAGGATCTATACATGAACCATCTATGAATTATTTTCGCATGAAATACTATATATGAACTATTTTTGCATGAACTACTTTTTAAGATTTTACTGCATCTCTGCATGAACTACTTTTTAAGACTTTATTGCATCTTCTCAGGACCTTGTTGCATTTTTGATCATTTTTTAAATCATTTTTGAACATCATTTATTTGATCACCTCCTACCATCATATGTTTACCATTTTATACCCACCTTTTTATCTATCTATTCACCCCTTTTTTAACTCAATTTTGAGCAACTATATGAATTGGATGTTATAAATGAAATGTACACTGTATCCAAACACAATAATTACCTATAGAAATGCCTCTTCGCAGCTTCAGGTGATAGAGTGCCTGTTCCACCTCATACAGTATATTTACCTGATCTATTTCCTTAAAGGACTGTGGGGCAGTCCTGGCACAAGAGCACCTAGGTCCACTAGCTATGTAGGGTGAGCCACCAACTACCATATTTATTACCTGCATAATGCAGACATTTCCGGATGGCCTCAAACCGGGTACGTGTCATGGCCGTACTGTAAAGTAGGGTCTGGTAGAGGATGTCCCCACTCCAGTAATGCCTGACACTGGGGGTTTTGACTAGGCCCATGTGCAGCACGAGGCCCCAAAACGTCCTCATCTCGGCTGCACTGACCAGAGTTCAGCCACCGGCCCTAGCCAAAAAGGAGCCTGGGTGTTGAGCAATGAACTGTTTGGCGTACAAGTTTGTTTGCTCCACCATCAGATTCACAAAGTGGTCACTGAAAAAAAAGATTAAAATAGTAATATTCAATGAATCCAACTGTGGGAATCTGGATTCCTGGTTGGCCAACAAAATCAGGACTCACAGGCTCAAAATGCTCTGGGGTACACCACACAAGTTCACCGGTAGGGGGCTCCGGTTGACTTATCTGGTGGGCCGGAAAACTAGTACGAGCCCCAGAGCTGCTCGTACTAGTGGGCCACAGGGTCCCTAGCATGGCGGTCCCCTTGCTCCGCCTGGCAGCGTCTCAGCTGCCTTGGGGGCTCATCGTCATCGCTAGATAATGAGGACGAGGATGACAAAAGGAAAGTGGGGTCATCCTCATTCTCACTGGGACTCTCAGATTCGGAGGCAAGTAGGGTGTATGCCTCCTCGGCCGAGAACGTCCGGCGGGCCATAGGGGAGTGTGTGTGTGCGTAGAAAAGTTTATTCAGTGTGCATGTGTGTGGGGGACGGGGGTTTGCGTACTTTGCCCTACACCTAACAGAAAAAAATATAAAACGCTAAGAGTGCCGGCCACAGTCTGCGCAAAATAAAAACACTTGCGCCCCCAAAAAATGTGTGTGTGTGTGTGTGTGAGGGGGGGGGGGGGGGGAGGGGGGGCGGGGGGCAAGCTGCAGCAAACCTGGGGGGTCTAGGGTCCCACAACTGAGGGCTGTGGACCCCAGACACCCGATTCGGGTGCTAGACCACAATAAAAAATGTTTTTTTATCCCCCCCCAACTCTCCCTCACTGCCTAATCTACCTCTCCCCATAACACCGATTTGTGCCTGATGGCACAAAAAAACTCACAGTACAGCCGAACTCCTCTCTCTCTGCCGCTCCACAGAACTGTATGAGCGGGGAGAGGAGCTCGGGCAATTCAAAATTGCCGCTGCGCCCGTCCACCTGCCCAGCCAGCCAATCAGAAGCGATCCTGAGAGGTGGCGTGACTGCCACCTCTCAGGATGGCAGGACGGTGATTGGTGGTGTATTATAACACCACCTATCACTGTTCTATTCCGGGTTATCGGGTCACCAGAGACCAGAATAACCCGGAAACGCAGCAATGATTTGAGCAGGCACCTTGTTCCGATCACCGCCCGCCGTGCAGCGGTGATCGGAAATACACAGGGCGTTCAGGTACGCCCTGTGTCCTTAAGTACCAGGACATCAGGGCGTACCTGTACTCTGTGTCCGTAACAGGTTAAAGACTGTCATAAAAACCGTAGCCTTTGATAAATAGCCAACATGTGTGCAGAGCTGTACCCATAGCAACCATTCAGCTTCCACCTTTCTTTTAGAGCTCATTCATTCGACCATATGCGTTTTGCGGATCTGCATATTGCGGATCTGCAAAACCTTTTGCGGAACGGCCATCCCTATGATAGAAATGTCTATTCTTGTCTGCAAAACCGACAATAGGACATGTTCTATCTTTTTTACAGGGCCACGGAACGGAAGTGCGGGTGCGGACAGCACACGGTGCGCTGTCCGCATCTTTTGTGGCCCCATTGAAAAGAATGGGTCCGCATCAGTTCCGCAAAATTGCAGAACAATGTGGACACAAATACACAGTCGTCTGAATGAGCCCTTAGTCAGGACAAGACTTGAAATAAAAGCAAAGGTCTAACCGGTTGCTAAGGGCAATGCGGTTTTGTTTTTTGCTGAAACTATTACGAAACTACATAAGACTGATGTTAATAAAATAAACCAATTGCTCAGGTGCATAGTTTAGGACAGATCTTCAGAATCGGTGGGAATTAGAGGCAGCTGGCTAGTGAGTCCATACATTCACAGAGGGGGAGATTTATCAAACTCCTGTAAAGGAAAACTGCCTTAGGCTACTTTCACATCTGTCCGTCTGATCCTGCAAGAATGACGAGAATCACCAGGAAAATAAAACGCAGTTTACGTCCAGCTGATGGCCTTTTTTGCAGGATCTCCACCTTACCCCATTCCCATTATACCTAATGTGGACAGCAGACATTCAGTTTGCGGAGAATTCTGGCAGGCTGTTCTCTGCCGCAGATGTGCAAGTAGCCTAAGTTGCCCATAGCAACCAATCAGATTCCATCTTTCATTTTTCAGAGCTCCTTTGGAAAATAAAAGGTGTTATATGATTGGTTGAACCAGCACAATGTAACAGAAGTCCAGCTCACCAAATCCTCTGTGTGCACGGATCAGCCAAGGCAGGGCTCAGTTCAACAGCTTGCAAAAGAAGAAAAATGGAAATTCCAGCAGTCTTTATTCCAGCGTAGAAACAAGAATACAAAGCAGTGGCACTTCAACTGCCGACACCTCCCATCAGAGCGACCGATCATGTGGATCATGATTAAGAACCGCTTCTTGGGTCGAAACATGTCGCTCTGATGGGAGGTGTCGGGAGTTGAAGTGCCACTGCTTTGTATTGTTTCTACGCTGGAAAAAAGACTGCTGGAATTTCCATTTTTCTGTGCTGGATTTTCTTCTTTTGCAATCTGATTGGTTGCTATGGGCAACTAAGGCTACGCTAGCGTTTTTTTGCGGATCCGATTGTATTATGTCTTCTATAGGCAAGACAACCGTCTTGAACACCATTGAAAGTCAATGGGATACGGATCAGTTTTTTATTGTCTCCCCTTTGACTTACATTGTGTGTCAGGACGGATCCGTCTTGCTCCGCACCACAGTTTTTCTGTCCGCGATAGGAGCGCAACCAAATGGAGCACTCTGTTTTGTTCAGTTACATTTTGTCCCCATTGACAATAAATAAGAACAAAACTGAAGCGTTTTCTTCCGCTATTGATGTCCTATGACGGATCTCAATACCGGAACTGAAAACGCTAATGTAAAAGTAGCCTAAGGCCCCCTGCACACGGACGTGTGCACACCGTGGTCGTGCTGCGGCCCGCAATGCACGAACACAGTCCGTGGGGCAGCCACAGCGGACCCATTCACTTAAATGGGTCCGCGATCCGGCCGTTCCGCAAAAAAAAGATAGGACATGTTCTATCTTTTTGCGGAACAGAAGTACGGGACAAAACCCCACAGACCCATTCAAGTGAATTATTATTATTATTTAAGCGCCATTCATTCCATAGCGCTGTACATATGATAAGCGGTGCACATACATAACAGACAATTGTACTAATCATAAACAAGATGAGTTACAAACTGGTACAGAAGGAGAGAGGGCCCTGCCCGTGAGGGCTTACAATCTACATGGTATGGGAGAAGGACACAGTAGGTGCGGGTTGAGTTGGTCATGGCGGTATAGAGGCAGCAGGGTCACTGGTTGTAGGCTTGTCTGAAGAGGTGGGTTTTCAGGTTTCTTTTGAAGGATTCCACTGTAGGTGAGAGTCTGATATGTTGGGGTAGTGAGTTCCAGAGTATGGGGGATGCACGGGAGAAATCTTGGAGTCGATTGTGGGAAGAGGCGATAAGAGGAGAGGAGAGAAGGAGGTCTTGTGAGGATCGGAGAGTGCGTGTGGGGATGTATCGGGAAAGTAGCTCAGAGATGTAGGGAGGGGACAGGTTATGGACGGCCTTGTATGTATTTGTAAGTACTTTGAAGTGAATTCTTGGGGAATGGGGAGCCAGTGAAGGGATTGGCAGAGGGGAGAGGCAGAGGAGTAATAGGGTGAGAGGTGGATTAGTCGGGCAGCAGAGTTGAGTATAGATTGGAGGGGTGCGAGGGTGCTAGATGGAAGGGTGCTGAATGGGTCTGCATCCGTGATGCGGAATGCCCACGGAACGGCACTCGTGTATTGCTGATCCGAAAATGGGGTCCACAATACGGCAACGAGAAGCACACGTTCGTGTGCAGGGGCCTAAGCCAGGTTTCCTCTACACCAGTTTAATAAATCTCCCTGCAGTGTTTTTGGAGGAGTATGTCTGTGATTTTGAGGTAGATTTTCCTGCAGGATTTTGAGTGAAAACTGGAAGCGATGCTGGATGCACTTCTGGCTTTGGCTCAAAAACCTGCAGGCAAACCTGCCTCAAAACCTCCGTGTGAACGGCTACCAGGCCCCTAACGCCTGTATAAGACTAGCGCACAAGGTGCAGAGCTGCCTACTGAATCTACAAGCAGCACAGCACACTTGACTCAGCCAATAGCCCTGATTCTGAGAGAATACGCTTCCCACAATTCCCTGCGCCACCTGCTGCCTGACGTCACCGCTCCACGTAGCCAATCAGCGCGGCGGCTGGCTGCCTCGTCTTCCCTCCCAGTGTTTTGTTGCTGTCGAGTAGGCGCCATATTGGCTCGAGTAATAAACGGCAGCTGTTGTGTCTGTGGTGACTTGAGAGGGAAAGATGCTGTATCTGGAGGATTACCTGGAGAGTGAGTGTGACTCCGGAGCGCGGGGGGCGCCGCCGGGTGCCCTGTGTACGGTGGGGTGCGGGTTGTGACCGGGAACTGGAATGGCGCCGCCTAATAACCGCCCTCTGTGTCTCCCTCCCCTCCTGTCTCTCCGCAGTGATCGAGCAGCTTCCTATGGATCTGCGCGACAGGTTCACGGAAATGCGGGAGATGGACTTGCAGGTGCAGAGTACGTGAGCAGCTCCCGCTACATGTGAAGACCACCGGGTGCTGGCGGCACGGCCCGCGTCCTGCTGCGGTGTAATATCAGGAATGGGCAGCAGGGGGCAGTGCTCCTCCCGTCCCATGTGATAACGGCTCACACCCAGTGCCTGTTCCTGCAGGCCTTATTGATGGGCTTTTCAGTGCATGTGCTGTTTTGCAGGAGAAACATGTAAAATAAATGTGTTTACCCTGTGAAAACTGAGGCAGAGATGCATGCTTTTTTATTTTGTTAGCCATGAGTACTTTGGGGACACCCAATGCAAAACCGGCCATATAGATTAGACAGCTGCTGTGCCCAACCATCAAATGTGCATGGGGCCGATGACAGGGAGAGAAATATCAGGCGCTTAGAGGACATGTCTGGTTTAGTGACTACTTGTATTCCCCATGTAATATCAGTTCTGGAGCAGCTATTCTTAATACTCTGCCAATATTATTCTTGTTACAAGTTATGGATCGAGGCCCAGATGGGTGTTATCAGTTGGGGGGGGGGGGGGAGCCTTGCACAGTGTGATACTGTCCAATCAGTACTGCTGATGTCACACTGTGAAGGGACACCCCCCCCAACTGATAACACCCATCTGGGCCTTTATTGCAGACTGCTGGCAATTTATTCATGACTTCTAGCAGGAATAATATAGGAATGGCACATCACAGAGTCATAAGAATAGACGCTTCAACATTATTACATAGGGAATGCAGATAGTCACTACAACAGGATAGGTTAGAGGACCACTTTAAAGGGGTTGTTCGGGTTCAGAGCTGAACCCGGACATACCTTCATTTTTCCCCCCGGCAGCCCCCCTGACTTGAGCATCAGTGCAGTTCATGCTCTGATGCTCTCCTTTGCCCTGCGCTAAATTGCCAGTGACATACTGGGGCTCTCCATGGGGCTGCCAGGAAGCCCGGTGACATCACTGGCTCTAATGGGCCAGTAAAACGGCTAGGGCAGCGCTAAAGCTCGCCCATCAGAGCCGGTGATGTCATCAAACACACTGCCGAGTGGAAGCTTCAAAACAAGAGACCTTGCTTAGCGCAGGGCAAGGGAGCGCAACGGAGCTTGGGATGCTGTGATGCTAGCCTCAGGGGGGCTGCCCGGGTGAAATTAAAGGTATGTCCAGGTTCAGCTCTGAACCCGGACAACCCCTTTAACTGTCCGATCCTTTTGTCTCTTCAGGACACGTGCACTCAGCAAAGCTGTGTGTTCATGGGAATTGGGGGGGGGGGGGGGGGACAGTTGTCAAAAGCTATCTACTATTTATGACCAACATAACTGATGGCCTTACAGCTAGATTTACTCTGGGGAAAGTTTATCCAGGCTGGTGTTTGTAATGCTAGTCTTTATCTGTAGTTTCTGGTGACATGAGATGCATCAACATTGTAAAGAGACACCCAGACTTCACACCCCAGCAATCACGAGAACGGGGGCCCCATGCAAAAAGAGAAAAATCTTGGGAAAAACCCTTTAACGGGAACCTGCCATCATGAACATACAGTGTTATCTGCAGGCAGCATGTTATAGAGCAGGAGGAGCTGAGCAGACTGATATATAGTTTATGGCAGAGATGGCCAACCTGCGGCCCTCCAGCTGTTGCAAAACAGTTGTAGTTTTACAGGTTGGCCATCCCTGGTTTATGGGAAAAGTTTCAGTATAATTTGTATTTTATACATTTTAAATTCCTGCTTATTTTAGACTTTGAAGTCAGGGAGACGGTCCTAACAGTGATTGTCAGCCTTCCCTCTATGACTGTGTATACAGAGATAGCTGTCAGTCACTGATTGAAGACAAGGAGACGGTCCTATCAGTGACTGTCAGCCTTCCCTCTATGACTGTGTATACAGATATAGCTGTCAGTCACTGATAGGCCCGTCTCCTGGACTTCAAAGTCTAGAATGAGCAGGGATGTAAAAAGGTTCAATAAAACTTGTATTCGTTAACAAACAACTATATATCCGCTCTGCTCCTCCTGCTCTCTAACATGCTGACTGCAGGGTGACAAGGGGAATAAATCCTAATGCTGTGCGATTCTGTCAGAGGAGGTCCCGACAAGACCACGCGGGCACCCTGCACAGCTCTAAGACCCTTCCCTTATTTCCACCTATTTATGTGCTTCTTGGAAGCTCCAGTCTGCATGTAGCACAGTTCTCGTGTCTTTAGGAGCTCCTAGTTTTTCCTTAAACAGTACCAATACGTTTGTACTGCAGATGCAATGGACCAGTTGGAGCAAAGAGTTGGGGAGTTTTTTGCTAATGCTAAGAAAAATAAATCGGAATGGAGAGAAGAACAGATGAGTTCTATCAAAAAAGTAAGTTTCCTGCCACACTCGGCACATGGTTGTCCCACATTTACATGTCACATTCATTTAATACAGCATAAAGCATGACTCATTTCACAGTGAAGTTCTGACATTTACTTGCATGGTATGGCGCCACCTGGTGTTTAAAGTATATAGCAATGTGCAGGTCCATCTGCTGCTGGTGACACATGCCCAACAGTCAGGTCTCTGCATACTGACCCACTTCTCACTGCAGGGCGGCTAATAGATTTAGCGTTTATCCCTGTGTTCCTCGGAGCTAATAAAAAATGTCTCTTCCCTACATAAAGCTGTTTCTGTTAGGGTACTTTCACACTTGCAGCAGAGGATTCCGGCAGGCAGTTCTGTCGCCAGCAATTTGGACGCAAACTGATGGCATTTGTCAGACGGATGCGGATCCGTCTGACAAATGCATTGAAATGCTGAATCCATCTCTCCGGTGTCATCCGGAAAAAAAAACGGATCCGGTATTAATTTTTATTAGCATTTTTAAAGGTCTGCGCAGACCGGAAAGCCGGATCCGGCACTAATACACTTCAATGTAATTCCGCCAAGTGTTCAGTATTTTTGGCTGGAGAGAAAACTGCAGCATGCTGCGGTATTTTCTCCGTACAAAAAAGTAAGAGGGACTGAACTTATGCATCCTGAACCGAATGCTCCCCATTCAGAATGCAGCAGGATAAAACTGATCAGTTTTTTTTCCGGTATAGAGCTCCTAGGATGGGACTCAATACCGGAAAAGAAACGCTAGTGTGAAAGTGGCACCAACTATATAAGAACATTTTATAACGCGTCACTGGATGTTTACCAGCATGTAAATGGTAAATATCTATGAGATGCATATTTTACATGGTTCTCTTCTAAAGACTTTAGTTTAATTGAATCTCAGTGGGTTCAAAATTCTGTTCTTAACATATCTTAGTTTTTCTGATAGACAACCCCAAGTGTCCGGCATAGACACATAATAAAATTATATATTTCATTTCTAAAAACTTCTGGGCTGTCATAGATGGCAGTAAGTTTTGATAGGCCGGGTTCTGTGTTCGGACCCCTGTCAGTTGTTAAAGCGAAGCAGCATTGTTCTGATTCCTAGAAAGTCTGTAGATTTCCTGTGAAGCTGTACCGTGCTTTCTCCGTTCCCAGAAACAAATGGTCACAGCACTTAGCTGAGCGCTGTTGCCCCTTTGTTTTAGTTCCCCGAACCACAAAGTACCTCTGTACATCAGTGTGTAAATTCAAGCTCCCACATTAACATATTACACGTACCATGTTCTCTCTGTTGCCGAAATGCTGCGGACATAATTGTTTATCTTTAATAATAAGTAAAACACGCATATTGTCATAATAATTAATACACATGAATAGTATTAAATTCCTAGTTGGGTCCATCTTCATATAGACATGCTGATATCCGTAACATCTGCAGACTTTTGGAGTGGTTTATTAAATAGGATAATTTTCATGTGTCTTAACCCGTTTTATTAAAGGGTTTGTGCCATGTTCAGATGTTGTTCCCTGTCCATGGGAGCCGCTGGGGGTCTGACTGCTGGTAACCCCACCAATTCCACAAATGGGGGCCCTGTTACCCTTACTGAATGGAGCAGCAGTTTGATGATGTGCACTGAGGCTTTATTCATTTTCTATGGGACCTGGTCTTCATGCTGCTCTGTTCAGATGGGGGAATGTCACGTTCATTCTCGGAATCCTGTGGATAGGGGAGAATTTTTAAACTTGACACAACCTCTTTCACATTTTTTGTTTTTGTTTTGGAAGATGGTCTCAATTGTATTTTATTTCAGGATTATTTTAAAGCTTTGGAGGATGCTGATGAAAAAGTACAGTTAGCAAATCAGATTTATGATTTGGTAAGTACACACTGAATAAAATATTATAGACTAGATTCACAGTGTTCTGTTTTCATTGTGACCTTGTCATTTCTGTTTAAAGGGGTTTTCCAGGATTTTCATAAAGCAACCTCCTCACAGCTTACCATGCACAGCGCCATCCCACGAATAGCTCCTGGGCTTGGTAATGCAGCTCAGACAACCTCACTTAAATGGGACTGAGCTGGGCCTAGGCCATGAAACCACTGAAGATGATTTCACTGGCCTAGGAGGTGGTCTAAGCGCTCGCACAGATCCCCACCGATGACATATTATGAGGATAGGCCATCAATATCAAAGTCCTGGAGAAACCTTTTACAAACACTGTGACCAGATGCTATTTTAACTGGTTGGCACTGTTTTTTGAACATCACATGCTCACATAATGGCTTCCCTGTAGGACTGAAAAAACGTGTTCAAAATAACAGTGGATCCAGAAATGCTTGTAAATCTGATGGAAAATGACTAAAATTTAAATAGTTGTTCTCCTTTCCACATTCGTGGCATAGCCATAGGATATTCCATAAATGGCTGATTAGGGGTGGGCGATTATAAACGATATGTCGTCATAAATTCGGGCAACGATATACATTTTAGCTATATTGAGATAGATGACCACGGAGTGGTAGTGAATTGAAGAAGCTTCTCACTCACTGCTCCGTGGCCTCCCGACTCTGCACCGCGCTGCAGGGCCTTGCTTTCACACATCGTCAGTGCGCTGGCTGACGCTGTGTGTGTGACATCGGGTCCCTCCCAGTGCATGCTGTGAAGAAGACGCGGTCCATCTCCTGCGGACTCCATTAGCCAGCCACACACCCTGCAGGAAAGGTAAGTATTTTAGCAGGGGCCCGAATCTACTGGGGGGTTGGATGGCTATGGCATGGGGCTGGTGGTGCTGGCTGGGGGACATGGTGGTGGCAATGGCATGGGGCTGATGGCGTTGGCTGTGTGACATGATGGTGGCAATGGCATGGGGCTGATGGCGTTGGCTGGGGGACATGATGATGGTGGCAATGGCATGGGGCTGATGGTGCTGGCTGGGGGACATGATGATGGTGGCAATGGCATGGGGCTGATGGTGCTGGCTGGGGGACATGATGATGGTGGCAATGGCATGGGGCTGATGGTGCTGGCTGGGGGACATGATGATGGTGGCAATGGCATGGGGCTGATGGCGTTGGATGTGGGACATGATGATGGTGGCAATGGCATGGGGCTGATGGCGTTGGCTGTGGGACATGGTGGTGGCAATGGCATGGGGCTGATGGCGTTGGCTGTGGGACATGATGGTGGCAATGGCATGGGGCTGATGGCGCTGGCTGTGTGACATGATCATGGTGGCAATGGCATGGGGCTTTCCACCTTTGTACAGTGATCAACCAGAAGATTAAAACTATATAAAGAGAATAACAATGATGGATTTCCTTGTTACAATGGCTACTGTTGGGGGTGGGATACATTAGGCAACAGGTCAGTTCTTGAACTTGATATATTGGAAGCAGGAAAATTGGGGCAGTGTAAGGATCTGAACAGTTTTGAGCTTTGCCCAGGGCTAAATTGTGACCTCGGCATATCCAAAGCAGCAGGTCTTGTAGGGTGTTTCTGATATCCAGTGGTTGGTACCTACCAAAAGCGGAACAAGGTACTAGGGCAAGACATGAACAGAACAGTCGTAAGCAGCTACGGTGTGGTCCAACCTACAGAAGAGCTATCATAGAACAAATGATAGAACTAGTTAAATGCTGGCTATGACAGAAAGTTGGAAGACAGTCCTGGGGTCCTTTGTAGATTTCCAGGGCTGTCTACAGACGACTTCCCCAATCCTTGAACAGGTCACTAGAAAACATAGGGAAAAGTTCCCTTGTATCTTGCCACAGTGTTTTGGTCATCAGTTATCATTGTGAGACCAAACAAGGAGTGTAAGCTGCACAGAGATGAGGTATAAGGAAAAGATCTGCACCTCTTCTGTGTTTAGAGCGGCACCTGGGTTTGGCTCACAATGACTGATGGACATCACTGACCATGTGAAAGTGGCCTTGGGGTAGAAGCCTTTAACCTGCATCCACTCCTACATACATTGAGGCTGTGCAATACCTGCTGCACAGCTCATTTAAGTGGGTCCAGCATTTGACAAATATAATATTGTAGGGGGCTACATTATATTATAAATCTGGTAAAGGCCTGATATTTTGGATTACTTCCTAAAAATCTCATTTTCTGTTATAGGTAGATCGACATCTTAGAAAACTAGACCAAGAACTGGCTAAATTCAAAATGGAACTTGAAGCTGATAATGCAGGAATAACAGAAGTACTAGAAAGAAGTGAGTACATGGTCATGATGACGTAAAGGCCATTTTACACAAGCCAGGGATCGGTGATATCATCTCCCTATGTCAGTGTCTGATCATTTGTTGAGTTCATCTTTTCTGCAGACAATAAAATGGTTTGTCAGTAGCACATCCACTTTTTTAAACTGGGATGTGTTGCTGACAATAATGAGTCTGTACGTGCATTCAGTCACATACAGTACCGATTATTGTAAATGGAACTAGAGAGCCGAACATGCTGTCTTGTCGATCAGCGCACACTATGGCAGTAAATCTGCGTTGTAAAAGGACCCTCAGATTAACCACTTAGACGACCGCTGTACAAGTCTGTTATTTAAGCATGGTGCCCACTCAGAAGCTGGGTGAAAACCATAGCCACCTTGTTTCTGCAGACACATCGGAGTTAATCTGCAATAACTCTGATCACATATATTTAACCCTTCGATATCTGAGGGGCTTTTCCCCTGAAGCACTGCGCTCCTGGGGCCCAAATGGGCTCCCCCGCCCTGAGATTGAGGGAGCTGCTTGTTTGCTGCAGTAGCCCGGAGCCTGCCGGAGGCTCTGATCCCTGCCACATGATCATGAACATCACTGTAGCAGGGCTCCATAAGAACACAATGAAACTCCCATAGGCTGCAATGGTAATTCATTGAAGTCTACTGGAGAAGCAATCAGACAATCGCATGTTCAAGTTCCTTATGGGAACTTAGAATTATATTTTTTTTACAATGAACTTTTAAAAAAAAATGTATAAAAATTCCCCATATTAAAAATAAATAATCAAAAAATAAAGGTCATAGGTATTGCCACGCTCCAACACTTTGTACAATTAAAATATAAAAATATTCATTCTGTACAGCGAACGCCATAATGGAAACACAAAATCAAAATGGCCGGCTGTTGTTTTTTTTTTTTATTACTTCATCTCCCCCAAAAAAATTATTAATAGGTAATCAAAAAGTCATACACACTAAAATGTTATCAATAAAAACTACAGAGCGCCCAGCCAAAAAATGAGCCTTTTTTCCCCCCCAAAGTTTTTCTTTATTTAATTTTTTTAAGTATTAAAATCGTACTGGCCAGGGAATGCCATGAAAAAAAACCTCATAAAACTGTGGCATTATTATTATTATTATTATAATTTTTTCTTTTTTCAATTCCACCCCATGTAGCCTCCCACTACATATGCAATATTAAAGGGATTATCCCATGATTAATGTAAAAATTGAAAATCGGACATATAGTGCATGACTATCTCTAACAAAGCTAGAACCAGCCCTGTACCTCACATGGATCCAGAGATCTCCCCATTCATTGCTCTGCTAGATTTATATAAATCTGACAGCTCAAGGGGAGGGCCTTATCTGCTCCAGCTAAGGGGGCGTGTCTCAGCTCTCCCTATCACAGCTCAGGAGGCAGTTGAAGGATGAAACTGAGCATGTGTGGCCTTCTCAGTGAGCAGGTCAAAGAAATAAACTTGTGGCAACAATACAGATACATTTTATTGAATAACTCAGTGGCTATGCTAAATTTCTAATTACTGTATTTTTGGAACTATGACACCATTCCCCCCCCCCTTCCCCTCAAATGGGGGGGGGGGGGGGGGGAGTGGCAGTGCGTCTTATAGTCTGAATGCTAATGACCGCTTTTTATTATGGAATCTGTCATTAGCATGTGGGAGGCACAGGGAGGTGATGGCAGCACTGTGCTGGCTGTACTCGCCTTCCCTGGTCGAATCTGAAGCTGATAGGGTCTGATTAGGGCATCTCATCTGAGGCAGTTAGGTGCTGGGGGGTTTGATCTGAGGCTGATAAAGTCTGATCTGATTGGGGCTGGGGGTCCGATCTGAGGCTAAAGGAGGCTGGGGAGGTCTGATGGGGGGCTGATCCAAGGCTAATCGGAGGCTGGGGGTCTGATCTAAGGCTGATGGAGCTTGGGGTTTGATAGGGGTGTGGTCTGATGAAGAATGGCGGTCTGCTCTGGGGTCTGATGGAAAATATTTTTTCCTTATTTTCCTCCTTCAAATCCTAGGTGCGTCTTATAGTCTGAAAAATACGGTACATGCAATTTTGAAAGTATTCAGATCCAAATGCTGGTTTAAAAACTGTAGAATATTTTTCTTTTGACAACTCCTTTACACTGTGCCATTATAAAGTACAATTTGCCTTGCAAAATAAACAAGCCCTGGTATGTGATGGGAAAAGCAAAAAAGATTATGGCTTTGGGAATGCAAGGAATGAAAATGTGTATGCAAAAATGGAAAATTGCAATGTCCATCAGGGGTTAAGCGCTGTGGATGCTTGTGCAAGTGTCAGAATATAGGAATCCATTTCAGATAAAATTGTCACTGGGATCAGTCTTCTTAAAGGAGACTTGCTGGTAGAAATATTTAAAAGACCTTTATTAATGTTAGGAGGTATTAAAAGCATTTTCAATACTAAGTTACATTCTGAAAAATGAGGCAGCAATGTGCTGGTGCTTTTATGACCTGCCTTATTCCTATTTCAGTGTTGTCACAGCTACTTTGTGTGCATCCATATTATCCTTCACATCATTGATTACATCGTGTATGTGCTGAATGATGTGACAATAGTTAGCACTGTACCAGCTCTTAGTTTTGAAGCCAAGTAAGGACCAGTTGTTCGTCTCTGTTTTGAAGTTTGGGGAACAGTCTAATTAGCACCCATGTTTAGACTACTAAAATACATTTTTAATATTGTGGAGGAAAACTGAGTTTTCAATTTGCTATATTCTAGACATTCTCTATGCTGTTACTGTATGTGAATACACCATTTTTTAAGTATAATTTTAATTGAACTTTTGTAGGATCTCTGGAATTAGACACGCCAACTCAGCCTGTTAATAATCACCATGCACATTCTCATTCTGCAAGCGAAAGTAAGTCCCCGAATTGTTTTTTATTTTTTATTTCCAGTAACCTTAAGAGTAGGTCCAGTCGGAATTCTGAAGCAGCAAAAGCACACCAAATATCACGGGTTATTTGCAGATTCTGTAGTGGAAATTCTGCAGCACATGGATATTTATTTATTTATTTATTTATTTATTTTTTTTTTAAATGTTCACTTGGCTGCTACTGTATTGCATGCAAGCAGTTTTTTTGCGGTGGTTCTTCAGTGTACCTGCTTTGTCAAATCTGCAGTGTCTCTGCCACGTATGGCTGTACCCTTACATTGAATTCTTGTTCTTATAGAAAGGAAGCACAATCCATCGTCGCATCATTCTACTACAGACTATGTTCCAGAGAAGAAATTCAAGTCTGAGGCACTGCTGTCAACGCTCACTTCTGATGCTTCTAAAGAAAACACTCCAGGCCAGTCATTTTATTTAATAGTATGAGACCGCTACACTGAATCTTGGGAGATATTATTTAAGATGTAATCTTCTAGCCTTACTCATGTCATATTGTCTATAATTATAAATAGTTTGACACGTATGTTTCTATAGAATGCGTTTTCACTTTTAGCTTTTTAATATTTTAGCCTTCAGCCATCAGTAAAAAAGCTATTATAAAAATTGTCATAATGTGGTTAAAGGCCTTGTTCCTTGACAAAAACGTGTCTCCTTTCTACAGTACGGTATAAGCGTCTGATCGGCGGGGGTGTGACTGCAGGAGCCCCCCGCCAATCACTAGAGCAGGGGACCCGTGTTACTCCATTTGATCGGAGCAGCAGTCATGCATGCGTGTATGCCACTCCATTCAGCTGTATGGGGATGCCAAATATAGCCAAGGGCTTGTACCATCTCAGGAAGCACTATAGAGTTGAATGGAGCGGTGGACACGCTCCATTCAACTCTTTTTATACTGCCCCTGCCTTCCCCATCGCTGTATGCACGGCTCTTGATGAACACTGTGTATACAAATCGGGAAGCAGCAATGCCGCTTTCTGCTCTGGTCCTAGCACTCATATGATTATTGGATGCTAGTTGTCTCATTGAGCTGCTGGGCCTTAGCAGACTCAGATAAGTTCTGCAATGAGGTAGTACAGCTTTGTACAATCTTTCACGGGGGCTGTAATCCCCCTGTAACTAGGAATGATATGTCAGCCCCAGGTACAGGAGACATCATTAAAAAAAGAATCATGTCAAATGTACCGTAAAGGTCTTGTATGACCTAATGGGGGCATAAAATAAAAAGCTGAACCACAGCTTCTTGCCCGACTCCTGGCGACCATAACCCATACATCCCCTATATCAGGGATGCTCAACTTGTGGCCCTCCAGCTGTTGCAAACTACATGTATATTTGTATTAATGAATGTGAAATGGCTAGTTTGGCTAACCCATTTTGGATCTGATTGCTCAGGAGCTTTGTGGGTTAGTGATTCCTAGTGGTATCTTTTATTGTGCATATTTTGCAGCTTGTAGCAGTGGGTTTAATGAGTTTGTTCTATCTCCCTTTTCTTTCCACAGGTTGCAGAAATAACATGACTGCCTCAGCCACCACTAATGTGTACAGTGTGAGCTCCTCTCAGCCACTTACATCCTATAACCTTGGCTCACTCTCGGCTGGAGCGGCAGCTGGGGCTGGAGCCGGGGCTATAACAATGGCAGCTGCTCAGGCAGTGCAGGTGACTGCACAGGTCAGCAGATTTGCTTTTTCATACCACATTTTTTTTCTTGAACAGTGACTTTTAAAAATATTGATCTGGTGACCCTGTTGTGTTTGTCCACAGATGAAAGAGGGTAGAAGGACCTCCAGCATGAAAGCTAGTTATGAAGCATTTAAAAATAATGACTTCCAGCTCGGGAAAGAGTTTTTGTCTAGGGATTCCACAAGTTACCCCTCTTCTGCACTGGCTTCCACACTTACACAGACTTTGACTTCTTCGGCCTCTACAGATTCAAGAAGTGGACGCAAAAATAAGTGTGTTTTAATTTAATAATCTTAATGCTCTGTATTGCTGTGCACCTCTGACCAAATAATGCAAATTGTCGTTATTGAACCCAGAGACATTTATCTTAAAATGTAAAGGTGTAATGAATATCCTTTTATATGGAATATATTTATTATTGCCTTCAACCTATTTTCTAGTAATGTGTATTTCTTTAGAAATGCAATATCTGACAAACGTATCTGCCCTTTTTTTTTTCTACATAGGAGCAACAATAAATCGTCAAGTCAGCAGTCATCGTCCTCTTCATCCTCTTCTTCTCTATCCTCTTGCTCATCATCATCAGCATTAGCCCATGAACTTTCTCATCAACAGACAGCAGCTATTCCGGAATCTGATTCAAATAGCCAGGTTGATTGGACTTATGATCCCAATGAGCCCCGTTACTGCATTTGTAATCAGGTCAGTATGCCTATTTGCCTATTGCTTTCATTTATTTTCAGCTTATCGCTGTGGTTGGTATTTTGACATCTAAGTTGGCTATAAAGCCACTATAGAATTTGTTTATTAGTAAGTGTCAAACTATTATTCAGGTCTGGATCATGCAGAACCAAACTAGGGCCACCATTGGATTCTTTAATGAGCTAAGTTTTTTTCAGTAGAACCGTATGGTTCTAAAATTGGTAAAAGTGTAAAGTGAACAAGGAAGGTAAAGAGAAATGGAATTCCTGTAGGGGTTAAAGGTTAACTGCACATTAGGCAAATACTCCCTTACATCTTTCTCCTACTTCATAACATACACTTGATAGGGATCAAATGGAAGGGACTATGGGGTACATTTAGTGATTGTGAGAAAATCTGCGACTGATACAAAATATGCGTATATCAGTACATAAATAGACCTATGACTACATGATCAGACTAATTACACAACCTTTTGTAATATTTACCTACGGAGACAGGTCTGAATACTTGGATATTTTTAACCCAAATTTTTACAAAGTTGCTTCATTTTAACTTTACATGAATTGAAAATACATTGGTTCAGAAGATAGACCTGCCCTTTAAGGCTTGTTGACTAAATTCCAGCAGTGAGCCCTTGAAACAGAGCAAACAGTCTGCAAAGAGCAGAATACATTTTTTAATATACATATGGACAGAGCTATCCTTCAGCGTCCGTGATTCACACTAGATGTTAATAGCTATTAAAGTTATGTTTTTTGTTTTTCTTCTCTTCTAGGTTTCCTATGGTGAAATGGTTGGCTGTGATAACCAAGATGTACGTATTAAAACATTCTATACATCGAGCCAGAGTTTCATTAAGCATAGATTGGCAGTGGGAAAATATTCTGCAGTATTCATTTTATAGACAGAGTACGCCACATTCAGTAAACAGGATTACCTGTTGTAGTTCAACCCTCGTGTCTATTTCTTTTCTTAAAGGGGTTATCCCATGACCAATGTAAACCAGGTGCTGGTTTGGAAAAATGTAGAATATTTTTCATGGGACAACCCGTTTAAATAATTTTTTACTGGCTAAACACTGTTATTTTCAGTGAAAATACAAGTACAAAACTTGCACGATTGTATTGATGTACTCAAATGTGTGTCTGTTTTACTGACAGGTACAGTTTGTTTTTAGTAAAATGCACCAAAAAATTACCTTTTTTTAACTTGGAATATTTTTATTTATAAAAACTGTTTTTTACATTAACTATTTACTAGACCCACAAGTGGACTTTAACGGGATCTTTTGATCACTTCTATAATACATTGCATTGCTTATACAATGTATTACTTTGTCAGTGCTATACTGACATCCAGCAGCAGGCTGTGCCAGAGAGGCGTAACCTACAAGGAATACACTGAAGTCTGGCCTGGGCCTTCACTAGGCCCTAGGCTGCCATGCTAGGACATCGACACCCAGCAATTTCATTTGTAGGGTGCCAATGGGAGATAGGGAGTCCTCTTCCTCTGTAACGGCTTCAATGCCATAGTAGTTATTGACAGCGGCATCTAGGGCGTTAAACGGCCCTGATCGGCGCTTCTGCAGGTTCATCTGTGAACTGAACTCCCGCTCTCCACTGCACAGCAAACCCTTGCAGCACTTAGACTGGATCACTGTAAAAAGGTGGCGGCCGAGCCTAAGGCTCCTTAAAAAAGCGTATTGGTGGTCACTAAGGGGTTAAAGGGGGTTGGCCCACAAACAAAATCTATTGCCACAAACCACATCACATATCCAAAAAATGGGTGATAAATGTATGATAGCTGGGACCAATCGCAAGAACCAAGAACCTTGAGTCCCCTGTGTGAATGCCGCTGTTAAAGGGGTTGTCCAGGTTCAGAGCTGAACCTGGACATCCCTCCATTTTCACCCCGGCAGCCCCCCTGACATGAGCATCGGAGCAGTTCATGCTCCGATGCTCTCCTTTGCCCTGCGCTAAATCGCGCAGGGCAAAGGCATTTTTCTGAGTTCCGGTGAGGTACCGGGGCTCTCTATGGGGCTGACAGGAACCCCGGTGACGTCACCGGCACTGATGGGCGGGATTTGGCTCTGCCCTAGCCAGTAAAACGGCTAGGGCAGAGCTAAAGCCCCCCTCAGAGCCGGTGACGTCACCGAACACACTGCTGGGCGGAAGTTACCGCCCGGCAGTGTGTTATTGTAAACACGAGCCTGTGCCTTGCGCGATCCAGCGCAGGGCACGGGAGCGCATCGGAGCATGAGATGCTCCGATGCCAGGCTCAGGAGGGCTGCCGGGGTGAAAATAAGGGTATGTCCGGGTTCAGCTCTGAACCCGGACAACCCCTTTAAGGCATGTGTGACCACCACTCCATTCACAGACTAAGGATTGCCAGATACCGCTCTCGCCTATGGAATTGAATGGAGCTGTCGGGCAACCTCTTTAATGTCTGACAGCTATTAAAAATACTGACATTTTTAGAATAAATTTTTATTTTATTTCTTATTCCCCCTATTAGTATCTATGTGGTTTTATCTTATATTCTGAGTTAAATTGAACCCCATAATTTAGTCAGTGTGCTTCTGGTATAACATCTATTTTGTTGTATTTCAGTGCCCCATTGAATGGTTCCATTACGGATGTGTTGGATTATCGGAAGCACCTAAAGGCAAATGGTATTGCCCACAGTGTACTGCCGCCATGAAGAGGAGAGGAAGCAGACATAAGTAGCATAATCATTTGGACTTGAACATGAATATTTAGGATTTTTACTAAGCTGACGGTAACACAGCTCATGTTTGCTAGTTGTATTTTATGGTAACTGGTGTAGTGAACAGAATACTACTCCAGTGGCTCAGCACCTCATGATTTGTGTGTACTGAATCACATTTCTGTCCTTAAAGGATTTCAATATGTCATTTTTTTTCGACGTGTGTTTACGTTTATATATTCAAAGTATCTCATGCACGAAATTCCAGGCTGTTATGTATGAATTGTCACAGAAACTACTACAGAGTAAGAGGATGCAGTCATTTCTAAACTCTTTATAACATTTTTGTTTCCTTTTGAAACAAATTTCAGCTGGCTGATGAAATGGTTGTTTTGGGCTGGCATCCATAAGTGTGTACATACTTAATGATTTAATCTGTCATGTGAGAAATAAAATATTTGAAAAATTTACTACACAAACTCTAGTGTAGTTGTCATTGCCATTTTTATCAGATGTAATTTTTTTTTTGGTACATAGTAGATACATTGGTAAATAAAGTAATACATTTTTATTAGAAATTGGTCTGCGAAGTCTGCTTTTTTTATTTATATTTTTAAGGTTCTGATACTCTATATAAAACAGTCCATTTATGTGTGCTTCCAAATGGCTTATGGTCTTCTACAAGGTTACATACCATATGCCCTTCAGCTTAGATGAAATGTGGAAGTTGCATGTACATATGCTATTTAAATGGATTGCACAGAATTGGAAAAACATTGCTGCTGTCTTCCAAAATTGCTCCATTTATAGTTTGTGTGTGGAATTACAGTTCTGCCACAGTGGGACTGTGCTGCAATACCAGTCACAAAGCATGAACTGGTGTGACCTATTTTTTACAGAGGCAGACTATTTTTCGACTCCTCTACAACCTCCTTAAGGTTTGTAGGATGTGCTTCTAATTTGACTTGTATTCTAAACTCTACACATCATCCAGTCACAACAGCATAAATAGAGGATGCTGTCTTGTCCTCTGTATGAAGATCAATCTTGAATCTGTATTCAGCGCACTCTGTATGGAGACTGACTGTAGGGTTCCACCCCAGTAGATCCAATAAAAGTAAACAGCAGCCTTAGGAACTGATGCTTAGGTATATTTATTGATGTTAGTTTAAGTTTCACATGCGACTATGTATAACGTTTCGGCATAACAATGCCTTCGTCAGATACTATGCCGCAAGGTGAGGAGGCAGACAGGTAGAAGGACGCACATAGAAAATGGCATGTGTATAACATGCCATTTTCTATATGCGTCCTTCTACCTGTCTGCCTCCTCACCTTGCGGCATAGTATCTGACGAAGGCATTGTTATGCCGAAACGTTATACATATTGTCGCATGTGAAACTTAAACTAACATCAATAAATATACCTAAGCATCAGTTCTTAAGGCTGCTGTTTACTTTTATTTGTCCTCTGTATGGACAGAAATAGATGTTCAAAGGCTCCTCAGCACCACCTCAAGTGTTCCTTTCCCAACAGGGGACATAATAGAGGGGATCTGTTGTGTCTGCCCTACAATTGGATGACATTTTACAGGGGTAGAGTGCAGTCTAGGGTCTTTGGTTTGCCTTAATTTTCCACGCCTTATCCAGCTATTTGAGAATCCTTGTGTTTCATAGGCCACAGCCAGCATTTTCCTTTTTGGTCATTAGACCAGTTCTCTTCATCCCATCCAGACAAGTCCTGCTCCAGCAAGGATAAAAATAAACTATTCTTTAAACCCCAGCCTTCTTGGTAACACTGTACCCACCCTGGCTGTTTGCATCCAAGCCTGGAGCTCACATGTCTTTCTCTACCTAAAGGGATACTCCCACCCAGGCTGCCCTTTCAGGTGGAAGGTACTCTTCTGCGATTCTATTGCTTATTGTAGATGATGCCTGGGTCGGTGAGGTCCTTGGGTTACAAAATAATTTTCCGCTTTTACATTCCACTAATTGTTCTACTCCCCATCTCTCACTTCAGGTTAAGCGTTCTGTTCTCTCCGAGACCTGAGCATCTCCGTCTCAGTTCCTGCCTAAGAGCATTTCAGAGGTTTCTATGCCAACCAGTTTCTTGACCCAAAAGTTACGCCTCTATCTGCCCCATTTTAAACCTCAAACATCTCAATAAATATGTTCACCAATGCCACTTACAGATGGAGTCTCTCCATTCGAACATTCTGACATGGAGACCCTAAGTTGGTGGATGGGTATGTTAAACCAAGACTTCACTTTTAATATCAAATTTACCTTAAAGAAGACCTGTCACCTCTCCTGACATGTCTGTTGTATTTGCGTTCCCCATGTAATAACAATTCTGGAACATCTATTCCTATGACTTCATGTTGTGCCATTCCTTTATTATTTCAGCTAGAGCTTATGAATGAATTGCTTGCAGTAAAGATACAGATGTGTGTCGCCAGTCTGATACCAGCAGTACTGATTGGACAGAGTCAGACACACTCACTAAAGACCCTACATATTGGTGCAGAAAACAATAGGTAGTGTAAAAGGGCACTGCTGCATACTTGCGCAGTGAGGTCAAAGGCCAGACGAAGTGCAGATTCACGCGAAACGGCCGTCGCCGCTATTCTGTCAGTGTACACGCAAACTTGCTCCTGCCAATTGCTTCTTTTTGCCTTCTCCTTTTTTTTTTTTTATATATCATGGGACTCACATTTTAGGGCAGAGCACCACGTTCACTGGCTGTACATGTTGACAGAGTCGCCTAGGATCCCGTGCACTCCCACGTCATACACAGCTGTGCTGCCCTGCTCTTTTCTCCCTTTTCAAATAGGTAGTGTAAGCTTTGTTACTTACAAAGTGCCAACGATCCAAGGGGGATATAAAAGTAAATAGTCTTACAAATGCAGAGAACATGGCTGATATCTTGATGTACAGTAACTAATGGACCACAACTGATAACTTATTGATCAGGTACGACTGCAATGTTAGCATCAAGTATTCCGAAATGCTGAGACTGGAAGCATGCTGGAGCAGGTATCTCTCCTTAGTATGCCCTGACAAGGATACTATGCCCTAAAAATCATCGCCATGTCAAAGGCGGCCCCGTCTGGAACTTGTTTCTGTTATTCGGGCCCTAGATGTCCCAAACATGGGGAAGTAAATGTTACTGCCCCAGTAACGGAAGCAAAATAGTAAAAAAAAATCCCTTGCCTCAGTATTTGAAGCAAAATAGTTTAAAAACCCCTATGCATTTCATCTGGTGTAGTTCCCCCTAGACTCATCAGGGGATAGTGGAGGCTACAGGCAGTCTTGGTGATAGTCATGCCTCCAGATAGTCGGCATATGGCTGACCCTAATTAATAAGCTATATACTATGCATGGGAGGGGGATAACTATTGGATCGGTGAGGGTCCTACTGCTTGGAGCCTCGCCAATCATGAGAACTGTGACCCCGTACCCCTTGGAGCCCCCTATAATGAACGGAGTGGCCGGTGGGGTATGCACACAGCTGCTTTATTCACTTGTATGGGAGTTTTGGAGATGGCTAAGCGATGTACTCATATGTTTAGCTCCTCAGATGCCATAGTCAATTGTGACCACGGCATCTTTCCCCAGGAGCGCTGCTCTCCTGTGGCCTGACCAGATAAAGCCATTCCTTTGCTGTGGTAGGCTGGTAGATTTGCTGAAGAATCCCAGGCTGCTACAGCAGTATTTCCTTTGGAGACCTCAGGTAGCAGGGCTCCATAGGAATACACTGAATAGATTGTAAGCTCTTGCGAGCAGGGTCCTCTTTCCTCTTGTAATTATTGACTTGTTTGTTACTATTTTATTTATGACTGTACGTGAACCCCTGAACTGTAAAGCGCTGTGGAATATGTTGGCACTATATAAAGATTATTATTATTATTAATTTCCGAGAGACTGCAGTGTAAATCGGTGCAGTCTGTGGGACAAGCAATCTAACAATTGCTTGTTAAAATCAGCTAAGGTGACTTAAAAAAATAATAATAATTTAATGTATTTTTCCCATACAGTGAATGCAGTAACAAAAAAAAAGCCAATCCACAATTTGTTTGTTGTTTTACCTCCCAAATAATTACACAAAAATGATTTTGCCTGCCATAGTTAAATCACAAAAAAATACAGTATAATGCTACAGGGGGATCTGGATACATTGGTTTCTAAGCTGAAGAAACCAGTGTCGGGCAGCTGTTGCCAAGGCCAATAAGATAATGGGTTGCATCAAAAGGGGCATAGATGCCTGTGATAAGAACATAGTCCTGCCACTGTGTACAGTTCTGGTGGACATAGCCGAGCTGGAGAGGGTCCAGAGGAGGGCAACTAAAGTAATAACTGGAATGGGGAGACTACAGTACCCAGAAAGATTATCAAAATTATGGTTACTCAATCTAGAAAAAATACGACTGAGGGGGATCTAATAACAATGTATAAATATATCAGGGGTCAGTACAGAGATCTATCCCATCATCTGTTTATCCCCAGGACTGTGACTGTGACGAGGGGACATCCTCTGCGTCTGGAGGAAAGAAGGTTTGTACACAAACATAGAAGAGGATTCTTTACGGTAAGAGCAGTGAGACTATGGAACTCTCTGTCTGAGGAGGTGGTGATGGTGAGTACAATAAAGGAATTCAAGAGGGGCCTGGATGTATTTCTGGAGCGTAATAATATTACAGGCTATAGCTACTAGAGAGGGGTCGTTGATCCAGGGAGTTATTCTGATTGGAGTCGGAAAGGATTTTTTTATTCCCCACTTTAGGGGGGAATATTTTTACCTCATTTTTTTTATTTTTTTTGCCCCTTCCTCTGGATCAACTTGCAGGAAGACAGGCCAAACTGGATGGACAGATGTCTTTTTTTCAGCCTTATGAACTATGTTACAGCTCTCCCTGCAAAATATGAGCCCTCACATGGCTCCGTAGATATAAATATAAAAAATGATGGGGGTTAGAATATGAAGAAAACTATATAAATGTGGTATTGTAATCATATTGACCCAGAGAATGAAGGGAACATTTACTGCATAGGATACGTCTTAAAAAGGAAACCCATAAAACTGTGGCGGAATTGTGTTTTCTTTTTCCCTTTCATTCTCCACGATGGCATTACCATGAGAGATGATCCTCCTCCCACTCAGGCTCCTCAGTGTCTTCCTGTCCCTTGCAGGTGGGGAGAGGTCGTACTCATAACAGTGCTGTGAGGCTGTTCCTGTGGAGGAAGGCAGGGGCGGGAAATTTTCTTTCATGCCCAATTTCACATTGAGGACTCAGGCACCACCCCAGCCCCTACTGGGGTACCTGTGGTTAGCTGGTGCGGGACTATCGCATTATGCATCACGCGACTGCCTCCTGGTTTCCCCTGCTCTGTGCGCTCTGACGGGGGAATCCATGTGAAGACTGGACACTAAGGGAGTCCCTCCGTTCATGTGTGTACTATGCAACCCGATGGGTTCGGCGCTGGTGGATGCCGTCGGAGAGGGCCACAGGTAGCTTGATTCTGGCGTGGTGCTACGCTAGTGACAGGTGGTTTGGGCTGGGCTTGTTTGATGCTCTCTTCAAGGTGGAAGTCGCCCTGAGGTCTGAAGGTAAGGCCTCATACACACGGCCGTTGTTTTGGTACGCATCCGTGTGCTGTCCACATCCGTTGCTCCATTCCGTGTCCCCACAAAAAAATATATAACGGGTCCTATTCTTGTCCGCGCTTTGCGGATAAGAATAGGAATTTATATTAAAAGCGGTCCGTGTCGTTCCGCAAATTGTGGAATACGCATGGACGCCATCCGTGTTTTGCGGACCGCAAAACACACCACGGTCATGTGCATGAGGCCTAAGAGAGCTATAAAAACGGCACTTGACCTTACACATGGGGCTGTCAGAATGTCTGAACTGGGGACTGAGTCCATGGAGACCTCTCTGGGCCTGGCAGCTTTAAACGCCTGTGCTTTTTGTGTTGGAAGTTAGCCCTGTTGTCATTTATTTAGCCAACTCCTGTGTTATGTCTCTTTCCTTATGTGTATGTAAGAGTGACAGGGACAACTCTCATAATACAAAAGCAGCTCCTAGAGTTAGGAAGTGTGCAATTTGTTCATCAAAATTACCTGACTCGTGTGTGAGAAAGCTATGCCGGAAGTGTACTGGTAATATTGCTAAAGATATAGGGGTCATTTATGATGCTAATTGTCGCACATTCATTCAGAAAGGGGATTTGCGGCCAAATCTGCGACTTTTCCCCGCTCACGCCACTTTTGAGGCGGAGGAAAAGAGGGGGCATGGTGGGAAATGCAGCGGGCCAGCTATCCAACCTGAGGCTCTCCAGCTGTTCCAAAACTACAACTCCCAGCATTCCCAGACAGCCTACGGCAGGGCATGGTGGGAGTTGTAGTTTTGGAACAGCTGGAGAGCCGCAGGTTGGCCATGCCTGCTGTAGTAGATTTAAGCAAGTTGCACGGCCAGCGCCTAAGTTATGTAGAGGCTGGTGCCTCTATATAACTTAGGCGCTGGCCGTGCAACTTGCTTAAATCTACTACAGCAACCTTGCTGGTGTACATTTAAGTAATTTTCTTTGTAGAGGTGTAGAAAATTATACATGAGCCGGGCTAGCTGTGCATTCCCCGCCTCAGAAAAGTGGCCTGAGTGGGGAAAAGTCTGAGTCAAACGGATCAGTTCTGACACACAATGTAAGTCAATGGGGACAATTTTGTTTTCACTGACACAATAGAAAACTGATCCGTCCTCCATTGACTTTCAATGGTGTTCAAGACGTATCCGTCTTGGCTATGTTAAAGATTATACCATCGGATCCATTCTGAACGGATGCAGACGGTTGTATTATCTGAATGGATCCGTCTGTGCAGATCCATGACGGATCCGCACCAAACGCGAGTGTGAAAGTAGTCTTAGTAAATGTCCCCTATAGTTCTCACTTAGAAGGAGGAACTAAGAGATGTTATTAAACAAGAGATGTGTTTGGCTCTAACTGAAAATTCAATATCTAAAACTGAGCCGTAATCTCTTGAGTAGAGAATCCAAAATGGTCAGCTCAGATATTTCATCTTGGACTCAGATTGAGGATTCCTCTGGGTCAGACTTGGCGTATAAAAGATATTTGTTCTCATCAGATGACACAAAGTAGTTAAAAAAAGCAATTAGGGCTACTATGAATTTCTCTGGTGAAAAAAATCCAGAGAACAGTTCAGGATGAAATGTTCAGCGGCCTGGAACAAAGGAAAAAGAGAGTTTTCCCTGTTCACAAAAATTTACATGCGCTAATTAAAATACATTGAAAGGTTCCACATAGAAAACATTTCATTCCTAGAACTATAAAACGTACACTGCCATATAATGAGGAGGATGAGTCTGTGTTGACCTAATGCCCTAAAGTAGATGTACCTTTGACCAAGTTGGTTAAAAACTCCAATCCACTTCCTTTTTTAAGACTTGGGTTCCCTAAAGGAGGGAGGGGTAGAAAAATAAAAAACAGGTACTGTTACTATGTTAAGTACATCAAATGTGAGACGTTCACCATAAATCTGTTGAAAAAAGGGAATTGTATGGCCTCATTACATCTCACGGATGCCTATTATCATATTCCAATTCATGCTGCAGATCAGAGATACCTACAGATTGCAGTATATCTGAAAGGGTCCCTACACCACTTCTAGTTTCATGTTCTTCCTTTTAGGATCATCTCTGCACCAAGAGTCTTTACAAAGGTCATGGTGGAAGTGGTGGCTCACTTGAGGAGGCTGAACATACCGGTAATCGTGATCCCCTACCTAGACAACCTGTTAGTTGTGGGAGGTTCAGAGCCATCTCTGGAGAACAGTGTATTTGGTACATGCCATCGTCTTTATCATTTGGGGTGGATGATAAACTGCGAAAAATCTAACCCTACCCCTTCCCAGAAAATAATCTTTTTGGGAGTACTATTAGACTCAATAGTTGAGAAAACGTTTCTGCCCTCACAGAAAATATAAAGATTGGTGACCAAAGTGTCAAATATTCTTGCCCATCCTTTCTGTTCGGTCCCAGAGGGTATGGTGATGTTAGTTTGACTGCTTGTATCCCAGCAGTGAAATGCGCCCAGTTCCATTCTACGGTGACTCAACAGTGGGTACTAGAAGACTGGAACAGAGATCAAAACGCTTTAGAGTACATAATCTGCATAACCCCTGCAGTTATTCAGGCCCTAGCATGGTGGCAGAATTCAGATCACTTTCAAAGAGGAGTTCCCTGGGGCTTCAAGGAGTTAAAAATAGTCACTACACGCAATGCTCTCTGCTCTCCTTACAAGGATAGTGATCAACTGTACAGGCCAAGTTCTCAAAGCTGAGAGAACTTCTGGCAGATAGAGGGAAAAGATGTCCAGATAAGATCAGACAACACGACGGTGGTTGCCTTCCTAAATTGACAGGGAGGCAAAAAAAGTGTAGCTTTAAACAAAGTGGCAGAAGAAATCTTTTTTTGGGCAGAGGACCATTTGAAGACGGTCATCAATCCATTTAAAGGTTCATCTGAATGTGAGAGCAGAGTTCAACTTCAGTCTCTGGTATCTTTAGAACCGAGTATTTGTCTAGATATCAGAGAAATGTGGATGCCCTCATGGGGATAGATCTCTTTGTCTCGGCAAAAATTACGAAACTCCCACAATTATTCTCCAAAAATCCTAACAACGAAAACGTGGGGCTGGATGCGCTATCTCAGAAATTGAATTTTCCTCTGGCATATGCATTTTCCTCCCTTGCCACTAATTTCCAGGGTGTTGAAAAAGATTAGGGAAGAATGGGCACATGTAATACTAATAGTACCTCTATGGCCAAAGAAGTCATGATTTCCATTACGCCCCATGACAGCACCTGTGATAGATCCTCCCCTTTCGGACAGGAAATAGAAACTTCCCAGATCTTTAAAGGGTTTCTGTCACCTGAAAAATGGGTATTAAGCTGGCTGACATTAGCGATGTGCTAATATCAGCTAAACATAACTATATTAGTGCCATCTCACTGCCTAAAGCCTTTATTGAGAAAAACAAACTTTTATAATATGTTGATTAGCCTCTAGGAGCAGGGGGGCATTTCACCTGCTCCTAGAGGCTCCATCTGCCCACCTCTTTTCACGCGCTTCTCTTGATTGAAAGGGCCAGGCAGTGCTGCTCTCCTCCCGCCAGCCGTGTCTGCAGTGTAAATATCGCGCCGTTCAGTATTCGGCACAGACGCAGTGAGGAAGCCAGCAGTCGCCGAGCATCCTTCCCTCACTGCGCCTGCGCCGAATACTGAATGGCGCAAGATTTACACAGGAGAGCAGCTCTGCCTGGCCCTGTTAATCAAGAGAAGAGGTGGGCAAATGGAGCCTCTAGGAGCAACGCCCCCCCCCCCCCCGCTCCTAGAAGCTAATTAGCATATGATAAAAGTTAGTTTTTCTTAATAAATGCTTTAGGCAGTGAGATGGCACTAATATAGTTATGTTCAGCTGACATTAGCGAAGTTCCTGGAGGGTCGGAGGAAGGCGTCCTCTCTCTGGCTTACCGATTCGGCGTGCTCCCGCAGGTCCTGTTTGATATGTGCTTTCCACACGAGACAGAGGAGGGGCTGAAAACATGGCCCGTAAAAAGGGGACGCCGGCCAGCCAACTTGAAAGGCAAAGTGGATACCGCCTGGCCCAGTACAGCTAGACTTTCCTTCCAGATTCCACTCTTGTCTCCGTCGACATGCAGGGAGAAGGGGAAGCACAACCTGTTTTTGGGGCTACGTGTTGATACAGGTTAAAGATGCCCCCAGGAAGGCTACCCACAAGTCAAAAGGGAGAGAATGTGGGAAATGCAAAAAGAAGTTAAGCCCATCTTACCCATAAGTCTGTTGCCAACCCCGACTGGACAAATTGGTAGAGGAAGAATCCCCATCTTTGTTCCAGAATATACAGAATCTGGTCAGGATGGACCTCCGTTCCTCTGTGGAACAATTAAAAAAAGTTGCTTCCTGGTTCTTCTAGGCAGAGGAAGGCTCAAGAAACAGATTTAGACTTCTCAGAGGAAGAGGGAGTAGTAGAAAGCTCAGATTCTTCCTCTGAGGACCTTACAGGAAGGGCCCTGTTTAAAGTGGAAAACAAGGACCTTATTTTAAAAGCTGTAAGGGCCACCATAGAGATAGAGGATGAAAAGGAGTCAAAATCAAGATAGGAATTAATGTTTGAAAGTCTGAAGCCAAGAAAGGCCAAAGAATTCCCTGTCCAAGATTGTATTAAAGAGTTGATAACGAGGGAATTGAACAAGCTGGATAAAAAGTTTTTTATTCCCAGATCAGTTATAAGAAAGTACCCCTTAAATGATCAGGATGTCGCAGAGTGGCAGGAGGTTCCGAGAGTAGATGCTCCAGTAGCAAAAGTTAATAAGAAATCAGCACTCCCGTTTGAACATCTTGGCTCTCTTAAGGATCCAATGGATAAAAGGACTGACACTTATCTTAGAAAAAATTGGGAAGAATCTACATCTTCCTTTAAGCCAAACATTGCTACAACTTCAGTTGCTAGGTCACTTAAAATCTGGTTAGGGGAGTTAGAGTCACATATTGGTAGCAGAACCCCGAGGGAGCAGCTGCTGGAAGCAATCCCGACAATGATAAAAGCGGTAGATTTTATTTCGGATGCATCGGCGGATGCTTTAAGGTTATCAGCCAGAGCTGCTGCATTGTAAAACTCGGCCAGAAGATCTCTTTGGTTGAAGGTTTGGAAAGGAGATGTTGCGTCCAAGTCAAAATTGTGTGCCATTCCTTGCCAGGGCAATTTTTTATTTGGCCCAGTACTTGATGAAATATTAGACAAAGCATCTGATAGAAAAAAGGGGTTTCCGGTGGCTAGTTTTCCTAAACAGAGAAGAACATTTTGTTTCAGAGACAAAAAGAATGAAGGCAGATTTCAAAAGAAAGGCAATGATTGGGGAGGGACAAATCAAAAAGCCTTTTATTCAAGTCCAAGCCTGTCCTCAAATGCTTGTCAACAATGACACCAGGGCTCAGGTGGGGGGGTTGTCTGTTTTTATGTTTTCAAGCCTGGCAAAGTTTAACATCAAGTACACCAGAAAGGTTAAGAATTACAGCCTTAAACCAGCACTCTCCAAAACAGACGGCATTATTAGGAGAAATAAGAAGCCTAATGGACAAATCAATTCTAGTCCCAGTTCCAACAGCAGAAATTGAAGACGGGTTTTATTAAACACTCTTTCTAGTCCCCAAACCAAATGGGTCCTATAGGACTATAATAAACCTAAAGGACCTGAATCTATAACATACCAAAAATTTTGTATGGAATCGATATCATCAACAATTCTTCATTTGTTACCTAATTGTGTCATGGCGTCAATAAATATCAAGGACGCCTATTACCATGTACCCATACACCCCTCGTCTCAGAAATATCTCAGGGTGGCAGTACAGGTGAAAGAGTCAGTTGTCCACCTTCAGTTCAGAGCCCTTCCCTTTGGAATATCGCAGGCACCCAGAATTTTTACGAAATTGATGGGGGAGGTGATGGCACAAATAAGGAGGTCAGACATTATAATTATTCCTTATCTAGACCACCTGCTAGTGGTGGGGCTTTCTCCAGGTTCTCTTTCATCTCAAGTTAAGGAAGTCTTGAAGACATTAATGAACTTGGGCTGGATTATAAACTGGGAAAAATCGTGTCTGACGCAGAGTTACAATGCACCTTCCTGGGAATTCAGCTAGATTCACTATCCCAAAAGTCCTACCTCCTGATGGGGAAACTTCGGTCAATACAACAAAGGATAGGGGAATTCAGCAAGTCCAGTATGACTACTCTAAGGGAGGCAATGTCAATTCTAGGATTAATATCTTGTATACTGGCGGTAAAATGGGCACAGTTCAGATGCAGAATTCTTCAGATGCACACATCCTTGCTCTCTGGGACAAGGACTTATTTTCACTAGATCTCAAAATTCCGACTACCCTTGTCAGTAAGAAACTCCCTGATGTGGTGGACAAGGTTAAAAAACCTGAGTCAAGGGGTGGAATGGATAAAGGACAATCCTGTAATCATCACAACCAATGCCAGCCCCCAGGGGTTGGGGGCTCGCTCAGTTTTGGTGTTTTCCCAGGGACAGGGGTCAGTATTTCAAAGCCAATAATCTCAAAACTACAGAGAGCTAAGGGCGATATACTGTGCTCTGAAGGAATGCGTTCCCTCCCTAAAAAACAGGCATGTAAGGATTCTGTCAGACAGTGCGACAGCGGTAGCCTATATCAACAGGCAGGGGGGACAATGTCTCCTCAATTGCTAAATTTGTCATCCAAGATCTTCCAGTCGCTAGAAGGGGAAGTCTGTTCTCTTTTAGCAGTACATCTAAAGGGGTCAGAGAACTCTCAGGCAGATTTCCTGAGCAGGCACAAGTTCAGTCAGGGCGAGTGGGGCCTGTGCCAGGAGGTGTTCGAACAAATAGTACATCTCTGGGGATCCCCATCTATAGACCTGTTTGCTTCCTGAAAAAACAAGAAATGCAAAAAGGTTTTCTCCTTCAACCCCAGGGATCAGGCCCAGGGGATCAATGCACTGTCACAACCTTGGGGCAAGGATCTAGTTTACGCATTTCCACCTCTGACGCTTTTGCCCAGTGTGACCCAGAAAAGAAGCAGGGAGGAGGCAAGCGTAATCTTAATAGCCCCCTATTGGCCGACGAGAGTATGGTTTACTTGGTTAAGAAAGCTGTCTCTTTCAGACCCCTGGATACTTCCAGAGAGAGAGGATTTGTTGTTTCAGGGGCCCCTTCATCATCCCGAGATAAGGAATCTACACTTAACAGCATGGATATTGAAAGGAAATTCCTTAAAGCCAGGGGTTTGTCAGAGCAGGTAGTAGAAACATTACTGGTCAGTAGGAAAAAAGTTCTACCTAAGGTGGTTTCCAATTTCTACAGGTCACAAGAAATCATTTTGACCTCCTTCTGCCAGAATCCCAAAAATAAAGGCGAGAAAAAATTCCATACACTAGATGTAAGGAGATGCATGTGTAAATACTTAGACTTAACGAAAGAGTGGAAGAAAGCCCCTCAGTTATTTGTTCAGTTTCAGGGCCCAAACAAGGATCTTAAAGTTACTAACTGTACGATTGCTCAATGGATAATGAGAACTATAAGTCTAGCCTACTCTTCAGCAGACCTTCAGGGTTCTCAGCCCACTCCACAAGGGCTACAGCGGCTTCCTGGGCAGAAAAATGCTGTGCCACAATTGACCAAATTTGTAGTGCAGCTACCTAGAGCTCTCAAAGGACGTTTTATAAACATTATAGGATGGATCTATCTTCTGCTCAGGACTTAGCCTTACCGGTAATCTGTTTTCCATGAGCCCATGACAGCACCTACATTATCATACATATATATATATATATATATATATATAATAATAAAAAAAATACATATGTTTATGTACATAGTGTTAAAAGTGGTCTTAATGAAGAAATATCCAGACAGTCATATATTTAAGAGGCTTTCTTTATGTATAGTATGCTAAGTTTGACTGTATTTAGAAAATGGACGGTCCTAGGAATCTTGTCACAAACTGTGGATGGAGTATGGAGAACCCTATTTAAAGATCTGGTAAGTTCCTCTTTCCTGTCCGGAAGGGGGAGGATCTCTCACAGGTACTGTCATGGGCTCATGGAAAACAGATAACCTATAAGAGTAATTCATGTATTTCTTCTCCTAAAAGCTTCTCTTAGTACAGAGTCCTTGGATTCTTCCCTGGAAAGTAGATCTACTAAGTCAAGGCCCAGAGTTTTTTCCTGGCTTGGAGTTTCTCCTGAGCTCTGGTCACCACCAGGCCCGCTCATGTGCACTGCTCTGCCCAGTATGAACAGAGTCACTGACTTTAACAGTGCGCATGCACAGGTGCTCACAAGAAACTCCAAGCCAGAGGAGGAGGCCAGAGGACTGCAAGGGGAGCGGTTATCTAGGCACATAGCTGAAAGGCCTGGGCACTTGCGGCAGTAACTCCGCCCCTGGGCACTTGCAGCAGATAATTTGCATTCCTTTATAAAGTACTTTTTCAGGATCTCTACGTTGGACAGACACAAGAGAGGTACTATTTTAATTGGGGGCAAACATTCTATAACACGATCGGAGCGGTCTAAAATGCTTAGAGTAGGTATCAGACTCCCTTTAAGCACTTATGTTACTCACTTTATTTAGCTGCAGCTTGCATTTGTAGTCCATGAGATCTTTTAAGATGACATGTAATGGTGAACATGCTCTCTGATCTGTAAACCTGTTAGAGAGCAGGAAGAGTGATAGAGTTTTGTGAATTAAGATTCAATTAGTATTTCATACTAACACTGTGGGGTTTTAAGTCCAGTGGGTGGTTGCAGTGGCCGGGTTTGGGGTGGCCCCAACGCTACGCTGGGTCTCCCGGACACCGTCAAGGTGTCACCACTAGAGATGGCCTTGCGGTTCACCCGGCGGTCGTTTCGTGGCGAACTTTGCTCATTCACGGTTTGCCGAACGGGCGAACATATGGCAATGTCTGCCGGCGCCATATTCTTTTACATTGTGAAGAACTTTGACCCATGACACATCCATCAGGTGGTACAGGACAGCCAATTGAGGCGTTTCAGCACATGTACATACCCCCTACCTTATAAATAAACCTGATATGGCCGCCATTTTACATTTAGTCTTTTGCCAGTGTAGGGAGAGGTTGCTGTGTGGGGCAGGGACAGACTGTTAGGGACACCAAATGTTAGCTAATAGGGCCACAAAAGTCCCTTTAAGGACTGGTATAGGTGTGCTATCGATAGGTGTGACTTACTGGGGTGTGTAGGCTCCAACAGGGCACATTTCAGAGAATTTCCCTTGAAGACGCATAAAAATGTCCCCTGATTAAGATACATATTTTTTGTTGGAATTTTTGTCATTGATCTCCCTCTAGTATGTCACTGTCCATGTTGTGGGACTATTTGTACACTTCTACTAAGTATTTGGTGGCTGCAAATATGAGCTGAACGTTTTTCAGGTTCGCCTGCCATTAAAGTGAATGGGGCCCGCCTCAAACTTGCAGTTTGCGAACATTTGATCACGTTCGCGAATCATCCCAGACGATGTTCGTCTATCACTAGTCACTACGTGTTTCTGCTCTCCGTGGACTTATTCCCTAATGGGAAATAAGTCCAGAGAGTCAGGGTCTGCTTTGTTTGAGGAATTCAGGTACAAAACAATACAGAGAGGCATAGGGCTGGCTTCTCCAGTCTCCTCCCTGGCAGAAGAAGGGTTGGATGCTGAGTAAAGGCCTGAGCTAGCTGTCCCTCTTTCTCTTCAGAAGGCTGGTACCCTGGTCCAAGGCTCGTAATCCAGGGTCTGTGGCAGCGTATCCCCGTCTCAGCGTCTTCTTCTGGTCACTCAGTAGTCTGGCAGAGTCTCCTCCCTGGCAGAAGAAGGGTTTGATGCTGAGGAAAGCCCTGAGTTAGCTGTCCCTCTCTCCCTCAGAAGGCTGGCATCCTGGTCAAGGGCCCATGGTCTGTGGCTCAGCGTCCCTAATTCAGCGTCTTCTCCTAGTCACTTATGCAGGCTGACATGAGTCTCCCCTCCAAGCACTGGTCCCTAACTGCAGCACACTAGAGGCTCTGACTGCTTTCCTTATATACAGTTTTTTCTAGACTAGAACTTTCTAGTGGGAGTGGACAAACTCAGCACAAACAGATGGTAAACAAGTCTGAGTTTTTTCCCTCCAAAACATGGTCGTTTGCAGGGTGCTGTTGCATTGTCTTTTTTTCTCTAGGTTTTTGCCATGGCAGCGAGCACCTGCGCACTGGGAGGTGCTGACTAACCCCCTTTTTCTTTGCAGATTTACAATGCTGGAGATGTGGCACTCCAGCGAGTTGTGCACTCCTGATCAGCCTGTCTGCCCCATAGGCTGATTTTAATTAGTTTCAGTATAAAGCTGTGGCCTGCTCTGACTACATTTATTGGAATCTGTCTGGCACAAGGAAAGGTATAGAGTGGGCTCGGCATGCATGTTGGTACCTGCATCCCTTGTAATGGAGGCCATTATTGCACCAAAAATGGTAAAAGGCACAGTGGACCCAGCATGCATGTGGATCCAATACTTCCTGAACTTTATGGTGCATAACAGATAGTATTTAGTGTTAGGACCCGTCTTACAGCGATCGCCTTGACGTTCGGCAGTATGGCTCAGATGGTTTTGTACAAAATGCATTTGCCAAGCATCTCACTTTATAAATAAGCATAGCATTAGCACTATAATTTTTGTGACTCTAGCATTATTGTACTTTATCTGATTTGCAGGGTGCTGTTGCATTGTCTTTTTTTCTCCAGAAATAGGTAAGCACAAGGATATAACCATGGGAGGCAAGGTCCTTTCCCTACAAAGGTCCTAGTTAGTCCTCAGCCCGAAGGCATCCCTTGATGGTGAGAATCCTCAGTCCCTGTGCCTACCCTAGACAAACTGACTGGGGGCATCCACACCCACTCATAAAGATCATATGGGTACACCGTTACATCAATACAGATCCCATGAACACTAAACCGAAAAAAGGGGGGAATTAAAGATAAGATATGATACTTAAGATTACACAAAAACTAAAACCCATTGGTTACAAACTGGTGGCAGAGTAAACATCACCCAGGTATTTATTCAGATGTTTTGGGCATCCATGACCGCTACAGGGAATACATTTTTCCACTCACAGTAGTCTCATAAATTAAAGAAAAGGAAAAAATCCATTATCGACAAAAAGCAACTAAAGGTCAACCTTTTATTAAGACCTCTGGGGGGCACTGGGATCGGAAACTGATAAATCCATTCCGATTCCTTTTGTAGGATTTTCCCATACCAGTCCCCCTTCCTCAGTGGTAGAGGAATCATCTCCAGCACCGAGAAGCGTAATACATTGGGATCCCCTAAATGTTTCTCCATCACGTGGCTAGCTTTGGGGGTGTCCATTTTATTAAAAATGTCATTGACATGTTCGCAAATTCTCCTCCTCAACTCACAGGTGGTTTTGCCAACATAGTCCATTGGACAGGGACATTGGCAAATATAAACCACCCCCCTGGTCTTACAGTTGACAAAGTCCCTAATCGTAAAAATGCGGCTGGTGACCGAACATGTAACTGTAGGCTCTTGAAGGCTCCTGCCCTTATGATAAGTAACACTGTGATACTTCGTGATGGTGTCAGTAAGGCCAGGGTGCATCAACAAGATGGGCCAATGTTTATTAAGAATCTTTCTCATCTCCACATTAGCACTGTCAAACGTGGAGATAAGTTGGATAAGAGTCTGATTTTGTGTTGATGTTTTAGGAATTAGGAGGTCACTTCTATCTCTGGTTTGCGCTTCTTGAAAGGCCTTCCTTAAGACCCCCTGTGGATAGCCACGATCACGAAACCTGGTATAAAGCTTCCTGGCCTAACTATAGAATCCCTCTGGATTGGAACAATTCCTCCTAACTCTTAAATATTGACCTTTAGGGGGAGAGGTTGGCAACTATTCCAATGTAAAATGCTATTGGTCGCAGTTGGTTTCCTAAATATAGTCGTCGCCAGTCTCTCCCCCTGTTTGGACACCTTGACATCCAAGAAGGTGATAGAATCTTTATGGATTTCACAGGTAAACTTCAGGCCAATCTTGTTGATATTAAGACTGTCAACGAACTTGGAAAATTCCGCACTGTTGCCATTCCACAGGATAAAAACATCATTGATATAACGAGTCCATAATACGATCTTATTGTGCCACCACATTTGGTGGTCAGGGAAGACAATTATATCCTCCCACCAGCCCAGAATAAATTAACATAAGTAGAGGCACATGGGCTCCCCATTGCAGTACCTCTGAGCTGATGGTACAGATGTGCATTTAATAGAAAAAATTTGTGGGTGAGGACAAACCTGAGGAGGTTAATAATAAATTCATTGTGAGACCTACAATGAGTGCCCCGAGTGCATAGATAGTACTCGACTGCCAGTAAACCCTTCTCATGGGAAATACTACTATAAAGGGATTCTACGTCAATATTGTCCAACTGGCAGGAGGAACGTTAATAGTTTCTATTTAGTCTGTGAAGGTTCTCATTTATCCAGGTCATGGTATATCTGTAAAGAATAAATCAAGGCAACTGGACTTACTGTAGATTTCTTGAAAACGTTTCACTCGTTCTTCCAATGAGCTTTCTCAATTCTGAGTGACTGCACAAGAATTCTCTGGGAATAAATATGTAACTGAATCAACATCTGTTAATTATACCCAGCATGGGGTCAGAGGTAATTATACCTTAGGCTGCAGAACACAACTTAGTCCAGACCAAGTGTGTGCCTTACTGGACCTTTGTCTGAGTACCACCTACTTCAAGTATAAGGACAAGTTCTACAAGCAAAAACATGGCTGTGCTATGGGATCCCCAGTATCACCTATTGTAGCGAACCTGTATATGGAGGAAGTAGAAAGGAAAGCCCTAACCACTTTCATGGGAATTACACTGAGTCATTGGTTCAGATATGTGAATGACACTTGGATTAAAATTCATAAACAAGAGTTACAGGCTTTCACCGATCACATCAACTCAGTGGATCATAACATCAATTTCACGCGGAAAGATATGCAGAACAACAAACTGGCGTTTCTAGACTGTCTTATAACAGTGGAAGAGCGAAGGAAGCTGGGAATAGAGGTCTATCAAAAACCAACACACACAGACCAGTACCTGCTATTTGATTCCCACCATCCTCTAGACGACAAACTGGGCGTCATCCAGACTACACCACCGGGCAGAGAAAATCCCCACCAGCACAGAGGCCAAGGCAAAGGAATTCAAACAGAGGGGCACTTAAAACTTGTGGGTATCCAGATTGGGCCTTTGTCAAAACAGAAGGAAGGACAAGAAAGAGCACCAAGACTACCAGTGAGGGCGAGAAGCATGACAGACGCAAGATTATGGTTATCCCATATGTAGCTGAGGTGTCTGAGAAACTCAAAAGGATTTTTAATAAACATCACATCCCTATCTGCTTTAAACCAAGCAACACACTGAGGCAACAACTGGTTCACCCAAAAAACCCAACGCCTAAACACAAGATGGACAACATTGTGTACGCAGTCCAGTGCAATGAGGAATGCTCAGAACTGTATATTCAATATGTCAGAGAGAATCTAAATCGCACATCCTCATTACTAAGCATTACAGCATGATAAAACATGGCTATACATCACTATTATCAATCTATTGCTATGCACTATTAGGAGGCATTAGTATACAGTTTGATCAAAGAGCATAGGCCCACTTACCATGACAAGGTTGCCTCTTTAAGTGGGGACCTACTCTAACTTTGGCTCGGCACTGTGCGGCGACTATCGTGCCCCCACACCGCTCCAGCAGGCAATGGGACCCAGCAGCCACACAGCGCCCTCACTGTGCGGCAAAGCCACCTAGGCCCTGGGCCCCATCACTCCACCAGCAAAGCACAAAAGCAACGACAGCCACCGTCCAGCACTGCATAATATGAACAGGTGCAAAGAGCTCACCTGTTCACAGCCTCTCAGGAACACCAACTGAGAGGTGGTAGGAGTTTATAAACCCTTTGCAGACTTCTGCTAATTAAAAGCACCTGAGCCATTGAAAAGGGTTTAGGCTGAAACCCTTCTGTCCTGTGCGAGGGCCTGCTTTGATCTTTGCTATGGGACCCTTACTTCTCTGTGTACGACTAGGACCTTTGTAGGGAAAGGACCTTGCCTCCCATGGTTATATCCTCGTAAATACCTACTTCTGGACCGATTGTGTATATGAATAAGGTTGTTGTTTTTTTCTCTTTTTCATTATCTAGTTAAACTGACCAATAAGGGTCATTTTAAGAATATCAATAAAAGTATATTTTTTAAGGGTTCTATGATTATTTTTTCAGTTAGATTTATAAAATATCTCAGACTGAATCCCAAAAGTGATTAGAGTATTTCCAGTGCTTAGTTATGCAGCTGGTATGATGTCATTTCCTTATATCCTCTGCTGGCAATACATATAATATAGCCTTGGCTAAGTCCTAAGCTTTTCCATTATCAGATTTCAAGTTTGCAAATATTCTACATAAACAAAATATATTAAATCAAAATATTGTATCAATATTCTTGAAGATTATTATTAGAGATGAAGCGAAGCTGATGAAGTGGAATTCGTTTAGAATTTCAGGAAAAATTTGATTAGCAACCAATGCGAATTTCCTTGTGTTTCGTGAAAACGAATCACATTTTTCCTAAAATGGCGGCTACACATGTTGGGACTGACGACATGGGGCAAGAAACCTTGGGAAGGTGGGATCACCCAGATTGACATGCCTGCATGCAGCCAATCAATAGCAAGCCAGCCGTGTGTTGTCACAGCCCTATAAATACGGCAGCCATTTTAGATTCTGACATTTTCCAGTGTTCAGAGTGCAGGTACAGACGTGTGAAGGTGCTAGGGACAGCAATTGGAAAAACCTCATTGTGGGGGGAAAAAAATACAGAAAAAAATATTTATAAGTGCCGGGAAAGGATAGGGAGGAATCATTTCACAGCATCTTCCATGAAGAGACATCAGAAGCGCTAGGGATATTGATAAGAAAGTGATTTACAAGTGCAGGGAAAGATTATTTGGGGATCATTTCACTTCTGCAGTTAATTCTGGTGAAAGCGTATAGTGGCCTATTTCAGTCCAACAAGAAAAATATATTCTTAGTTCATTTCTGCAGTTATTTCTGTTGAAAGCGTATAGGGGCGTATTTCAGTACAACAAGAAAAAACATATATTCTCAGTGCATTTCTGCAGTTAATTCTGGTGAAAGCGTATAGTGGCGTATTTAAGTCCAACTAGAAAAATATATTCTCAGTTCATTCTGCAGTTATTTCTGTTGAAAGCGTATAGGGGCATATTACAGTAAAAAATGGAAACTATATACGCACTTCACTGGTGCACTTATTTGTGGCAAAAACGTTCAGTGGTCTATTGTCACGATCAGTGTGTGTGGGGAGGGGGGACTCCACACTGAACTCAGGAGGGAAGGGGAACAGTAACTGGGCCTGGAAACTAGGGAAGAAACAGGACACCTCCTAGACAACCCTAATCTGGGCCCTGACTACCTATCAATATGAATAGACCTTGAAGGTAGGAATATTCATAAGCAGGATACCTAGGCCCTGATTTCCCTATAAGGCCCTGGAATAAGTAAAGGACCAGAGACAACCCATTCCTCCCCAGATGGACGAATGGAAGTCTCTGTCTCGGGCCCAGATACAACAACAGGGAATATAACAAATACAAACAAACGCGATACTTAACTTCTGTAGAGATAGAAGAACAGGAACAACAGAGAGGATCTCACACCAGCTCAGCCAAACCCAAATGAAGCTATCAACTGCATAGTCAGATAGGTGGGGTGAAACTATAAAGGGTAGAAGCAGTGGCGTACCGCCCATAGAGGCAGACCACGCCGCTGCTATGGGGCCCGCTGGCACTGGGGGGCCCGTAGCGCAGATAAGGCCCCGCCCACTGATGACCAGCAGCCGGCTATGCGGCTGCTTTTCTCCCCAGGGCCCCCCCCCCCATGTTTAGCTGAATCGCCTCCCAGAGGCGCGGCTAAGTCCTAGACACCCGCCCCCCCTCCTCAGCGCTGCGCTCTGAAACACCCGATCCTCCTCTCGTCGGCGTCCCAAATCCCGCGCAGTGCCAGTGCCGGCGATTGCCTGCGCCTGCGCTCTGATAATACGGCTGAGGGCAACAGCTTCAACATCGTCACTGGGCATGCGCCGAGCCCAGTGACGATGTTGAAGCTGTTGCCCTCAGCCGTATTATCAGAGCGCAGGCGCAGGCAATCGCCGGCACTGCGCCTGCGCGGGATTTGGGACGCCGACGAGAGGAGGATCGGGTGTTTCAGAGCGCAGCGCTGAGGAGGGGGGCGGGTGTCTAGGACTTAGCCGCGCCTCTGGGAGGCGATTCAGCTAAATGATGGAGGCGTTAGAGTTTTCATATTTAGGCGGGCACGGCACTAATCAGAGGGGCACCGTGGAGAAAGAAAAACGCCCCTCTGGGCTCCAGTCCGGCTTACAGCAAGAATCGATTTTTAGAAGAAAGGACAAGACTGACATGGAAAAGAAGAACACAGATGGAAAAAAGGTACTTTATTAAACATGGATCCATGAGTACCTTTTTTCCATCTGTCTTGTTCTTTGGATTGTGAGTCTTGTCATTTCTTCAAAAAATCGATTCTTATGATATGTAAATGACGCTGTAAGGAGCCCAGAGGGGCGTTATTCTTTCTCCACTGTGCCCAGGAACGCCCCTCTGAAGTGCCGTGCCCGGCTAAATTTGAAAACTAATAACGCCTCCAAGTTCATCTAAATCGCCTCCCAAATCCGATCCTCCTCTCGCTGGCATCCCAAATCCCGCGCAGGCGCAGTGCCGGCGATTGCCTGCGCTATGATAAGATGACTGACGGCACTGCGCCTGCGCGGGATTTGGGATGCCGGCGAGAGGAGGATCGGGGTGTTTGCCGCAGAGCGCGGCACTGAGGAGGGGGGTGTTGAGCACTTAGCCGTGCCTCTGGGAGGCGATTTAGATGAACTTGGAGGCGTTATTAGTTTTCAAACTTAGCCGGGCACGGCACTTCAGAGGGGCGTTCCTGGGCACCGTGGAGAAAGAATAACGCCCCTCTGGGCTCCTTACAGCTTCATTTACATATCATAAGAATCGATTTTTTGAAGACATGACAAGACTCACAATCAAAAGAACAAGACAGATGGAAAACAGGTACTCTGTTAAACATGGATTCATGAAAAAAAAATTGGGGGTAAATTGCTAGTGACAGATTCCCTTTAAGGCTACTTTCACACTTGCGTTCAGAGCGGATCCGTCTGGTGTCTGCACAGACGGATCCGCACCTATAATGCAAACGCTTAGATCCGTTCAGAACGGATCCGTTTGCATTAACATGAACAAAAAAAAAAAACAACATTTTTTTTTTTGTTCATGATAGTGCAAACGGATCCGTTTTGACTTTACATTGAAAGTCAATGGGGGACGGATCCGTTTGAAAATTGAGCCACACTGTGTCAACTTCAAACGGATCCGTCCCCATTGACTTACATTGTAAGTCTGGACAGATCCGTTTGCCTCCGCACGGCCAGGCTGCAAGCAGCGTTCAAGTGTCCGCCTGCTGAGCGGAGGACAGACGGAGCCATACTGATGCATTCTGAGCGGATCCGCATCCACTCAGAATGCATTAGGGCTGGACGGATCCGTTCGGTGCCGCTTGTGAGAGCCTTCAAACAGAACTCACAAGCGGAGACCCGAACGCAAGTGTGAAAGTAGCCTAACATGGCACCCCAAATAAGGAGACCTGCAGGCTGCAGCAGATATCCCATGTGACAGGTCACCCCCAGGAAACCCCTAACAGTTTCTGTAGGTCATGTATAAATTTATTTAATGGGGGTGTGGCATGGGAGGAGCAAAGTCAGGAAGTGGGAGGGGCCATGGTGGGTAGTGGGCGGGGTTAAGGGGCCCAATTCAGATTTTTGCTATGGGGCCCAGTGATTCCTATGTACGCCTCTGGGTAGAAGTGATGACCACTGAGCAACATCTGATAAAAAGGGAAGTGGTCATTAACCCTATCAACACTGAATCAAGAGAAATCAAGGAAGCTGTTAGATTCCTCCACGCGCAGCCAATCTCTTTGATTTCGTTACTGATTACTTACCTGAGGGACCGTGACACCTTTTTCTTTATAGAAAGAAAAAAATATACGCACTTCACTGGTGCAGTTATTTGTGGCAAAAAGGTTTAGTGGCCTATTTCAGTACAGAAAGAAAAAAATATACGCACTTCACTGGTGCACTTATTTGTGGCAAAAGTGTTCAGTGACTTATTTCACTACAGAAAGAAAAATATATATGCACTTCACTGGTGCATTTATTTTTGCTGAAAGCATTTACTGGCCTATTTCATTGCAAAAAGAAAAATGTATTCTCAGTTCATGTCGGCGGTTATACAGTGGATATAAAAAGTCTACACACCCCTGTTAAAATGTCAGGTTCCTGTGATGTAAAAAAATGAGACAAAAATAAATCATTTCAGAACGTTTTCCACCTTTAATGTGACCTATAAACTGTAAAAACAAACTTAAATCTTTTCGGAAGAGGGAAGAAAAAGTATAAACATAAAATAATATGGTTGTATAAGTGTGCACGCCCTTAAACTAATGCTTTTGTTGAAGCACCTTTTGATTTTATTACAGCACTCAGTCTTTTGGGGTATGAGTCTATCAGCATGGCACATTTTGACTTAGCAAGACTTTCCTACTCTTCTTTGCAAAAACAATCCAAATCTATCAGATTGCGAGGGCATCTTCTGTGCACAGCCCTCTTCACATCACCCCACAGATTTTCAATCGGATTCAGGTCTAGGCTTTGGCTGGGCCATTCTAAAACTTCTTCTGGTGAAGCCATTCCTTTGTTGATTTGGATGTATGCTTTGGGTCGTTGTCATGCTGAAAGATGAAGCTCCTCTTCGTGTTCAGCTTTCTAGCAGAAGCCTGAAGGTTTTGTGCCAATATTGACTGGTATTTGGAACTCTTCATAATTCGCTCTAGTGCCATCACCCCCTCCCTTTCTCTCCCTCGGACCTTCCTTCCCCCCTCCCCCTTATTCTTTGTTCCTTTAATTTTAATTTTTTATTATTTTCTATAATTTGATTGTTACCAACCTGATTGTACGGTATCAACTGTATTCCTCTCATTGGCGCCCTGTTAGGGCATATCAACAATTGTATGATCCTTATGTTGTAAAAACAATAAAAACTATTTTAAAACATAATTCGCTCTAGCTTAACTAAGGTTTCAGTTCCAGCTGAAGAAAAACCGCCCCAAAGCATGATGCTGCCACCACCATTTTTTTCTTTTGGTGATGTGCAATGTTGTTTTTGCGCCAAACATATCTTTTGGAATTATGGCTAAAAAGTTCAACCTTGGTTTCATCAGACTATAACACCTTTTCCCACATGCTTTTGGGAGACTTCAGATGTGTTTTTGCAAAATACGTTTTTTATATGAACATAGGCTGGTTGAGGTGCTGTACATTGGATATATGTACAGTACAGAATAAAAGTTTGGACACACCTTCTCATTCAAAGAGTTTTCTTTATTTTCATGACTATGAAAATTGTAGATTCACACTGAAGGCATCAAAACTATGAATTAACACGTGGAATTATATACATAACAAAAAAGTGTGAAACAACTGAAAATATGTCATATTCTAGGTTCTTCAAAGTAGCCACCTTTTGCTTTGAGTACTGCTTCGCACACTCTTGGCATTCTCTTGATGAGCTTCAAGAGGTAGTCACCTGAAATGGTCTTCCAACAGTCTTGAAGGGGTTCCCAGAGATGCTTAGCACTTGTTGGCCCTTTTGCCTTCACTCTGCGGTCCAGCTCACCCCAAACCATCTCTGAAAATATGTCATATTCTAGGTTCTTCAAAGTAGCCACCTTGATGAGCTTCAAGAGGTAGTCACCTGAAATGGCTTTCACTTCACAGGTGTGCCCTGTCAGGTTTAATAAGTGGGATTTCTTGCCTTATAAATGGGGTTGGGACCATCAGTTGCATTGTGGAGAAGTCAGGTGGATACACAGCTGATAGTCCTACTGAATAGACTGATAGAATTTGTATTATGGCAAGAAAAAAGCAGCTAAGTAAAGAAAAGGGGTGGCCGTCATTACTTTAAGAAATGAGGGTCAGTCAGTCCGAAAAATTGGGAAAACTTTGAAAGTGTCCCCAAGTGCAGTCCCAAAAACCATCAAGTGCTACAAAGAAACTGGCTTACATGCGGACCGCCCCAGGAAAGGAAGACCAAGAGTCACCTCTGCTGCGGAGGATAAGTTCATCCGAGTCACCAGCCTCAGAAATCACAGGTTAACAGCAGCTCAGATTAGAGACCAGGTCGATGCCACACAGAGTTCTAGCAGCAGACACATCTCTAGAATAACTGTTAAGAGGAGACTGTGTGAATCAGGCCTTCATGGTAGAATATCTGCTAGGAAACCACTGCTAAGGACAGGCAACAAGCAGAAGAGACTTGTTTGGGCTAAAGAACACAAGGAATGGACATTAGACCAGTGGAAATCTGTTCTTTGGTCTGATGAGTCCAAATTTTAGATCTTTGGTTCCAACCACCGTGTCTGTGCGACGCAGAAAAGGTGAACTGATGGACTCTACATGCCTGGTTCCCACCGTGAAGCATGGAGGAAGAGGTGTGATGGTGTGGGGGTGCTTTGCTGGTGACACTGTTGGTGCTTTTCTGGTGACACAGGCTACCACAGCATCTTGCAGCGGCATGCTATTCCATCCGGTTTGCGTTTAGTTGGACCATCATTTATTTTTCAACAGAACAATGACCCCAAACACACCTCCAGGCTGTGTAAGGGCTATTTGACCATGAAGGAGAGTGATGGGGTGCTGCGCCAGATGACCTGGCCTCCACAGTCACCGGACCTGAACCCAATCGAGATGGTTTGGGGTGAGCTGGACCGCAGAGTGAAGGCAAAAGGGCCAACAAGTGCTAAGCATCTCTGGGAACCCCTTCAAGACTGTTGGAAGACCATTTCAGGTGACTACCTCTTGAAGCTCATCAAGAGAATGCCAAGAGTGTGCAAAGCAGTAATCAAAGCAAAAGGTGGCTACTTTGAAGAACCTAGAATATGACATATTTTCAGTTGTTTCCCACTTTTTTGTTATGTATATAATTCCACATGTGTTAATTTATAGTTTTGATGCCTTCAGTGTGAATCTACAATTTTCATAGTCATGAAAATAAAGACAACTCTTTGAATAAGAAGATGTGTCCAAACTTTTGGTCTGTACTGTATGTAGTACAGTAAGTCTAATGTGTTATGTGCCACTTGTGCAGGGGGTGGGAGACTAGGGGCCCACCTTGCTCAGGGACCCACTGTGGGATTCCCCTGTACCCCTGTGGACCAGTCCGAGCCTGCCCATAGCCCAGACATATGAAGAACACAGGAGATTGTTGTCACATGTACCACACAGCCAGTACTTGCCATATATTCCTGCCGCAACTTTAATGTTGCTGTAGGCCTCTTGGTAGCCTCCCAGACCAGTTTTCTTCTCGACTTTTTATCAATTTTAGAGGGATGTCCAGTTCTTGGTAATGTCACTGTTGTGCCATATTTTCTCCACTTGATGATGACTGTCTTCACTGTGTTCCATGGTATATCTAATGCCTTGGAAAATTTTTTGTACCCTTCTCCTGACTGATATCCCTTTAACAATGAGATCCCTCATATGCTTTGGAAGCTCTCTGTGGACCATGGCTTTTACTGTGGGATGTGACTAAGAAAATTTCAGGAAAGACCAACTAGAGCAGCTGAACTTTATTTGGGGTTGATCAGAGGCACTTTAAATGATGGAAGGTGTATGCTTTAACATGATTTTGAATGTGATTGCTGAACACAGCTACATCCCCAGTTATAGGGTTTGCACACTTATGCAACCACATTACTTTAGTTTTTTTTGTTTTCTTCCCTCCACCTAAAAGATTTCAGTTTTTTTTTCAATGAGTGGTACAGTTTATAGGTCACATTAAAGGTGGAAAAAGTTCTGAAATGATTTATCTTTGTCTAATTTTTTTACATCACAGAAACCTGATATTTTAACAGGGGTGTGTAGACTTTTTATATCCACTGTATGTGTTGAAGTTGAGTCAGCAGGGTGGCAGCAGTGGGAGGTCCGGAGACAAACGTGCCCAGGGTAGAGCACCTGCTTTGCAGCAGCCTACTTACCTAAGTAGTGGTGCAGGGGTTCACAGAAGTAGCGGCGAAAGCAGTCAGTCAGTGTGGCGGTTATATGTGTTATTTGGCATTTCAGTACACAAAGAAAAATACATTCTCAGTTCACCTCGGCGGCAGTTATATGTGTTGAAAGCGTTTAGTGGCCTATTTCAGTGCAAACAGAAAAATACATTCTCAGTTCATGGCGGGGGCGGTTAAAAGTGTTGAAAGCGTTTAGTGGCCTGTTTCAGTACAAAAATAAAAATATATTCTCAGTTCACGTCGGCGTTTATATGTGTAGAAAGCATGGCTGGGAGTTAGCAGGGTGTCAGCAGTGGGAGGTAGGGAGCCAAACGTGCCTGGGGTAGAGCACCTCTCCGCAGCAGCCTACCTACCCGGGAAATAGTGGTGCAAGGGTTCATGGAAGTAGCTGCGGTATCAGTCAGTCAGTGCGGTGGTTATATGTGGTAAAATCTTTATTTAAGTATTTCAGTCAAAAAACTAAATTTATTCAGCGGTCAGCGCTGTGGTTATATGCAGTAAAATCTCCATGATGTCATGATAAATCTGCATCCCGGGGGCCCCGTGTGGCTTCTAGACACTGTCAAAATGATCCTTCAGTGGAGAGAATAGATGCCGAATGACCGGGACGCTCCATGACCTTCCCAGGAGCTGCTGTCGGGAGCAGGGATTCATTTCTGAGACGTCCATATAGTGCAGGGGGAATACGAACACCCTCTTCATCTCCGTGGTCCGTTATATGTATTAAAATCTTTATTAACGTATTTCTGTCGCAGTTATACAATGCTGCCCATAATTATTCATACCCCTGGCAAATTTTGACTTAAAGTTACTTTTATTCAACCAGCAAGTAATTTTTTGATGGCAAATAACATAGGTGTCTCCCAAAAGATAAGACGATGTACAAGAGGCATTATTGTGAAAAAAAAATAATTCTCAGCTTTTATCTACATTTGAGCAAAAAGTGTCCGGTCCAAAATTATTCATACCCTTCTCAATAATCAATAGAAAAGCCTTTATTCGCTAGTACAGCAGTCAAACGCTTCCTATAACTGCAGACCAGCTTTTTGCATGTCTCCACAGGTATTTTTGCACATTCATCTTTAGCAATGAGCTCCAAATCTGTCAGGTTGGAGGGTCTTCTTGCCATCACCCTGATCTTTAGCTCCATCCACAGATTCTCAATTGGATTCAAGTCTGGCTGGGCCACTCCAAAACGTTAATGTTGTTGTCTGCTAACCATTTCTTCACCACTTTTGCTGTGTGTTTTGGGTCACTGTCATGCTGAAATATCCACTGGTGCCCAATGTGATTAGGTTCCCTGGTCCATTGGCTGAAAAACACCCCCAAAGCATTAGGTTCCTACCACCATGTTTGACAGTGGGGATGGTTTTCTTTGGGTTGAAGCCTTCTCCTTTTTTACGCCAAATGAAGGAAACATCATTGTGACCAAACAATTCAATTTGTGTTTCATCTGACCATAACACAGAAGACCAGAAGTCTTCTTCTTTGTCCAGATGAGCTTTTTCAAAGGCCAAGCGAGCTTTTGTGTGCCTTATCTGGAGAAGTGGAACCCAGAAGTGTCCGTTGGATTGCCTGCCTTGAGACATTGCCACCAGCAGAACCCAGATTCACCAGGATGACCTTGGTGGTGATCCTTGGATTCTTTTTCACCTCTCTAACTATCCTCCTGGCCAGCACAGGTGTCACTTTTGGCTTTCGACCACGTCCTCTGAGATTTTCCACAGTGCGGAACATCCTGTATTTTTTGCTCAAATGTAAATAAAAGCTGAGAAATGTTTTTTTTCCCACAATAATGCCTCTTGTACATCGTCTTATTATCTGTTGGGAGACACCTATGTCATTTCCTGTCAAAAAATTACTTGCTGGTTGAATAAAAGTAACTTTAACTTTAAGTAAAAATTTGCCAGGGGTTTGAATAATTATGGGCAGCACTGTATGTGCTAAAACCTTTTGGGAAGTATTTCGGTGGAAAAACAAATTGTATTCAGCATTCAGCGCTGCAGTTGTATATGGTAAAATCTTTATTGATGTATTTCGGTGAAAAAACAAATTGTATTTGGCGTTCAGCACTGCAGTCATATGTGGTAAAATCTTTTGTGACGTATTTTGGTGGAAAAACAGGTCTTATTCAGCATTCAGCTCTGTAATTATATGCAGTAAAATCTTTATTGATGTATTTCGGTAGAAAAACTAATCTTATTCAGTGTTCAGTGCTGTAGTAATATGCAGTAAAATGTTTTGTGATGTTTTTTGGTGGAAAAACAAATTGTAATCAGCGTTCAGTGCTGTAGTTATATGCGGTAAAATCCCCATGATGTCTTCCTGATAAATCCGCAGCTTGGGGGTCCCATGTGGCTTCTACCTCACCACTATGTCATAGGTCCACTCTGTGGACTTCTTTTGGACACATCTGATCTGTCAGAAGGAAGGAAAAATGAGACGCACAACGGATCCTGTCTGTGTAGCCGCTGTAGGGCCTGTATGCTACCATCAGAATTGGCTTATCATTTGGTAGCTAAAAGCAGGAGTGGGTAGAAAACACAGAAGACATGCAAATATTCGGTTCACGTGTCATCTCTGTTTTAGATCCACTCCTGTTTTTTTTTTTTTGGGCATTAGCAATACTGATGGAATACTGACCAACTGTTGACCGAGTGAAGTCAAATGCTCAACAGACAGGATCTGTTTTTGGAGGGGTTATTGTTGTGACGGATCAGTGGAAATAATAATCAGTGACGTCAACACAAACTTCCTGCCAATACCCTCTCCACTCTGTCCGGGGGGGGGGGGGGCTCTACTTTTATAAGTGTTTAATAGAACAGGTTCTGTAGACATCTATGTGGAATTAGCTGACGACGGTGTGCTTCTTGACCCTAACATCTATCTGTAAGGCTGAGTTCATACTTGAGTTATTTGGTCAGTTTTGGCCCTGTGACTGCCCAAATAAGTGAAGTGTGCAGTGATTCTAAGAGCGACGCCGGTCATCTGCTTGTCATACTGACTCACAGTATTGTTTCACTACCACACAGACTCCCTATGCCTGTTACTGCAAGGCACAGTGTTCTACACCCCTATAAAGGCTCTCTGCAGCCCGGAAATATACTTTTTTTTAACACGTATTGCCGTGAATAAATTCGTATGGAAGCATATTTTTTCGAAAAATTACAGCGAACCGGCCGAATCTAATTTAAAAAAAAAATGCTCATCTCTAATTATTATGCTTATATTTATCGTAAAACAACTGAACTGGCACCTCTTACACACACATACATACAGCTGTCTGTCTGTCAAAAGTGATATTGTGTGTTCATTGTAAATATATATGGTGCCAAAAACAAAAAATAATAGTTTTTGAACCCTTTTCAAAGCCCCTGTGTTCCAGTGCTGTGGCTCCTGTCTTAAGTGTTTCCATTCCCCTCTGGATCAGAAGTGGTGACATCCCATCCTGTGGTCCCATGATTGCTGCATCCAATCAATGGCCTCAGTAATGATTTTGCATGGACAGCAAGTGACTGCTAAGCCTTTGCCACCCCTGCAGCTGGTTTAATTTCTTAAACTCTTTGACAAACCCTATAATTTCTGCTCACTAGGGATGAGCGAACCCGGACTGTATAGTTCGGGTTCGTACCGAATTTTGGGGTGTCCGTGACACGGACCCGAACCCGGACATTTTCGTAAAAGTCCGGGTTCGGGTTCGGTGTTCGTCGCTTTCTTGGCGCTTTTGTGACGCTTTCTTGGCGCCTTTTGAAAGGCTGCAAAGCAGCCAATCAACAAGCGTCATACTACTTGCCCCAAGAGGCCATCAAAGCCATGCCTACTATTGGCATGGCTGTGATTGGCCAGAGCACCATGTGACCCAGCCTCTATTTAAGCTGGAGTCACATAGCGCCGCCCGTCACTCTGCTCTGATTAGCGTAGGGAGAGGTTGCGGCTGCGACAGTAGGGCGAGATTAGGCAGATTAACTCCTCCAAAGGACTTGATTAATCGATCGATCTGCAGCTGTGCATCATTGAGCTGCTGAAATTCAATTGCTCACTGTTTTTAGGCTGCCCAGACCGTTTGTCAGTCACTTTTTTCTGGGGTGATCGGCGGCCATTTTGTGTCTTGTGGTGTGCTAGCACAAGCTGCGACCAAGTGCATTTAACCCTCAATGGTGTGGTTGTTTTTTGGCTAATTCCTACATCAGGGTGAAGCTGTCACACCAAGTGCATTTAACCAGCAATAGTCTGGTTATTTTTTGGCCATATACTACATCAGGGGCAAGCTGCGCCTGTCACCAAGTGCATTTAACCCTCAATGGTGTGGTTGTTTTTTGGCTAAATCCTACATCAGGGTGAAGCTGTCACACCAAGTGCATTTAACCAGCAATAGTCTGTTTATTTTTTGGCCATATACTACATCAGGGGCAAGCTGCGCCCGTCACCAAGTGCATTTAACCCTCAGTAGTGTGGTTGTTTTTTGGCTAAATCCTACATCAGGGTGAAGCTGTCACACCAAGTGCATTTAACCAGCAATAGTCTGTTTATTTTTTGGCCATATACTACATCAGGGGCAAGCTGCGCCTGTCACCAAGTGCATTTAACCCTCAGTAGTGTGGTTTGTAAAGCTGTCACACCAAGTGCATTTAACCATCAATAGTGTGGTTATTTTTTGGCCTGTCACCCAGAGCCTAAATACTAGGCCTCAAATTTATATCCAGCTAAATCTGTCGTTAGTGCTCTAGCTGGGCGAGTTATTTAGTGTCCGTTCAAGCACATTTCTTGTTCTGGGTTGAAATACAATTCCCAATTTAGCAATTTAAAAATTTAGTGGTTTCTGCTGTATCAGAGCTATTTGAAATCTATCCCTAAAAGGGTAGATCATATTGAAGGTGCACATAGGGTCATTCAGAATAACTTCACACACCCGCTACTGTGCATTTCCAAGTCTAATTCTGTCACTAAACCCATACCTGTCACCCAGCGCCTAAATACTAGGCCTCAAATTTATATCCAGCTAAATCTGTCGTTAGTGCTGTAGCTGGGCGAGTTATTTAGTGTCCGTTCAAGCACATTTCTTGTTCTGGGTTGAAATACAATTCCCAATTTAGCAATTTAAAAATTTAGTGGTTTCTGCTGTATCAGAGCTATTTGAAATCTATCCCTAAAAGGGTAGATCATATTGAAGGTGCACATAGGGTCATTCAGAATAACTTCACACACCCGCTACTGTGCATTTCCAAGTCTAATTCTGTCACTAAACCCATACCTGTCACCCAGCGCCTAAATACTAGGCCTCAAATTTATATCCAGCTAAATCTGTCGTTAGTGCTGTAGCTGGGCGAGTTATTTAGTGTCCGTTCAAGCACATTTCTTGTTCTGGGTTGAAATACAATTCCCAATTTAGCAATTTAAAAATTTAGTGGTTTCTGCTGTATCAGAGCTATTTGAAATCTATCCCTAAAAGGGTAGATCATATTGAAGGTGCACATAGGGTCATTTAGAATAACTTCACACACCCGCTACTGTGCATTTCCAAGTCTAATTCTGTCACTAAACCCATACCTGTCACCCAGCGCCTAAATACTAGGCCTCAAATTTATATCCAGCTAAATCTGTCGTTAGTGCTGTAGCTGGGCGAGTTATTTAGTGTCCGTTCAAGCACATTTCTTGTTCTGAGTTGAAATACAATTCCCAATTTAGCAATTTAAAAATTTAGTGGTTTCTGCTGTATCAGAGCTATTTGAAATCTATCCCTAAAAGGGTAGATCATATTGAAGGTGCACATAGGGTCATTCAGAATAACTTCACACACCCGCTACTGTGCATTTCCAAGTCTAATTCTGTCAGTAAACCCATACCTGTCACCCAGAGCCTAAATACTAGGCCTCAAATTTATATCCAGCTAAATCTGTCGTTAGTGCTGTAGCTGGGCGAGTTATTTAGTGTCCGTTCAAGCACATTTCTTGTTCTGGGTTGAAATACAATTCCCAATTTAGCAATTTCCTAATTTAGTGGTTTCTGCTGTATCAGAGCTTTTTGAAATCTATCCCTAAAAGGGTAGATCATATTGAAGGTGCACATAGGGTCATTCAGAATAACTTCACACACCCGCTACTGTGCATTTCCAAGTCTAATTCTGTCACTAAACCCATACCTGTCACCCAGCGCCTAAATACTAGGCCTCAAATTTATATCCAGCTGAATTTGAATACAATACATCGGGCCAAATAATATTTTTGTTGTTGTGGTGAACGATAACAATGAGGAAAACATCTAGTAAGGGACGCGGACATGGTCGTGGTGGTGTTAGTGGACCTTCTGGTGCTGGGAGAGGACGTGGCCGTTCTGCCACATCCACACGTCCTAGTGTACCAACTACCTCAGGTCCCAGTAGCCGCCAGAATTTACAGCGATATATGGTGGGGCCCAAAGCCGTTCTAAGGATGGTAAGGCCTGAGCAGGTACAGGCATTAGTCAATTGGGTGGCCGACAGTGGATCCAGCACGTTCACATTATCTCCCACCCAGTCTTCTGCAGAAAGCGCACAGATGGCGCCTGAAAACCAACCCCATCAGTCTGTCACATCACCCCCATGCATACCAGGGAAACTGTCTCAGCCTCAAGTTATGCAGCAGTCTCTTATGCTGTTTGAAGACTCTGCTGGCAGGGTTTCTCAAGGGCATCCACCTAGCCCTTCCCCAGCGGTGAAAGACATAGAATGCACTGACGCACAACCACTTATGTTTCCTGATGATGAGGACATGGGAATACCACCTCAGCATGTCTCTGATGATGATGAAACACAGGTGCCAACTGCTGCGTCTTTCTGCAGTGTGCAGACTGAACGGGAGGTCAGGGATCAAGACTGGGTGGAAGACGATGCAGGGGACTATGAGGTCCTAGACCCCACATGGAATGAAGGTCGTGCCACTGACTTTCACAGTTCGGAGGAAGAGGCAGTGGTGAGACCGAGCCAACAGCGTAGCAAAAGAGGGAGCAGTGGGCAAAAGCAGAACACCCGCCGCCAAGAGACTCCGCCTGCTACTGACCGCCGCCATCTTGGACGGAGCACCCCAAAGGCAGCTTCAAGGAGTTCCCTGGCATGGCACTTCTTCAAACAATGTGCTGACGACAAGACCCGAGTGGTTTGCACGCTGTGCCATCAGAGCCTGAAGCGAGGCATTAACGTTCTGAACCTTAGCACAACCTGCATGACCAGGCACCTGCATGCAAAGCATGAACTGCAGTGGAGTAAACACCTTAAAAACAAGGAAGTCACTCAGGCTCCCCCTGCTACCTCTTCTGCTGCTGCCGCCTCGGTCTCTTCTGCTGCTGCCGCCGCCTCGGCCTCTTCCTCCGCCTCTGGAGGAACGTTGGCACCTGCCGCCCAGCAAACAGGGGATATACCACCAACACCACCACCTCCGTCACCAAGCGTCTCAAGCATGTCACACGGCAGCGTTCAGCTCTCCATCTCACAAACATTTGAGAGAAAGCGTAAATTCCCACCTAGCCACCCTCGATCCCTGGCCCTGAATGCCAGCATTTCTAAACTACTGGCCTATGAAATGCTGTCATTTAGGCTGGTGGACACAGACAGCTTCAAACAGCTCATGTCGCTTGCTGTCCCACAGTATGTTGTTCCCAGCCGCCACTACTTCTCCAAGAGAGCCGTGCCTTCCCTGCACAACCAAGTATCCAATAAAATCAAGTGTGCACTGCGCAACGCCATCTGTGGCAAGGTCCACCTAACCACAGATACGTGGACCAGTAAGCACGGCCAGGGACGCTATATCTCCCTAACTGCACACTGGGTAAATGTAGTGGCAGCTGGGCCCCAGGCGGAGAGCTGTTTGGCGCACGTCCTTCCGCCGCCAAGGATCGCAGGGCAACATTCTTTGCCTCCTGTTGCCACCTCCTCCTACTCAGCTTCCTCCTCCTCTTCTTCCAACTGCTCATCCAGTCAGCCACACACCTTCACCACCAACTTCAGCACAGCCCGGGGTAAACGTCAGCAGGCCATTCTGAAACTCATATGTTTGGGGGACAGGCCCCACACCGCACAGGAGTTGTGGCGGGGTATAGAACAACAGACCGACGAGTGGTTGCTGCCGGTGAGCCTCAAGCCCGGCCTGGTGGTGTGCGATAATGGGCGAAATCTCGTTGCAGCTCTGGGACTAGCCTGTTTGACGCACATCCCTTGCTTGGCGCATGTGCTGAATTTGGTGGTGCAGAAGTTCATTCACAACTACCCCGACATGTCAGAGCTGCTGCATAAAGTGCGGGCCGTCTGTGCGCGCTTCCGGCGTTCACATCCTGCCGCTGCTCGCCTGTCTGCGCTACAGCGTAACTTCGGCCTTCCCGCTCACCGCCTCATATGCGACGTGCCCACCAGGTGGAACTCCACCTTGCACATGCTGGACAGACTGTGCGAGCAGCAGCAGGCCATAGTGGAGTTTCAGCTGCAGCACGCACGGGTCAGTCGCACTACGGAACAGCACCACTTCACCACCAATGACTGGGCCTCCATGCGAGACCTGTGTGCCCTGTTGCGCTGTTTCGAGTACTCCACCAACATGGCCAGTGGCGATGACGCCGTTATCAGCGTTCCAATACCACTTCTATGTCTCCTTGAGAAAACACTTAGGGCGATGATGGAAGAGGAGGTGGCCCAGGAGGAGGAGGAGGAGGAGGAGGAAGAGGGGTCATTTTTAGCACTTTCAGGCCAGTCTCTTCGAAGTGACTCAGAGGGAGGTTTATTTCAACAGCAGAGGCCAGGTACAAATGTGGCCAGCCAGGGCCCACTACTGGAGGACGAGGAGGACGAGGATGAGGAGGAGATGGAGGAGGATGAGGATGAAGCATGGTCACAGCGGGGTGGCACCCAACGCAGCTCGGGCCCATCATTGGTGCGTGGCTGGGGGGAAAGGCAGGACGATGACGATACGCCTCCCACAGAGGACAGCTTGTCCTTACCACTGGGCAGCCTGGCACACATGAGCGACTACATGCTGCAGTGCCTGCGCAACGACAGCAGAGTTGCCCACATTTTAACGTGTGCAGACTACTGGGTTGCCACCCTGCTGGATCCACGGTACAAAGACAATGTGCCCACCTTACTTCCTGCACTGGAGCGTGATAAGAAGATGCGCGAGTACAAGCACACGTTGGTAGACGCGCTACTGAGAGCATTCCCAAATGTGACAGGGGAACAAGTGGAAGCCCAAGGCCAAGGCAGAGGAGGAGCAAGAGGTCGCCAAGGCAGCTGTGTCACGGCCAGCTCCTCTGAGGGCAGGGTTAGCATGGCAGAGATGTGGAAAAGTTTTGTCAACACGCCACAGCTAACTGCACCACCACCTGATACGCAACGTGTTAGCAGGAGGCAACATTTCACTAACATGGTGGAACAGTACGTGTGCACACCCCTCCACGTACTGACTGATGGTTCGGCCCCATTCAACTTCTGGGTCTCTAAATTGTCTATGTGGCCAGAGCTAGCCTTTTATGCCTTGGAGGTGCTGGCCTGCCCGGCGGCCAGCGTTTTGTCTGAACGTGTATTCAGCACGGCAGGGGGCGTCATTACAGACAAACGCAGCCTCCTGTCTACAGCCAATGTGGACAAGCTGACGTTCATAAAAATGAACCAGGCATGGATCCCACAGGACCTGTCCATCCCTTGTGCAAATTAGACATTAACCCCCTTAGCCATATATTATTGGACTCCAGGGCACTTCCTCATTCAATCCTATTTTCATTTTCATTTTGCCATTATATTGCGAGGCTACCCAAAGTTGAATGAACCTCTCCTCTGTCTGGGTGCCGGGGCCTAAATATATGCCAATGGACTGTTCCAATGTTGGGTGACGTGAAGCCTGATTCTCTGCTATGACATGCAGACTGATTCTCTGTCGACATGAAGCCAGATTGTCTGTTATGGGACCTCTCTCCTCTGCCTGGGTGCTGGGCCTAAATTTATGAAAATGGACTGTTACAGTGGTGGGTGATGTGAAGCCTGATTCTCTGCTATGACATGAAGACTGATTCTCTGGTGACATGAAGCCAGATTCTGTGTTGCGGAACCTCTCTCCTCTGCCTGGGTGCTGGGCCTAAATTTATGAAAATGGACTGTTGCAGTGGTGGCTGACGTGAAGCCTGATTCTCTGCTATGACATGAAGACTGATTCTCTGGTGACATGAAGCCAGATTCTGTGTTACGGAACCTCTCTCCTCTGCCTGGGTGCTGGGCCTAAATTTATGACAATGGACTGTTACAGTGGTGGGTGACATGAAGCCTGATTCTCTGCTATGACATGCAGACTGATTCTCTGCTGACATGAAGCCAGATTGTCTGTTACGGGACCTCTCTCCTCTGCCTGGGTGCCAGGGCCTAAATTTATGACAATGGACTGTTACAGTGGTGGGTGACGTGAAGCCTGATTCTCTGCTATGACATGCAGACTGATTCTCTGCTGACATGAAGCCAGATTGTCTGTTACGGGACCTCTCTCCTCTGCCTGGGTGCTGGGCCTAAATTTATGAAAATGGACTGTTACAGTGGTGGGTGACGTGAAGCCTGATTCTCTGCTATGACATGAAGACTGATTCTCTGGTGACATGAAGCCAGATTCTGTGTTACGGAACCTCTCTCCTCTGCCTGGGTGCCAGGGCCTAAATTTATGACAATGGACTGTTACAGTGGTGGGTGACGTGAAGCCTGATTCTCTGCTATGACATGCAGACTGATTCTCTGCTGACATGAAGCCAGATTGTCTGTTACGGGACCTCTCTCCTCTGCCTGGGTGCTGGGCCTAAATTTATGAAAATGGACTGTTACAGTGGTGGGTGGCGTGAAGCCTGATTCTCTGCTATGACATGAAGACTGATTCTCTGGTGACATGAAGCCAGATTCTGTGTTACGGAACCTCTCTCCTCTGCCTGGGTGCTGGGCCTAAATTTATGAAAATGGACTGTTGCAGTGGTGGCTGACGTGAAGCCTGATTCTCTGCTATGACATGAAGACTGATTCTCTGGTGACATGAAGCCAGATTCTGTGTTACGGAACCTCTCTCCTCTGCCTGGGTGCTGGGCCTAAATTTATGACAATGGACTGTTGCAGTGGTGGGTGACGTGAAGCCTGATTCTCTGCTATGACATGCAGACTGATTCTCTGCTGACATGAAGCCAGATTCTCTGTTAAGGGACCTCTCTCCTCTGCCTGGGTGCTGGGCCTAAATTTATGAAAATGGACTGTTACAGTGGTGGGTGACGTGAAGCCTGATTCTCTGCTATGACATGAAGACTGATTCTCTGGTGACATGAAGCCAGATTCTGTGTTACGGAACCTCTCTCCTCTGCCTGGGTGCTGGGCCTAAATTTATGACAATGGACTGTTACAGTGGTGGGTGACGTGAAGCCTGATTCTCTGCTATGACATGCAGACTGATTCTCTGCTGACATGAAGCCAGATTGTCTGTTACGGGACCTCTCTCCTCTGCCTGGGTGCCAGGGCCTAAATTTATGACAATGGACTGTTACAGTGGTGGGTGACGTGAAGCCTGATTCTCTGCTATGACATGCAGACTGATTCTCTGCTGACATGAAGCCAGATTCTCTGTTAAGGGACCTCTCTCCTCTGCCTGGGTGCTGGGCCTAAATATATGACAATGGACTGTTGCAGTGGTGGCTGACGTGAAGCCTGATTCTCTGCTATGACATGAAGACTGATTCTCTGCTGACATGAAGCCAGATTGTCTGTTACGGGACCTCTCTCCTCTGCCTGGGTGCTGGGCCTAAATTTATGAAAATGGACTGTTACAGTGGTGGGTGACGTGAAGCCTGATTCTCTGCTATGACATGAAGACTGATTCTCTGGTGACATGAAGCCAGATTCTGTGTTACGGAACCTCTCTCCTCTGCCTGTGTGCTGGGCCTAAATTTATGAAAACGGACTGTTCCAGTGGTGGGTGACGTGAAGCCTGATTCTCTGCTATGGGACCTCTCTCCAATTGATTTTGATAAATTTTTATTTATTTAACTTTTATTTGAATTCATTTCCCTATCCACATTTGTTTGCAGGGGATTTACCTACATGTTGCTGCCTTTTGCAGCCCTCTAGCCCTTTCCTGGGCTGTTTTACAGCCTTTTTAGTGCCGAAAAGTTCGGGTCCCCATTGACTTCAATGGGGTTCGGGTTCGGGTTCGGGATGAAGTTCGGATCGGGTTCGGATCCCGAACCCGAACATTTTCAGGAAGTTCGGCCGAACTTCTCGAACCCGAACATCCAGGTGTCCGCTCAACTCTACTGCTCACCATGGATTAGTTTTGGTTTCTCTTTTTTTTTTCATCTTCTTTGATACTGACTGTACGTACATGTGTCTGTACTGTTCACCACCTCCTGTGTGAGATTCTTATATTGTCACAGTCCTTTGACTTATTGGTTTGTTCACGGTATTCAATAAAACTTTTGAAACATAAAGTGAAGATGTGTAATTCCGGTGATGGAGCTTCTCTCAAACAGCTGATTGGCAGGCTGTCAGACTTCCACTGATTTGATATTGATTGATCTATCCATGGGTAAGTAAAAAAGTTATGGCTCTTGGAAGGCAGGGATGAAAAAGCTTAAATGTCACTGATTGGCTTAGTCACTAACCCCTTAATGCATAATTTCATGCATGTAGGACATTAGTGTGCAGACGATGTATGAAGGGAGCTTGTAAGCTGAGATTGATACAAACTTCATGGGTGCCAGATGTCTAATACAGCAGATTTGCGCCAACAGTGACCGGGATCCGTGATGACGCAGATCCTGGTTGTTTAACCCCCCTCAGATGCCTCTGCCAGTAGCAATCTGTCGGGTTAAACAGCAGAAGGGGACTCCCTCTGTCCTTCAACAGGAGCCCTCATGCCTTATTAAGGCTCCTAGTGCACTCAACATCAACAGCCTGAAAAGCCACACCCAAGGCATGGCTTCACATGCAGCCTGTCAGAATCCAATAGACTGCAATAGTATTCTACTGCAGCATATGGTACAAGCTGCCAGAAGATCATATATTCAAGTCCCCTAAGGTGACTAAAAACGACAGTAATAAAGACATTTTTTAAATAAAAAAAATAAAAAATTTGACAATCCAAATCACCACCTTTTATAATTCTACATATAAAAATAACAATAAAAATATATATTTAAATAAACAAATAAAACAAAATATTTTTTCTGAGTATCTTGTCCCCACAGTCACAAAAAATAATGCACTATAATAATAGATGCAAGCATAACATATGGACTAAGCCCTCACCCTATTGAAAAAAATCTGAGACACTTGGTTAATACATTTTTATCAAAACACATCTAAGCCCACCTACCAAGCGACAAGTTGGTCTCAATTCAGGCAGGTCCTACGCTAAACCTGCCTATGCCGTTATGCATTTATGTTCAGGAGCGCAGACCCCACACATAGTGTTTGCTCCTAGTTACCTCCATGTAAAGCAGCAACTGGTGGGAGGAGGAGCACACACAACTATATGTACCACCTTAATCAACTATATGTACCACCTTAATCAAGGTCGCCTATTAGATAGGCGACCTTGATTAAGGTGGTACATATAGCTGTGTGTGCTCCTCCTCCCACCGGTTGCTGCCTTATATGGAGGTAACTAGGAGCAACACACTATATGTGTGGGGTCTGCGCTCCTGAACATAAATGACCCCCCTCGCATTGTCAAAGAGTGCCTGCTGAATGATTTCAACAGGCACTCTGTTCCGATCACCGCCCGCTGCACGGCGGTGATCAGAAGTACACAGGGCGCTCTGTACACAGAAGTACACAGGTACGCTCTGTGTCCTTAAGTACCGGGACATCAGGGCCTACCTGTGTACCAGGGCGTATGCCCTGTGTACCTAAGAGGTTAAAAGCACCTGGGCCTCATGTACAGCATGCAGCATGCAGGGTGGGTATACGACAAATTGCGCTGAAAAGCGATGTTAATTATGCTGAGAAGCAGTAGATAAAAGCATAGTATTAAGGATGTGTGATCCAGTTCTTTTTCTTACATTTTACATTATTGTAGAAACATAGAAACATAGAATGTATCGGCAGATAAGAACCATTTGGCCCATCTAGTCTGCCCAATATACTGAATACTATGAATAGCCCTTGGCCCTATCTTATATGAAGGATGGCCTTATGCTTATCCCATGCATGCTTAAACTCCTTCACTGTATTTGCATCTACCACTTCTGCAGGAAGTCTATTCCATGAATCCACTACTCTCTCAGTAAAGTAATACTTCCTGATAGAGGCTATGCTCTTTTCCCTGCTGGTATCAGCACTCCTCCCCTTTCGGCACAGGTGCTTTTAATGGCAGGAGTCTGTATAAAGGTATAAATTCCTACCTCTCAGTTGGAGTTTCTGAGAGTATGTGATGGAGGTGAGTTCCACGGCTGTTCACATGGTGCAGTACTGCGGCCATTGTTGATTTGGTGCTGTCCGGGTGGGTTGGTGGGGCCCAGTGCCAGGGTGGCTTTGGCAGACAGCGGGGGCGCTGTTTGACTGCTGTGTACCGCTGCCTGCTTGGGTGGCGCTGCAGCGTCGGTGGTCGCCATTCAGTGCTGCAACAAATTTAGAATAGGGTCCCATTAAAAGAGGCAACCTTGTCGCGGTGAGTGGGCCTATGCTTTTTGATCAAATTGTATACTAATGCCTCATGTATAGGGGTATATGCAGCATAGGGGAAGGTATACGATAAATTGCGCTGAAAAAGCATAGTATTGAGGATGTGCGATCCAGTTCTTTTTCTTACATTTTACATTTTGTAAATGAAATGGTGCTAATAAAAAATAGTACTTGTCCCACAAAAATAAGCCCGTGTGAATGAAAAATGTAAAACTCCGTGATCACATATTGCGGTGTGGTTCTCCCTCTGTCTGATTAATTTAATTTGGCATTGTGATTGGCAGTATTTTGGTGATGCTGTAGCTGCAAATGGTCTGACAAAACTTGTAACTGTCACATAATTTGATGATCCCTGTTCCTGGATGTGCGTTTATATGAGTGTGAAGCAATTTATATGATCATTAAATGCCATGATAACTTATTAACCCCTTAGGGATGGGCTCATTTTCACCTTAAGGACCAGGCAATTTTTTGCAAATCTGACCAGTGTCACTTTATGTGATGATAACTTTAAAATGCTTTGACTTATCCAAGCCATTCTGAGATTGTTTTTTCATCACATATTGTACTTCATGACACTGGTAAAATAGAGTAAAAAAGATTCATTTTTATTTATAAAAAAAATACCAAATTTACCAACAATTGTAAAAATTTGCAAATTTCAAAGTTCAATTTCTCTACTTCTATAATACATAGTAATACCTAAAAAATTGTTATTACTTTACATTCCCCATATGTCTACTTCATGTTTGGATCATTTGGGGAATGACATTTTATTTTTTGGGGACGTTACAAGGCTTAGAAGCAAATCTTGAAATTTTCAGAAACCCACTTTTTAAGGACCAGTTCAGGTCTGAAGTCACTTTGTGAGGCTTACATAATAGAAACAACCCAAAAATGACCCCATTCTAGAAACTATACCCCTCAAGGTATTGAAAACTGATTTTACAAACGTCGTTAACCCTTTAGGTGTTCCACAAGAGTTAATGGCAAATTGAGATAAATTTCAGAATTTTGTTGTTTTTTGTGTGCAAATTTTAAATTTTTATCCATTTTTTCCAGTAACAAAGCAAGGGTTAACAGCCAAACAAAACTCTATATTTATTGCCCTCATTCTGTAGTTTACAGAAACACCCCATATGTGGTCGGAAACTGCTGTATGACCAAACGGCAAGGCGCACAAGGAAAGGAACGCCATATGGTTTCTGGAAGGCAGATTTTGATGGCCTTTTTTTTTTTTACACCATGTCCCATTTGAAGAACCCCTGACGCACCACTAGAGTAGAAATTCCATAAAAGTGACCCCATTTAAGAAACTACACCGCTCAAGGTATTCAAAACTGATTTTACAAGCTTTACTAACCCTTTAGGCATTCCATAAGATTTAATGGAAAATGGAGATAAGATTTCAGAATTTTACTTTTTGGGAAGATTTTCAATTTTAATATTTTTTTTCCCGTAACAAAGCAAGGGTTAACAACCGAACAAAACATTTATTACTCTGATTCTGCAGTTTACATAAACACCCCATATGTGGTCGTAAACTGCTGTACGGGCACACAGCAGGGAACGCCATTTGGATTTTGGAAGGCAGATTTTGCTGGAATGATTTTTAGACACCATGTCCCATTTGAAGCCCCCTGATGCACCCCTAGAGTAGAAACTCCAAAAAAGTGACCCCATTTTGGAAAATACGGGATAAGGTGGCAGTTTTGTTGGTACTATTTTAGGGTGCATATGATTTTTGGTTGCTCTATATTACACTTTTTGTGAGGCAAAATAACAAAAAATAGAAATTCTGAAATGTCATCTCCATTTGCCATTAACTCTTGTGGAACACTTAAAGGGTTAACAAAGTTTGTAAAATCAGTTTTGAATACCTTGAGGGGTGTAGTTTCTTAAATGGGGTCACTTTTTGGAGTTTCTACTCTAGGGGTGCATCAGGGGGGCTTCAAATGGGACATGGTGTCAAATAACCAGTCCAGCAAAAACTGCCTTCCAAAAACCATATGGCGTTCCTTTCCTTCTGTGCCCTGCCGTGTGGCCATACAGCAGTTTATAACCACATATGGAGCATATGGAGCACTGCAGAATCAGGGCAATAAATATTGAGTTTTGTTTGGCTGTTAACCCTTGCTTTGTTACGGGTTAGTTAGCTGTTTTGGCACCGTTTTAATTTTATATTATTTACAACGTTCATCTAACAGGTTATATATATCATGTGCTATTTTTATAGAGCAGGTTCTTACGGACGCGGCGATACCTAATATGTATACTTTTTTATTTATTTAGGTTTTGCACAATAATAGGCAACTACAGTACCCTGAAAGATTATCAAAATTAGGGTTATTCACTTTAGAAAAAAGACGACTGAGAGGAGATCTAATTAATATGTATAAATATATCAGGGGACAGTACAGAGATCTATCCCATCATCTATTCATTCCCAGGACTGTGACTCTGACGAGGGGACATCCTCTGCGTCTGGAGGAAGGAAGGTTTGTACACAAACATAGAAGAGGATTCTTTACAGTAAGAGCAGTGAGACTATGGAACTCTCTGCCTGAGGAGGTGGTGATGGTGAGTACAATAAAGGAATTCAAGAGGGGCCTGGATGTATTTCTGGAGTGTAATAATATTACAGGATATAGCTACTAGAGAGAGATCGTTGATCCAGGGATTTATTCTGATTGCCTGATTGGAGTCGGGAAGGAATTTTTATTCCCCTAAAGTGAGGAAAATTGGCTTGCAGGATGACAGGCCGAACTGGATGGACAAATGTCTTTTTTCGGCCTTATGTACTATGTTACTATGTTACTATGTATATCATTTTTGAAACAAAAAAAAATATGTTTTATTGTCTCCATAGTCTGGGAGCCATAGTTTTTTTTATTTTTTGAGAGATTGTCTTATGTAGGGTATCATTTTTCGCTTGATGAGGTATAGGTTAGATTGGCACCATTGTGGGGGGCATAAGCCTTTTTGATCGCTTGATGCTGCACTTTTAGTGACGTAAGGTGACAAAACAAATGTTTTTTTAGCACAGTTTTTATTTAAAAAAAATTGACAGTGTTCACCTGAGGGGTTATGTCATATGATATTTTTATAGAGCCGGTCATTACGGATGTGGTAATACCTAATATGTATACTTTCTTCCTCCTCTACATCTCCCATTGCTATAGGGCAAATCACTCAGTAGGGCTGTCCTGTCATCTCCAGCATTGTTTGCTTTAGCAATCGGAGCCATTAGCTCAATTGGCTCTCCGGACCTGAAGGTGGACCTCTTTGGGGACGATCTCTTATTTATTGTAACCAATCCTGTGATTTCTCTCCCCAATCTAAGTGCACTCCTGAACAAGTTCTCTAAAGCTTCAGGTTTAGAAATCAATGCCTCCAAATCAGAAGCAATGTATTTTAATACCCCTCCCTCTAGGATTAGACTAATTGAACAGGAGTTTAGTTTTCATACCTGATCTTCTAAATTACCATACTTAGGATTCTCACTCACCCCCACCTTTCTGACCTGTATCAGGCTAAATATTCCGCTCTATTTTGAGCCACCAAAACAGATCTTAGAAAATGGGACTTTCCCTTATTGCCTTGACTTGGCAGGATCCATACTGTTAAAATGATGATCTTGTCTCACCTGTTATATTTATTTAGTCTTTGCCAATCCCATTACCTACAATAGAACTTAATAAACTATATTTTTTAATAAACTAAATTTTTATATAGTGTACTGTACTGTATTTTCACTTTACAAAGTCTGATCAGACTTCTGCCTTTAGCAGAAGTCTGATCAGCACCATGGACAGCAGGAAGCCTGTGAAGGCGTCCGATTGCTATGGTAACCATCACTCGCTGCCACAACTGCGGTCCGTGGTTTCATTGTAGTCAATTGGTGCACAAAAATGTGGATGACATGCGGAATGCATCAATATTTCATCCGCAATTGCAGATCCATTTCCAGGAAATAGAAAAAAAATATTTTTAGTACCCTAGCAACATATATTCCTCCTTCCATTTTTTGGGTGGAAAAACATAATGGATGCTAATGTACAATTGGTAAAAACTGAAGGTTTTTGCGGAAACATGGATCTGCAAAAAACGGAACGGAAATCTGGAAAAGAAAAATACTGACGTGTGAATGGACCTTAAGTGTTGTCGGGGGGTAATAATTCAATTAAGAATTATTAATTATGGTCATAAAAATAATTAACCATGAAAAATAAAATTTATAAAATTTGTCATAAATTCTTAAAATCATGACCTGGGGAATTGTAGACAACCTAATTGATACAATTCACATCTGAGTTCCGACTATTTCCTCAGATAAATAAGTTATTTTTGAGATTACGTTAATTATAAATATGTAGTTCTGCATTATACAATAATACACAGGTTTATAAAAATATGCAGATTTATTGGTTAAATGGTTATAAACATATATAAATAATCAAACACAATGATACATGCAAATGAATATATATATATATATATATATAGAGTTAATATAAAGCATTACAAGCTTAACAATACATGTGAGTGGAAATAACTTTATAACTAAACTATTATTAGGTTAGAATATCAAAGTAGGAACATAATTTTAATTAATATATATATATATATCCTACTGATCGTCTTATGCTAAGGACTAACTAAGGCTCATTAAATGAATACATGAATATTATATATTTTGCTTCATTAATAAATACCTAATTGTATAGGTAATTATCACCAGCTGCATAGAGCTTATCTTTATCTCCCGTCATAAAGTAGACAAGGAGGATTCTTCTCAGACTGGTACATTCATGTGAAGAATAATACTAAAAAGTAGAAACCTTTGTGCGACCTTACTTTGGCCTACTCAAGACATACAAAATTGTAACTATAGTCGAGCATGGCTCTTAAAGGCAATGAACATCCATCTTGACTAGAATTAATTGGATATCAATGCATTTACCTATGAAAAGCCATAACAGTGTACAGGCTAAAATAGAGGTAAAGATCTTGGCACGTAGATTTAAAAGAGATATTGGTCTATAGTTAGAAGGGGATAAGGGTTTCTATTAGATTTCAGAATTACACTTATAGCATCCAATAATTCGTCTGGCATGTCCTTGTAAAAGATGGTTACAGTAACTTCGAATATGGGGTGCATGGTAGCATATTTCTTATAGTAAACTGCAGACAAGCCATCTGGCCCAGGGGTCTTGCACAGTTTAGGATGTTTAATCACTATATCAACTTCAGTATCCAACACCTCTGTAGTTGTTGTAGAGCTTCTGGGGTCAGCAAAACTAAATTAGCTTTAAAGAGGAAAGTATCAATGTGGGCTAGGGATTGGGGAGGATAGTATCTATAGAGAGCTTGATAGAAACTTGAGAATGTATCATAAATACAGTTAGGACTACAGGTGACATGTTCCTCACTCTTTTGAAGTTTAAATACTTGTTTAATACGTTGACGATTAGAGGGCTTTTTCAGTTCTATGAGAAAGAATCGCATCTAATTGCAATTTTGTGGTTCTAACAGCATGATGCAAATAAACAGAGGGGCATTGTTGATGATGGGCATAAACCAGCCTGGAGAATTTATCCTCCAGTTTAGTTTGAGTATGACCTTTTCTCTCTTTTCCTTTTTGAGGCCAGAGCGATAAGTCTGCCTGTAATGTATAATTGGGAAAAAGCCATATCAGGAGGAGTCACTGGTGAGGTTGTCACTATAAAAGTGGTTTTGGTCTGGTCCTCGACAATTTTGGCCTGAATCGTAGGGTCAGTAAGTAGGGCCTTATATAATCGCCATGTAAAAGGGACAGTACCCTTTGGAGTAAAGTCAAACACTAAAAAAACAATGTCATGATCTAACCAGGGACAGACTATGGGGGTCATTTTGTGACCAGATATATGCCATTTTTGTCTAGAGAAGAAAATGTGTGGTAGAGAAGAAGCAGATAAATAAATCATATAATTTTGAGTATGGCTATGCTGTGCAGAAGAATAAAAAGTACAACCACTTTTAAAGCGATTATGTTCACGCCAAGTATCTGCAGAAGGCATTTTAAGAACTGTGTCATTAATGATTTGTCCTTGGGAAGAGGTGCGCTGAGTAGTAGAAGGAGAGAGATCTGTCCAGGGTAAAATTCATAACAAAATATAAGTCGCCACACCATATGAGATGACGATACTCCAAAGGGTCAATGAGGTCTGACAATGTCTTAAAGAAAAAGATTGGGGCATATGAGTTAATTATATAAATGGGTATACCTGTATAGTTAACACTTATCAACCTGGTTACATGGAAAGGAAATTAATTTCTAAACAGGATGACAACCCCCCTTGTCTTAGTGGTAAATTAAGTGGTGTAAAAGGTAGAGTCCTGTGGATGAAAAAAATGTGGCAGCTGAAGTACATGTGAAATGGGACTCCTGGAGACAGATAATGTTTAGGGGGGGAATTTAGGCCCCTCACATTATGGAAAAGTATACAACACATGGTGAAGGGGAGATATAAGTGCAAAGGAAAACTCTCTCCTAGTCATTAACCAACAGATTCCCACCATGAAACCCCTAATGTAGTTTAAGAATGAGTATGCCAAATATTCTTGACATCACAACCATGGAGAACCTTAGTGTTAGAAATAATTTAGCGGAAAAGGGAAACTGATAAATGCAGTATATCTGGAAGGGAGAATCCGCATAACAGATCCTTTAGACCAGAAAGTGGGAGACAACATATTAGTCTGATACGTGATAGGACTTTTAATGGGGAAATAGCCAAACCGTGTGCCAGATCTCAAAACCCACAGTAAAGAGCAGCAACAAGTCAAAAAACAATCATACCAATGTACTGCAAATAAAGTTCAGAATGGCAGAGAAGAGACGGCAAGCCACCTATAGGGATATGTGGAAAGAGTCATGATAGTCCATGGAGACAAATGTGGTGTCCTACCAGTTACTGAGATCGGACTCCAGAAGTATCAGAATCGCGACCTGCGGTGATGGATAGTAGGCCAGAGTGCCAGGCCTTGGTGTTGCATGAGGATGCTGCTTTGTAATACATGATCTTGCTGGGCATAGGGCCTGAGTAGGTAGAGGGATGGAGGTCTTAAAGGCAATTCAAGCTTTAGCTAAAGCCTCTTTACCTTCCTCGAAAGTACGGACCAGGTAAGAGAGTTAGTTATGAGTAAACACTAGAGAAAATGGAAAACCCTGTTGTTAGCGAACCTAGGTCTTCCGGAGAGCCTGTTGGGCTTCAGAGCTCTGCAGTGTCCCAGGCTACATTGTGCAAAACAGACATGCTGTAGATGGAAGACCTGGGAGTGTCGGGAGATTACAAGCTTAATTGAGTGGCTGTTCACAGACCTCCAGGTAGTGAAGTTTCAAAATTATATTTCTGGAGAATTCGGGGTTCCTTGGCGCACCTAAAGCCCTGTGCATCCTGTCAATTCAACAGGGAGATGTCTTGCTGTGGCAGCAGGGCCTTGAATAAGGATGTAGCCATGTCAGATAATGAGGTGCTGGTCTCAGGGACTCCTTGGATACGCAAATTCATTCTACGAGCGCCAAAGCCTCAACTTTAGCGGGCTGGTCATCAATGTCATGTCTGCAATGGCATCGACCATACTTTCGACCTTAGCTTCCACATCTGCAACCCGCTGACTCAATTCATGAATTTGGCAGGTAATTTCAGCTACTGCTTGGGCCAATTCATCTCAGAACATTTGCCTGATGTTCTGAAAGAGATCTGCAGATGACTGAGGATCAAGTGAAGGAGAAGCTGGAGCTGAAAGGTGTGGAGCTCTCTGGCTGGAGTCTTCACTTCACTTGGTCTTGGACATGATCCCAGGTGTAGTGAGACACAGATCAGTACATTTGAAGCTACTATGCAGTGCTAAAGTAGCCCAAAATCTCAGTCAGCACAGAGCTCACACAGCGCACATCTGCTCTGGTGAACAGCATGCATGCCGTCCCATTTACTTTAAAGGGAACAGGGCTGCAGTAACCAGCTCTGGAGCTGAATTGTAGATTTGCTATTTTCTTCCAATCTGCCCCAAAAAAATTAATTTGTAAATATATAATAATTCCTAAATTATTACATAAAAATGAACTTGTCCCAACAAAAAAAATGCCTCAAAAAGGTACCTTTTCCGTGCACACAGACTGCCTGTCTCCTCTGACAGAAAGTGACATGTAAAAGCAGCAGAGGAAGACTTTTCTCCTCAGCAGAAGTGTTTTAGGTATCATTGATAGATTCAGCAAGAAAAGCAAAGCCAATGTAGGGACAAACTGGGTTATGCATTAATTTACGGAAAAACCCGCACAAGAATAAATCATTGCTTTTGTAACATTGCACGCTCATTCAGTGTTCCAGGTAGGGATTTTTGTTTCTTACACTTCAGACTTGTATGACAAAACATTATATAAAAACTATTGTTAAGTATTGGCAGATCTCTTGAATATGCTCCATGTAAGGGCAGTATATTACAGAAACAGGTCTTTTCTCCTACTAGCAAGAACGACACAAAAAACTTTGTGCTGTTTTGCTAATTGGAGCAATGAAAGAATACAGCAGGACTCATAGTTATGAGTTTGCTGTATCTTCCTGTTTCTCCCCAAGTTCCTCTTTCTGATGGCTGGCTGCTGTTTATACAAATACAGAGCAGTCCATCTATCAGCATGAGGACGGTAGGAGGCAGCACTTCCCTCATGAATACAGCAGGCACATAACTATTTATTTGTTTTACGTGCTTAAATAGCACCAACGTATTCTGCAGCACTTTGCATATATTATCAATAGGGATGAGCGAATCGACTTCGGATGAATCATCCGAAGTCGATTCGCTCATCCCTAATTATCATCACTCACATAAAACTTTGTTCCAATACTGTACGGAGCAGGAGCTCCGTACAGTATTAGAATGTATTAGAAAGGTACCACTTGGAACCAAACCTCAGTTCAAGAAATGTTTTTTTACTGTATAAATCAATTTCTGAAGTTATTATGTGAAGTCTCGCGAGACTTTGCAAATAAATAACTTCGGCTCATCTGAGCCAATACATTCTAATACTGTATGGCGCTCCTACACCGTACAGTATTCAAACAAGGTTTTATGCGAATGAACTTTGCATGTTTAATCCGAAGTCGATTCGCTCATCCCTAATTATCATCACTCGCAGTGGAGCTCACAATCTAAATTCAGTATGCCTTTGGAATGGGGGAGGAAATTGTAGTACCTAGAGGAAACCGATACAAACATGGGGAGAACATACAAACTCCATGTAGATATTGTCCTTGGTCAGATTTTAACCTAGAATCCCAGTGCTAACCATTGAGCCACCATGGTGCCCCTATGAGCCTGCAGTATTCTTGGAACACTCCTATTAGCCACGGCACAATATTTTTTTTGCCTTTTTCGCTAGAAATAGAATGGAACCTGACTGTTGTATTTTTAGAATTAAAAACACTAAAAATGACCGTATTTTTCACTTTATAAGACACAGTGATTTTTCCCCAGAAGTGGGGGGAAATGGTAGTATATCTTATTAAGCAAACTCTAGCAAGCGCTTTCATTTTGGAAGCACTCACTAGTATGCAAAAAGCACGGGGAGCAGTGACTGCATCGCTGCTAGCGCTGACTGTACTCACAATTCCCTGGTCTTCTTCCATACTGTGCTGTGTCCTGACTGCATATAGTGTCGTGACGTAGTGCACATACGCATGCACTTTGTCCTGACCCAATGCAGAAGACCAGGTGAGTGTTGGCATAGCACGGTATCTGCAGGGTGGGGTGCTGTCCGGACCAGAAGAGGTAGGTTGTTTTAATTATTTTACTGATCTGAGGTCTGATAAAGATTGGGAGTCTGATCCGAGGTCCGATGAGAAATATTTTCCTCCTCCAAAACCTAGGTGCAACCTATGATCAGGTGTGTCTTATAAAGCAAAAAATATGGTACATAACAATAATAAATAAAATGCTGCCTTTACATAGGACATTATATTCAGGAGACCGATACATTTTAACCTAGTAATATTAGTAACAGCCTGGTAAACCATTGTGTTTTCCAAGGAAAACTGTGAAAATGAGGGTTCAGACTGGAAGCTTCTGTTGATAAGCAGGAACAAGTTCATGTCTGTTCATCTGTTTATAAATATCTTATATATTTATGACTGTTATTATGACTACTACAGTCTACAGACTTGCTGAAGAAAGACTATTATACCCTCCTTGATATAGCTATCCTAGTTATGTTACCTACTGTTTTAGAATAATGAGAATGGTGATAATGGTTTTACAATCCTTTCTTGTTTATACAAAACAAACTAGTTTATTACTTGTTTATTTAATATACTTATCATTAACCAGGCCAAGACCACCCATTTCTCTCCTTCCAAACCAGACACATTTTCTTTTTTTTACTGCATGTGGCCAAATAATTAGTAAATTGTTAAATAACCATCTTTTTCAGGTTACAGTCACCAGGACCAGGGCTAGAAACTGTGGTGTGGGCTAATGGTCTTTTCTTTTTTTTATATATATATTTTTTTACCCTCAATAAAGTTATAAAAGACCTATGGTGGCATTTAACATTACATTTCTTTTATTGTTGATTTATCTTGTAGCCAGGTTAACATATTAGCTCTAGTTACAGTTGGAGTACAGCCTCCTGATATACTCTTGCAGTTACCAGGCCCCAACAAGCGATTACTTGCTCATTTGGACTACAGTAGGAAACAATATGGCTACTTCTTGATCTGTACACAGCATTCATTGTGCATTGTGTATAAAGCATTGGGGATGGCAGGATTGGTAAGAATACCTCTACCTTCTCAATAGGGAACCTGTGAGTGATAACCCTCTCCCTGTTATTGCAACTGCACAATTTACATGGCGCTACCGTCTCTGCAAGGATGTTCAGGAATTTGGCCCAGTCAGACAATTAAAGTTTTTGGGCACCCCAGAACTGGTTAATGATTATTACTTTACTAGCAGAAGCACCCAGCTTTGCACAGGTGTATTTCATCTATTTCATTTAATGTTTGTGTGTGTCGTTAAAATATATTGTGTGTCGTTAAAATATATTGACAGTATCAACTATAACAGTGACTAGAGTACAGACTACAGAGCTACAGTACCCTGCCCCTTTAACAGTGACCTCCATAGCGGCCTGCCCGCTTAACAGCAACATCCACAGCACCCTCTTCTTTAACAGCGACCTCCCCTTTATTAGTGACCTCCACAGTACCCCGTCTCATTAACAGTGATTTCAACAATAACCCGCCCCCTTACCAGTGACCTCCACAACACCCCACCCCCTTAACAGTGACCTCTACAGCACCCCACCCCTTAACACTGACCTCCATAGCGGACCATCCCCTTAACTGTGACCTCCACCGTTCCCTGCCCCTTAACAGAGACCTCCACAGCGTCCACCCCTTTAACAGTGACCTCCACAGCATCCCGCCCCTTAACATTGACCTCCACAGCAGCCTGTCCCTTTAACAGTGACCCCCACAGCAGCCGCCCATTTACTAGTGACCTCCATAGTACTTCATTTCCCTAACAGTGATTTCCACAACACCCTGTCCCTTTAACAGTGGCCTCTACACCAATCTGCCCCTTAACACTGACCTCCATAGTGGACCATCCCCTTAACTGTGACCTCCACAGCAGCCTGCCCCTTGGGTGGTCAGGGGTCCGGTTTTAGACCGGACAGTCCGGCTTTCAGACTCCCTGTCCTCTGTCTGGTGCAGGTCCTTTTGAACAGCTCACTCTCTGACAGCAGCACTGTGCCGTCTAAGCATGAGCTGCAGGTAGAAAGTCACCATCCCTCCCACTCCTGCAGCTGACAGAAATTGATTTTACCTTCATTTTTACAATCTCCGCCGTCTGCGGAGTGCGAGGGGGCGTGGTCTAACTGGGTCAAGGCGTGGCTTAGTGGGGCCTGGGGGCAGGGTTTTTAAGTCCATCTTTTTCCCCCTAACTGTGACCTCCACAGCACTCTGCTCCCTTAACAGTGTAATACACAGCACCCTGTCCCTTTAAAGCTGACCTACAGCAGTGCAGAAAAATGGCTGGGTTGTTATGGAAACCTGGTGTAAAACTGTGTGTATGTGGAGACTATGGGCCTATGAGCTTCTATTGGCTGATAAGGGTCATTTGACCAGGATTCTATCGGCTAAAGCATTTTTTGGGAATATCTCAAGACGGTAAGTGCTAGAAAGCTGAGACCCGGTCTAAAACCTTCCGGGACACCTGATGTACCTGTGTGCCAAATTTCGTGATTGTAAATGCAATGGTGCGGATTCCTTTAGGAGACATACATACACTCAGATTTATATATTAGATAATCACTAATGATGAGTTGCCAAAAACCCAAGGTCATAATAGGTAGGTCTTCTAAATAATGGTAACAGAGAGATGGTCAGTAGGGATCAGGAAAAACTACCAAATGTATTTTAGCTCTATATACAGGGGTGGACTGACAATAGACCCTACAGGGAAACTTCCCGGTGGGAAGATGCCCAGGGGACCACTAGAGCCCCAGTATGGCCGCCAGCTAGGTATATAACAATTTGAAGCCCTCCATTAATTTATAAGAGCATCAGGTACTTATGCACTTGGCCAACGACTGCAGGTGGCCTCCTGAAATTCAACTGTATGATGATGATATAGTTCAATACAGTGGCAGAGGTGGCAGTATTATGTTCTGCACTGTGATATTTGATTCTGCTGAGGCAGAATTTTGTGCTGCACTATGATATTGCTGCCCCTCCTACTTCTGTGTTGGCCCGTCTTTAGTCAATTTTTACCTGCATACAACATGGGGCCACTTTTTTTCCAGGGCTACTTTAAGTTCCCAGTCTGCCCCTGTCTATATATACAAAAGAAGAGAATGGAGGTGATATTGGTAGAGCCTAGACTGTTAGTACATCCAGTAATATACTCAATTGGCTAACTGTAAATGTGACGAAACCAACCTCACCACTGGGTGGTGGAGAAGCCTGGCTACCAGCCTCTTGCCTCAGGATTATGGCCCATACTAACTTTGAAGGAGAAGACAGACCGGCCGCACAGCTTAAATCTGTGGAACTGTTTTGGGCAGGAAACCCATGCTTGCGGCCGGCCAAATGTGACTACCATGGGTGATTTTTGGATATGTTGTTCACCCAGATCAGAGCTATCCATGGATGTATACATTATGGCGATATTTGGGAAAAATGTGTGGTTTCTGTCTGTGAGTGATTAAGTTAGCCCATTATGTTGGTAATTGTATTTTGTTGATTGCATCAAAGACAATGCCTGTGTTTTTGTTAATTGCGTCACAGACAATGCCAGTGTGTTTGTTAATTGCGTCACAGATAATGCCATTGTGTTTGTTGAATAGGGTTAGTTTTGTGTTTAAACTGTACAGGATTGGCTGCTATGTCATGTCCTCAGTATGTCATGTGTATATCAGTCAATGCTGTGTGTTCAATAAAGTGTTCCTTTTTTACCCTTCATCATGTTAAGGCTGGTGTTTGGGTAACTGATTGACACTGGGGATTGCTATACGCTAAAGATTTGCTATACTCCCCTGGCTATACTATTATCTCTTGTAAGAGCTGTTCCTGCTCTCTGGATTTAGGAGAGGTTCACCCACTGGAGCCTGGAGCCTTGTCGTAGGTCCAGGGTGGGTAGGAGACGGTGAGACCTCAACCAAGCTTCGGCGGTTCGGGGGGTCTGCAGCGCTTACGGTGTCGAGTGGAGTGCTTGGAGTCCTCGGGAAGTGCTAGGAGCATCCATCGACGGAGGTACCCGGTCGGGGGGCCAGGAGATCCGTTACAGTAGATATGGTCCAAGTTAAATTAAATAAGATAAATGTGAACAAGGCTCTGTGTCCAGATGGGTTACACCCAGAAGTTCTTAAAGAATTTCTGTGCCTTAGTTCATAACTTTTAGAGTGCCAGGCTACTAGAGCAAGGCAAATGTGTTGCACATATCAAATGTGGTGACTCTTAAGGGACTATATACAGGATTATGTGAGTTATTATTATTATTAATTTGAAAACGCCATTAATTTCATGACGCTGTACATCAAGAGGGGGTTACAAATACATAATATAAAATACAATAAACAAAGAACTATTAACAGACTGGTACAGAGGGGGAGAGGACTGTTAATAATATAAGTGATAGCCAGCACGGGTTTACCAAGGACAGAAATTATAAGACTAACCTGACTTGTTGTTATCAGGAGGTGAGTAGAAGCCTAGACAGAGGGGCAGCTTTGGATACAGTGTTCTTGGATTTTGCAAATTCAATTGATACTGTCCCTCATCGATGTTAAATAGCTAAATAAGATCTATAGGCTTAGAAAGTATAGTTTGTAATTGCATTGAAAACTGGCTGAATGACCGTGTCCAGAGAGTTGTGGTCAATAAGATAAAGGTGAACAAAGCTCTGGGTCCAGATGGACTTCACCCAAGAGTTCTTAAAGAACTCAGTTTAGTTATTGCTGTGCCCCTGTTTAATTCTCTATTCACTGGTACCATGCCAAGTGACTGTTGCAAGGCAAATTAGGTGTCCATATTTAAAAAGGGCTCTAGGTCTTCCATAAGTAATTATAGACCGGTAAGCTTAACCTCGATTGTGGGGGAAAATGTTTGAAGGACTCTTAAGGGACAGGAGTATTTGACTATTAATAATATCATAAGTAATAATCAGCATGGGTTTACCATAATATCATAAGTTGTCAGAATAACCTGAACAGTAGAAACCTGGACATCTATGGCATGTATCCTGGCAGAGAACAGCCTGCTGTGATTCTCCAGATCCGGCATTGAATACAACCAGAAAGCCCAAATGCCCCATTAAGTATGATGAGGTCCTGCGGAGATCTGATGGAATTCCGGCAAAAATGCAGAGAATCGGAACCCCAAACTTCACCCCAAAACTTGTACACTAATTAGTAGACAGGGAGGAGGGGGATGCAGCTGCAGTTAACCAGTCCCTCTCTCTCATCTGAATGGCTTAAAGCGCTGAGCACAGAGCTAGCATTCAGCAGACATGGATAGAGAAAATACATTTTCAGAAAGCAGGGGGATGAAAAAGGACCACAGAACACAGATTAGACAGATCCTTTTGGCTGCAAAACATTTATTTTTTGTAATAAGTGTACTTAAAATTCTCTGTACCTGTCCTTTTGTATTTTCAGAATGCCCCAGTATCAGGGGCAAACTGGAAACTTAACGTGGCCCTGGAAAAAGTGGCCCGATGTTGTAGGTGGGTCCAGGGGGAGAAGACGGGGCAACACAAGTAGTCAATTTATTCATAAATTCTAAAAGGATTAACAGAAGAACAACACAGAGGTCTTAAAAACATGATGTAGGATTCCTATTTCATGAATGAAAAAAAGAGTGTCATGTTTTTAAAACCTAAAATAGACGTGTTAAAATAGACATGTGAAATGTGTTGACTTCTCTTACTACCTTGAATGACTCGAAATGTGCTGAGTATATTTTATTTTCATATATATTTACATTTTGTGCAAAATTATTTATTCAGTAAACAATTATGACTATTGCGACTTCAATCCTAGAGCTTTAGGTTCAAATGGAAATGTCACGAAATACGCGTAGCTGAGTAGTGCAAGTGTAATCCAAACAGCAATGGCAGCTGTATTATCCAGACACAAGCTTTCTCTTCCAGTGAGCATGTGCAGGCTTATATTGGAAACATCTGGATTTCATTTCGGAGGAGAATAATAATAAAAACAATACTCCATTTAAAGCTGGAAAATGTGTTACTTTTTAGCAAATTCTTTCCTCGCTTAGCTGTGGATGAACCCTGCTACACTATTATTATAATGCTGCAGTTCCTGTACTGGGACAACCCCACCCATAAAGAAAGCAAGTCTTTCATTAATGATGCCTGTGGTCCAAAAGCTCCGATGTGTATGTATGTGCAGTGTTTGTGGTAGTCTGGAGCAGTGCATACATCAGCAGCCCATCAGGGATAGACGAGAATGTCCTGCTAGCAAGGAAAGAGAGGACTTTGGAAGTAAACTCAACATTTCTACTAAACTGAGGACAGGGAGTAAACTTTGCCACGCTCAGCTATTTTCTCTCCTACTGTAACATGGATACAGATGTGGAATACTTCTGCTTTTAAACCTGCCAGCTTGGGATGATGAAGGACACGGAACATACAAGTCCCATGCAAACTAATTGAAGCTGGAATAGCTTGGAAAACTTTATCCTTCGGAAAAAAGTTAAGTTCTTCTAGCTCAAGTCGGTCTGACTCGTTAAGTGCACAACTGCAGCATGAAGTGAAGATGGAAATCTGAGTTTGATCATGGGGATCCATGCTTGGTCACATCACTATGTTGCCTAGAAGGGGTTTAAGAGAGGTGGTGGAGTAGAGGACATGGGCTGGAGACGCAGGTATTGCCCTAGTCCTTTATTTATAGCTATTATTGTGGCATTATGTGTCTTCTATCAGTGCCTCTCTGTGTTTTGGAAAAGAACACCATGGAGCAAGGAATGTGACATTAGGAGAGGTTTTGGTCTCCTGGAGGTGGCCAAACAGAACAAGGAATGTCTCTGTACGTGGAATAGCGTAGTTACAAAGATAACGGATGTAAGTGGAATATCTTTTCATCTTAAGACGTGTTATTTCTCGCTACCATATTTTTGTATCTTTGCTTTGCATGTTATTGAACAATTCCATATATACTTGTTGCTGGTTGTAAATCCTGGTGGCTAGTTATCGGGGTTGTCCAAGATTGCAAAAAGATCTGCTTTTTCAGCACAGAAACAGTGCAAGTGTTATCTATTGGATGTGTCTGGTATTGCAGCTCAGTCTCATTCACTTGAAAGAATAGTGGATATGTATGTGTACCACACGGTTGATAAAAAAAAAAAAAAAAACTTCCCCAATCCTGGACAATCCTTTTAAAATAAAAATAATTTAAAGGGGTTGTCCTACTTCTTTGTTTCTGCGGGCAGTGTTAGTCCCATCTCAGTCATGAAAACAGCCCGATCACTCCAGGAGATGTAGCCAGCGCACACAGCGTGTTTCCCGGACCGAGTACGTTCCCATGAATCAGCCTTGCTTGCAGTAGAATTTGTTCGGCAAGTTCCCGGCACTAATGCCAGAAACAGACCGGGTCCCCTTATAGTCAATGGGACCTGATGGTGCCCCAGACCTCTGCGGCTATGCCAGATATGGTGAACTCCAGCAGGCTGCCCCTCTGCCGGGAGATTTTAGCGCTAGTGTGAGATGGGGCAGCCGTTTTAAGAGGCAATGTAATACACCTCCTTTACTAATTTGGAGGGCTTATCCCATCATTATTGTAGAAATAAAAATCAGACATCATATAGTGCGTGACCGTCTCTTTCTAAGAAAGATACTGCATAAACAGCCCTAGAGCTCATTCCATTCATTGCTTCAATTGCTCTGCTAGATTTATTTCAGGCCAGCAGTTCAGGGTGTGTCCTTTCTCAGGGGGACGTGTTCTGTCTGCTCCAGCTCTCTCCCTGTAACAGCTTCTAACAGAAAATATGGCTTGTGGTAGTTAAAGGATGGAACTGAGAATGTGTGTCCACCCCATCAAGGAGGACAGAGAAATAAGGAAAAGAGCAAACAGCAGGTGGCTCAATACAGATACATTTTATTGAATAATTCAAGTATACTAAATTTGCATACATGCAATAACAAAAATATTTAAATACTGTTTGGTTGGTTTAAAAAATGTGGAATATTTTTCATGGGACAACCACTTTCATGAATGTATGATGGTAAATAAACATCATGAAGGTCCTATGATCACACTGTATATTGTTGTGCATCTTGTATTAAAGGAGTATTTTAGTAACAAAAAGGTATCCCCTATTTACCAAGTGCTCTGCCACTTCATCAAACACTATGGGACTGCTGGAGATAGCCATGAGTTTTATTCAGCTATCTTTGCCAGTCACATAGACCTTGAATAGCGCAGTGTTGCACATGCTCATAAGGCCTCATGCACACGAACGTATTTTCTTTCCGTGTCCGTTCCGTATTTTTTTGGGCGAACCGTACACAGAACCTTTCATTTCAATGGGTCCGCAAAAAATGGAAGTTACTCCGTGTGCATTCTGTTTCCGTATGTCTGTTTTTCCGTTATGCAAAAAATTAGAACATGTTCTAATATTGTTCGCATTATGGACAAGGATAGTACTGTTCTCTGAGGGGCCAGCTGTTCCGTCCTGCCAAATACGGAATGCACACGGATGTCATCCATATTTTTTGCTGATCTGTTTTTTGCGGACCTCAGAATACATACGGTCGTGTGCATGAGGCCCAAATAAAAGGAAAGGGTTTGATAACTGCATTGGCTTTACCTGCAAGACACAAACTGTGCACCCTTTTCAGCAGTTATAAAGCGTTGAGATTTGGAGGTATTTGTGTCCAAGGTTATTTTCTAAAACAAGTTCTGCTGATTGTCTGATGGCATCTATAGACATAAGGTCTCATGCACACGGCTGTGCCGTTTTTTCCGGTCTGCAAACCGCGGATCTGCAAAAAAACGGAAGCCACCCGTGTGGCCATCCACAATTTGCGGAACGGGTGCCGGCAATATAAATGCCTATTCTTGTCTGCAAAAGCACGGACAAGAATAGGACATGTTATATTTTTTAGCGGGGCCGCGGATGTGGACAGCACACGGAGTGCTGTCCGCATCTTTTGCGGCCCCATTGAAGTGAATGGGTCCGCATCCAAGCCGCCAAAACGGCGGCTGGGATGCGGACCCAAACAACGGTCGTGTGCATGAGGCCTAAAACTGTCAATAAATCCACTGGTGATCTAATTTGTATCTAGGTCTACAAACAAGTTCATCTTCTATGTGAGATGATTCAAACAACCTCTTTTTGCTCATAACTGCATACACCCTCCCCCCTCTATAAATATTCTTAGACATTTGATCTGATCCCCCAAGACGTCCAAAATCATCCCACTTACAGCTGATTCACACAACCGTGCTCAGGAAACGCAGTCTGTGTCGGCCACATATCTCAGTCTGCCACAGCTCCCCTAACCTAAACTGATTACTGTGTATCATAGTGTTTTTTTAAGTTTTTTATTTTATTTATTTTTTTATTTTATTTTAGAAACATGTACATTACAAGATAGATCACATAAAAACATATTTCAATATCTCAAGCAATAACCCAACAGGGCTCACAGTGTGCGTAGTATTCAAGACGTAGGAAAGAAGAAGTAGGCACAGAACAAGAAATATTATAAAGGTCCAGTGAGTGCGCTGCATGAACCGGTCACAGGAGCTCGTCCAAGGAATATGCCGCAGGAATGCACGGGGAACAACCGGTGATACCAAAGCTCTCATAACCTGTATCATAGTGTTTTATGAAGCAGTCAGTCCCTATCTGAATATGTGTCTATTGTTCTGTACTCACATGATGCAGTCAGTTTGGGTCAGGGAAAGCCTGATTATTCCAGGAGATGTAGCCAACGCACACAGCGTGTTTCCCGGACCAAGTACGTTCCCGTGAATCAGCCTTGCTTGCAGTGGTATTTGTCCGGCCAGGTGCCAGAAACTGACCGTGTTCCCTTATAGTCAATGGGACCTGATGGTGCCCCAGACCTCTGCGGCTATGCCAGATATGGTGAACTCCAGCAGGCTGCCCCTCTGCCGGAAGATTTTAGCGATAGTGCGAAACTAGCCCTTCTTATTTAAAGTTTACCTCCAGGGAAAAAAATATTTGCAACGCTCTTCGATCTTAGCAGTACTTTGTCTTTAAAGTTCATCCATTGAGACAGCACTTTCTTTCTATTTTGCCCACACAAAGTTGTAAAGTAGCCTGCTATGTCACAGATACAGTAGAGCTGCAGCCCAGTCACTGGTCACTGGTTCTACTAGCCTGTGAGCTCAGATTGCAATTTCCACACCTTCTCATTCCACTGTACCATTACCCACTCATGTACCATATAGACTACCTTCATGAATTGAAGCAGAAACTGCTGTAATCAAAGGAGTGACCTGAAAGTCCCCACTACATAGACACACACAGCCTGTAATTCCCTAGTTTGTGAATGCTTTCATTCTTTCTATAGCTGCTCCTGCAGTTGACATCAGCAGGGAGGAAGTAAAGGGTTGCAGTAATTCAAGTCTCCTCCTTTTTAGCATGATATTGACATGGAGAGTATGTGCAGCCTGTAAGTAAATGATGCAGATAAACTGCACAAAGCACAGATTTTATTTTATTAGAAACTTGAATTTAGCTACTGAGGCACACCTAAAAAGGACCTGTCACCTCTCCTGACACGTCTGTTTTAGTAACTACTTGTACCACCCTTATAATAACAATTCTAGAGCATCTATTATGCACTTTGCAATAAAGGTCCACATGGGTGTTACCACTTGTGCATGTGTCCCTGCACAGTCTGACAATGGCAGCACTGATTGGATAGTGTGAGACAGTGCAGGGACACATCACTAACTGGTAACACCCATCTGGACCTCCATTGCAAATTGCTTGTAATTAATTCATAACTAGCAAGAATAATAATTAGAGATGAGCGAAGTGGAATTCGATGCGAATTTCAGGATAGATTCGATTAGCTGCAAAGCCGAATTTCCTCATACTTCATGGTGGGGAATCGATTTAACCTAAAATAGCGTAAAAAAAAAAACAACAACAAAATTATACTTACCTCCTCCATTTGCTTTTGACGGGAAGGTGGTTGCCATCTTGATTGAAGATCTCGGATATAATCCCATGTGTGGTGACTTATGCCGGCCTGATGACATCTTCAAGCAAGATGGCGCCAGCCTTCGTGAGCAAATGGAGGCGGTAAGTTTGATTTAATTTTTTAATGTTAATTTTGCACTGTTTTTACACTCAGGTGCTGCAATCATGTATGAACGTGGCATTTGCAGGATACAATGATGGGGAATGGCGCTATTGTAGTTCCTTGTCATTGCAGCGGCTACTTATAATAAAATGCGCTTCGTGACAAAGTAATTCACCATGAAGGAAATTTTTGAGTAAAATTCGGTAAAGCAGCCGAATAGAATTTTATAAAACTTTGCTCATCTCTAATAATAATTAATGTTGGGCTCGAATATTCGAATAGCGAATATTAATCGCGAATATCGGCACTTCGAGAATTTGCCAATATTTAGAATATAGTGATATATATCAGTAACCTCCCTTCTTGCTTGTTGGCCAATTAGAAGGCTGCAGTGTCTTTGTCTGAGCTTAGCAACATCCCTAGCAACCAATAGGAAAGGTCTTACTATACAAGAACCTCCCCAGCAATTATTTGCATTTATGAGAGAGACAGCAGTGTTATTGCTGTGCTCTCTGCTTTCCTGTGTCATTACAGTAGATAGATAGTTAGCTTATATATATAATACAGATAGTTAGTAGGAGATAGTCAGTGTAGGTTAGATAGTGATATAGTGTAGCTGATAGGTTCTGCTGTCCATACATACAGGCTACATACATAGTGCTGTGATGTCACAAGTTCACCACAATACGTAGTGCAGCAATTACTAATAAGTAGTCAGACCTGTTAAAATGTGAAGTTGCATGTATTGCGCCAAAATATGCGCATCATTAGTGCCGATTTCGCAATCGCGAATATATTGGAGCACTCTATCCGCATATAAAGGTATTGTAATGTTCTGCCGTGCCAACCATTTTCTCCAATCTCAGGAAACTTCTAGCAGCTTGAAAAATGTAGCTATAGTGACCCACGCCTGTATTTCGCACGCATTCCGCGAATATTACATTGCCGATTTTTCACGATCAAGAAAATAATCTCAAATTTGCGACTAATATTCTACTAAATATTCACGAAATATCGCAAATTCGAATATTGCCCCTGCCGCTCATCACTAATAATAATGGAAGATCATAGAGTCATGAGAATAGATGTTCCAGAATTGTTATTACTTGAGGACTGAATGTAGTTACTTAGACAGACATGTGAGCAAGGGTGACACCATCTCTTTAAATGTTGCACATGTATTAGTCATAAAACATGTATGTTATTTACAAGCAGAAGATTTATGGATGTGACTTTTTACCTAAACTAGATTAGAACGTTTCTATTCAGTGCTGATGTTCCTCTGAGCCTTTCATTACATCTTGTCTAAGCTTCTGTATTTAGCAAGTTCTCTGGCTGCTGAGCACATCCACTAAACCTCACTACTGAGGGGTCAACAGCCTCACAGCTGATAAACCACATTTGGAAATCACAGCCGTCGGACTGTCCTAGCTAGTACACTTATGTCCCATTAAATAATCAGATAATGCTGGGCATTGCTTATTACATTTAGTCAAGTCTGAACATTGTGTTACAGTCTTAGGCCTCGTGCACACCACCGTATGTATTTTGCAGTCCGCAGAAAATACGGATGACATCTGTGTGCATTCTGTATTTTGCGGAACGGAACAGCTGGCCCCTAATAGAACAGTACTATCCTTGTCTGTAATGTGGACAATAATAGGACATGTTCTATTTTTTTGCGGAACGGAAATACAGACATATGGAAACGGAATGCACACGGAGTAACTTCAGTTTTTTTTGCAGACCCATTGAAATGAATGGTCCTGTATATGGTCCTCAAAAAAACGGAATGGACACTGAAAGAAAATGTGTTCGTGTGCATGAGGCCTTATGCTGTACAGTTCAGTGTTGCAAGTTACTTACTTGAGTAGTGGACCGTTATTTTTTGGCTTTCTTGCTTCATAAAAATATCTAAAATGAGATGCTCCACATTGCATTAAAAATGTGGCAAATTAAGATGCAATTTATGCCATAATTCAGGAGGAGCCATAATGGAAATTATCCTTCATAATCAGTCACATCGCTTCTTCTAATCGTATGGGCAACATCAGCCTTCTTTTCTGCACTTGCAAGGCTTGCTGTAATTCCCTCCTCGGTGTATTATTCATTTGGAAAGGCGGTATGCAAATGAGCTCTTAACGAGCTCTGCCTCTGATGTCACCAGATGTAAGGCAGCTATCCTATAAGTCAATGTTTTACCCTATAAATAGGTCTTGAGACATGATTCGGATATTTAATAAGCCAGCACCTCCTCTGCAGACAGCTGTTTTGGGGTGATTGCCCCTAATCAGTGCAGAGCAGAGAGTACTGGCTTAACTGCCATTTAAGGCGTTCTCCATAAGGAGATATTGTATTCCCCAAATCCGGACCTACGCCTCACCCAGTTAAGCCAGTGAAACATTGACTTATAGGATAGCTGCCTTACATCTGTAGCATTAGAGGCCAAACTTGATAAGAGCTCATTTGCATCTCTTCTTCCCAGAATTCCAGATGAGCATTGTTTTGGCCTATAAGACTTCTCACTCTGTTTAAGGCCCTCTCCATATGGAGTTATTGTATTCCCCAAATCCTGATTTAGGCCTCTCATCTAGTTATGACAGTATTCTCTGCTCTGCACTGATGAGGGGCAATCACCCAGAAACAGCTGTCTGCAGATGAGGCCTTTTAAAAGGTTGAACCTTGACTTATAGGATAACTGCATTATATTTGGTAGCATTAGGCTGGGTTCACACCTGAGCATTTTGCAGCGCGTTCCTACGCGTGTAAAACGCTCAACAGGCAAGAACCAATGCTTCCCTATGGGCATGGTTCTCACCTGAGCGTTTTACAGCGCGTACGAACGCGCTGTAAAACGCCCTACGCCCCAAGAAGTACAGGAGCTTCTTTGGGGCGTATGGTCGCGCGTTCCCGCCCATAGACTTCAGCGGGAACGCGCGACAATGGGCGTTTCTTGTTTGCTAATTTAAAAACGTGCGTACGTACGCGCCGCTTTGTGTGTAAAAAGTTTTTTACTACTGTGTGAAAGGAGCTCTCTCCTGTTGATAAAATGGCCAGCCTCTGTACTCACTTTTATGAATGCACTGCAGTGAGCGGCAGCGAGCTGGCCGGCCGTCGCGTGACTGACGTCACTTAGTAACGCTCCTGCTTCCTGAATTAAGTGGGAGGAGCGTTACTAAGTGACGTCAGTCACTCGCCGGCAGGCCAGCTCGCTGCAGTGCATTCATAAAAGTGAGTACAGAGGCTGGCCATTTTATCAACAGGAGAGAGCTCGTTTCAGACAGTAGTAAAATACTTTTTACACAAAGCCAGTTATGTGCGCAGTTTAGGACACATGAGGGGACACTTAGGGCCATGAGGGGGACCAGCATAAGATGCTATATGTGTGTCTTATGCTGGCCCCCATCATGGCCCTATGTGTAATAGCACACATCCCCTGTAACAGTTTTCTAAATACAAAAACGCCCCAAAATACGCCTCAAAAACGCCTGATAAAAACGCCTGTAAAATGCGCATACCGAATACGCTCAGGTGTGAACCAAGCCTTAGAAACAGATCTAATTTGCATACCATCTTCTCAGAATTCCAGAGGAATGTTGCCTGGCCTGTAAGACTCCTCACACCGTTTAAGGTGCTCTCCATAAGGAAATATTGTATTCCCCAAATCCTTATTTATTTGGAGGTACATATTGATTAAAAAAAAATAGTACCTTATATTGCACTTAATTAAATAAAGGGAATTAAATATTAAATCTTCAAGACAGGTTATCAATATTAGATTTGTGGGGGTCCCTGCTAATTAGATGTTTGAAGGAGCCACTCAGATAAGTTTTGCGCCCGCTTCACGGTATACTAAGCACAGCTCTGTACATTGTATATCAGCTGTGTTTGGTATTGCAGCACAGTTCCTTTCGCTTATGTAGTACTAAGCTGAACAAGGACCATGTGAACGATAAACGTGTTGCTGCGTTTGCCCCTTCCAACAGCTGGTCAACAGGGGTGCCAGAAGTCATAACCCCACGATCTAATATTGAGGGCCTATCCTGAGGACATGTTTTTTTTTTCCAGGAAAAGAAATAACTCCAGATGCAGGGTGTGTTTTCTGTGCCTGGTGGTTTTTTTTTTTTATCCAGCATATTTTTCATTCCCTTCTCTGTAGAGAAAAAAATGCCTGAAAAAAATGCCTGAAAAAAATGCCTGAAAAAAATGCAATTTACATTTGTTAGTACAAAACTGCCACAAAAAGGCAGTTTTTATGGCATTTTGTTTAGCAGTAAGATGAACTGCAAGCAAACATGCAAATTTGTATGTGAAGGGGGCCTTAAAGGAAATGTGTCAACAAAATGTTTATCTGCCAGTTATAACCAGATAGTGACACACATTGTTTTTATCTAGTCTGTTTTTTCTGATTGCAGATTTTTTTATTCTATTTTCTGAACATGATTATGGAGGCTGCCGTCTTGAGCTGTTAAACATAATTTACACAGCATTAAAAAGATTTTAGGACACAGACATGAGCCAATGTGGCTATTTTAGCGTCCAAGCAGCCTTTTTATACTATTATTTAATGCAAACTTAAAAGACATGGGGCAGATTTACTCATCAAAATGCTGTACTCACAACTTATTAATGCTTCACAAATTGTGTGGCTTAATGGGAAGAGGAAGGGATTATCAAGGAGGCAGTGGCTTAAGATGCAACAATGTTTGCTTGAATTTGGGTGCAAAATTGTACAAAAATTGTGCATACGCCGAAGTGTACCGATGATGTGGATGGAGTACAATGCTCAATAGCATTTGAAACGTGGTGGGAGCGCCATGTTGACCTAAGGGTAATACCTTGTACTGATACAGCCCTTCTGGTGTGATGAAAGCCGTTTCTCCTTGGCAGCCTCGGTCAAGGGTACCTGCCAGTACCCTTTAGTGAGGTCCAAAACAGAAAAATACCGGGCTTGACCTAACTTCTCAATAAGCTCATCCACTCGAGGCATGGGATATGTGTCAAACTTGGAAACCTCATTAAGTTTGCGGAAGTCGTTACAGAATCGTAACGTCCTGTCCGGCTTGGGTATTAAGACCCAGACTGGCCCATTAAGATCGGACTGGCCTATTTACTTTTTGACTCCTCAATGACACCCAGCTGTAACATCAGCTGCACTTCTTCCGAGATGGCTTGTCATTGCGACTCAGGTACCAGGTATGGTTTCAACTGGATTCTGACCTGAGGCATAGTGACAATGTCATGTTGGATGATAGAAGTGCGTCCAGGGAGGTCCGTAAACACATCCGTGTTCCTGCTGACGAACTCCCTGGCCTCCTGAGTCTGTTTAGAGGAAAGGTTGTCAGCGATCTTTACTGTGGCAACTGCTTCCCTCGTATCAGGCGGTGGTACTGGAAACTCTACCCCTAGAAAACCCAGCCGGGGGCTGTTGCCCATACTGATCTCCCTATCTTAAAGTTTACATGGTACACCTGCTCCGGCTTTCTCCGCCCGGGCTGGAGTACCTTGTAGGTTACCTCCCCAACTTTTTTGAGCACTTCGTAGGGACTCTGCCACCTAGCCAGGAACTTACTGTCCACCGTCGGCACCAGAACCAAAACCCGATCTCCCGGGTTAAAATTCGGAACCCGAGCCTGGCGATTATAGACCCTACTCTGGGCTTGCTGGGCTGCCTCCATATGTTCCCTAACCAGCGGCAATACTGTTTCCATCCGCTCTTGCATCCGATTGACATACTCAATCACACTTTTATGCAGTGTGGGTTGTTGTTCCCATGCCTCTTTGGCTATGTCCAACAAACCATGCGGATATCGGCCATAGTAGAGGCCTGGGGTACCTCTCGCACTGGGAACATGAGATAGGGCAGTAGAAGATCCTAATCCCTCCCATCCTTTAACATGTTTTTTAAGGTTTGATTAAATCTTTCTACCAGGCCGTCCGTTTACTGGTAATAGACGGACGTCCATAACTGTTTGATCTGTAGTAGTTTACTGAGTTCCCTCATGAGTTTTGACATAAAAGGGGTCCCCTGGTTGGTCATAATCTCTCTAGGTAGGCCCACTTGGGAAACATCTCCACTAACTCTTTGGCTATGAGTTTGGCGGAGGTATGTCGCAGCGGCACCGCCTCCGGGTACCGAGTGGCATCGTCCAGGACTACCAAGATGTGTTGGTGCCCTCTAGCGGACTTCGGTACTGGGCCTATGAGATCCATAGCGATCCGCTCAAATGGAACCTCAATTATTGGGAGAGGGACCAGGGGACTACAGAAATGTGGCTGGGGGCTGGTTATCTGCCAGGTTGGGCAAGACTTGCAATACTCTTCCACCTCTCTGAACACACTGAAACCGCTGTAGAATCCGGTCCTGCATTTTCTGCTGGCCCAGGTGTCCCCCAAGAACATGTTGGTGGGCTAACGCCAACATGAGCTTGCGATACGCCTTGGGCACCACCAACTGTTCAATATGCTCACCCTGTAGTTGATTTACCCAGTACAGCATCTCCTGTTGAACCATAAAACGGGGCTCGCCCTCAACTACTTCCACATTTTCCCAGGCTCGAGATAAAGTCGGGTCCTGGTGCTGTGCTGTACCAAAATTGTCTCCAGAGATTCTCCACGTCTCCCACCATTACATTCAGTGGGGTTGGCTCCCCTCCTTCCCCCGCAGTGGCGGCCACCCCTACTGCTGGCCCTTTGGTCTCAGGTTCCCAGGGTTCTGGTTTCCCCCCTGAGCAAGGCCATTCAGGGGTTGCTCCTGCCCTATGGGTATCGGTGGCTCTCACCTCCAGCCACAGTGACAGGAAACCGGGAAAGTCTCTCCCAATTATTAGTTCATAATTAGGGATGAGCGAACTCGAACTGTATAGTTCGGGTTCGTACCGAATTTTGGGGTGTCCGTGACACGGACCCGAACCCGGACATTTTCGTAAAAGTCCGGGTTCGGGTTCGGTGTTCGTCGCTTTCTTGGCGCTTTTGTGACGCTTTCTTGGCGCTTTTTGAAAGGCTGCAAAGCAGCCAATCAACAAGCGTCATACTACTTGCCCCAAGAGGCCGTCACAGCCATGCCTACTATTGGCATGGCTGTGATTGGCCAGAGCACCATGTGACCCAGCCTCTATTTAAGCTGGAGTCACATAGCGCCGCCCGTCACTCTGCTCTGATTAGCGTAGGGAGAGGTTGCGGATGCGACAGTAGGGCGAGATTAGGCAGATTAACTCCTCCAAAGGACTTCACTTGATTAATCGATCGATCTGCAGCTGTGCATCATTGAGCTGCTGAAATTCAAATGCTCACTCACTGTTTTTAGGCTGCCCAGACCGTTTGTCAGTCACTTTTTTCTGGGGTGATCGGCGGCCATTTTGTGTCTTGTGCGGTGCTGCGACCAAGTGCATCCAAGCTGCGACCAAGTGCATTTAACCCTCAATGGTGTGGTTGTTTTTTGGCTAAAGCCTACATCAGGGTGAAGCTGTCACACCAAGTGCATTTAACCAGCAATAGTCTGTTCATTTTTTTGGCCATATACTAAATCAGGGGCAAGCTGCGCCTGTCACCAAGTGCATTTAACCCTCAATGGTGTGGTTGTTTTTTGGCTAAAGCCTACATCAGGGTGAAGCTGTCACACCAAGTGCATTTAACCAGCAATAGTCTGTTCATTTTTTGGCCATATACTACATCAGGGGCAAGCTGCGCCCGTCACCAAGTGCATTTAACCCTCAGTAGTGTGGTGCGTCAAGCTGTGACACCAAGTGCATTTAACCAGCAATAGTCTGTTCATTTTTTGGCCATATACTAAATCAGGGGCAAGCTGCGCCCGTCACCAAGTGCATTTAACCAGCAATAGTGTGGTTATTTTTTGGCCATATCCCAGTCTAATTCTGTCACTAAATCCATACCGGTCACCCAGCGCCTAAATACTAGGCCTCAAATTTATATCCCGCTAAATCTCTCGTTACCGCTGTCCTGTTGTGGCTGGGAAAGTTATTTAGTGTCCGTCAAAGCACATTTTTTGTTCTGGGTTGAAGTACAATTCCCAATTTAGCAATTTCATAATTTAGTGGTTCCTGCTATATCAGAGCTATTTGAAATCTATCCCTAAAAGGGTATATAATATTCAAGGTGCACATTGGGTCATTCAGAATAACTTCACACACACCCGCTACTGTGTATTTCCAAGTCTAATTCTGTCACTAAACCCATACCTGTCACCCAGCGCCTAAATACTAGGCCTCAAATTTATATCCTGCTAAATCTCTCGTTACCGCTGTCCTGTTGTGGCTGGGAAAGTTATTTAGTGTCCGTCAAAGCACATTTTTTGTTCTGGGTTGAAATACAATTCCCAATTTAGCAATTTCATAATTTAGTGGTTCCTGCTATATCAGAGCTATTTGAAATCTATCCCTAAAAGGGTATATAATATTCAAGGTGCACATTGGGTCATTCAGAATAACTTCACACACACCCGCTACTGTGTATTTCCAAGTCTAATTCTGTCACTAAACCCATACCTGTCACCCAGCGCCTAAATACTAGGCCTCAAATTTATATCCTGCTAAATCTCTCGTTACCGCTGTCCTGTTGTGGCTGGGAAAGTTATTTAGTGTCCGTCAAAGCACATTTTTTGTTCTGGGTTGAAATACAATTCCCAATTTAGCAATTTCATAATTTAGTGGTTTCTGCTATATCAGAGCTATTTGAAATCTATCCCTAAAAGGGTATATAATATTCAAGGTGCACATTGGGTCATTCAGAATAACTTCACACACACCCGCTACTGTGTATTTCCAAGTCTAATTCTGTCACTAAACCCATACCTGTCACCCAGCGCCTAAATACTAGGCCTCAAATTTATATCCTGCTAAATCTCTCGTTAACGCTGTCCTGTTGTGGCTGGGAAAGTTATTTAGTGTCCGTCAAAGCACATTTTTTGTTCTGGGTTGAAATACAATTCCCAATTTAGCAATTTCATAATTTAGTGGTTTCTGCTATATCAGAGCTATTTGAAATCTATCCCTAAAAGGGTATATAATATTCAAGGTGCACATTGGGTCATTCAGAATAACTTCACACACACCCGCTACTGTGTATTTCTAAGTCTAATTCTGTCACTAAACCCATACCTGTCACCCAGCGCCTAAATACTAGGCCTCAAATTTATATCCTGCTAAATCTCTCGTTAACGCTGTCCTGTTGTGGCTGGGAAAGTTATTTAGTGTCCGTCAAAGCACATTTTTTGTTCTGGGTTTAAATACAATTCCCAATTTAACAATTTCATAATTTAGTGGTTTCTGCTATATCAGAGCTATTTGAAATCTATCCCTAAAAGGGTATATAATATTCAAGGTGCACATTGGGTCATTCAGAATAACTTCACACACACCCGCTACTGTGTATTTCCAAGTCTAATTCTGTCACTAAACCCATACCTGTCACCCAGCGCCTAAATACTAGGCCTCAAATTTATATCCTGCTAAATCTCTCGTTAACGCTGTCCTGTTGTGGCTGGGAAAGTTATTTAGTGTCCGTCAAAGCACATTTTTTGTTCTGGGTTGAAATACAATTCCCAATTTAGCAATTTCATAATTTAGTGGTTTCTGCTATATCAGAGCTATTTGAAATCTATCCCTAAAAGGGTATATAATATTCAAGGTGCACATTGGGTCATTCAGAATAACTTCACACACACCCGCTACTGTGTATTTCTAAGTCTAATTCTGTCACTAAACCCATACCTGTCACCCAGCGCCTAAATACTAGGCCTCAAATTTATATCCTGCTAAATCTCTCGTTAACGCTGTCCTGTTGTGGCTGGGAAAGTTATTTAGTGTCCGTCAAAGCACATTTTTTGTTCTGGGTTGAAATACAATTCCCAATTTAGCAATTTCATAATTTAGTGGTTTCTGCTATATCAGAGCTATTTGAAATCTATCCCTAAAAGGGTATATAATATTCAAGGTGCACATTGGGTCATTCAGAATAACTTCACACACACCCGCTACTGTGTATTTCTAAGTCTAATTCTGTCACTAAACCCATACCTGTCACCCAGCGCCTAAATACTAGGCCTCAAATTTATATCCTGCTAAATCTCTCGTTAACGCTGTCCTGTTGTGGCTGGGAAAGTTATTTAGTGTCCGTCAAAGCACATTTTTTGTTCTGGGTTTAAATACAATTCCCAATTTAACAATTTCATAATTTAGTGGTTTCTGCTATATCAGAGCTATTTGAAATCTATCCCTAAAAGGGTATATAATATTCAAGGTGCACATTGGGTCATTCAGAATAACTTCACACACACCCGCTACTGTGTATTTCCAAGTCTAATTCTGTCACTAAACCCATACCTGTCACCCAGCGCCTAAATACTAGGCCTCAAATTTATATCCTGCTAAATCTCTCGTTAACGCTGTCCTGTTGTGGCTGGGAAAGTTATTTAGTGTCCGTCAAAGCACATTTTTTGTTCTGGGTTGAAATACAATTCCCAATTTAGCAATTTCATAATTTAGTGGTTTCTGCTATATCAGAGCTATTTGAAATCTATCCCTAAAAGGGTATATAATATTCAAGGTGCACATTGGGTCATTCAGAATAACTTCACACACACCCGCTACTGTGTATTTCTAAGTCTAATTCTGTCACTAAACCCATACCTGTCACCCAGCGCCTAAATACTAGGCCTCAAATTTATATCCTGCTAAATCTCTCGTTAACGCTGTCCTGTTGTGGCTGGGAAAGTTATTTAGTGTCCGTCAAAGCACATTTTTTGTTCTGGGTTGAAATACAATTCCCAATTTAGCAATTTCATAATTTAGTGGTTTCTGCTATATCAGAGCTATTTGAAATCTATCCCTAAAAGGGTATATAATATTCAAGGTGCACATTGGGTCATTCAGAATAACTTCACACACACCCGCTACTGTGTATTTCTAAGTCTAATTCTGTCACTAAACCCATACCTGTCACCCAGCGCCTAAATACTAGGCCTCAAATTTATATCCTGCTAAATCTCTCGTTAACGCTGTCCTGTTGTGGCTGGGAAAGTTATTTAGTGTCCGTCAAAGCACATTTTTTGTTCTGGGTTGAAATACAATTCCCAATTTAGCAATTTCATAATTTAGTGGTTTCTGCTATATCAGAGCTATTTGAAATCTATCCCTAAAAGGGTATATAATATTCAAGGTGCACATTGGGTCATTCAGAATAACTTCACACACACCCGCTACTGTGTATTTCTAAGTCTAATTCTGTCACTAAACCCATACCTGTCACCCAGCGCCTAAATACTAGGCCTCAAATTTATATCCTGCTAAATCTCTCGTTAACGCTGTCCTGTTGTGGCTGGGAAAGTTATTTAGTGTCCGTCAAAGCACATTTTTTGTTCTGGGTTTAAATACAATTCCCAATTTAACAATTTCATAATTTAGTGGTTTCTGCTATATCAGAGCTATTTGAAATCTATCCCTAAAAGGGTATATAATATTCAAGGTGCACATTGGGTCATTCAGAATAACTTCACACACACACGCTTCTGTGCATTTCCAAGTCTAATTCTGTCACTAAATCCATACCGGTCACCCAGCGCCTAAATACTAGGCCTCAAATTTATATCCCGCTGAATTTGAATACAATACATTGGGCCAAATAATATATTTGTTGTTGTGGTGAACCATAACAATGAGAAAAACATCTAGTAAGGGACGCGGACGTGGACATGGTCGTGGTGGTGTTAGTGGACCCTCTGGTGCTGGGAGAGGACGTGGCCGTTCTGCCACATCCACACGTCCTAGTGTACCAACTACCTCAGGTCCCAGTAGCCGCCAGAATTTACAGCGATATATGGTGGGGCCCAATGCCGTTCTAAGGATGGTAAGGCCTGAGCAGGTACAGGCATTAGTCAATTGGGTGGCCGACAGTGGATCCAGCACGTTCACATTATCTCCCACCCAGTCTTCTGCAGAAAGCGCACAGATGGCGCCTGAAAACCAACCCCATCAGTCTGTCACATCACCCCCATGCATACCAGGGAAACTGTCTCAGCCTCAAGTTATGCAGCAGTCTCTTATGCTGTTTGAAGACTCCGCTGGCAGGGTTTCCCAAGGGCATCCACCTAGCCCTTCCCCAGCGGTGAAAGACATAGAATGCACTGACGCACAACCACTTATGTTTCCTGATGATGAGGACATGGGAATACCACCTCAGCATGTCTCTGATGATGACGAAACACAGGTGCCAACTGCTGCGTCTTTCTGCAGTGTGCAGACTGAACAGGAGGTCAGGGATCAAGACTGGGTGGAAGACGATGCAGGGGACGATGAGGTCCTAGACCCCACATGGAATGAAGGTCGTGCCACTGACTTTCACAGTTCGGAGGAAGAGGCAGTGGTGAGACCGAGCCAACAGCGTAGCAAAAGAGGGAGCAGTGGGCAAAAGCAGAACACCCGCCGCCAAGAGACTCCGCCTGCTACTGACCGCCGCCATCTGGGACCGAGCACCCCAAAGGCAGCTTCAAGGAGTTCCCTGGCATGGCACTTCTTCAAACAATGTGCTGACGACAAGACCCGAGTGGTTTGCACGCTGTGCCATCAGAGCCTGAAGCGAGGCATTAACGTTCTGAACCTGAGCACAACCTGCATGACCAGGCACCTGCATGCAAAGCATGAACTGCAGTGGAGTAAACACCTTAAAACCAAGGAAGTCACTCAGGCTCCCCCTGCTACCTCTTCTGCTGCTGCCGCCTCGGCCTATTCTGCTGCTGCCGCCTCGGCCTCTTCCTCCGCCTCTGGAGGAACGTTGGCACCTGCCGCCCAGCAAACAGGGGATGTACCACCAACACCACCACCACCACCTCCGTCACCAAGCGTCTCAACCATGTCACACGCCAGCGTTCAGCTCTCCATCTCACAAACATTTGATAGAAAGCGTAAATTCCCACCTAGCCACCCTCTATCCCTGGCCCTGAATGCCAGCATTTCTAAACTACTGGCCTATGAAATGCTGTCATTTAGGCTGGTGGACACAGACAGCTTCAAACAGCTCATGTCGCTTGCTGTCCCACAGTATGTTGTTCCCAGCCGGCACTACTTCTCCAAGAGAGCCGTGCCTTCCCTGCACAACCAAGTATCCGATAAAATCAAGTGTGCACTGCGCAACGCCATCTGTAGCAAGGTCCACCTAACCACAGATACGTGGACCAGTAAGCACGGCCAGGGACGCTATATCTCCCTAACTGCACACTGGGTAAATGTAGTGGCAGCTGGGCCCCAGGCGGAGAGCTGTTTGGCGCACGTCCTTCCGCCGCCAAGGATCGCAGGGCAACATTCTTTGCCTCCTGTTGCCACCTCCTCCTTCTCGGCTTCCTCCTCCTCTTCTTCCACCTGCTCATCCAGTCAGCCACACACCTTCACCACCAACTTCAGCACAGCCCGGGGTAAACGTCAGCAGGCCATTCTGAAACTCATATGTTTGGGGGACAGGCCCCACACCGCACAGGAGTTGTGGCGGGGTATTGAACAACAGACCGACGAGTGGTTGCTGCCGGTGAGCCTCAAGCCCGGCCTGGTGGTGTGTGATAATGGGCGAAATCTCGTTGCAGCTCTGGGACTAGCCAATTTGACGCACATCCCTTGCTTGGCGCATGTGCTGAATTTGGTGGTGCAGAAGTTCATTCACAACTACCCCGACATGTCAGAGCTGCTGCATAAAGTGCGGGCCGTCTGTTCGCGCTTCCGGCGTTCACATCCTGCTGCTGCTCGCCTGTCTGCGCTACAGCGTAACTTCGGCCTTCCCGCTCACCGCCTCATATGCGACGTGCCCACCAGGTGGAACTCCACCTTGCACATGCTGGACAGACTGTGCGAGCAGCAGCAGGCCATAGTGGAGTTTCAGCTGCAGCACGCACGGGTCAGTCGCACTACAGAACAGCACCACTTCACCACCAATGACTGGGCCTCCATGCGAGACCTGTGTGCCCTGTTGCGCTGTTTCGAGTACTCCACCAACATGGCCAGTGGCGATGACACCGTTATCAGCGTTACAATACCACTTCTATGTCTCCTTGAGAAAACACTTAGGGCGATGATGGAAGAGGAGGTGGCCCAGGAGGAGGAGGAGGAGGAGGAGGAAGAGGGGTCATTTTTAGCACTTTCAGGCCAGTCTCTTCGAAGTGACTCAGAGGGAGGTTTTTGGCAACAGCAGAGGCCAGGTACAAATGTGGCCAGCCAGGGCCCACTACTGGAGGACGAGGAGGACGAGGATGAGGAGGAGGTGGAGGAGGATGAGGATGAAGCATGGTCACAGCGGGGTGGCACCCAACGCAGCTCGGGTCCATCACTGGTGCGTGGCTGGGGGGAAAGGCAGGACGATGACGATACGCCTCCCACAGAGGACAGCTTGTCCTTACCCCTGGGCAGCCTGGCACACATGAGCGACTACATGCTGCAGTGCCTGCGCAACGACAGCAGAGTTGCCCACATTTTAACCTGTGCGGACTACTGGGTTGCCACCCTGCTGGATCCACGCTACAAAGACAATGTGCCCACCTTACTTCCTGCACTGGAGCGTGATAGGAAGATGCGCGAGTACAAGCGCACGTTGGTAGACGCGCTACTGAGAGCATTCCCAAATGTCACAGGGGAACAAGTGGAAGCCCAAGGCCAAGGCAGAGGAGGAGCAAGAGGTCGCCAAGGCAGCTGTGTCACGGCCAGCTCCTCTGAGGGCAGGGTTAGCATGGCAGAGATGTGGAAAACTTTTGTCAACACGCCACAGCTAACTGCACCACCACCTGATACGCAACGTGTTAGCAGGAGGCAACATTTCACTAACATGGTGGAACAGTACGTGTGCACACCCCTCCACGTACTGACTGATGGTTCGGCCCCATTCAACTTCTGGGTCTCTAAATTGTCCACGTGGCCAGAGCTAGCCTTTTATGCCTTGGAGGTGCTGGCCTGCCCGGCAGCCAGCGTTTTGTCTGAACGTGTATTCAGCACGGCAGGGGGCGTCATTACAGACAAACGCAGCCGCCTGTCTACAGCCAATGTGGACAAGCTGACGTTCATAAAAATGAACCAGGCATGGATCCCACAGGACCTGTCCGTCCCTTGTCCAGATTAGACATTAACTACCTCCCCATAACCATATATTATTGGACTCCAGGGCACTTCCTCATTCAATCCTATTTTTATTTTCATTTTACCATTATATTGCGAGGCTACCCAAAGTTGAATGAACCTCTCCACTGCCTGTGTGCTAGGCCTAAATATATGCCAATGGACTGTTGCAGTGGTGGCTGACATGAAGCCTGATTCTCTGCTATGACATGCAGACTAATTCTCTGCTGACATGAAGCCAGATTGTCTGTTACGGGACCTCTCTCCTCTGCCTGGGTGCTGGGCCTAAATTTATGACAATGGACTGTTGCAGTGGTGGCTGACGTGAAGCCTGATTCTCTGCTATGACATGCAGACTGATTCTCTGCTGACATGAAGCCAGATTGTCTGTTACGGGACCTCTCTGCTCTGCCTGTGTGCTAGGCCTAAATATATGCCAATGGACTGTTGCAGTGGTGGGTGACGTGAAGCCTCATTCTCTGCTATGACATGCAGACTGATTCTCTGCTGACATGAAGCCAGATTGTCTGTTACGGGACCTCTCTCCTCTGCCTGTGTGCTAGGCCTAAATATATGCCAATGGACTGTTGCAGTGGTGGCTGACGTGAAGCCTGATTCTCTGCTATGACATGCAGACTGATTCTCTGCTGACATGAAGCCAGATTGTCTGTTACGGGACCTCTCTCCTCTGCCTGGGTGCTGGGCCTAAATTTATGACAATGGACTGTTGCAGTGGTGGCTGACGTGAAGCCTGATTCTCTGCTATGACATGCAGACTGATTCTCTGCTGACATGAAGCCAGATCCTCTGTTACGGGACCTCTCTCCTCTGCCTGGGTGCTGGGCCTAAATTTATGAAAATGGACTCTTACAGTGGTGGGTGACGTGAAGCCTGATTCTCTGCTATGACATGAAGACTGATTCTCTGCTGACATGAACCCAGATTGTCTGTTACGGGACCTCTCTCCTCTGCCTGGGTGCCGGGGCCTAAATATCTGAGAATGGACTGTTCCAGTGGTGGGTGACGGGAAGCCAGATTCTCTGCTATGGAACCTCTCTCCAATTGATTTTGGTTAATTTTTATTTATTTAATTTTTATTTTAATTAATTTCCCTATCCACATTTGTTTGCAGGGGATTTACCTACATGTTGCTGCCTTTTGCAGCCCTCTAGCCCTTTCCTGGGCTGTTTTACAGCCGTTTTAGTGCCGAAAAGTTCGGGTCCCCATTGACTTCAATGGGGTTCGGGTTCGGGACGAAGTTCGGATCGGGTTCGGATCCCGAACCCGAACATTTCCGGGATGTTCGGCCGAACTTCTCGAACCCGAACATCCAGGTGTTCGCTCAACTCTATTCATAATGTAACTTTGCGGCGACGGCCACCTCATGAGTCCAACTGCTCGCCACCGTGGGTAGAGACACCAGGGCAGTGGGATAGTCCTTTAAGTCTCCATGGATGCACACGACGCTGACTTTTCAGCCAGTATACTCGGCGGGCCGCACCAGGGCAGCTCTTACCAGGGACACCAGGCTCCGAGTCAAGCAGCGCCACCGCCAGGGTATCTCCTACTTGCACCTGGCACAGGTGACTATTGTCTATTTTCTCAGGGGTACCAGTTGCACACAGCCTCCTGGCATACATTAAGGACCAGTAGCCATAGTTAGTGTCCATGAGTTCCCCCCAATGGGAACAGTCAGCCATTATGTGACCAGGCTCTTGACAACGCCAACAGACCACTGGAGCTGGATCTGCAGGGAGTACATCCCGAGTGGGCCTTGCTGGCACCAGCCGCCTGGTCTAGGGTGGAGATTTCTGGGGTTTAACTGGCCCTCTCCCAAAAGAACCCCCCCTGTAGGTTTCTGGTGGCTTCATAGCGCTCAACCAGGTTGACCATCTCTAGGGCATTACTAGGAGACACTTGCCCGATCCAGTGCTGGAGAGGGTATGACAAAGCCTTCCATAACACATCAGCCAACAGACAGCCAGCATAGCAGTGGGACTCAGTACGTCAGGCTGCAGCCATTTTTGCAACCGGTGTAGCAGATCATAATACTGCTGTCTGTTGGGTTCAGCCTGGTTAAATTCCCACTGATGCAGCCGCTGGGCCCAGACCAATACATTTACCCTCAGTCTGGCCAGAATCTCACCCTTTACAGTCGGGTAGTCGGCCGCTTGACCATCTGGTAAGTCGAAAAACACCTCCTGGGGTCCAGACGCCAGGAACGGAGAGATGACCTCAGCCCATTGGTCTCAGGGTAACTTCTCCCTCACAGCCACCTTTTCGTATACAGCCAGATAGGCCTTGACGTCGTCTTTGGGGGTCATCTTAGGGATCGCCACACGGACAGCTTTCCAGGCATCGTGGACGTTCTGGGACGCTCCTGCCGCTTGTAATGCGGTAATAGCAGCTGTTTGGTTTCCTGCTGCTGCTTTGTAGCCTCCCACTGCTGCAAGTTAGCCTCCATGAGGGCTTTTACGACCTCCTACATTTTGTCAGGGGACACGGGTTGTAACCTTGCCGGCTTGATATAGGACATACACCGTGCCCGTGTGCTTGCATCCTCCACCAATTATGGGGATTTGCTCTGGTAGAAAGGTTTAGCGGACGCAGTATAGAGGCAAGGAACCAGGTTGTAAATTTAACTTCAGTGTTTTATTCACACTCAGCAACACATAACAGTCTTGATGCTTGTTCACACACAGCAAAAACAAAACAATGTTCACCTGGAATCCTAGGTTTCGGTTCACACCTGGCTGAATGCTCAGCCACAGAATAGTTCACTGGTAGGCTTCCAGGCGGCCTGCACGCCTGTTTGCAGTCTTCAGCCTATAGGACTCCACAGCTTCACTGTCAGATGGAGAAAAATCCACACCACCTGACAATGCTGACTGCTTTTATAAGCCTGCCACTCAGAACTTTGGCTACTCCCAGTAAGAGCCGTACCGGATCAGCTCTACAGCCATACTAAACAGCTGAAATGTCAGACTGCAATTTGCAATAATGACACTTCAGGAAAAAACGTCTCTTACCTCACCGAGGCCAGGAACCTCAGTGACACATGATTGTTCCTTCCTACTACATATATATATATATATATATATATAGTAAGGAATCATCTCTTTTCAGGGGGCACACTCACAGATATCTCCACAAACACGTTTATAATGTCCACATTCTTGCTTTATTTCAAACACTTTAGCAAAGCACAGGTTACAAAGTCGCAGCTTCAACTTATCACGTGTGAAATCCACACAAAATAACAAACCCTTGCCCGGCTAGGCTCTAACTAAACACATAAGCGTAACCCTGACTCACCCAGAGAGCCCTGTTAACACATGGAACACAAATGCGGCTTTCCTCAGCCATACAGTCCAGCAACCTCCAGGCTGTGACACTTCAATAGCTTTTGGGGGATTGTGGCCCAGTAGTCATCCCGACTCTGGCCTCGAGATCCTTGTTTCACAGGCGTCACCTCGTCCCCCAAAGTTCAGGCTATCGCCTAGCCTCATGTCCCCTCAGCCCACCTGGCTGAGACCACTCACACAGAGCCTCACCAGGACTCTGCTTCACAAAACACTCCAGAGTAAGACATCCAATTCCAGAAACCAGATTAAATGGAATCCCTGGACGTGAGCATGCTCTAAGTACTGGACTGGAGCATGGGGAACAGGCACCTACCCAACACATTGCCTGTTCTCAGTAAAAGCCCACCCTCAAATAGCTGAACCAGCTAAGCTATCTATATGGTGTCCTCCAACTACTTTAGTGGACACCTGGACTAGGGCTTTTACTCCACCAAAGCCGGGCCCCTTGGTGACACGCTCCTGGTGCAAACAACACCTCAATGTTCACATTGCCACAATATATTCATTATACATGTATATACAGTGTGTATGTCATGTGTATGAACATCTTTTTATAGCCACAGCATTGGGCTATTGGGTCACCTAAAATGATGAAGCAGCACCAACATTTTAAAGCATTGAAAACCCTCTAAATTGTTCCAATAAAACAAGCAGGGGCAAATGGCAATGGTACTTTGCTGCTGACACTGTGAAAATGTTTCCTTGTACTGTTCACACCTCATTTAGATATGATGCCAAACTGTTCCCTAATAAAAGCAGTATGCGGACAGGCAGTTAATTGTCTTCTTTCATGTCACGGAAAATTATAGAGCTCTAAATCACTCTTGCTGTGCGTTATGCTCTTCCCTATACTTCAAATAAATAACATTTATAGTCCAAGGCTTCTTCCCAAACTTAATGCCTCGGAACAAAATTGGCAGTCATTTCCACCTTTTTGGGACAAGTGATTTATTAAAGTGCTATAATATGTAAAAATTTCTAGTGAAATGCATCTTCAATACAACAGGCTCAAAATATAGTATCAATTTTAAAATCCCTGGATTTTCTTTGATGGAGGACAGGAAATTGAGCTTGAATTCCAGTCATCTCAACTTTAGCCTTCAATATTGCTGCTGCCTGCCAGAATAACTCAAATTTAGCTCAGTTTAAAAATAGCTATGAAATAAAATGACCAAAACATGATATAATTTTGTGTTATGTCATTTCTATGCTAAACTGGAAATTATGGGAGAGTCAACATCTCTAGAGAAAATATTAACAAAAATGTTGTTCAATCTAATGCTAAGGATACATATCTAAACATATAGTCAATTATATGCAACATGATATGCAACATGGCCTCAGTGCTCCTATTCCAATGCTTCCCAGGTTCTTTGCTTTCTAAAGCGCTCTACTCCCCTAGGACTCAAAGAGCATAGATATGTCTCAGATCAATACAGGGTTGCAGGCTGGACTGTGTTACAGAGGAAATAGTCAGGTGTTCATAAATGCCAGACTAAACAGGTGGCTTTTCAGTTTGGACTTAAATGCTTCCAGGGATGGGGATGTCCTAATTTGGTGTGGCAGGGGGTTCCAAAGTGTAGGGCCGTCATGACAGAAGGCTCCGTCTGCAAAGCTTTTGAGGTGGACTCTGGGGGTGATCAAGTTATTAGATCCCGTTGAGCTAGGATTGTGGGGCAAGTGATGCAGTTGCAACAAGTCCTTCAGGTATCCAGGGCCTTGATTGTGCAAGGATTTGAATGTCAATAAGCCAATCTTAAACAGAATTCTCCATTTTATCAGTAGCCAGTGTAGTGAGCGAAGGGTTGGTGTTATGTGGCAATGGCGCGGTTGACTTGTTAACAGCCTTGCAGCGGCATTCTGTACTAATTGCAGGCGATCCAGGTTTTTGTTTGGAAGGCCTGTATAGAAAACATTGCAGTAGTCCAACCGTGATGTGATGAAGGCATGAATAAGGTTTGCAAGATCTGCTGGAGATATGAGGTGTTTAATTTTTGCAATGTTCCTAAGTTGAAAGAAGGAAAGTTATACAACAGCTGAGATTTGATTCCTGAAGCTTAATTCCCCATCAATCAAGATGCCCAAGCTGCGCACGTCTGATTTGTTCAGGTCTGAGCTCCCTATCGTTAGTGGTGCTGGCTGAGACTGGAGCTGCTTTGCTGTCGAGCGCTGACCTCCGATAACAAGAACCTCAGTTTTGTCAGCATTTAGTTTTAGCCAGTTATCATTTATCCACTCCTGAAGCTCAGCTAAGCACGCAGTTATTTGTGGGGTAGGGTCTGTGACGCCAGGTTTGAAAGATGCTGGGTGTCATCCGCATAGCAGTGATAGGTCAGGCCATGTTTTTGTACAATTTTTCCAAGTGGCAGCATGTATATGGTGAACAGTAAAGGTGATAGTATCGCGCCCTGGGGTACACCATATTTTAGTGGTATAGGGTTGGAGAGGAAGGGCCCCAAGGATACCCTTTGAGTTCTGCCAGACAGGAAGGAGTTGAACCACTGGAGAAGAAAGCCATCTATGCCACAGTACTCTTGTAGCCTGTTGAGCAAGATTTCATGATCAACTGTGTCAAAAGCCACTGAGAGGTCGAAATCAGGATGGAACATTGACCTCTGTCTCTTGCCATGAGCAGATCATTGCAGATCTGGGTGAGGGCTGTTTCACAGCTGTGGTGTTTTCTGAAGCCAGATTGAAGAGGGTCAAGGATGCTGTTCCTTGAGAGCCTGGCTTCAAGTTGGAGATAGACAGCCTTTTCAATAACTTTCCCCAGAAAAGGGGGGTTGGAGACAGGTCTGTAGCTGTTTAGAGCATCTGGGTCTAAGGATGGTTCCTTGAGTAGCGGTCACAAGAAAGTGACCCCTCAGTCAATAGTTGACTGCAGCAGTGACCTGACTCAACCAGTGACTGGCTGAGCAGTCATTTTCTTTGTGTCAATTTTACACTGTTTTGAGTCTGTTTTAAAAATGTTTTATTGGCCGGATATCCCCTGTAATCTGAAAACATTTGTGGAGCTCTCACATGCTCTTTAACTGAGTGCTGAACAGTTGAATCTGGTACTGCCCTGTTGAGTCTGGAATGACTTGCATAACAGAACAGGATAGGGGCAAGCAGAAAAATAAATTAAATAAAAAATAAAACTAAACAGGAAATTTTCATCTGAATGGGCAAACTTTTCTTATAACTGTACACTCATAAAAATAGGTAACCCTTCATAGTAATACATTCTGATTATAGTAGTTTTTAAGCAGGATATAGGTTTAATCCATATCCAGATCCGTATTGCAAAGATTTTGAATGCAGAACTAATGTTAATCAAAGGAGCAGTTCATACTATCATATTTTTATAAGGCAGCACTCCAAATCACTGAAAATGGTAGACAGTTTATTCACCCCACTTGCAAAGTGTCAGCCCAACACAATGAGGCCTGGAGGTCTGATGGGGGTCTAGCATGGAGGTCTGATCTGAGGTCTGGTGGGGGTCTGATTTGAGGTCCTGATATGGGGGTCTGATATGAGGTCCTGATATGGAAGTCTGATGTGATGTCCTGATATGGGAGTCTGAACTGCGTTTTTGATGTAAGTTCCTGATTTGGGTGTCTGATTTGAGGATCTTATATGGGGGTCTGATCTAAGGATCTGATATAAAGTCTGATGAAAAATATTTTTTTCTTATTTTCCTCCTCTAAAATGTGGGTTGCGTCTTATCATCAGGTGCATCTTATAAACCAAAAAATACGGAAAATACGCTAGAAAACATTTAGTTAGCGATTTTAGCAAGAAAAAAAATAGATGAAACCTTATATATAACTTGGATAGGTTTGAAGATTGTGGCATGACATGAAAGGGGGCTTGAGCAACGCAAACAACGCAAAGGACCCCTGGTCCCAGAGATCTTAGTTATATCTTTACCACCGCACACCAGTAAGGTCACCTCTAATACCAATATAGGTACCGTAGGTTGGGAACCCTGGGATTATTACAAATGTTGCTAGAACCGCCCAGAAATCTAAGATAGTTTGGCAAATTGTCAAAAAGTGTTTAAAATTGGTTCTAAAATAAATGATACTAACATACAGTTCTTAAAGGAGAATGTTGGAATGTTTTGGTGGCATTCTTTGGGCCCATTTATCCACATGGAAGGCACTCCTAACTGATTTGGGTATGAATCCATCCTTGCAGATCAAGTTCACCTATACATGCTCATTGTCTTCCCTGGGGTGGATGGAATCTTGTGGAACGATGTGACATGTGAAATGGCTAGAAATGTGTGGCATTTGTTGGATTGGAAGAGCATGAACAAGTACTAACCTGGTCCTCTAATTTCACAGATTTGAACCCAATTGCATGCATGGGACCACTTTGATCTTCATGTTCACTCTATGGATCCTCTCCCACGTACCCTCCAGCAACTGTGGCATGCACTGCAGTCAGCATGGCTCCAGATACCTGTGACAATCTATCAGAATCTACTGAACTACTCCCAGCCCATCTAGCTGCTGTCCATGCTGCACGCGGCGATTACCCTGTATATTAGCTGGTGGTCAGAATAATGTGACTGTACATTTTCAATTAATTAATTAATAGATTTTAACGGGAGATAGACTAAGGGTGCTTTCACACTAGTGTCACTGGATGCCGCAGGCAGTTCCGTCGCCGGAACTGCCTGCTGGATCTGGCAATCTGTATGCAAACTGATTCTATTTGTAGACGGATCCGGATGCGGATCCGTCTCACAAATGTATTAAAATACCGGATCAGTCTCTCCAGTTGTCATCTGGAAAAAAAGGATCTGGTATTTATCTTTTTCACATTTTTAAAGATCTGCGCATGCACAGATCCCAACACCGGATCAGTTTTTCCGTAACACTTAGGGCCGGATGCATTTCTATAGAAAATAATGCCCAATCAGGCATTCCGGCAAGTGTTCCAGGATTTTTCCATCCAAAAACACGTACAGCAGTGATGGAGAAACATCGGCCGAGGCAATGCGCGAACGCGATCAAATGATTGCAAACCACAAGTTCGCAGCGGGCCCCATTCACTTTAATGGCAGGCGAAACTGAAAAACCTTCAGGTCACATTTGCAGCCACCAAATACTTACAAGAAGTGCACAAATCGTCCCACAACATGGACAGTGACATACCAGAGGGGGATCAATGGCAAAAATTCCTACAAAAAATATGTATTTTAATCAGAGGCCATTTTTTAGGTCTTAAAGGGAAACTCTCAAAAATGTGCCATGCTGGAGCCTAGAAAGATTTTAGGCCACGGGAGTACAGGCCCCAAACATTAGACATTCACCGGACAGAAAACATCAAGTGATTATGTGGCTGTAGGTATATTAGACGGTCATTGGATATCAATTACAGCCTGTAATCTAACTGGCCAACTGTAAAATTGCTATACGGTGAACGCCTAAAGTACCTCCAGCCACATTATCAATCAACAGTTCTTTTCTGTACGGTGAATGAATAATTTTTGGGGCCTGTAGTCCAATGGCCTGCATTAAAATTGATATCCATTGACCGTCTAATATACCTCCAGCCACATAATCACTTGATCTTTTATGTACGGTGCATGCATAATTTTGAGGGCCTGTAATCTAACTGGCCAACAGTAAAATTGTTATACGGTGAACGCCTAATGTACCTCCAGCCACATTATCAATTGTTCTTTTCTGTACGGTGAATAAATAATTTTTGGGGCCTCTAGTCCACTGGCCTGCATTAATTGATATCCAGTGACCGTCTAATATACCTCCGGCCACATAATCACTTGATATTGTATGGTGAATGCATAATTTTTGAGGCCTGTAATTTCAAAAATTCCCCCCAAAATATGTATCCTAATCAGAGGACATTTTTATGCGTCTTAAAGGGAAATTCGTTAAAATGTGCTCTGTTGGAGCCTAGAAATTTTTTATTTTAGACCACAGGAGTACGGGTCTTAAAAATTAGGCATTCACCTGACATAGAAGAAATTGTGATTATGTGGCTCGAGGAACATTATGTGGTCGCTGAATAACAATTTTACTGTAGCCCACTTTTTTTTTCACTTTTTTGGGGGGCAACTGATATTTCACACCAGTAGAAATTATTTGTTCCAATTGCGTTTGTCACTCTGTGTAGCTGAGGTAACGCAGCAAAACCGCCAACAAATGCTGCCCTACCAAAATGCACTATATAGAAGGTATATTATTGGTATATCACACACCTGCTTTAATCACTTTTTTGGGGGGGCAACTGGTATATCACACCAATAGAAATTATTTGTTCCAATGGCGTTTGTCACTCTGTGTAGCTGAGGTAACGCAGCTAAACCGCAAACAAATGCTGCACTACCCAAATGCACTATATAGAACAGGCATCCTCAAACTGCGGCCCTCCAGCTGTTGTAAAACTACAACTCCCACTATGCCCTGCTGTAGGCTGATACCTGTAGGCTGTTTGGGCATGCTGGGAGTTGTAGTTTTGCAACAGCTGGAGGGCCGCAGTTTGAGGATGTCTGATATAGAAAGTATATAATTGGTATATAACACCCCTGCTTCAATCACTTTTTTAAGGGGGGGGGGGGGCAGCTTGTATATCACACCAGTAGAAATTATTGTTCCAATGGCATTTGTCACTCTGTGTAGGTGAGGTAACGCAGCTAAACCGCAAACAAATGTTGCACTACCCAAATGCACTATATAGAAGGTATATTATTGGTATATCACACACCTGCTTTAATCAGTTTTTTGGGGTGGCAACTGGTACAGGATATCACACCAGTACAAATTATTTGTTCCAATAGCGTTTGGCACTCTGTGTAGCTGCAGTACCGCACACAACTGCTGCACAATACAAATGCACTATAATACACTTTCTATGTTAGAAAATATATTATAAGTATATTACATCCCTCAGTAAGTCACACCTATCGATAGCACACCTATACCAGTACTTAAAAGGACTTTTGTGGCTCTATTAGGTAGCATTTGGTGTCCCTAACAGTCTGTCCCTGCTCCACACACTTGCAAAAGACTGAATGTAAAATGGTGGCCAGATCAGGTTTATTTATAAGGTAGGGGGTATGTCCATGTGCTGAAACGTCTCAATTGGCTGTCCTGTACCACCTGATGGATGTGTCATGGGTCAAAGTTCTTCACAGTGTAAAAGAATATGGCGCCGGCTCTATTAGACGGTCAATGGATATCAATTTTACTGCAGGCCAGTGGACTACAGGCCCAAAAAATTATTAATTTACCATATAGAAGAGAACAATTGATAATGTGACTGGAGATACATTAGGCGGTCACCATATAACAATTTTAGTGTTGGCCAGTTAGATTGCAGGCCCCAAAAATTATGCATTTATTGTACCTAAAAGATCAAGTGATTATGTGGCCGGAGGTATATTAGACGGTCAATGGATATCAATTTTACTGCAGGCCAGTGGACTACATGCCCCAAAAATTATTCATTCACCGCACAGAAAAGAACAATTGATAATGTGGCTGGAGGTACATTAGGCGTTCACTGTATAACAATTTTACTGTTGGCCAGTTCGATTACAGGCCCCAAAAATTATGCATTCACCGTAGATAAAAGATCAAGTGATTATGTGGCTAGAGGTATATTAGACAGTCAATGGATATCAATTTTAATGCAGGCCAGTGAACTACAGGCCCAAAAAATGATTCATTCATTGTACAGAAAAGAACAATTGATAATGTAGCTTGAGGTACATTAGGCGTTCACCATATAACAATTTTACTTTTGGCCAGTTAGATTACAGGCCCCAAAAATTATGCATTCACCTTACATAAAAGATCAAGTGATTATGTGGCTGGAGGTATATTAGACGGCCAATGGTTTTCAATTTTACAGCAGGCCAGTGGACTACAGGCCCCAAAAATTATTCATTCACTGGACAAAAAACATCAAGTGATTATGTGGCTGGAGGTATATTAGACGGTCATTGGATATCAATTTTACTGCAGGCCAGTACAAATACATGTCAAATACATATGTTTAAAAGAACAAAAAATAATAAATTGGATTAAAAACATGGCTAACGAAATCCCCCCTCTTGAAAAAAAACCAAATGATAATAATTTTAATTCGATAACACATGGTCGTCACAGGTGTTAAATTCCTCCGAGGTCTCAAACATTAGGCATTCACCTGTAAAAGGCCTTTTATGCCGCTGTATTTGCACATACAGAGACCATTATTTGTTCTGGGTGATGGCGGAAATGTGTGGGCTGGCATGAGGAAATTCAATTAAACATGGTCGTCACAGGTGTTGAATTCCTCTGAGATCCATGCCTCATTCATTTTTATAAATGTGAGGTAGTCCACACTGTCGTGAGCTAGGCGAGTGCGCTTATCGGTCTTGATGCCCCCTACTGCGTTGAACGTCCTTTCGGACAGTACATTCTACGAGGGGCAAGCCAAGAGTTCCATGGCAAATTGTGCTAGCTCTGGCCATAGGTCAAGCCTGCACACCCTGTAGTCAAGGGGTTCCTCGCATCTCAGAGCGTCCACATCAGCCGTTAACCCGATGTAGTCGGACACCTGACGGTCTACGCGTTCCCTGAGGCTGGATCTGGGGGGCGGCTGTTGATGGGTTGGTTGCAAGAATGATCTCATATCCGAAGTGACCATTTTTAAACCGCCCTCTTCTTGCATGCGCTGTAGGATTGGTACTCGCAAGTGTTTCTCTGTAGGTGGAAATTCCTCTGCCAGCGCCCGCAACAGCAGAATGCAGCATCTCTTGAAGCAAGGCCTGGAAATGCTGCATTATGACAGTCCTCTGTGATGCTGGTAACATGTCTGCCAATTTGTGTTTGTACCAGGGGTCTAAGTACGTTGCCACCCAGTACTGGTCATTGCTCTTTATGCTTTTTATACGGGGGTCCCTCCTCAAACACTGGAGCATGAAGGCCCCTATTTTTACTAAATTGGAAGTGGTGGAGCGGCCTGGCTCCTGCTCATCGCCCAGGAGAATGTTGTCCTTGGTCTCCTCCCCATCCACGGACAACACTAGGGATCCCAGAAAAGTTTAAAGCCTGCTCTTCTTGCTCCTTCTCCTCCCCCCAGGCACTATCCTCCTCTGACCCCTCTTCAGACTACTGATCACTTGTCTCAGATGGAGTAGCCCCCCCTGGGAATTCATTCAGCATTGCAACTTCCCCATCTTCCTTCTCCTGCTCCTCGACGGCTTGATCAATGACAGAACGCAATGCACGCTCCAGAAAGAAGGCGTAAAGTATGATGTCACTGATGGCACCCTGGCTGTGACTGACCAGTTTGGTGATCTCATCAAATGGGTGCAGTGGTGAGCAGCCACTGTGGAAAAAAACAAGCTCCCCAGAACCTGTCCTGCAGCAGAGTTCGTACAGGTAGCTGGAGCAGCTAATCAAGCATATACAAGGTGGAGTTCCAGCGCGTCGGGCAGTAACAAATCAGATGTCTGACGGGCAAGTGGTGTCGCCGCTGAACGTCAGCAAGGCAAGCCATGGCCGTGTAAGATCTTCTAAAATGGCCACAAGACTTCCCGGACCCCGGGTATTTGGCAGCGAATCGACTAAGTTCAGGACGTGTGCCATGCACGGAACGTGAGTCATTTTCCTGGAGTTCCAGCGCGTTGGGCAGTCACAAATCAGACGTCTGACGGGCAAGTGGTGTTGCCACTGAACGTTAGCAAGGCGAGCCATGGCCGTGCAGATCTTCTAAAATTGCCAGGAAAATCTACCCTGCCGCAAGACGTCCTGGACCCTGGGGTATTTGGCAACGAATCGCTGCACGACTAAGTTCAGGATGTGTGTCATTTTGCCCTGTTTCAGCGTGCTCAGCAGATTGGCACCTTTGTCACACACCACTTTACCAACTGTCAAATTGAGCGGGGTTAGCCACTGATCGGCCTGTGACGGTAGAGCTGAAAGGAGTGCAGGACCGGTGTGGCTCTTGGCTTTTAGGAACAACAGCCGCCGCACAGCATGGCAACGTCTCACCTGGCACGTCGAATGGGTTCTGGGGAGCATGGGGGAGCGCAGCGGAAGAGGCGGTAGCAGTGGAAAAGGAGGAGTCAGCCAAGGAGGAGACAGAGGATGGAGTAGGAGGAGGAGAAGAAGAGGCAGGCCTGCATGTAATCAATGGCGGTAACACCAAATCCACACTGGTGCTACGGGTTAAATGCTTGACGGCCGTAAGAAGGTTCACCCAGTGGGCAGTAAAAGTTATGTACCTGTCCTGTCTCACCTGATGGATGTGTCATGGGTCACAGTTTGGCAAAATGCAAAAGAATATGGCTCCAGCGGACATTGCCATATGTTCACATGTTCGGCGAACGAGCAAAGTTTGCCATGAAACGACCGCCGGGCGAACTTCAAGGCCATCTCTACCATACAGTGACTGAACTGAAGACATTCTGATGCATACTGAACATATTGCTCTCCATTCAGAATGCATTAGGATAAAACTGATCAGTTTTTTCCCGGTATTGAGCCCCTTGGATGGAACTCGATATTGGAAAAGAAAAACGCTAGTGTGAAAGTACCCTTAGCCAGTGTGTCATTGTATTACATAAACAGGCACCCTGGCAGCCATTGCTCTGAGCACTGCCGCAGCTAATGTTATACAATTCCATTTCTTATTAATGGCCCCAGTCTCTGTCACATCATTCACAATCACAAATCCTATACTATAATACATTGATTCTGGTGCTGATGTAATATTCTGCATCACATTATACAGCAATTACACTGGGCTCTGATTCCCCCCCCCCATTCATTTATTGAATATATACTGTTGCTGGCAGCCAAGCGGTGTATGCTGCCACAGCTAATGCTATACAGTTCAATATCTTATTAATATAAATCTCCCAATTTTCATCACCTCATTCAAAATCACAAATATTCTACAAACTAATACTGTATATTAAGCCTTGTGCTTATAGTGTTCCTGATGTGTTGTTTTGCATAACAATAATTATAGTGGACCCTATCCAAGTCGTCATTTTTTTATCAAACATTTTTTAAAATTTAAATAAGTAAATTCTGTTAGTTATAGCGTGTATGTTGTATTGTTCTACATCACAGTTCTACAGCAATTATACCTGACCATGTGACCATTTTTTCTTCAGTTTTCCAAATTTAATTAAATTCTGTTTCTCAGAGTGTGCCTGACATATTGTTTTGCGTCAAAGTTTTACAGCAATTATACTGGACTCTGTCCAAGTTACCATTTTTTCTTTAAACAATTTTTCAAATTTAATTACAAAAATCCTGTTGCTCAAAGAGTGCCTGACCTATTATTCTTTATCACAGTTATATAGCAAAGTGATTATTTTTTCTTAAATATTTCAAATTTAGGTTTTAGGTTTGAATCCAACCAATGACAACATCTGCATGGAGTTTGTATGTTCTTTCATGTCTGCATGGGTTTCCTCTGGGTACTCCAATTACCTTCCACGCTCCAAATACATATTGTAGGTAACTTAGATTGTGAGCTTCACTGGGGATTGCAATTGATGACATTAGTGTTGAGCGAACTTGTTTTAAGTTCGGCGTCTAAAGTTTGGGTTATTGAAGAATCCCGTTATGGATTCCGCTACCACGGACCATAACGGAATTTAGAATCCACAACGGGATTCTTCGATAACCCGAACTTTAGACGGCGAACTTAAAAAACAAGTTCGCTCAACATTAATGACAATGTCTGTAAAGCACTGTGTAATGTGTAATATGTCAGCGCCATATAAGTGACTAAAATAAATAATATCTGTTGCTCAGAGTGTGTCTGACATATTGTTCTGTGTCACACATAGTCTGTTATACAGCATTTATACTTGACTCTGTCCAAGTGAACATTTTTCTTCAGTTTTTCAAACTTAGGCTACATGCACACGACCGTATGTGTTTTGCGGTCCACAAATTGCGGATCTGCAAAAAAAAAGGATGACGTTCCATATGACATCCTTTTTTTTGCGGATCCGTTTTTTTGCGGATCCATTGCAATAATGCCTATCCTTGTCCGCAAACTAGAAAAAAATAGGACATGCACAATTTTTTTTGCAGAGCAACGGAACGGACATACTGATGCGGATCCGCGTTTTTTGCGGACCCATTGAAATGAATGGGTCCGCATCGTATCCACAAAAAAAACGTATCGGACACGGAAACAAAATACGGTCGTGTGCATGAGGCCTTAAAGAGGTTGTCTGGGTTCAGATCTGAACCCGGACATAACCTGATCTGCACTCATTCACCATGAAGCTTTTCATGCTCCTATGCTCCCCCTTGCTCTGCGCTGAATCGCACAGGGAAAGTGAATTTTCTTAAGATCTGGTGATGTATCAGGCTCTCCATTGGTAACCTAGCAGTCAGCCCAGTGATGTCACCGGCACTAATGGGCTGTGTGTATAAACATATGCCCCTACAAACTGATAATTTTTTACTGTGTTTTAATTTTAAAAAGCACAATATATTCAACAATACAGTGTGTTATTAAAAAGACTGTTACCACCAGCTTGCATCCATTTACCACAGCCATATGTGTTCCTGTCTCTTTGACATTACTAATGCTATATTGGTGTTTGAAAGGGGATGGATACAATCCCAAGGGGAGGCAGAGTCTCATCCATGACTTTTCAGGGTAAACAAATTTATTTGGACTGAATCATATCTGATAGCTGAATTTATATAATCTGACCTAAAACAAATTTTGGGAAATTCACTCTTCTCCATTGATAATCTCTGGAGTAGGCTGGGGTATATCGATATCTGACTTAAGTGTTTACAATGAACTTTAATATTCTGAAAAAACGTTAGAAATCGTTTCCCATATTTATTACAAAAGAGAAAGTATTTTTGACTTTGCAAGCTTCACGTCTATGTTTATTAGCTAACATAGCACTGGCTTTAAAGGCTGTATTTCTATGTACATACATGCAGTATTGCGGCGCTGTATAGTAGGTACATAATAAGCATCTGTCTTTTAACCCATTTTCACCAAATAATCCATATATCATGCCCATACTTAGTTCCTTATTGTTGTCTTATTTCAGATTAGTTATGTAAATACTGACTATGCCGAATACTTTACATTATTTTCTACCGTTATTCAGTTTATCTTAATGTAGCTACGAACAGTGAATGCACTTCTATAAATGTAAATTATTTGGGTGGCAAGATTTTATGTACGTAGGCTAGCTACAAAGACACATTTTATAAAAGTAGTTGGTTGAAAGATTATTTGGATCCTTGTATCTTCTAAACACAAAAAGTCTGTAATTTACATTGTCAGATTTGTTTTACCTGTTACTGTGAGATCGTGGAGAGATGACAAGAAGGTATGTGGTCTGCTAACAGCGTGCATTCATTTGTGTAAGTGTTCTTCTGTCACGATGCGTCCAACTGTTCCAAAAAGAAAAATGCTTTCATGGCAACAGAAAGAGAAAGTTACAGAATGTTTCTGCAAATAGCTCTCTGTCTGCCAGATAGCTTAATAAATACTGGTTTAAATGTTTAGTCATAAAGATGAACTAGTGCAAAATGTAATGTACCATACCATATACAGCACATATAGGGGTAGGATGATCTCATGATCACATTGCTATGAGAAATGTCAGGAATAAAATAGGTGGTGTAAAAACTGCAGAGCAACATGTGAGACTTGGATGGAGGCCTAGGAAAAGTGTGACAGAGTTGCCAACCTGAATATTCTTTATTCTGGACAACTTGCCCAAGAATCATGGAAAACCAACATTTTTGGAAATATAAATACTAAAGATAATAAATAATGCATATCTATAGCTCAGTATACTAATATGAACTCAGCCTTTGTTCAGTACTGTAAAATGATAACTACAATCACAGTGATTGGTTCAAGTACCACCAGCCTGAAAAAATTATAATTTTTCTTCCTGGCCACTTGAAAGAAGTCCCCCATTTTTATGGACTGTCTAGGAAATTGTGGAGCGTGTTCAGAGTTTGCTCTTAGAATGATCATGATCATGGGGGGGGGGGGGGGGGGGTTGGTCCTCATTCAAGATCCTCATCCATTAAGCAGAGTGGAGAAGGGCTACAAAGTGCATTTCTCACTCTGGAGGACCCAAACCAAGAAAAACCAGATGGTGTACAAAAGAACTATGTAGTCTGCACACATGGGGAGAATTATCATGAGGAGTCTGTATTGCTGTAATTTGCAGAAAATGTATAAAATGTTGCACAATGTTTGATAAATTTGGTGCATCTTTAAGTCTAACACTTCTGTCTTGAGATGTTACTCCACTTTCTACGTCAAACCTTTACTGAAGTAACGTGACAATTTTTTGCATTTTTTTTAAAATCTCTATTGATAAATCTGACTTAAATCACCGCAACTGGATAACCATGGCCACTTTCCAGTTAACTTTTCAAAACTGAAGTCTCAAAGCTGTAATGTGTGACTTTATGAAGCCAGAATTCTGTATTGATAAATTCCCCCCAGACTATGTACAGTATTTTACAGACATTGTCATTGTCATCACTCACTGTCCCCAGTGGAGCTCACAATCTAAGTTTCCTATCAGTATGTCTTTGGAGTGTGGGAGGAAACTGGAGAACCCGGAGGAAATCCACACAAACACGGGGAGAACATACAAACTCCATGTAGATGCTCTACCCAGCGCTGCAAGGCGCCAGTACTAACCACTGTATGCTTTTCATTAATTGGACACAATACTATGAATTGTTATCACATATTAACAACTTTATATGTGACCGCTCTTTTTTTTTCTAATTAAAAAAAAGAGTGGATGTATTCTACTTCCTGTCCTGGCCTTTAATTGGTCCATTCACATGTCCGCAACTTGCGTCCGGATCCGTTCCGCAATTTTGCAGAACGGGTACGGACCCATTTATTTCTTAATGGGGCCGGAACGGATGCAGACAGCACACTATGTGCTGTCTGCATCCGCACTTCCGTATCCGCACTATCCGCAATTCTGTTCTCGGAAAAAATAGAACATGTCCTATTCTTGTCCGCAACTGCATTTTCTACTAAGTGCCTGCGATGTGCGGTCTGCAAAATGTGGAGCGGACATCGCCGGTGTCCGTGTTTTGCAGATCTGCAATATGCAGACCGCAAAACACCTACGGACGTCTGAATGGACCCTAATAGAGGAGATATCATTACTTTGGCGAGTAAGTGGCAGCATTACAATGCAAGTGAGCCCCATGGATGTCCATGTGCTGGTGAGAAGAAATGGAGGAGGACTAGGGAAAGTGTGTAGCTGTTTATCTCTCCCTACAACCAGAAGTGGCCTCCTACATGCGATTCAGACAAATTATGTTAATATGTGACCTCCCCTGTGTTGTCTTCCCTTTGCCCCCTCCCCATATAGCCTCTGGCCAGCTGTGTTTACCACTGCCCCTTTCTGTTCCTTATATCCCCTCTCCTTTATGATCCCCTAACATCTCTCATACGACACAGTCACATCATGACTCCACCTGACAAATAATGTCAGCCCTCTGTACTGGTCCTGCTACCTGTGTAACTTTCAGTTGCCCTGCCCCTACTTCCCCACACAGTGCCTGCCAAATTCTGTCCCCCTCCCACCTGAAAGAATCCTAACTGCATACAGTACCTCCCAACCTTGGAAAATTGCAAAGAGGGACATGTTTTGTGCGCATAGCATGCCCTGTCAATTTTTTCTATACTAGGCCATGTCTCTAACTCTGCCCAAAGCAAAACTATACACACCCAGTCTCCTTAATGCCCCCACATAGTAATTATTCCCTCTTTGTGCCAGCACACAGTATTAATGCCCACATGTGCCCCCTTCAAAGTAGTCATTCCCATACGTGCCTCTTCACAGTATTTATGCCCATATGTGCTCCTTCACAGTAGTAATGCCCACATTGTGCTCCTCACAGAAGTTATGCCCATATGTCCCCCATCACAGTAATGCCCATATTGTGCCCCCTTCACAGTAGTTATGCCCACACTGTGCCCTTTTCACAGTAGTAATGCTCACATGTGCCCCCTTCACAGTAGTTATGACCAGATATGTGCCCCCTCACAGTAGTTATGTCCAGATATGTGCCCCTTCACAGTAGTTATGCCCAGATACAGTGTATGTGCCCCCTTCACAGGAAGTAAAAACAAACAAACAGTAAATTCTCACCTAGTTCCTCCGATGATCACAGCTCGCCAGCACCAGAAGGTTACTGTTGGGAAGTATGTGACTGACCACAGCATTTACACTAGACTACGGACTGGCTGACAGCAGTGTATACACAAGACTATGGACTGACTGACCGCAGCATTTACACCAGACTATGGAATGACCTCAGTGTTTACACTAGACTATGGACTGACTGATCGCAGCATTTACACCAGACTATGGAATGACCCCAGTGTTCACACTAGACTATGGACTGACTGACAGCAGCATTTACACCAGACTATGGAATGACCTCAGTGTTTACACTAGACTATGGACTGACTAATCACAGCATTTACACCAGACTATGGAATGACCCCAGTGTTTACACTAGACTATGGACTGACTGATCGCAGCATTTACACCAGACTATGGAATGACCCCAGTGTTTACACTAGACTATGGACTGACTGACCGCAGCATTTACACCAGACTATGGAATGACCTCAGTGTTTACACTAGATTATGGACTGACTGATCGCAGCATTTACACTAGACTATGGACTGAATGATCGCAGCATTTACACCAGACTATGGAATGACCCCAGTGTTTACACTAGACTATGGACTGACTGACCGCAGAATTTACACCAGACTATGGAATGACCTCAGTGTTTACACTAGATTATGGACTGACTGATCGCAGCATTTACACTAGACTACGGACTGAATGATCGCAGCATTTACACCAGACTATGGAATGACCTCAGTGTTTACACTAGACTATGGACTGACTGACCGCAGCATTTACACCAGACTATGGAATGACCTCAGTGTTTACACTAGATTATGGACTGACTGATCGCAGCATTTACACTAGACTATGGACTGAATGATCGCAGCATTTACACCAGACTATGGAATGACCCCAGTGTTTACACTAGACTATGGACTGACTGACCGCAGCATTTACACCAGACTATGGAATGACCTCAGTGTTTACACTAGATTATGGACTGACTGATCGCAGCATTTACACTAGACTACGGACTGAATGATCGCAGCATTTACACCAGACTATGGAATGACCCCAGTGTTTACACAAGACTACTGACTGACTGACAGCAGCATTTACACCAGACTATGGAATGACCTCAGTGTTTACACTAGACTATGGACTGACTGACCGCAGCATTTACACCAGACTATGGAATGACCTCAGTGTTTACACTAGATTATGGACTGACTGATCGCAGCATTTACAGTAGACTACGGACTGAATGATCGCAGCATTTACACCAGACTATGGAATGACCCCAGTGTTTACACTAGACTATGGACTGACTGCAGCATTTACACCAGACTATGGAATGACCTCAGTGTTTACACTAGACTATGGACTGACTGACCGCAGCATTTACACCAGACTATGGAATGACCTCAGTGTTTACACTAGATTATGGACTGACTGATCGCAGCATTTACACAAGACTACGGACTGACTGATCGCAGCATTTACACCAGACTATGGAATGACCCCAGTCTTTACACTAGACTATGGACTGACTGACCGCAGCATTTACACCAGACTATGGAATGACCTCAGTGTTTACACTAGACTATGGACTGACTGACCGCAGCATTTACACCAGACTATGGAATGACCCCAGTGTTTACACTAGACTATGGACTGACTGATCGCAGCATTTACACCAGACTATGGAATGACCCCAGTGTTTACACTAGTCTATGGACTGACTGACCGCAGCATTTACACCAGACTATGGAATGACCTCAGTGTTTACACTAGATTATGGACTGACTAATCGCAGCATTTACACTAGACTACGGACTGAATGATCGCAGCATTTACACCAGACTATGGAATGACCCCAGTGTTTACACTAGACTATGGACTGACTGACCGCAGCATTTACACCAGACTATGGAATGACCTCAGTGTTTACACTAGACTATGGACTGACTGACCGCAGCATTTACACCAGACTATGGAATGACCTCAGTGTTTACACTAGATTATGGACTGACTGATCGCAGCATTTACACAAGACTACGGACTGACTGATCGCAGCATTTACACCAGACTATGGAATGACCCCAGTGTTTACACTAGACTATGGACTGACTGACCGCAGCATTTACACCAGACTATGGAATGACCTCAGTGTTTACACTAGACTATGGACTGACTGACCGCAGCATTTACACCAGACTATGGAATGACCCCAGTGTTTACACTAGACTATGGACTGACTGATCGCAGCATTTACACCAGACTATGGAATGACCCCAGTGTTTACACTAGTCTATGGACTGACTGACCGCAGCATTTACACCAGACTATGGAATGACCTCAGTGTTTACACTAGATTATGGACTGACTAATCGCAGCATTTACACTAGACTACGGACTGAATGATCGCAGCATTTACACCAGACTATGGAATGACCCCATTGTTTACACTAGACTATGGACTGACTGACCGCAGCATTTACACCAGACTATGGAATGACCTCAGTGTTTACACTAGACTATGGACTGACTGATCGCAGCATTTACACCAGACTATGGAATGACCCCAGTGTTTACACTAGTCTATGGACTGACTGACCGCAGCATTTACACCAGACTATGGAATGACCTCAGTGTTTACACTAGATTATGGACTGACTAATCGCAGCATTTACACTAGACTACGGACTGAATGATCGCAGCATTTACACCAGACTATGGAATGACCCCATTGTTTACACTAGACTATGGACTGACTGACCGCAGCATTTACACCAGACTATGGAATGACTCCAGTGTTTACACTAGACTATGGACTGACTGACCGCAGCATTTACACCAGACTATGGAATGACCCCAGTGTTTACACTAGATTATGGACTGACTGATCGCAGCATTTACACTAGACTACGGACTGAATGATCGCAGCATTTACACCAGACTATGGAATGACCCCAGTGTTTACACTAGACTATGGACTGACCGCAGCATTTACACCAGACTATGGAATGACCCCAGTGTTTACACTAGATTATGGACTGACTGATCGCAGCATTTACACTAGACTACGGACTGAATGATCGCAGCATTTACACCAGACTATGGAATGACCCCAGTGTTTACACTAGACTATGGACTGACCGCAGCATTTACACCAGACTATGGAATGACCCCAGTGTTTACACTAGACTATGGACTGACCGCAGCATTTACACCAGACTATGGAATGACCCCAGTGTTTACACTAGACTATGAAGTGACTGGCTGCAGTTTTTATACCAGACTGACTGACCTCAGAATTTACACCAGACTATGAAGTGACTGACCACAGCAATTACACTAGACTATGAACTGACTAATTGCAGAGTTTACACAACACTATGGACTAGCCGCCAAGTTGGACAAAGGACAACTGTGGTGGGTGGACATTAGATGAGTGTAGCAGCAGCAGACAGGTACACCAACACCCTTATTCCTCCAGCTATATTAAAAATGTAAATTATGGGGACCCCATCAGATTTTGTGCCCATGGGCCTTCACCAAACTTAACCCTGTCCTGGTCATAACCCTCAATAGTAAGCTATAGACCTCATATATTGGGCCAGTAAGTGGAGTGTGATTATGGGGAAACTACGAAAATTATTTAATTAAATTATTTTTAGTTTTTTACCTCATACCAGTGGTCAGTCAGCATTATGGGTACATTTCATTGACATCAGTATGCATGGAAGTATTGAGGGCATATTAGGCGCATGGTATGTTCATTTTCCATGAAAGTTATTATATATGATTTGAAATATATGATTTGTTAAAACATATTCATTCTTACTTTATTAGTATGAAGACAGATTTAAAAAGAAACTATTTTCTAATGCCAAGAGAAGAGTTCTACTGCATTTGTATCACTCAATTGGGATTGAAGAGTTTCCCCTGTACAAGCGTGTCCTAACAAAACTGGGGTACATAGTCCACCAGTTTGCAGAAATTGACAACATCAAAGCATTTATTACTCACAAGCAAAAGCCTATGGGTAAGTAAAACACTTGTAAAGAATTGTCTTATGATATTTAGTAGTTTGTTGGATGTTTAAATGCTTTTCTAATGTCATGGCAACGCTCTGTGCCCACTGTCATCCCGCTATCCAGAGCGGGCATGAGCACCGCATCACTTATTTAGCTTCTGCCAGTGGTTGGCCGCTAGACTCTTGTGTCCCATGCTAAAACCTGCAGCGTGGCTGCTATGTCTCTTTCCGTGTGTGTATTAGTGTCTATTTATCGAACTTCGTGTCTATTCATTGAACTTCCCCCTGCAGCTCTGCAAGGGTTAATTCCCCTTTTGCTCTGTGTTCAGATGTTTGACTAATGAGCTTATCAGCTCTCATATGTATGCTGTGCCGTTTCTTCCAACCCTTGTCTGAGCAATCCATTTTGATTTTACTTGCTTGCAAAGAGGAATCTTCAAATTAAAGAGAACCATTTAGCTAGTACCATCTTGTGTAAGTGGCTCCCTATGAGTGAAAATATGACTTTATTTTTAAATAAGCTTTGGCATATGACAAGGGAACATTGTCAAGCCAAATATCCATTCATCACACACCAAGATTTAATTAAAAAGTCATATTTTGACTCATAAGGAGCCACTTCCACAAGGTGGTGCTAGAAAAATGGTTATCTTTAATTGGGAGATACCACTTTGCATATTGTTTTCCCATGGAGCATTATCAATAAGTCTTCATACTATGGAGTACTCCCAGTGAGTCTCCATACACAACTGGTGTCTTTAAGGACAGTATCCTGCCTAAGCACATTTCACTTGCTAGCTAGGCCCTGTAAAACAGCTTGTCTGGGTAGTGAATTCTGCCTGTTTCCTGGATCCTGACTCTCTGCCACCTGACCTGACCCATGCCTGTTCACTGTACTTGAGCCTCCTGCCCTGATCTCAGGCCTGATTAATGGGTTTACACCTACTATGCCTGCCATGACCTCTGGCTGTTTTCTATGTGTATTGCCTGATTCCTAGTGCTTTGCAACAGTGTCTTTGAGCCCAGTGGGTCAGCAGCCAACCACACTGGAATTATTCCAAGAAGTAGTGGCCCGGTGCAGTGAAGGCCATATCCTTGTATAGAGGTAAAAGGGTGAAAACCAGGAGACTGCCAGGATAACACCCTCAGGACTATCCCAAAGTCAAGCTGGTTGGTTGACACAGTGGGTCCACACTCACTGCTGGTAACAGCTAGTTTCTGATTAAGATGTACAGTATGAGTATCCAGTACATTATACATAATATAAATGACCCTTATTAGGTATTAATTTTGGAAAAGTATGCCACATTTGACAGCTACAGTGTAAACATTTTCATACTTGACAATGCTCCACCCAATGCAAAAATGCTCCACCCTATTGGTCTCTATAATAAACTCTCATGGGAAAAAAAACTCACGTAGATAGAAATCTTGGATTGCCACAAAATTTGGCATGCAGTTATGACTCTGCAGTTATGGCAGATATGTAAATTATTACAGGTATGATGTGATTAGACACTTGGTAAAAGTGCTTCCCCTGCTACCCTATAAAAAGTATGAAAATACTGTCAGAGACTACTTTTCACTAGTATACCTCTTGTTGATGAGCACAAGCAGCTCCCACAGTCTCATTGTCCACCCTCCAAACACAGGTGGCACCTTCATTGCACACCCCTGTCTTTGTCTGAACCAATTTCCAGGAGCTTAGCAGAAGGAAATCTGGTGTCATAGCACTTATTATGTGTCCTGCCATTGACAGCCAGCCACCAGAAACCAGGACCGCTACTGACTGGAACTGTATTGTCTTTAGGGACAAATCCAGGTTCTGTTTCGGATCCCACGAAATTTGGGTTCAAGTATGGAGGCACTTAAATTCTGTCTTTGCTGTGGAGTGACACACTGTCTCAATTTCTGACATAATAATATGGGGAGCCATTGCATACGACAGTCGGTCACCCCTAGTATTGACACTAATAGCTCAGCGGTATGTGCAGGACATCCTGTGACTGCATGTGTTGCCTCTCTTGGCAGGGCTTTCAACTAGCATTTTTCAGCAGGATAACCTTCTCCCACAGACAGCAAGTGGTTTCCCAGGAATGTCTCCTCCACTTCTTTGGCCTATCTGGTGACCAGATTTATCACCAATCAAACATTTCTGGAACCATTTGGGACGCCAGCTTCAGCAACCTACGGGTGTGTAGGATCTATAGGCTCACTGCAACATCTGCCACAGGATACAATAAGAAACCTGTATGTCTCCATGCCCAACTGTGTCTAATCTTGTGTCCAGGCTAAAGGGTATTAAGGCATTCTTTCGATTGTATGGTTTTCCCCAATAAACCCTTCTTTTCACTCTAACATTGTAATCACTTACATATATTACATTCACACATTCAATTACAACTACTCCTGCTTGGTGCATTTTTTTGCAATAGCACCATAATTAGGTGTTTTAAAGACCACAAAAGGAACCTTTGGATTGTGTCAGTGTCTATGAAAAAGAGAAGCCACAAAGCTCTTTTGTTTTCAACAATATTGAAATGATGTTACATTTCTCACTTGATAATTTTTTTTCTAAATGTTTTTATACCATATGTGAATTTATATCGTATGCCAATCTGCAGTTTACATGTAGAAAAATGGATCTCACTCTTTTTTTTCTTTCCAGACTTGACTTCAACAGTTTGTTATCTTTTCTGATTCTTACGAGTCCTATTTTGGAATCCGTTTAGATTGGATAGATGCCAGTTGTCTGAGTAAAGGCTTATATGGAAAATACCACTGAATTCCACAAGCTTTATAGTTAGCTGGCTCTAGATGCACATATTGAGATTTAGAAAGAATTGTATCTGTATACTTCACTGTTCTTGTACAATGTTTTCTATGAGTAACCAAATCTCTTTGTGCAGTAGCAGCAGAAAGAGAAGCAGTATGCATGATATTACCAGGGTGGAAGAAAATTGCTTGGTATAGTTTCAGATGCTTCTGCTTGGAAACAGACTTCTCACGGAAACTATTTTTGGATGGTTACAATAATATAACCCTTGGATGGCCGCAATAATGTCAGTCTTGGAAGCAAGTGGAACTCTCTCAGGACTAATACACATGATCAACTGCAGACTATGATCTAAGATCAGTCTGTTTTCTAGGCTTTGGCCATGAACTTTTAAAACACAAATATGTATCACATTATATAAGAGAGCAGCTAATGACCAACATAAATTCATTTATTACAAAACATATTACTGAAACGCACTACCGTGCAGAAGTTTTAAAGCTAAACAGTCACATTGCAGGGTTGAGGGATTACTGCAACCAGTATGTGACTTCAGTATTTTGCTAAGGCAAAAAACTGTTGTAAGCAGTCTTGCCTGCCTATTTGTCACCCACAATTTTCATGGGACCACTGTGCCAACTAACCAGTATAACATTGGCTAGACCTGGAGATGGAGATCCCCTTGTATTCACCCTTTAACCCCTATACAAGGATCTGGCTTTCACTGCAGGGGAGTCACTAGGCCACTACCTCTTAGAAGATTCCTGATGAAGTTGGTAGCTGACACACTGGGTCAGAGCAACCAGTGCAAGGCTTCGGAAGCATAGACATGACCACAGGCAGAAAACAAGTGAATCCACAGCAAAACACGGACAGAATCACTGTGGACAAAAAGGCAGAGAACATGCAAAATCCATGGAACACACTTCAGGACGTAGTTCAGACATAGCAGACACGTGCACATAAACTTAGCAAGACAGAACAGACACAGGGCTCTAGGAAACAGTTCAGACACAACAGATCCAGAAGCAGAAACTTGGCAAGGCAGATCAGACATAAATTAGAACTTGGGAATTTACCAAAAAATAAACTAAAGTTCAGACTTCTAAGAATCCAGACACAGAACATGTAAAGATCCAACAGAACCAGTGTTGCACAACCAGAGACATGAGACACAACTCAGGAAATCCATAACACGGTAAAACCTCATGACATATATAGCAGACTTAACAAACTCATCAGTGAAATGGAAGCTCTGCTCACACAAACCCCCAAAACGTTAACTCATGCATGACTGAACTAAGGAGAGATAAAAAAAAAAACATAGTGGCATAGTGGAGGTAAGGCAGCATGGAACAGTGGCAACATGAACTACAATAGAAATAGTGGTCCAAATTCAAACCCACAAGCAGTCAACCTGAGCACATGGAACAATGGCAACAAATGAAACACCATTGTAAAACTATCACATACCATTCAACCATGTAGGAGCAATCATATTTCATAAGAAAACTTTTGGGTAGGATCTAAAAGTTTTATGTACCCCTAAATAGTACCAATAAAAACTAAATCTGTCCCCAGAATATAGTGACGCAAAGCAATTTTTGTTTTCAAAGTTTTATTTTTTTGAAACTAGTAAATCATAAGAACAAGTACGGTATAACGTTTTGGTATCACTGTAATTGTACTGATCCACAAAATAAGGCCTCTTTCACACTGGCGTGTGTGGCCGTTTCTGTATTGCGGCCAACAAAATGTGGGCTGCAATACATGAGCACAGTCCGTGGGGCAGCCGCAGGGATCACGGACCCATTCACTTGAATGGATCCGCGATCCGGCCGTTCCGCAAAAACATAGGACGTGTACGTGTTCTATCTTTTTGCAGAGTTGAAGTACGGGACGAAACCCCACGGAAGCACTCCGTAGTGCTTCCATAGGGTTCCGCTCCGTGGTTCCGTTCCGCACCATATCGCATCTCCAGATTTGCGGACCCATTCAAGTGAATGGGTCCGCATCTATGATGTGGAATGCCCACGGAACGGCACCCGTGTATTGCGGATCCGCAAATGCGGTCCGCAATACGGCAACGGGCCGCACACGCCAGTGTGAAAGAGGCCTTAAGGTAACATGACAGTTTATAGAAAATGTGTCACCAAAAATTAAATTTGCCAGTTAAAACCAGAAAGCAGCTCATTTCCTTTTAATCTATGTATATTTTGTGATTGCAGATGTTTTAATTCAATTTCTGAACATGATTAAGGGGGCAGCCATCTTGCTTGAGTTGTTCTTAACAGAATTTAGAAAGCATAAAAAAACTGCTTTATGGCATCCACATGGTCCTTAGACACAATGTTCAGAAAGGAACCTCATTGGGAGAGTTTTCCAGGCATGTTATGTGATCTGTGCAGAGGTCATTGTACACGGAAATAATAGATAACCTTTGATAATCAACTATTGTGAATGGTGGATCCTGTCTTATCTATACACAGAGGTGATATCATTAAAGGCAGGATTAGACTGACGGATAAGCTGGTAACTGATCTGTACAGACCAATGAGTGGTGCCTATTTTTAGGCTTAGTGGTCAGTGTGAAAACTGCATTTTTTTATGGTTTTGTTTAAATATAAATATTTAAATGGAAAATAAAAAATAAAAAATTCTTTAAAAATATATTAACATAAAAACATAATTTAAACAATAGATTATTTTCTGATGACACATTCCCTTTAAGCGCACAATGAATGCCATAAAGATAAACCCCCCCCCCCCCACAAAAAAAATATTTACTCTACAAATAATTTTTTTAAATGTTTTTAAATACATTATATAGCATGGTAAACTAAATGTGCCTTTAAAAAATACAACTTGTACCTTGGGGAAAAAAACTCTTATTGCTGTGAATGGAAAAGTAAACAAAATATGGCTTTTGGAAGATGGAGAGGAAAACACTAAAACAAATTTTTTTTTATTGTTTACAGCGCCAAGGGGTTAATATACCTACCTTTAGTCAATTGCTGCTCTATTATACCTTATTTTCGCTTTTCATACGAAAGGTATAAAGAAAAAGTTTGAAGTTTGTTAAAACCCTACAAAGAGGAAGAATAGATCACTTGTACGCTAAAGGCAAAAGGTTCTTGGAGCAGGCTTTGTTCAAAAGGTTCATGGTTCGGGCTTGTTTTTAATGTATAAGCAATGTGATTAATCACTAAAATGCACATTATACTCTGTAATACATCCTAGCATCCTCAGTGTAGGCATGATAGCTTTTTCAGTGACAATACTTAATAAAGAACTTTGTATAATTTAATAGAGAAAGTATTATAGAAAGTTCTCCTTAGTGATAATTTATCAATATAAATGGATACTTCATCAAATGCTAACAGCGCATTGTGTCTGGTGCTGACACCCTTAAACCTCTGGCTGGCTGTTTGAGTCTCTATAAATTACAGGTAAATGTATGATTGACCTTAAAAATCTTGTGCTGACGACTTAGCCGGCCTTGGTGTAGATTTCATGGTTTAGATTAGAATTGAATTATATGTTTATGGCTTAATTTAACATTCAGTAGCCATAAGTAATTTCAACAGAAATGTAGGGCAGTGATTTTAGAGGCAGGTTGAAACATTGATGGTTTACATAGATCACTGCCGCTCACATATCACTACAATTATTTATGTTTATTTATGCCATACTTAAACTTTGACTGCGCTCCTGAACATTGGATAGAAACTTTGTGCGGGCTCATTCTGGGATAGAAATTGATTGCCTTAAGGGAAGGCTATGTTGCTCCATTTTCCCTGCCATCTCACATCCTAAGGCCTCATGCACACGACCGTTGTGTGCATCCGTGGCCGTTGTGCCGTTTTCCGTTTTTTTTCACGGACCCATTGACTTTCAATGGGTCCGTGGAAAAATCTGAAAATGCACCGTTTGGCAGCCGCATCCGTGAGCCGTGTTTCCTGGCCGTGAAAAAAATATGACCTGTCCTATTTTTTTCACGGCCAACGGTTCACGGGCCCATTCAAGTCAATGGGTCCGTGAAAGAACACGGATGCACACAAGATTGGCATCCGTGTCCGTGATCCGTGGCCGTAGGTTTTAGTTTCATACAGACGGATCCGAAGATCCGTCTGCATAAAAGCTTTTTCAGAGCTGAGTTTTCACTTCGTGAAAACTCAGATCCGACAGTATATTCTAACACAGAGGCGTTCCCATGGTGATGGGACGCTTCTAGTTAGAATACACTACAAACTGTGTACAAGACTGCCCCCTGCTGCCTGGCAGCACCCGATCTCTTACAGGGGGATATGATAGTACAATTAACCCCATCAGGTGCGGCACCTGAAGGGGTTAATTGTACTATCATATCCCCCTGTAAGAGATCAGGGCTGCCAGGCAGCAGGGGGCAGACCCCCCCCCCCTCCCCAGTTTGAATATCATTGTGCGGCCCCCCCCCCCTCCCCTGTTGTTAACTCGTTGGTGGCCAGTGTGCGCACCCCCCTCCCTCCCTCCCTCTATTGTTTTAATACATTGGGGCCAGTGTGCGCACGCCCCCCCAACCCCCCCCCTCCCTCCCTCTATTGTTTTAATACATTGGGGCCAGTGTGCGCACCCCCCCAACCCCCCCCCCCCTCCCTCTATTGTAATAATAGCATTGGGGCCAGTGTGCGCACCCCCCCCCCCCGATCATCGGTGGCAGCGGAGTAGAAGATTTTCATACTTACCTGGCTGCTGGCTGCTGCGATGTCTGCGTCCGGCCGGGAGCTCCTCCTACTGGTAAGTGACAGCAATGCGCCGCACAGACCTGTCACTTACCAGTAGGAGGAGCTCCCGGCCGGACACAGAGATCGCAGCAGCCAGCAGCCAGGTAAGTATGAATCTTCTACTCCGCTGCCACCGATGATCGGGGGGGGGGGGCACACTGGCCCCAATGCTATTATTACAATAGAGGGAGGGAGGGGGGGGGGGGTTGGGGGGGCGCGCACACTGGCCCCAATGCTATTATTACAATAGAGGGGGGGGGGGGTTGGGGGGGCGCGCACACTGGCCCCAATGCTATTATTACAATAGAGGGAGGGAGGGAGGGGGGTGCGCACACTGGCCACCAACGAGTTAACAACAGGGGAGGGGGGGCCCACTGGCCACCAATGAGTTAAAAACAGGGGGGGGGGGTCTGCCCCCTGCTGCCTGGCAGCACCTGCCAGGCAGCAGGGGACAGTCATGTACACAGTTTTTTTGTATATTCTAACCTGAAGCGTCTCCATCACCATGGGAACGCCTCTGTGTTAGAATATACTGTCGGAAATGAGTTTCACGATGTAGCTCATATCCGACAGTATATTCTAACATAGAGGCGTTCCCATGGTGATGGGGACGCTACAAGTTAAAATATACCATCGGATTGGAGAAAACTCCAATCCGATGGTATAACAGAACTCCAGACTTTACATTGAAAGTCAATGGGGACGGATCCGTTTGAAATGGCACCATATTGTGTCAACATCAAACGGATCCGTCCCCATTGACTTGCATTGTAATTCAGGACGGATCCGTTTGGCTCCGCACGGCCAGGCGGACACCAAAATGACTTTTTTTTTCATGTCCGTGGATCCTCCAAAAATCAAGGAAGACCCACGGACGGAAAAACGGTCACGGATCACGGACCAACGGAACCCCGTTTTGCGGACCGTGAAAAAAAACGTCCGTGTGCATGAGGCCTAAGGCCTCTTTCACACTACAGTATGTTGCATTCAGTGTTTTGCGTTCCGTTTTTCACGGATCCGTTGTTCCGTTTTTTGCTTCCGTTGTGGTTCCGTCTCCGTTCCGTTGTTCCGTTCCGTTTTTCCGTATGGCAAATACAGTATACAGTAATTTCATATTAAAAATTGGGCTGGGCATAACATTTTCAATTGATGGTTCCGCAAAAAACGGAACGGATACGGAAGACATACGGATGCATTTCTGTATGTGTTCCGTTTTTTTTGCGGCCCCATTGACTTGAATGGAGCCACGGACTGTGATTCTCGGCCAAATATAGGACATGTTCTATCTTTTCAACGGAACGGAAAAATGGAAATACGGAAACGGAATGCATACGGAACACATTCCGTTTTTTTGCGGAACCATTGAAATGAATGGTTCCGTATACGGACCGTATACGGAACGCAAAAAACGGACCGTATACGGAACGCAAAAAACTGTAGTGTGAAAGAGGCCTAAGGCTGAGTTCACACGAGCGTGACAGATTAGGTCCGGATGCGTTCAGGGTGCGTTCAGTTAAACTCGCACCATTTTGCAAGCAAGTTCAGTCAGTTTTGGCTGCAATTGCGTTTAGTTGTTCAGTTTTTTCCGCGCGGGTGCAATGCGTTTTGATGCGTTTTTCACGCGCGTGATAAAAAACTGAAGGTTTACAAACAACATCTCCTAGCAACCATCAGTGAAAAACGCATCGCACCCGCACTGGCTTGCAGATGCAATGCGTTATTAACGCAGCCCCATTCACTTCTATGGAGCCAGGGCTGCGTGAAAAACGCAGAATATAGAACATGCTGCGATTTTAAAGCATTGCAGAAGTGATGCATGAAAAAAAATGCTCATGTGCACAGCCCCATTGAAATGAATGGGTCAGGATTCAGTGCAGGTGCTATACGTTCACCTACTGCATTGCACCTGCACTGAATCCTGACCCATTCATTTCAATGGGGCTGTGCACATGAGCATTTTTTTTCATGCATCACTTCTGCAATGCTTTAAAATCGCAGCATGTTCTATATTCTGCGTTTTTCACGCAGCCCTGGCTCCATAGAAGTGAATGGGGCTGCGTTAATAACGCATTGCATCTGCAAGCCAGTGCGGGTGCGATGCGTTTTTCACTGATGGTTGCTAGGAGATGTTGTTTGTAAACCTTCAGTTTTTTATCACGCGCGTGAAAAACGCATCAAAACGCATTGCACCCGCGCGGAAAAAACTGAACAACTAAACGCAATTGCAGCCAAAACTGACTGAACTTGCTTGCAAAATGGTGCGAGTTTAACTGAACGCACCCTGAACGCATCCGGACCTAATCTGTCACGCTCGTGTGAACTCAGCCTAAGGAGCCATTAAACACTAATTAAAATGGTTGTCCGGGATAAGAAAAACATGGCAGCTTTCTTAGGCTACTTTCACACTAGCGTTCGGGTTTCCGTTCGTGAGCTCCGTTTGAAGGAGCTCACGAGCGGACCCGAACGCAGCCGTCCAGCCCTGATGCAGTCTGAATGGAGGCGGATCCGCTCAGACTGCATCAGTCTGGCGGCGTTCAGCCTCCGCTCCGCTCGCCTCCGCACGGACAGGCGGACAGCTGAACGCTGCTTGCAGCGTTCGGGTGTCCGCCTGGCCGTTCGGAGGCGTGCGGATCCGTGCGGATCCGTCCAGACTTTCAATGTAAGTCAATGGGGACGGATCCGTTTGAAGATGCCACAATGTGGCTCAATCTTCAAGCGGATCCGTCCCCCATTGACTTTACATTGAAAGTCTGGACGGATCCGTCCCAGGCTATTTTCACACTTAGCTTTTTTTTGCTAATATAATGCAGACGGATCCGTTCTGAACGGAGCCTCCGTCTGCATTATTATGAGCGGATCCGTTCAGAACGGATCCGCCCGAACGCTAGTGTGAAAGTAGCCTAACTGAAAGACCACCACACCTGTTCATAGGGTGGGTCTGCTACTGCGTATGAGTGCTACTGAAATGAAGTGAACTGAACTGAATTGCTATACCATGCACAACTTGCAGACAGGGTTAAAGCTGTTTTTAGAAGAAAGCAGCCATGTTTTACTCATCCTGGACAATCACTTTAATATTGGCCCAATTAACCGATCTAAGGACCCTTTACACAGGCCGACCACTGCAGGCAATTATTGGAAACAAACCATTTGTTTCTCATAACTGCCTGCTTGTTACAGGAGGTGAAATCTGCATTTATATACAGCAATCACCACATTTGTATGGGGATGAGTGATTGCTAGCGTCATGGTTTGTCCCTATAAACATTCATTGGGCATCAGATCCCAGTTTATACAGCACAATCTGCTGCCCAGAAATGATCTAGGCGTCTGCATCAGCGATGCTTTCACCCAATGAATGAGCGAGAGATCAGCAGCACCTGGTGAGGAGTGTTCCTAAGAATGTTCCTTTCCGATAACTGAGCCGATCATAAAGGCTCATGGGCCCTGGTGCAAGAGTTCAGCTTGGGCCCCCATCCCTCATTGCTTTGTGGCCAGGGGCAGGGAAGCACATTGCCTTCCTGCTGCCTGAGGCAAAAATTTAAACTGCACCCCCCGATGTGTCAAAATCTTGATCTAACCCCTTCCCTCCGGCCAGAGGTGTAACTGGAGCAGCATGCACCTTCTATAAAACTGGTGTCTTATCATGTGGTACAAGGGTCTTTGGGGCCCCTCAGGCTCCTGGGCCCGGTAGCAACTGCTACCTCTGCACCCACTATAGCTACGCCCCTGATTGGTCTGTGTCTGACCATATAATATGTATGGGGTCTGCCTCCAACTGATCTAAAATGCATGGCCATCTTTACAGTGAAATAACTCTAGCCATCTGAATCCGAAACCTTTCTTTTTCTCAAGTTTCACAAAGAACTCTAGCCCTCTCATCAGTCTCACCTTTCAGAGATAAATGGGTTGTCTCAGGACATTTCTTCAAAAGACAACCCACTCTTGGGTTCAGATGATCTCTGTAGATTTGGCTGACATCGCCATGTGCAAGTTGGTTTTATTACCCAGCACTCATTCACATGAATACATATTTTTCTAACACATGGCTGAGAAAACTAAAAACCATTCCACTTTACCCATTTTCTATTATGCCCAAATGCCTAACAAAGATTATAGAAATACAGTACAATGCCTTTTTTTTTTTAAACAGAATCTATGACTGCTGAATTTTAACCATAATCTTATATTAAGTTGTAACCAATGTTTAATTTTTATAGCAAAAAAATTATTAAAAAGTCAAACAAAAAGATGTTCTCTTAGACGCCAAGGTTCATTCTTTCTATTCATAACCATATAGAAATGCCTATCCCAGAACATGGTATACACATAGTGGGATGATCCACTAAAAATGTCTAAAAGAAAAACTGATTATCAGATCTGGGTGGCATTTTCACTGCTGCTATTAATCATAACGGTAAGCCGATATTATGCAAAGTTAGTGAATTAAAATATGTGAATAGACCGACCATGATAACAGGGGAATAGGGTTATACATAAATGCAACAAGCTCAGATCCAACAATGTTTTTGTCACATTATGTAATAGATAGGTAAGGTCACACAAACAGTAACTAAGGGGAAAAAAAGGAAAAGTAACTCATTAACTGGGGGTCTAATGTTACTGTATCCGGCTATAGGTAGGGTTTGTTTGTTTTTTGTAGTCATTTGATTCAGATATTATCTTCGGATGACCTCTAGTATTTATAAGTTTCCTCTTCGATCCCCGTGTTGAGAAAACAAAGACTCTGTGTCTTGCCTGGCTTCCTCCAGAAAACTTGAGTTGGATTGTAGAAATCACAACCAGATGTTATTTACCCAAATTTGCATGAAAATAAAGCCTAGTTGTTAAAGGGAATGGATCATCAAAAATGACCTCTTGTTGAAATCACATTTTTATGCTAAATATGTTGCGATTTTTGTTTTACTTTTCCATGTCACTATCTATATTAAAATTAAATAAATACATTTTCCAGGTTAGGCCATTAGGCCTAATAATATGTTGTGACTTTCTGTTTTGTACAGCACTACAGGAAACTTGTCAGTAGCTATTACATCTTTATCACACGCAGAATTACAATGATAGCACAGGATCCACCATTCACAATAGGTGATATCTTCTTCCTCCTGACTTCTACAGAGGTCACAGAGCATGTCTAGAGAACTCTCCCATAGAAGTCAACGAGGTCCCCTCCTGTTTATTCTGTCTATGGCCCATAGCTGCTTTCACAGAACAGGAAGTTGTGACCACTGTGACATCTTCATAGTTTTAGAATTATTTTTAAAATATACATAAGGACATGGAAATTTAAAAACCAATCAAAAATTTGAAAAACAAATATGTTTAACTTTAAAATTTCATTTAAACAATAGGTCATAGTCTGATGACACATTCTCTTTAGGCGCTAAGTAATTGAAAATCTGTTGTGGTAAAAGTAGCAGAAATCTGCCCACATTTTACTTAGGATCTGTGTCATAAGTCACATACAGACGTGGACAAAATTGTTGGTACCCTTTGGTCAATGAAAGAAAAAGTCACAATGGTCACAGAAATAACTTTAATCTGACAAAAGTAATAATAAATTAAAATTCTATAAATGTTAACCAATGAAAGTCAGACATTGTTTTTCAACCATGCTTCAACAGAATTATGTAAAAAAATAAACTCATGAAACAGGCATGGACAAAAATGATGGTACCCCTAGAAAACACAGAACATAATGTGACCAAAGGGACATGTTAATTCAAGGTGTGTCCACTAATTAGCATCACAGGTGTCTACAACCTTGTAATCAGCCATTGGGCCTATATATATGGCTCCAGGTAATCACTGTGTTGTTTGGTGATATGGTGTGTACCACACTCGACATGGACCAGAGGAAGCAAAGGAAAGAGCTGTCTCAAGAGATCAGAAAGAAAATTATAGACAAGCATGTTAAAGGTAAAGGCTATAAGACCATCTCCAAGCAACTAGATGTTCCTGTGAGTACAGTTGCACATATTATTCATAAGTTTAAGATCCATGGGACTGTAGCCAACCTCCCTGGACGTGGCCGCAGGAGGAAAATTGATGACAAATCTAAGAGACGGATAATCCGAATGGTAACAAAAGAGCCTAGAAAGACTTCTAAAGAGATTCAAGGTGAACTTCATGCTCAAGGAACATCAGTGTCAGATCGCACCATCCGTCGTTGTTTGAGCCAAAGTGGACTACATGGGAGACGACCAAGGAGGACACCATTGTTGAAAACGAATCATAAAAAAGCAAGACTGGAATATGCCAAACTACATGTTGACAAGCCACAAAGCTTCTGGGAGAATGTCCTGTGGACAGATGAGACAAAAATCGAAGTTTTTGCCAAGGCACATCAGCTGTATGTTCACAGACGAAAAAATGAAGCATATCAAGAAAAGAACACTGTCCCTACTGTGAAACATGGAGGAGGCTCTGTTATGTTCTGGGGCTGCTTTGCTGCGTCTGGCACAGGGTGTCTTGAATCTGTGCAGGGTACAATGAAATCTCAAGACTATCAAGGAATTCTAGAGAGAAATGTACTAGCCAGTGTCAGAAAGCTTGGTCTCAGTCGCAGGTCATGGGTCTTGCAACAGGACAATGACCCAAAACACACCGCTAAAAACACCCAAGAATGGCTAAGAGGAAAAAATTGGACTATTCTAAAGTGGCCTTCTATGAGCCCTGACCTCAATCCTATTGAGCATCTTTGGAAGGAGCTGAAACATGCAGTCTGGAAAAGGCACCCTTCAAACCGGACACAACTGGAGCAGTTTGCTCATGAGGAGTGGGCCAAAATACCTGCTGAGAGGTGCAGATGTCTCATTGACAGTTACAGGAAGCGTTTGATTGCAGTGATTGCCTCAAAAGGTTGCGCAACAAAATATTAAGTTAGGGGTACCATCATTTTTGTCCATGCCTGTTTCATGAGTTTATTTTTTTACATAATTCTGTTGAAGCATGGTTGAAAAACAATGTCTGACTTTCATTGGTTAACATTTATAGAATTTTAATTTATTATTACTTTTGTCAGATTAAAGTTATTTCTGTGACCATTGTGACTTTTTCTTTCATTGACCAAAGGGTACCAACAATTTTGTCCACGTCTGTATATAATATTCCTGGCTTATAATTTCTCTTGTTCATTTGTATACAGGTGCTCAATATAATAACAGTACTAGAGGTTGCTGTGTGATTATTGTATAGTGCTATGTGTATAGCAGTTACCAAAATGACCTTTGTTAAGTTCATTTAGCTTCAAACTTTAAGGGGTTTTCTGAGCTATATTAACTGATAAGGCAGAAACCAAAAAACAAAAAAATATAGTGGCAATTCTGGAGGAGCTGCCAAACCCCTGACACTGTGGCGTGTCTTTTATTGGGGGAGTAGCCCGACCGCATGTGGACCGCAGTATACGACTAACCCCAGCAAAATATGCATACAATGGAGGATGTCGGCGCGGTCCACATGCACCACAAGAGCAAACTACACAGAATGTAGCAATCATATGAAACACAGAGAGAGAATGCACCAAACAGATATAACACTGACTATGCTGGCAAGACATGAATAAAGGTATTAAAAGCTGAGACTTTCGCCAATATATTCCAGTCATGGAGATATCGGAGCCCATCATGCACCACGTCACGGTTCTCAGCATGGCAAGGGGTCCTAACCGCTGCTCTAACTGTGGTGTGAACACGGTCTGAAGGTGATACAATTCAGCTCGCAGCCAAGCTCCCCACAAATGCCCAGCATGAATACTACGGTTGTGCAATGCGAATGAAGCCAGGCCGCGAGCCACACCCACACCAGACCATGTGATGGAGGTTACCAGGTGCAAAGGAGTGTTTGAATGCCAGGTAAAGGCAAACGCACTCAAATCTAACAAGGCAGAAACCAAAAAACAAAAAAATATAGTGGCAATTCTGGAGGAGCTGCTAAACCCCTGACACTGTGGCGTGTCTTTTATTGGAGGAGCAGCCCGACCGCATTATATTAACTGATAACCTATCCTCTGGATCAGTCTTCTGTATCTTAGGATCCAACACCCGGGGCCCTCGCCGATCATCTGTTTGAGAAGGCATCGGTGCTCATAGTAGCAAGGCCCCATTCTCTCAGCTCACCAAGTACAATGCTGTACATTGTACAATGGCTGTGCTTGGTAACACCGTTCATCCCCATTCGCTTCAATGATAGAGGACAGGTCATCAGTTAGAAAATCTCAGAAAACCCCTTTGAAGACCATATATACCTTTTCAACTAAAATAAAAAATGAAGCAAACAGACTTTCCAGATGTACCAAGTTGAAACTCTTAACTCATCATGATATCCCGAAACAAAAGCCATTTGAAAAGCAATTGAAGGTGTCAGCTGAATACAACTAGTTTAGTTAACATGTCTAGTTAAGCATGTGTGTAAGATCTACTACATCTGGATTAGAAATGTCCCACCATTTTGTGTCTATAGCTCCTATGCAGATCTAAGCATCTCTATGGTCACAAAAAACAAACAAGACCTATGTAGCATGATCCTATAGTCATATGTGCTTTCATCAATCCCCTACTACTTGTTATTATATTTTTGGCAGATAAGCAAAAGTAGGGGATATTTCAATAAAAAAAAAAATTGTAAATGTGTTCATATGTGCTCCCACCCTTATTCCTATTTTTACAGCATGCACTTGTTTTATTATCATCTTAATTTTTTTTCTCATAATTTAAGGAAGAGACGCTCTTATGTACATCCCTTCAAATGAAAGTATGGAGGCAAACTGCAAGGAAAAGCTGGAACTTGTTGAATTTGTGCAATTAAATAAGGCAAGTACTATATTATAGGGGTTTTCTAGACTCCTGATATTTATGACCTATACTCAGGATAGGTCATAATTATCTAATGGGTAAGGGTCTTAAGGGTCTTACTCCCCGCACCCTCATGAGGAGCTGTCCCCTGTAGCTTCTGGTGCTAGAGCTAGCACTTTGAATGGAAAAGGAAGCATAGCTGAGTTCATACTATAGAGGCTGTGCTAGGTTGCTGCACTGTAGCTCCTATTGAAGTGAATAGTTCCAGCATTAGAGACTACAGGAAAGAGCTAATCAAGGAGGTGCAGGGTGTCAGAACATCACCAAGTAGATATTAATTATCTATTCTGCGGATAGGTCACAAGTACCAGGAGCCTGGAAAACCCCTCTAACATGCAAATTTTATGACCTAAACTGTGTTTATAAAACTAATAATATTTTTATTATATTAGCATAGAACAAGGGTGCACAGCCAATGGCCCAAATACGGCCATACTTTGTGATCCCCGTGCCATCAGCTGTGTCTCTGAGCACAAATCCTCACGACTCTGGATTAAAGGTTCTGTTCCTACAATCAGGGACAGTGACAGTCAGGGACCCGTGGAGAAGACATAGTGGCTTTGCCGCCTCTGCATTCTCCTCAGATTGGTGCATAGCGCTCAGTGACAGCTATGCGGTGAATAGAGGGCTGGCTGTCCTGCTTCCTCTATTGGTCCTGGAAATCATGTGATTGACTGGTGACTCGGGGCAGAGCTGCAGGGTCTTAGCAGACCCTGATCAGCTCTGCCTTGTAAAGACTCCCACAGACCAGCTCTGTCTTGTACAAAGCTCCTTCGGATGCCCCAGTTATAGTGGAATTAGTACAAAATGAAAAAAGAAAAGTGACTGTTTCACCCAGAAGTCTTTTAATGACCTCTTCTGGGACATATTATATGGCAAAAAAAGCATTAAAAATAAGTTTAATTTTTTTAAAAAAATGAATAAATAAAATAGAAAATCTAATAAAATGCAAATGAGAAAAAAAAGGATAAAGAAAAAAAGTGATTTTTTTTTTTAAGTGTCAGTGTTCCCCAGACATCTTTTATTGACCTCTTAGAGGACATGTTATGTGACAAAAATAAATGTAAAAAATTGATAAAAATAGAATAATAAAGTATAATAAAATACAAGAAAAAAAAAATCCTACTCTAACGAAAACTGTCTCTCGTGAAACTGCATATTGTATCAAAATGACTGGTGCAAAATAATGAACTCATAATTCATTTTAGTGTTAGTTTGCATGTTTAAAGAATAAGGAGCTATAGTTAAAAAACTTTTTTTAAATGTCCCCCCCCTTTAATCCCCTATTACACTGTATGATTTCCAGGCCAATTTCTGGGAACAGGTGTTCATAGGAGCACTTATTCCTGTTAACTGGCCTTTATAATCTTGACAGGCAATAAACAAGCATCTTTCAGAATAAAAGATGGATGATTATCGACAGCACAGTCTCCTCTGTATTCAGGGTTGTGCTGCTGATAATCAACAGAACTGAATGAGGGAGGAATGACTTTGGTAGCGATCAGTCTTCCCCCACTCACTTTGCATCAGCCTGTGTAATAGGCTGATGCAAACAAGTGCAAATCTTCAGTTTTTTAAAGCAATGTTGCAATGTGGCCCCCAGTCCAAAAAAGGATGCGCCCCACTGGTATAGAGCACCCTGTAATGTTTTATTTGTATTATTTACATTTAATTTAAATGGTCCGTAAAGTCACAGGAACATCTAGGCTGACAACAAGCTTATATTCTGTATTTTTCTAAAAAAAATTAATAATAAAAAGCTTTACATTTGATTGTATTTGATCTGAGATAATAGCAAGGCAGGTTGACATGTCCCTGGTCCCCTAGGTGAGGAATGGTCATTATATAAGAGTTATGTCCACTCCAACCATTCATCAAAGACACAGAGCTGAGTGTCAGAAGTTGTCACTGAAGTGGAAAGTAATTTACTGACAGCTACAAACATAAATCCATCTCTAGTGCATGATGTCCACCTAACACTTAAGCAATCATCTCATGAGTGGTTGATACTAAACAGTTTGTATTTGAAGAGTATATTGGTTTGGATGTCTATAGCCATATATCTATTCTGTTACAAATAGAGAGTAGTTCTAGAACTACATAAATCGCAACTTATACCTTAACCAGCATATACAATGCAACTCATATAAATGATGCATGTTGCCAATTCCCTGATTTCTGCGCTTCCCCCAAAGATTATATGTAAGAAGATAAAAGGGGTTGTTCCAAGATTTAAAGGGGATGTGCCATAAACTACTTTTCACTCTAAAGTTTATTTTCATCAAGTACTCTAGCTCCCGTTCCCTTTTGGATTGTTTTTAGTTTTATTTTTTCAAATTTACCTAATTAGCAGTTTTTTCTTATCTCCTGTGTTTGACCTAGTTTGTCTTGTGACTACTGTCCCATCATGCTTTAGGGCAGTGAGGTGTGTCCTGACATCAGCAGGACATGTCACACTAATCAGCTCATTTTTTACCTCCACAAATTCAAAATGCTCTTTGTAACTGGATTTATAACAGACACAACTAGTGTTGTCCCCCAAAAATAATTGTGCTAAGCTGATAGTGCTCACAGCCAGGGGTGTATCTATCACAAGGCAAACAAGGCATTTGCCTAGGGCGGCACTTGCCAATAGGGCAGCAAAATGCCTTGTTTGCTTAGTGATAGTTACACAATATGCTAAATATTTTGTTTGCCCCTTGTCCGATCCAATCCTTCACTATGCGAGCGGCATCGCCGGCGACTCATAGTGAAGGAGTTGAAAGACTTACTTCCTCCTCCTCCTAACTTCCTCCCGACCGCCCCCTGCCTTTTGCGTCCGCGCGTTGCTGTCGTGACGTCACACGGAGGTGGAGTCATGGGCTGGCAACGCTAGGGTGAGCCTTATCACCTTCAAGTGCAGAATGGATCCTGCACACGGTCACCGTGAACACTGAGGCCAGGCCCAGGCCACCAATGCACTTATCCCTGAGCCTGCTGTCTTCAAAAACTACTTAAATTACAGTAATTCACAAAAAATCTATTACTTAGTTGTTTTATAGGGTAAGGGGGTTGGGACCCGTTGGGTGGTTAGTGGGGGGAGAATTAGGGAGGGGTTAATACTGTACTATCTCTAGCTGCACATTGTTTAAAAAAATTATACAAATCTGTAAAATACATTTGTGTTAGAAGTTGTGCTTTTTTAATTTTTAGAATAATGATACAGCCATTTTATTTAATGTTTTTGTATCATGTGGACTGACCACATGCTAATTCAAACAATTTGAGTGTCTGTGATCAATATAGTATAGTTGACCTGGATGACTGACCTTTGTAAAGTGGTTGAATTTACACTTTATATTATTATATGTAAAGATTCTCTTAAAATAATAGATGCATTATTTGGTACAGAAAACACAAAATATTGGCCTCTGTTATTCACTTTTAAATACAGAAAGGAAGATGTGAAGCTCTAACAGGAAAGGGTGGAGCCTAAAGAGGAAGGGGTGGGGTTACAGAGGAAGGGGTTTGGCCTTGGCAGGAAGGGGTGGGTCAAATTTATATTAGGGGGGTGTCCGAGTTTAGTCTCGCCTAGGGCAGCACAAAACCAAGATACACCACTGCTCACAGCAATAGTGATACCAAGTCCTACCAATAGTAATAATTCTCTACCACAGTGCCCTTATTAATGGTGCCCCTACAGTGCTACCAATAGTAACAACACCCCCCTATTGTGCCCCAGAAGTGATAATGCCCCCCAGTAGTGCCCATATTAGTAATCATGTTCCCCATAGTTCCTCAGTAGTAATAAAGCCCACCATAACTCACCCTATAATTCCCACAGTAAAAGTATAGCCCACCAAAATGTCCCAGTAGTAATAATTCCCAATAACGAATAATGCCGACCTATAGTGCCCCTAGTGCCCCAGTAGTAATAAAGCCAACCACACTGCCCCTCGTTGTATTAAAGCCCCTACCATGTGTACCTGTAGTAAATATGCCCCCTTATAGGTTCCAAAGTAGTACTAATGCCCCCTAAAGTGCCCCCAGTAGTAATAAAGCCAACCACACTGCCCCCAGTTGTAATAAAGTCCCCACAGTATGCCATAGAAGTAATTAGGTCAGTCTATAGTGTCCCCAGTAGTACGAATGCCCTCTAGAGTTTTTTTTTTTAAGTCCCATAATGTGCTCAAATAAAAAAATATCCCCTTATAATGCTCCTAGTAATATTAATGACCCCAGTGGTGCTCCAATAGTAATACATCTCCCATAATGTAATAAACAATGTCCCTTTATATGGCCCCTTTAAAGACCCCATAATGCTTCCTTGGTTATAATAGTGACCCCCCATAGTGCCCCTATAGTGCTGCCCCAGTTATAATAATTACCCCCATAGTTCCTCAATAGTGCTGCCATAATTATAATAATGATGCCCCACACAGTGCCCCCAATAGTGATGCCCAGTTACTATAATATCCTTCCCCCCACAGTACCCCAACAGGGATGCCCCATTTATCATTATGACCCCCCCATAGTAGCCCAGTAGTGCTGCCCTAGTTATTTTAATGACCCCCACCTACAGTGTCCCAAGTTTGCAAATGAAAATAACAAACACAAATACACTACGTGCAGAATTATTAGGCAAATTAGTATTTTGACCACATCATCCTCTTTATGCATGTTGTCTTACTCCAAGCTGTATAGGCTCGAAAGCCTACTACCAATTAAGCATATTAGGTGATGTGCATCTCTGTAATGAGAAGGGGTGTGGTCTAATGACATCAACACCCTATATCAGGTGTGCATAATTATTAGGCAACTTCCTTTCCTTTGGCAAAATGGGTCAAAAGAAGGACTTGACAGGCTCAGAAAAGTCTAAAATAGTGAGATATCTTGCAGAGGGATGCAGCACTCTTAAAATTGCAAAGCTTTTGAAGCGTGATCATCGAACAATCAAGCGTTTCATTCAAAATAGTCAACAGGGTCGCAAGAAGCGTGTGGAAAAACCAAGGCGCAAAATAACTGCCCATGAACTGAGAAAAGTCAAGCGTGCAGCTGCCAAGATGCCACTTGCCACCAGTTTGGCCATATTTCAGAGCTGCAACATCACTGGAGTGCCCAAAAGCACAAGGTGTGCAATACTCAGAGACATAGCAAAGGTAAGAAAGGCTGAAAGACGACCACTACTGAACAAGACACACAAGCTGAAACGTCAAGACTGGGCCAAGAAATATCTCAAGACTGATTTTTCTAAGGTTTTATGGACTGATGAAATGAGAGTGAGTCTTGATGGGCCAGATGGCTGGATTGGTAAAGGGCAGAGAGCTCCAGTCCGACTCAGACGCCAGCAAGGTGGAGGTGGAGTACTGGTTTGGGCTGGTATCATCAAAGATGAGCTTGTGGGGCCTTTTTGGGTTGAGGATGGAGTCAAGGTCAACTCCCAGTCCTACTGCCAGTTTCTGGAAGACACCTTCTTCAAGCAGTGGTACAGAAAGAAGTCTGCAAGGTAAGAAAAACATGATTTTCATGCAGGACAATGCTCCATCACACGCGTCCAAGTACTCCACAACGTGGCTGGCAAGAAAGGGTATAAAAGAAGAAAATCTAATGACATGGCCTCCTTGTTCACCTGATCTGAACCCCATTGAGAACCTGTGGTCCATCATCAAATGTGAGATTTACAAGGAGGGAAAACAGTACACCTCTCTGAACAGTGTCTGGGAGGCTGTGGTTGCTGCTGCACGCAATGTTGATGGTGAACAGATCAAAACACTGACAGAATCCATGGATGGCAGGCTTTTGAGTGTCCTTGCAAAGAAAGGTGGCTATATTGGTCACTGATTTGTTTTTGTTTTGTTTTTGAATGTCAGAAATGTATATTTGTGAATGTTGAGATGTTATATTGGTTTCACTGGTAAAAATAAATAATTGAAATGGGTATATATTTGTTTTTTGTAACGTTGCCTAATAATTATGTACAGTAATAGTCACCTGCACACACAGATATCCCCCTAAAATAGCTAAAACTAAAAACAAACTAAAAACTACTTCCAAAAATATTCAGCTTTGATATTAATGAGTTTTTTGGGTTCATTGAGAACATGGTTGTTGTTCAATAATAAAATTAATCCTCAAAAATACAACTTGCCTAATAATTCTGCACTCCCTGTACTTACCTTTGTGGAGCAGGACACAGGCCTCTTCTGGTCTGCATCCTTAGATGCTTGCAACCCAACTCAGGCCGTGCAATGTTGATGACATAATTGCACTGCCTGCGCTGGCCTCTAATAAGCTAGTGCCTTTAGCCTATGACAGTGAGTGGCAAGGCAGGGAGACACTGGCTCACATGCACCCCCGGAACATTCAACTGTATCACTGTCCTCAGGATACAGTTGAATACTGTATTGTTAGAACAGTCCCACATACCGCTTCACTATACAGCATGTACCCCTTAGGGTACTGTAGAGTGGGACAAGTGTGGAGGACAGGTCTGGTGCAAGGATTTTTGCCACCCTAGGCAAAAGCAAATTATGCCGCCCCCTTCACTCTGCCCACTGACCACGCCCTTTGGCCCACCCCTTTTTTGTTGGCCACCTACTTAATGATTGTTGCATGCAACATTTTACTTGGCCAGCTAATTTTAGATATTCTACTGCATTCCTGTTACAATCCCCCCTCCCCCCAATTTCAGCCAAATAATAAAAATTGTAAAATAGAACATTTAATGAAAACATTAATAAAACTTTTTCTCATATGCAAAACATAAAATAGCAGCATTGCACATATACAGCAGCACATACCTCTCACATCCAGGGCCTCCAGGTGACGTCTTCTCCAATGTAGATCTTCTCTGTCATCATCTTCTCCATTTGGTCTGGACACTTCTCTCAGAGTGTGACACACAGACATCTTAGTGTTCTCACTTTTCTATCATCATCCCCCAACCTGGAGTCCCCACAGTGTTATCCTGCTGATCGCTATGCCCCGGCACCTATGCCTACAAATGCTATCCTGAAGAAATAATAGTGCCCCCATAGTAATGGTGTATGTAATTTGCCCCCACACTGCGCCACATTATGTGATTTGCCCCCCACACTGCCTCACATTATGTAATTTCCCCCCACACTCACATTAATTTGCCCCCCACACTGCCCTCCATTATGTCGTTTGCTCCCCCAAACTTGTGTCGCTGATCCTGTACAGTCTGTACTTGCCGGCTGCGCGAGCATGAGTTCAGTTAAGATCAGTGTCTTCGGCGCGCAATCCCGTCCTGCGGCACGTGATTCCGCGGGACCCACTTAGGGAGGTCACGGGTCTGGCGGGATTGCGCGCCGAAGTGACTGAATTCATGCCCGCGCAGCCGGCAAGTACAGGATCAGATCAGCGACACAAGTACAAGGGGGCGGGAAGTTGGGTCCGGCGGGTGACACCCCATCACACTGGTGTCACCCGGTGCGGCCCGCACCCGCCGCATGCACCTCACATCCACCTCGCGGCCAGACTCCAGAGCGCCAGTGCCCCCAGCAAGAGTGCGATCTACGTGGGGGCCTACTCTGCTTACGGGTGGAGGATCTAATCTTTAAGGTCTGTTGTACAGCTGTAGGCCTAGAAAAAGCAGGATAGTCATACAATGCACTATACACACAGATAGCACTGTATGCATCTCCCTGTCATTGCCTTGTTCATGGGTGCTCTATAGAGACATCAGACTTCCTGAACATTTTATACATATATTTGCTATACCACTAGAATACACACTGTTTTCCCAACTGGAAGTCTCTTTTGATCTTCAGCTTAAAAGGTGCCAGCTGTTCTATTTCTAGAGAGTGTTTTCATTAGGACTGTCATAGAGGTAATAAAAACATGACATATATTACTTTGTTGTACGCTAATAGAAAGCATGTAAGAAGACACTCTTTAAGCTGTTGCAGCTCTGTAACAACATTGAAAGAATAAAGGGCCAACCATCTGCTTTATTATCAATATATTTTATTACATTTTATATTGTACTGCATGCTGTTCTACATTAGACCCAAGTACCTGCGTGCTTGAAAGAGATCGAACTTGTGAGCCCTACTGAGAAAAAGCGCACCATGGCTGTCAACCACCTGTAATTCCATAGATAGTCTGAAATATTGAAGACTATTAGCCAAGAAAAGGTGTGGACTCTAAAACAGATTTGACTTAGGGCTTGGCTTCTCCTAAGCACATTATCCAAGTTGCCCCCCCCCCCCACCACCTTCATCTTTGCCCTCTCACCTTTGTACAGGGATCTGGACTTTACTGCAGGACAACCACCAGGTTGCTATCTCTTGAACTAGTCTTTGTTCAATGATAGCTGGCCTAGATGGGCCAAGAGACTCTGGTGCATAGCACTTAGGGAAAGGACAAGTGCATGGTCAGTGGACAAGCAGAAATCAGGGCAGGCAGAGTTTGTTCAGTCCAGTAAACAGTCAGTATGTCAGAACAGGTGGCACAGGATCAACACGATGAACAGGCAGTGGTCATGATGGTAGGAAAACGACCAATGCGATAAACAGACAGAAGTCATTCACAGTAGTTCAGAAGACACAAACACATTTGCAGAGTCTGGATTCGTTAAGGATCTTATTGCTCAAATAGCTTAAATAAGTGGCTCGGAAACTGATGCATGAAGGAGCTGTCATAAGACTCCTGAGCTCCTGCCCTTCCCTGCATGGGAGACCTATGCAGCACTTAAACTAGCCCACCATAAAAAGGCAGTTGTCTAACCTAAGGCCTAAGGCATCGTATAAAAGTGTACTGGTGGTCACAAAGGGGTTAAACTTAAATTCAGTACACTAATAAAGTAGCATGTCAGCCAGTTATGGCGAAGCATTCATACAAGCATAATAGATCAATTCATAAGTAAATCCTTGTTGGGCCATGTGTCCTATACAGATAATTCCACGAATTGCAGTCACAGGACAGGAAGAAGTGCTGTTATTTAGCTACATCAATAAGGCTACTTTATTTTTGTTCAGGGAATGAGATCAGAAATCTATTTGTTCTTTGTTATTATAGGATAGGATTTTCAGATCTAGGTCATTCACAGGATGCGTCAATTTTACCCTGACATTTGGAATATATCCTATACTGTTTTGTAGTGATGAGCGGCAGGAGCTATATTCAAATTTGCGATATTTTACGAATATTTTGTAGAATATTTGTATATTCGTGAATTTCGAGAATTCGAGATGATTTTATTGAATGCGAAAAATTGGCAGTGTAAAAATCGCGTAATGCGAATACGTAACGTGAAATACAGGCGTAGGTCACTTTGGCTACATTTTTCAAGCTGCTAGAAGTTTATGAGTCTCTCCTGAGACTGGAGAAAATGGTTGGCTCGGCAGAACATTAGAATACCTTTATATGCAGATAGTCAAGTGCTCCAATATATTCGCATTTGCGCTAATCGGCAGTGATTAGAATATTTTATCGCACTACGTGCAACTTCACATTTTAGCAGGTCTGACTACAGATTACTGATTGGTGCACTAAGTATTGTTGTGAACTTGACATTGCTTCCTTCTCATTGGTCCACAAGCAAGAAGCAGAGAGGAATCATGTGTTCAGATGGAAAAAAATTCCAAATATTCGCTATAACGAATATATAGCACTATATTCTGAATATTCGCTAATTCTCGAAGTGGAGATATTCGTGATAAAAATTCGCTATTCGAATATTCGTGCTCAACACTACTGTTTTGTTTCAGAAGGAACTGAACAAATATCTTTTTAAATTTTAAACTTAAAGGGGTTCTCCGGAATTGATTTAACCGCCTCCAGAACGCCTAACGCAGGGTCGCGGTTCGGAGGCGGCAGCTGCAGGCAGAGTCACACAGTAATGCGTCATCTCGCGAGACGCGAGATGACGCGATTAGCCGGCCCGCACATGCGCATCGCGGGCTGGCAATAGTTAGAGGGGGGTCGGGTCATCAGCTTGCCAGCCAATGATCGTGGCTGGCAAGCTGATGATTTTTAAAAAAAACAATCAGAAGCCATATAGCAGATCATATTAGTAAATATAATGTGTTAAATGGCTTCCCTGCTCCTCTGCTGGTCCTTTTGGTTGGTTGGTCTCAGCAGAGGAGCAGGAATCACAGTGAGTAGCACCAAACACCACACACTTAGCCCCAGATCACCCCCCTGCACCCCAATTAACCCTTTGATCACCCCTTGATCGCCCCTGTCAATCACCTAGTGAAAGGAAAAAAGTGATCAGTGTAAACTGTCACTTTTTTTTTCCACTGGTATTGACTGTTAGGTTTTAGGATAGTTTAGGCCCCTTGGTTAGGTAGTTTAGCGATCAGTTAGCGCCCAGCCCACCGCACCGCAGTCACTGATTCGCTGATTAGCGTATCGCTAATCAGCATTTGTACTTTTATAGTATCTGTAAGTGATCAAAACTGATCACGGTCAGATCTATAATAGTATTAGTGTCACCTTAGCTCGCCCTCCACCCAAAACGCAGTGTTTGCCCGATCAGGCCTGATCGGTCGCCCACACGTGCGTTCACCCACGCCCGCCCCGCCGCAGTGACACAAAATATATTTTTTTTGATCACTGCACAATCACTTTACAAGCGCTTCGGCGATAAAAAAAATCAGTTTTGATATTTTTTATCAACTGCAGCGGCCTCCGGTACTTCGCTAGCCTCCCATTTGTAAGACAGGCTTCGTTTTTTTTTTTGGGTAGTCTCAGGGAATACCCCTAAATTTAGTAGCCCAAATGTCAAACAAGGGGTATTCTTCTGAAGAGGCCTACAGGCTTCTGACCCAGTCGGATGAGGAATGGGAACCCTATCTGATGAATCTAGCGGGTCAGAATATGAACCTGTAGAAAGCAGTGGCAGTCTGACACAAAGTTCGGACGAGGAGGTTGAGGTCCCTGATAGCACCAGGTGTACCCGGCCCCGTGTCGCTAGACCACAGGTTGCGCAGAATCCGCTTCAAGGGCAGCAGAGTGGGGCTGGCGCTGTCGGATTACGTGGTGAGGCATACACCAGCAGCGCAGCCCTCCCTGGACCTAGTACCAGCACTGCCGTACAACATGGTGAAGTGGCGAGCACCAGAAGGGCAGTTGAAGCTGGTACGATGGCACGTGCAATAGTTACCCCGTCGCAGCCACCGCACAGACAGGCCCGTAGACCCCCTAGAATCCCTGAGGTGCTGGCAAATCCTGATTGGCAGTCCCCAACTTCAGCAGCACCATTAGTTCCCCCTTTCACCGCCCAATCTGGAGTTCGGGTTGAGACAGCTCAGATTGGTTCGGCCCTGGGATTTTTTGAGCTGTTCTTGACTGCGGAGCTCTTGGACATAGTCGTGGCAGAAACAAACCGGTATGCCACACAATTTATAACCGCCAACCCGGGAAGCTATTATGCCCAGCCTTTCCGGTGGAAACCAGTCCAAGTTTCCGAAATTAAAACTTTTCTGGGCCTTCTCCTCAACATGGGTCTAACCAAAAAGCATGAATTGCGGTCATATTGGTCCACGAACCCAATTCATCACATGCCCATGTTCTCTGCTGCCATGTCCAGGGCACGATTTGAGGCCATCCTGCGTTTCCTGCACTTTAGCGACAACACGACCTCCCGTCCCAGAGGCCACCCAGCTTTTGACCGGCTCCACAAAATTCGGCCGCTCATAGACCACTTCAACCAGAAATTTGCAGATTTGTATACCCCAGAGCAAAACATCTGCGTAGATGAGTCCCTAATACACTTTACCAGGCGCCTTGGCTTCAAACAATACATCCCAAGCAAGCGCGCCTGGTATGGGGTCAAATTGTATAAGCTCTGTGAAAGGGCCACAGGCTATACTCACAAATTTCGGATCTATGAGGGAAAAGATCAGACCCTGGAGCCGGTCGGTTGCCCTGACTACCTGGGGAGCAGTGGGAAGACAGTCTGGGACTTGGTGTCATCCTTATTTGGCAAGGGGTACCATCTTTATGTGGACAATTTCTACACAAGTGTGGCCCTATCAGGCATTTGTTTCTAGACCAGATTGGCTGCTGTGGCACCGCGCGAACTAATCGCGCGGGCTTCCCCCAATGGCTCGTTACCACCCGTCTTGCAAGGGGGGAGAGGGCTGCCTTGTGTAACGAAGAACTGCTAGCGGTGAAATGGAGAGACAAGCGTGACATTTACATGCTCTCCTCCATTCACGCAGACACGACAATCCAAATTGAGCGAGCAACCAGAGTCATTGAAAAGCCCCTCTCAGTCCACTACTATAACCTTCACATGGGAGGGGTGGACTTCAATGACCAGATGTTGTCTCCGTATTTAGTTTCCCGACGCACCAGACGCTGGTATAAGAAGGTGTCTGTATATTTAATTCAATTTGCTCTGTATAATAGTTTTGTTCTCTACAGTAAGGCTGGGAGAACAGGATCCTTCCTCAAATTTCAGGAAGAGATCATCGAGAACCGGAGGTTCCGTGGCCCCATCCACCAGTGTAGTTAGCTGTCTACACGAGCGACATTTCCCCAATGTCGTTGCTGGTACCTCAACCCAACCGTCACCCCGAAAAAGATGTCGTGTCTGTAGCAGGAGTGGAATAAGGCGTGACACCCACTATTTCTGTCCTGACTGCCCTGACCACCCTGCCCTATGCTTAGGGGAGTGTTTCCGGAAGTACCACACACAGGTACACCTAGCATAGGGATCACATCTCACCAGGACAGGCAAACAGGGCTATTAGGGCCCATTCACACACAGCTGCTGCAAACCTCTCCTTTCACCTGGGACAAAGTGCATAATGTCCCATGGGGAAGGAGAGGTTTGTCCTACAAAGGTAAAAAAAAAAAAACACCAGTAAGCCAAAAAGTTAATGTTCAGTTCCAAAAGTTAAATAAAGTTTATATGTTCTGTTCAAAAGTTATTATAAAGTTAATAAAATTATTGCGTTGCGGCCTGGTTTTTTCTTTTTTTTTTTTTTACCTTCCAGGTGGACCAACCGATTGACTAGCTGCAGCACTGATGTGCATTCTGACAGAAGCATTGCGCTGCTGTCAGATTACACACAAGTCGGTGTATGCGGCACTGCAAGACGAGATTTCTCCTCTGCAGTAAAAGATACGTTTGCTGAGGAGGTGGCGGTGTTCATATGCTTTGGCAAACACTTTGTATATATAAAAAAAAAAATAATCCCGGCAATGATTTATTCATCCACATCGATTGATGTGAATGGAGAAATCGGGTTTGCCAGGGCATACGAGCTAAGTGGGTATGGATGTTGGGCGGAGCTCCTATGTCCTGGCAGTCGCCTTTCCCCTCCTTTTTTTTTTGGGCAGAGATTTTTTCATCCACATTGATCGATGCGAATGAAGAAATCTGTGCCGTTAATTTTTTTCTTTCAGCCCAGAGGCTGAACGGAAAAAATAAATCTCATTACCCGTATGCTCAATATAAGGAGAATAGCAGAAACTCCTAATGCTGGCCATACATGTAATGATTGCGGAGACCCTCAAATGCCAGGGCAGTACAAACACCCCACATATGACCCCATTTTGGAAAGAAGACACCCCAAGGTATTCGCTGAGGGGCATATTGAGTCCATGAAAGATTGAGATTTTTGTCCCAAGTTAGCGGAAAGTGAGACTTTGTGAGATAAAACTAAAAAAAAAAATCAATTTCCGCTAACTTGGAGTGTCTTCTTTCCAAAATGGGGTCACATGTGGGGTATTTATACTGCCCTGGCTTTTTAGGGGCCCTAAAGCGTGAGAAGAAGTCTGGGATCCAAATGTCTAAAAATGCCCTCCTAAAAGTAATTTGGGCACCTTTGCGCATCTAGGCGACAAAAAAGTGTCACACATGTGGTATCGCCGTACTCAGGAGAAGTTGGGGAATGTGTTTTTGGGTGTCATTTTACATATACCCATGCTGGGTGAGAGAAATATCTTGGTCAAGTGCCAACTTTGTATAAAACAATGGGAAAAGTTGTCTTTTGCCGAGATATTTCTCTCACCCAGCATGGGTATATGTAAAATGACACTCCAAAACACATTCCCCAACTTCTCCTGAGTACGGCGATACCACATGTGTGACACTTTATTGCCGCCTAGGTGGGCAAATGGGCTCACATTCCAAAGAGCACCTTTCGGATTTCACTGGGCATTTTTTACAGATTTTGATTTCAAACTACTTCTCACGCATATGGGCCCCTAAAATGCCAGGGCAGTATAACTACCCCTCAAGTGACCCCATTTTGGAAAGAAGACACCCCAAGGTATTCCGTGAGGGGCATGGCAAGTTCCTAGATTTTTTTATTTTTTGGTCAAATGCCAACTTTGTATAAAAAAATGGGAATAGTTGCCGAAATATTTCTCTCACCCAGCATGGGTATATGTAAAAAGACACCCCAAAACACATTGCCCTACTTCTTCTGAGTACGGCGATACCAGATGTGTGACACTTTTTTGCAGCCTAGGTGGGCAAAGGGGCCCACATTCCAAAGAGCACATTTTGGATTTCACAGGCCATTTTTTACAGATTTTGATTTCTAACTACTTCCCACACATTTGGGCCCCTAAAATGCCAGGGCAGTATAACTACCCCACAAATGACATGACCCCATTTTGGAAAGTAGACACCCCAAGGTATTTCATGATGGGAATAGTGAGTTCATGGAAGTTTTTATTTTTTGTCACAAGTTAGTGGAATATGAGACTTTGTAAGGAAAAAAAAAATAATCATAATTTTCCTCTAACTTGTGACAAAAAATAAAAAGTTCTATGAACTCAGTATGCCCATCAGCGAATACCTTAGGGTGTCTACTTTCCGAAATGGGGTCATTTGTGTGGTTTTTCTACTGTCTGGGTATTGTAGAACCTTAGGAAACATGACAGGTGCTCAGAAAGTCAGAGCTGCTTCAAAAGGCGGAAATTCACATTTTTGTACCATAGTTTGTAAATGCTATAACTTTTACCCAAACCATTTTTTTTTACCCAAACATTTTTTTTTATCAAAGACATGTAGAACAATAAATTTAGCAAAATATTTATATATGGATGTCGTTTTTAGAAAAAAAATTACAACTGAAAGTGAAAAATGTAATTTTTTTGCAAAAATTTAGTTACATTTCAATTAATAACAAAAAATGTAAAAATGTCAGCAGCAATGAAATACCACCAAATGAAAGCTCTATTAGTGAGAAGAAAAGGAGGTAAAATTAATTTGGGTGGTAAGTTGCATGACCGAGCAATAAACGGTGAAAGTACTGTAGTGCAGAAGTGTAAAAAGTGGCCTGGTCATTAAGGGTGTTTCAGCTAGGGGGGTTGAAGTGGTTAAAATGGCTGCCAGAAACCTGCGATCAGGACTGGTTGCCTGCACTTGCAGAGCTGCCTAGGGGGTGAGGGGGTAGGGCCTCACTACACTCTGCGCTCTATTGTTGTTGGAGAACCCCTTAAATATAAAAAATAATTAAATGCTATGTTCACATTTGGAGGCAAATGTTTTATTATTGCTTTGTGCTCATCTTGAGCTAAAAATCATTTTTTTCAATTGGTCTTTATTAAACATTTGAAGCCAAATGTACAGGATCTGAATTTTCTGTCTGTTCCGTCAGGCAGCTCACCTGACGGACTCCTTATTTCTGATCTCTGACGTTATAACCACTCATTATAGCTTAATCTTTTTTTACTGATAGGAATGTGGCTTAAATTAGTGTTTTTGACCTTTTACTAATTGAGAGATAAGGCTTATTAGATGACTGGCAAGAAAAAGTGAAAGTATTACTCACACAGCTAGGAAAAACAGTAAACCCTTTGTGACAGAACGTCTGATTTTTTTTAGCCCAAAATGAATAAAGTGCTATCATAAAGAAATTGCCTCCAAAAGTGTACATAGCCTTTAAAATCCTGGACAACCCCTTTAAGGTGACCCTTGATTAGTCTTAATCTCAACCTCTTGGCTTTGTCTCAGCATTTATTTTAATTCAACATAGTACAGACTACTGTAGCAAAAAAAAGAACATATATAGAGCTGAACCTGATGGCACGACCACTTTATCATTTACCCCTTTGTCACATATTATAAATCACAAAGCTTACAAATCCTGTAACCACCATAAAATGTTACATAATAATTGAACCAGAGCTCTGAAAAGCAGAAAGAGATGTAGGAAAGAGAAAGAAACCTGTAGGTGAGGAGCTCAGGTTAGAGATCCATGACTGATATGATGGTCCTTTTTTAAGGGATTTTATGTGGAATAGAGTAGCAGACATGATGGAACCATGAAGCCAATGTGATCACAGCCAACAGTCACTTCAAATGGAAGCCTTTGTTGTTGCTCCCTCTGTGTTTCATACATGGGACATATTCTAGCAGTTCTAAGAATTGTAAGAATGTGGATGTGCAGGGTCATGACTGGGTATAAACTGGCAAAAGGACAGGCATGGTAAATGCATTTCATGTAACACGTCTTTGTAACACGTACTGTTCATATTTTGCAGGAGAACCTACTGCCACAAATGCAGCAGATATTATGCATAAAAGATGAGATTTGTCGGCTGGCGGCACACTTCCCAGGTATACAGCAACAGCAAACCATTTTCTTTGAAGATTCTGCTGTTTGGGTTATTTCCTGAAACTTGAAAGAGAAGGTTTAGCTACGTCTTTTCCTCTTTCTTAATTGTGTAAGAATTGCTGAACAAATACTGATGTAATATACTTGAAAGCAACCCACCAAAGCCTCCATGTACTGTCCTGGAAGCTTCATTGTCATTCAGAATGTGTGCAAAAGTCTGCTGATGTGTGAAAGTCTAAACCTCCAGCTGCTATAGAGGCACATTATCCTCTAAAGCAGGGATCAGCAACCTCCGGCGCACCAGCTGTTCAGAAACTACAACTCCCAGAATGCTTGGTTCACTTCTGTGGGGTCAGAAGAACAGCTGAGCAAGTTTGCATGCTGGGAGTTGTAGTTTTACAGCAGTTGGAGTGCCAAAGGTTGCTGATCCCTGCTCTAAATCAATGCTAACATCATTGTTTCTCAAGAGGTGCACTTTTGCAATCTTTTTTTATTGCTTCAAATGTATATTAATCTAGTCTGCAAATAATCTTAACTGAAATCAGCTACAGTTTTGTGTCTACAGCTTTTCCAGACCTATGTGTGTCCATGGTAACAGACTACATACCTACACTGTGTAGTCTGGTCCTAGAGTCTTTTGTTACTACTCCTGTGCCTGTGTCTTAAGGGCCCTCTACACGGGCCGAGAATCTGCAAGATAATCGCTTTTTAGCGTTCATAGGAACACTCGTTAGTGATTATCTGGGGGAGTAAAAGTGCCACCAAATACCCGATACACGAGCAAAATGCTTGTTCACTGAGCAATAGATCTTTCATGCAGACACAAAAATCACCCTAAATATGAAGCAGTTGTTTAGCTGTGCCCTTTTGCTGTATATTTTTTTCTAATTTGTTCTTTGTGTTGCCGGACGCAATTAAAAAACCTTTCTTAAAACCTTCACTATCACCTATTTTCTATTGGTATATGTGAACACTCGATTTGCCCAATTTTTGGAAGCATTACACCAAAGATCCCCCTAAGGTTACTTTCACACTTGCGGCAGAGTGATCCGGCAATCTGCATGCAAACGGACAGCATTTGTAGACGAATCCGGATGTGGATCTGTCTCACAAATGCATTGCAAGAACGGATCCGTCTCTCTGTTTGTCATACGGACAAACGAATCAGTTATATATTTTTTCACATTTTTACCAGTCTGCGCTTCCGCAGACCAAAAGGACGTGTCCGGCATTGCGGTATTTTTAATTCTGGATTCGGCACTAATACATTTCAATGGCATTCCGGCAACTGATCCGGAATTTTGGACGGAGATAATACCGCACCATGCTGCGGTATTTCCTCCATCCAAAACGCCACTCAGTGACTGAACTGATGACATCCTGATGCATCCTGAATGGATTTCTCTCCATTCAGAATGCAGCGGCAATGTGCGTTCTGCATTTTTTTTGTGGAGCGGAAGTGCGGACCCGGAAGTGCGGATCCGCAATTCCGTGTCCGGGCAGCATATCATGCTGCCCGATAGGAATGAATGGGTCCACAATTCCGTTCCGCAAAATGCGGAACGAAATTGTGGATGTGTGAATGGAGCCTTAAATAGTCATATGGTTAACCAACTAAAAAATAAAGGCTATCTGCATCTAGCAGATGTGCTACATATATAGCTCACAACGAGTCGATGATGGCTAGTCAGACATTCATTACAGCAGCCTCCGTGCCCTCTTTCCGAGTCCTGTCTTCACCCCGTCGCCCTCAGCTCTCTCTCATCTCCACCATGCTTCCTGGACTCACATGGATGCTACACTCAGCTGGTGGCCTCTTCCTTTTAGTTGTCCGATGTGTGTTTGTGTCGGACCTTCTTAGATGTTTTATACTCCAAAATACAATGCTGGGGATGGGCATAGGCCTCGTGGAGGCACCAACACCAACCCAGCGATCACACACAGTAATAGCAGCAGCTACCCCAAGTAATAGAGCGCTAGGCTCAGATCTGGCTGGAGCACATCATCATTACTTAGGAGATGGGGCTGAGAGATGGCAAGAATCGGGCAGTGTCAGGACCATATGAGTAGAGATGGCATGCGGTTCGCCCGGCGGTCGTTCCGCAGCGAACTTTGCTTGTTTGCGGTTCGCCGAATGGGCAAAGATATGTCAATGTCCGCTGCCGCCATATTCTTTTGTATTGTGAAGAACTTTGACCCATGACACCTCCATCAGGTGGTACAGGACAGCCAATTGAGACGTTTCAGCACATGGACATACCCCTTACCTTATAAATAAACCCGATCCGGCCGCCAGCTACACAGCTACACAAACGCTATTGGAATAAATAATTTCAACTGGTGTGATATACCAGTTGCCCCCCCAAAAAAGCATACTGCTAATGTATCTGGAATGAGCCATCCACCATGCACGGTCACATCTGGTGCTCCCAGGACGCCGGCACATGGCTCCGCAGTGTGGGATTTTTTTTAACATATCCGCTGCTAACAATAGTGTTGCCATCTGCAGCCTGTGCTGTCTGTATGCTGAATGCATAATTTTTGGGACCTATAGTCCACGGGCCTGCTGTAAAATTGATATCCAATGACCGTGTAATCTACCTCCAGCCACATACTTACTTGTCCTATTCGGTACGCTGAATGCTTAATTTTTGGGGCCTGCAGTCCACTGGCTTGCTGTAAAATAGATATACAATGACCTTGTAATCTACCTCTAGCCACATACTTAGGCCTCTTTCACACTACAGTATGTTGAATTCAGTGTTTTGCGTTCCGTTTTTCACGGATCCGTTGTTCCGTTTTTTGCTTCCGTTGTGGTTCCGTTTCCGTTCCGTTGTTCCGTTCCGTTTTTCCGTATGGCATATACAGTATACAGTAATTACATTGAAAAAATTGGGCTGGGCATAACATTTTCAATTGATGGTTCCGCAAAAAACGGAACGGATACGGAAGACATACGGATGCATTTCCGTATGTGTTCCGTTTTTTTTTGCGGACCCATTGACTTGAATGGAGCCACGGACTGTGATTTGCGGCCAAATATAGGACATGTTCTATCTTTTCAACGGAACGGAAAAACGGAAATACGGAAACGGAATGCATACGGAACACATTCCGTTTTTTTGCGGAACCATTGAAATGAATGGTTCCGTATACGGACCGTATACGGAACGCAAAAAACGGACCGCAAAACGGAAAAAAAAACGGTAGTGTGAAAGAGGCCTAACTTGTTCTTTTATGTCCGCTGAATGCGTAATTTTTGGGGCCTGTAGTCCACTGGCCTGCTGTAAAATTGATATCTAATGACCCTGTAATCTACCTCTAGCCAGATACTTGTTCTTTTCTTTTCTTCGCCTGCCATTAAAGTGAATGTGGCCGGCCGCAAACTTGCGGTTCGCGAACATTTGATGACGTTCGCGCAAAGGCACGATCGCGTTCGCGAACCGTCCCGGCCGATGTTCGTCCATCACTACATATGAGTAATATCCTGGGTAGATGTGACCAACCATGATGAATGATATACGTTTACTGGTGTGGAGGTTTGAATCAACTGTGCGATCTGATGGCTGAATTAATTACAGAGTCTGATGTCTTGGGGCTAAATTAATTTTGTGGTATGGGGACTGAATTAAATTTAGGATCTGACATCTGGGATCTTAATTAAATTTGCTGTGTCTTGGGTATTACATTTTTTCAAATGAAGGAAGGGAACAAAATGACCCAAAAGTGTTATTAGAGTTATATCAAAGCAGCACCATTTACCTAAGAGCAACAAAAGCCCTTATTTCATTGTATGATAAAACAGCTTTTATTAATAATGTGTTAAAACATACAAGATATATGTGAAGTCAGTGAACATTAAAAACACAAGCTGTCATTCATGAGTACGTGTGGTACAATGGCGCTATATGCTGTTTTGCTGGTAAGCAGAGAAATGGCCATCCAGCATTTCACTCACTATTTCTGCAGACATACTACCGGCAATAGAAGTGTTAGGAGCTAGTTGTATAAACTAGCGATACACCATATAGCACCATATACCACTCACATTCCTGGATGACATTTTGTATTTTCAATGATTGTTGAGTTACTTTTTCGTGGGCTACCTTGTATCTTTTATAGTTTAACACATCTATATTATTAAAAGCAATGTCATGTTTGGTTGCCTATAGAGGACAGACAGACTAACAATTAACCATTGGACACCAAATTTGACACATAGGTACATCAGATGTCTGGGAAGGTTTTCATAAAGGTCTCAGCTCTCTAGGATGTACCGTTCTTGAGATATTCCCAAAAAATGCAAATATGGCACCATCACATGACCCTTATTAGCCAATAGAAGCCCGCAGGTTCTTTAGCCTTCACCTCCCTAATATACACACAGTTTCACACCAGGTTTCCATGACAACTCATCCATTTTTTTCACTGTTATAGGTCACTGTTAAGGCGGTGTGGTGCTGTGGAGGTCAATGTTAAGAGGGTGGGATACTGTGCAGGTCATAGTTATGGTGACTGGGCACTGTGGAGGTGACTTAAGGAGTGGAAAATATATTTATGACTTATCCTCAGAATAAGTCATCAGTAACAGATCTGCAGGGGTGCAAAACCCAGGACCCCTGCTGATCAGCTCTTATAAGAGGCCTTGAGCGCCACAGCCTCTTCTTCCAGCTCAGCACACTCCAGTCAATGGGGCTGAGCTGCAGTACCAAGTACTTCCACTGTACGATGTACCGCATTGTCCTTGGAAAGCAGCTGGAAGCCTGCATCGCTCACCAGAACTCCTGATGGGCAGGGGCGCCAGGATGTGAAACCCCACCAATGTTATAATGATTATATATCCTGGGGATAAGTCATCATTACGTTTTCCAGGATAACCCCTTTAAAAATAAAATAAACAGTGTGTAACTGCTGGGGTATATAGGGCTACTAGCGATTTTCCTGTAAAAAACAAAACAAAAAACAGGGCCTCCTGGGGACCCTTGAAACAAATCCAATAAACACCAAACAGACAGACCAGCACTTTATATTTGGGCAGTGGCAGGTACATTGTCTAGTTATTAATAAAACATATTTTTTTTCCATAGGATTACATAAGGGTTTGTGCTGCCTTTAGGTGTCTTTTTAAGCCTTAAAAATAAAAAATATTACTTAAAAAACTTATATGATATGACCTAATTTGTAGTGTGGATTTTGCTATGTAAATCCACAGCAACTTGCATTATAATACAAGTGGATGGAGTAAAAAAAAAAAAACATGTACCGGAAAATCTCCTCATGTAAAACAGCACATGCTATGAGTTTTCTACTCTGCAGAATCTTCATTCTGTTGCTGAAATGCCACAAGTCTCACTATTTGCAGTGCAAGGTCATGCAACACATGGATTCACTGCAGACTCACCAAAAATCCATGGAGAAATTGGCCTAAATTAATATAAGATATTTTTTCCAGGGGTTCTCTGATGCTAAAAAGGTTGGGAAACACAGAATAAAGCAATTAGCCCATTCATTTGATTAGATTTTCCTGGCTTTAGATTATATACACTAGAGGAAAATGAACAAAGAACACTTGCAAAACTTAATACGATTGAGCAGAGATTGACAGTGTATAAGCTGCCGGTCAATGATCAAACAACCAAGGTGGTACCCCTTTATTTTGGGTTCTGCAGTATGTTGAGGCAGGATCACATTACTACTGGCTGACATCTTCACTTGCTGAGATACAGGCTGCCACTCTGGCTTGGTAATGGTCATTCAGATGCTGGCTATCCTCCTGTGTTATGTAATTCCCACTTCTTTTAACTTGGACCCATAGTTCAGCCAAGGTGATCGATGTGGCCAGAATAGCTGCTGGATACCTTGAAATACATGTTATGAGCAGTGTGTGGGCAGGCATCATCTTGTTGGAACACGTGAAAAGAGGCAGTAAGACTGGTCCCACCATGACCTGGACATACCAAAAGCTGGTCATTTTTACCTCCACGACTAACATACTGGAATGGAAATGGTAGGTAATGCTGCCCTATACCTAGGGTTGTGGCGCCCTGACACCTAGTGTTGTGTTAGTCCTGTGTGTCTCTGCACTATGCAGCTATGATTAGTACCAAGACAGAACTTGCTTTCATCAGCGAATACAATTTTTTGCCATTTATGCCTCCAATGGGCCTTCTTGCGGTACCAGAGCAAGAGCTCTTGGCGATAATGAGAGGTTAGTGGCAAATGAGATAACAGAGTATGTAAATGCTCTCCTGCTTCAAGTGGATGGTTTCTTTTGGTCTGGGCGGTCACTGCAGGGACTACTGCAGTGCAGAACCAATTTGTGATGCTGTGGATTTATTTATTGATGACCTATCCTCAAGGGGTTCGACACACGGGACCCCCGCCAGTCAGCTGTTTTGAGAAGTGACCACGCTCCTGTGGGCGCCAGTGCCTTCTCTCAGCTTACCAAGCACAGCGCCGTGCATTGTATATTGGTTGTGCTTGGTACTGCACTCAGACTCATTCACGTGAACGATGAACATGATGTCACTATCCTAGAAATAGCAGAGTGAAGGCTGCCTTCTCAAACAGCTGGTCGGCAATGATCCCAGGTGTCGGACCCTCACTCATTATATAGTGATGATTATGCTGAGGGTAAAAAAAAAACTTTAAAGCTATTTAGGCCTGATGGAGTACACCCAAAGCTATTTGACCCCATAGGGACACAGCCTTATTTCACCTTAAGGACCAGGCCATTTTTTCGTCACATATTGTACTTCATGACACTGGTAAAATGAAGTCAAAAATGTATTTATTTTTGACACAAAACAATACCTAATTTACCAAAAATTTTAAAAAATTAGCAAATTTCAAAGTTTCAGTTTCTCTACTTCTGTAATACATAGTAATACCCCCAAACATTTTGATGACTTTACATTCCCCATATGTCTACTTCATGTTTGAATTATTTTGGGAATGATATTTTATTTTTTGGGGCTATTACAAGGCTTAGAAGTTTAGAAGCAAATCTTGAAATTTTTCAGAAATTTGCGAAAAAACAATTTTTATGGACCAGTTCAGGTCTAAAGTCACTTTGCGAGGCTTACATAATAAAAACCACCCAAAAATGACCCCATCTAAGAAACTACACCCCTCAAGGTAATCAAAACTGATTTTACATACGCTGTTAACCCTTTAGGTGTTGCACAAGAGTTATTGGCAAATGGGGATGAAATTAGAGAATTCCATTTTTTTGCCAAATTTTCAATTTTAACCCATTTTTTCCACTAACAAAGCAAGGGTTAACAGCCAAACAAGACTGTATCTTTATTGCCCTGACTCTGCCGCTTACAGAAACACCCAATATGTGGCCATAAACTACTGTACGGCCACACAGCGGGGCGTAGAGTGAAAGGTGCGCAGTTTGGTTTTTGGAGGGCTGATTTTTATGGACTGGTTTATTTACACCGTGTTCTGTTTCAACCCCCCTGATGGACACCTGGAGTAGAAACTTCCTAAAAGTGACCCCATCTAAGAAAGTACACCCCTCAAGGTATTCAAAACTGATTTTACATACGTCGTTTATCCTTTAGGTGTTGCACAAGAGTTATTGGCAAATGGGGATGAAATTTGAAAATTTCATTTTTTTGCCTTCTTTTCCATTGTAACCCATTTTTTCTACTAACAAAGCAAGGGTTAACAGCCAAACAAGACTGTATCTTTATTGCCCTGACTCTGCCGTTTACAGAAACACCCAATATGTGGCCGTAAACTACTGTACGGCCACACAGCGGGGCGTAGAGTGAAAGGTGCGCCGTTTGGTTTTTGGAGGGCTGATTTTTATGGACTGGTTTATTTACACCTTGTCCTGTTTCAACCCCCCTGATGCACCCCTGGAGTAGAAACTCCCTAAAAGTGACCCCATTTTGGAAACTACGGGATAAGGTGGAATTTTGTTGGGGACTATTTTTAGGGTACATATAATTTTTGGTTGCTCTATATTACATTTTTGTGAGGCAAGGTTACCAAAAATGTAAATTCTGAAATTTCATCTCCATTTGCCATTAACTGTTGAGGAACACCTAAAGGGTTAATAAAGTTTGTATAATCAGTTTTGAATACCTTGAGGGGTGTAGTTTCTTAGATGGGGTCACTTTTAGGGAGTTTTTACTCTAGGGGGGCATCAGGGGGGCTTCAAACAGGACATGGTGTCAATAAAAAGGGCCATCAAAATCGGCCTTCCAGAAACCATGTCGGTCCTTTCCTTTTGCGGCCTCCCTTTTACTGATACAGCAGTTTACGACCACAAATGTGGCATTTCTGTAAACTGCAGTATGAGGGTAATAAATATTAACTTTTGTTTGGTTGTTAACCCTTGTTTTGTTACCGTAAAAAACTGATTGAAATAGAAAAGTGCCAAAAATAGCGTTTTTGGCACCGTTTTTATAGGTTTTTTTTTTTAACCGTGCTAATCTGGGGGGTTAGATCATGGGATATTTTTGTAGAGGAGATTCTTACGGACGCGGCGATACCTAATAAGTTTAGGTTTTTGACTATATTATCCTTTTTGATACAATTTTTTTTTGGGGTATCTCTAAAGTCTAAGTGTAATTTTTTTTTTTATCCGATTATCTTATGTGGGGGCTCATTTTTTGCGGGACGAGCGGACGGTTTTATTGGCACTATTTTGGTGGTATATGACTTTTTGATCGCTTGCTCTTAAACTTTTTGTTATGTAAGGTGATTTAACTCCGGTGGATTTAACTGGTGGGCCGGGAAACCAGTACGAGCCCCAGAGCTGCTCGTACCAGGCTGGGCCACAGGGTCCCTAACATGACGATCCCCTTGCTCTGCCTGGCGGAGTCTCCGCCGCCTTTGGGGCTCATCATCATCAACCGTCCGAAGTTGATCAGGGGTGGGGTGTGCAATGCGCTAACAGTGGCCGGACGCTAAGAGTGCCGGCTACAGTCAGCGTACACAAAAAAATAAAATAAAATCCTGCACCACCATCACCATCCTGTTCCAGGTCATCGGGTCTTCAGAGACCCGAATAACCCGGAAACGCTGAAAACCGCAGGTCTGAATTGACCTGCCGTTTTCTGCGATCGCCGACATGGGGTGGTGACAGGACCCCCCGGCGCATTTAGTCTAGGTGCCTGCTCAATGATTTGAGCAGGCACCGAGTTCCGATCACCGCCCGGTCGACGGCAGTGATCGGAACCATACATGACGTACCGGTACGTCATGTGTCCTTAAGTACCAGGACATCATGACATACCGGTACGTCATGTGTCCTTAAGAGGTTAAAGAGCTTAGCGGTGAACTAGCAAAACCATTAACAGATTAATTTAACCAATCACTGGTAACAGGAGTCGTCCCAGAAGATTGTAAATTAGCAAATGTTGTGCCCATTCACAAGAAAGGTAGTAGGGAGGAATCGGGCAACTATAGGCCAGTAAGCCTGACATCAATAGTGGGGAAATTGTGGAACATCTATTGTTGAGGAGAGGATTGTGGAACATCTATTGTTGAACATCTAAAATCCCATAGATTGAAAGATGAAAAACAGAATGGGTTTACTTCAGGGAGATCATGTCAAACTAATCTTATCGATTTTTTTTTGGATTGGGTGACTAAAATAATAGATGGCGGACGTGCAGTAGACATCACTTATCTAGACTTTAGTAAGGCTTTTGATACTGTCCCACATAGAAGGCTTATCAATAAACTGCAGTCTTTCTGCTTGGACTCCCATATTGTTGAATAGATTAGGCAGTGGCTGAGGGACAGACAACAGAGGGTTGTAGTCAATGGAGTATATTCAGACCATGGTCTTGTTACCAGTGGGGTACCTCAGGGATCTGTTCTGGGACCCATATTGTTTAATATCTTTATCAGCGAAATTGCAGAAGGCCTCGATGGTAAGGTGTGTCTTTTTGCTGATGACACAAAGATTTGTAACAGGGTTGATGTTCCTGGAGGGATACACCAAATGGAAAAGGATTTAAGGAAAACTAGAGGAATGGTCAAAAATCTGGCAACTAAAATTTAATTTAATGTTGATAAGTGCAAGATAATACACCTGGGGCGTAAAAACCCAAGAGCAGAATATACAATCAGTGATACAGTCCTAACCTCAGTATCTGAGGAAAGGGATTTAGGGGTCATTATTTCTGAAGACTTAAAGGTAGGCAGACAATGTCATAGAGCAGCAGGAAATGCTAGCAGAATGCTTGGGTGTATAGGGAGAGGCATTACCAGTAGAAAGAAGGAGGTGCTCATGCCGCTGTCACGGAAGGTGTACAGGAAACAAGACAATGCAAAATTAATATATGACTCACTGGATCCAAAACTAAGGAACAAAAGGGAGACCCCTGCATAAGACCTGGCACTCTCCCTGACTGCTCAGCCTATGCGAACACCCCAATGGTGGATGATCGCATATCCTCGTACCTCAACTATATAACACCTGAACACCCTACAATAGTGAGGGGACATGACCACCGGCTCCCTACACTAGACACGGAGGGAGTCAGGGTCACCTGGGATCCAGCAAACAGAAAATCACAAATGAATGTACAACACTTATTATGTAGAAGACTGGGAAACAGGATCAGCATGCACACACACTGCAGGAAGTTGTATAAACCGCACACTAATGCATTATGGGGAGGAATTTAAAGGGATGCAATCAGTCCAACTACATGACAGCTGAGAGAGGCTAACGAGATGAGGAACTGAAAACCAAAACAAAGAAAGCTCAAGGAGGAGCTTCTGAAAGGCATCTGTCAGAGCTTCTCAGATGTCTGGTTGTGACAGCCGCTCTACAGAGCACTAGTGAGACCTCATGTGGAGTATTGTGCTCAGTACTGGAGGCCATATCTCCAGAAGGATATTGATACTTTGGAGAGAGTTCAGAGAAGAGCTACTAAACTGGTACATGGATTGCAGGATAAAACTTCCCAGGAAAGGTTAAAGGACCTTAACATGTATAGCTTGGAAGAAAGACGAGACAGAGGCGATATGATAGAAACTTTTAAATACATAAAGGGAATCAACAAGGTAAAAGAGGAGAGAATATTTAAAAGAAGAAAAACTGCTACAAGAGGACATAGTTTTAAATTAGAGGGACAAAGGTTTAAGAATAATATCATGGAAGTATTACTTTACTGAGAGAGTAGTGGATGCATGGAATAGCCTTCCTGCAGAAGTGGTAGATGCAAATACAGTGAGAGTTTAAGCATGCATGGGATAGGCATAAGGCCATCCTTCATATAAGATAGGGCCAGGGGCTATCCATAGTACTTAGTATATTGGGCAGACTAGATGGGCCAAATGGTTCTTATCTGCCGACACATTCTATGTTTCTATGTTTTTATGCAAACTACATGGACATAACACTAGATCTTTCTAAATGTCCAGAATACTAGTCTTAAAATTAAATTCCATGGTCAATGGATACAAATACAAATGAAGTATGTGGCCTGTTACAGTCCAGCGCAGAGATGGCCTTCTGACTACATGATGAAATGTCGTTTTCAGCAGGGTTATGGAATCTGGCAATGATGAAACTGCGCTGTCCCACTTTTCTGGATGATGCAGGCTATATTTATAAGATGTTACGGTATGAACTATATTGTGCAAGCTCTTGTCTGCCACCTGCTGGCATTTAACTGGATGCTACAAAAATGTATTTGACTGTATAGGGAGGTGAATGGATATGAATGTATTTTATTTGATAATCTATATTAAATGACACAGCGACGTAGAAATCAGTCTTTTATATAGAATATTGCAAATGGATACTTCTTTACATTTCAGCATAAGGCCACTTTCACATTAGCGTTTTTTGCTGATCCGTCAAAAATTTAGATGCCGCACTGCTCGGCTCTGTGGGTTTTGTAAGAAGGGAAGGCATATTTTTTAAAACATTTGAGCATTGAGAAAGCTTTCATAAATAGATAAAAAGATGGCTAAAAAAAAGGGGAAAAAGCCTTCCCCCCTTTAACTTTTAATCCCCAACAAAGCCTGCCCCACTTCTTCCTACAGTTCTGTTTTTTCAGTATTCTGAAAAAGTACTGTTCATCCAAGACCATTTATACAATTTCTGCACTTATAGATGTGTGAAACAGCTAACTGGTTGTTTCATCACTTTTGGCTTGATACGTAAAATCTTTCTTGTACTGTACAATGCAGTCTATGGATGTGCAAGTCCATGAGAAATTAGGGATATCAGTGGAATCTTTATAAAGATATAGTATCATTAAAAGACAATGGCTGCTATTTAATAAGGGATCATTCACACGACCGTGTCGTGTTTTGCAGTCCGCAAATTGCAGATCCGCAAAACACGGATGTTGCCCGTATGCCTTCCGCAATTTGCGGACAAGAATAAGACATGCCTCATAATTTTTGCGGGGCCACGGAATGGAACAACGAAAAGCTGGTCGCATCTTTTGCGGCCCCATTGAAGTGAATGCAGACCAAAACCACAGTCATGTGAATGAGCCCTAACTGCAAAGAATAGTAACTTCTTATTAGTAAATGTTTTCTTTTCTGAAGACATTTTTCTCTAAGGGTAGGTTCAGACCTCCATTTGGCACACTATTGCGTTTTTTGACCAGCCAGAAAGAGGCCAGATCACCACCAGATTCCATTATAGTCAATAGGATCCAGCAGTGAACGCAGTATCTGGCCTAGACGGATGAAGTGAACTCTGCCTTAAAAAAAAATGTGCCGGGTCAGTTAAATGGTGTTGTGAACCTACCTTTAGTGCATAAAGTAGTGTTAGAAATCTACAATCTACACCTAGATCATCTATCTCTGATACAAGCATCACATTTAGACAGATTGGTTGTACAATATAATCTTGACATATGTTGTGGGCTGGTTGGGCAGATTTGATTGCCTGGTTCCTGATTGTTTGAACTGACTTATCTTCTGCTTCTTTGTACCTACCAACTTGCAAGAGAGGGTTATAGGATCTTCAAATGAATTTTAAATGGATGCACAGGAACGGGTTCCTCTCACTGACAGCCACAGTCAACAACCAGATCAGACTTGCTAGTTTAATAGATATTATATGTCAAAGTGGAAATTTTCATGTCATATACTGAAGATCTAATCCTGAAAAGTTGTCAAGAACCCCTGTCCATGTGACTCCTTAAAGGGAACCTGTCACCAGTTTTATGGTGTCCTAACTAACTATGGTGTCCTAACTAAGGGCAACATAAATAAGTGACTGATTTATGCTGGGTCACTTTCTTTAATTGACCCAGTCAATCTGCCAACCTCTTGTATTGAAAAGCTCCAGCTGATAATGATGAATCCTGAATATTCATGAGCTTCTGACTCTCCCCACCCACCTGCTGCTGAATGACAGTTTTTTTCCATATGAATCAGCAGCAGGTGGGCAGGGGAGTGGCTATGGAAAAAAAAAACACTGGACTCAGTGACATCACGCTGGACTCAAATCAGCTCATTAGCATGCAGCATCTTTGTGTGTATATTATAAGGAACTATCTATCACGATCGGCGTAACTGTCACATACGTGACACGGAGGGAGGAAAAGAGGGAGGCCCTGCCCTAGTGAGAGGGAAGGTGGTGACCCCTGACTCACCTTGCGGCTGGCGCCTGGCTGCCCTGTCGTCCCTAGACGGGTTCCTCACCCGTACGCCGATCACGTGCCTAAAACCCTGGCTTTCCCTAGGATGAGCCCTAGATAGTGAACAGGGCGGTGGGAACACTAGTCCGCACCACTAGCTCTAAAGGAAAACACCAAGGGGAGGACAGACAATACAAACTAAACATAAAATCCCAGGTGGGCAACAACAGGAGACAACAAAAGCCCAACAGGGATCCGGAGGATAGCAGTCTGGAACAACAACCAGATTCTCAGCTCCAGTGGGTCAGCATAGATGTCCAGGCAGGAAGCTCTATAACTGGCAACAAGAGAAGTGTGAGAGGAGAATATAAGGAGTTTGGGAGTGGCAGACAAGAAACAGCTGAGGAGGAGAAGCTACGGATCCCTGAGTGAGACAAAAAGGATAGCAAGGCAAACACAGAAAACAAACACTAAGAAACACCGTGATCTTTAGACATAGAGCGCGCAGCCACCCGCTGCGACTTCCTGACCCCGGGTATAACGGAGTCAGACGTGGCTCTTGACACCCTCGTGACAGTACCCCCCCTTTCACGAGGGGCCTCCGGACACTCAGGACCAGGTCTCTCCGGATGAGAGACATGGAAAGCCTGAATCAACCTGTTGGCGTTTACCTCTGACGCTGGAACCCACATTCTTTCCTCGGGACCGTAACCCCTCCAATGCACCAGATACTGAAGAGAGCGGCGGACCCGACGAGAATCAACAATTCTGGATATTTGAAACTCCAGATTACCAGCCACAACAACAGGAGGAGGTGGCAGCGGTGATGGTTCTAGAGGTGGAACATACTTCTTGAGCAACGACTTATGGAAGACGTTATGGATCTTAAAAGTCTGAGGTAGCTCCAGGCGAAAAGCCACAGGGTTAATGACGGCTACAATTTTATAAGGACCAATGAACCTAGGACCCAGTTTCCAAGAGGGAACCTTCAACTTAATATTCCTAGTAGACAACCACACATAGTCATTCACTCCTAGGTCCGGACCTGGCGACCGTTTCTTATCGGCCATGCATTTGTATTTACCACTCATATTTTTCAAGTTAGCTTGCACCTTCTGCCATACCGATGAAAGAGATGAAGAAAACCGTTCCTCTTCGGGAACCCCAGAAGACCCCCCCTCTTTGAAAGTACAAAATTGGGGATGAAAACCGTATGCACCAAGAAAAGGTGACTTGCCAGTGGATTCCTGACGGCGATTATTTATGGCAAACTCGGCTAACGGTAAATATAATGACCACACCTCTTGGTTTTCAGACGCAAAACACCTTAAATATGTTTCTAGGTTTTGGTTGGTACGCTCAGTCTGTCCATTCGACTGAGGATGGAAAGCTGAGGAAAAGGATAAGTGTACCCCTAAACAGGTACAAAAAGCTTTCCAAAACTTAGAAATAAACTGGGTTCCCCGATCCGAAACCACATCGGAAGGGACCCCGTGAAGCTTCACGATTTCACTGATAAACACCTGAGCAAGAGTCTTAGCATTAGGAAGTGCGGGTAGCGCAATAAAGTGTACCATTTTGCTAAACCTGTCTACTACTACCAAGATAACTGTTTTACCCGCAGACAAAGGTAAGTCAGTGATGAAATCCATTGATAGATGTGTCCATGGTCTATTGGGGATGAAAAGTGGCAATAAAGACCCTGCTGGACGTGTATGAGAGACTTTCGCGCGTGCACAAGTAGAACAAGTAGACACGAAATCTATTACATCCTGACGCAACCTTGGCCACCAAAAACGACGAGACAATAGCTCCAAGGTTGCTTTACTACCCGGGTGCCCAGCAAGTGCCGAATTATGATGTTCCTTCAATAACTCAAGACGCAGGTTTAACGGTACAAACAATTTCTCTGAGGGGCAAGAGGCCGGGGCGTCCCCCTGGGCCTCTAACACCTTTCCCTCTAGAACAGAGTGTACAGCAGAGACAACCACTCCTCTTTGTAAAATAGGTACCGGATCACTAACATTACCCCCTCCAGGGAAACAACGAGACAATGCGTCTGCCTTGGTATTTTTTGCCCCAGGACAATAGGTGATTACAAAGTTAAATCTGGTAAAGAATAGCGACCACCTAGCTTGTCTAGGGGTGAGACGCTTAGCCGATTCTAGGTACAGAAGGTTTTTGTGATCCGTAATTACCGTGACGGGGTGGATTGCTCCCTCTAAGAAGTGACGCCACTCTTCAAACGCCAGTTTAATCGCCAACAGTTCCCTATTTCCAATATCATAGTTCTTTTCTGCTGCAGATAATTTTTTGGAAAAGAAAGCGCAAGGACGCCATTTGCCAGGAGACGGACCCTGAGACAATACAGCCCCCACTCCCACCTCCGACGCATCAACTTCAACAATAAAAGGCTGGGAGACATCAGGTTGAATTAGAACAGGTGCCGAGGTAAATCTCTCTTTTAGAGAGGAAAATGCAATTTTAGCGGCGTCAGACCATTTAGAAAAATCAGTCCCCTTCCTAGTCATGTCAGTAAGGGGTTTAACGATCACTGAATAATTTTTAATAAACTTTCTGTAGAAATTTGCGAAACCCAAAAACCGTTGTAGAGCTTTAAGGTTCTCAGGAAGATCCCAATCTAAAATTGCCTGGACCTTCCCAGGATCCATACGGAAACCTGAAGCAGATAATAGATATCCCAGGAATTGTATTTCCTGAACGGCGAAGACACATTTTTCAATTTTCGCATATAATTTATTCGTCCGTAGGACCTGCAGTACTTGCCTGACATGTACTTCATGTGTTTTCAGATCAGCCGAATAAATTAAGATATCATCTAGGTATATGACTACAAACCTGCCGATGAGATGACTAAAAATATCATTAACGAAATGTTGGAAGACAGCAGGGGCATTGGTCAGACCGAAAGGCATGACTAAATTTTCGTAATGCCCCTCAGGGGTGTTAAAAGCTGTTTTCTACTCATCCCCTTCCTTGATACGAATCAGATTGTAGGCCCCCCTAAGATCAAGTTTGGAGAACCACCTAGCACCCGCAATCTGATTAAAAAGGTCAGGAATGAGAGGAAGAGGGTATGGGTCTCGGACGGTTATCCGGTTTAGCTCACGGAAATCTAGGCAAGGACGCAGGCCCCCATCTTTCTTTTTAACAAAGAAAAACCCTGCAGCCACGGGTGAAGAAGAGGGTCTGATGTGTCCCTTGGCCAGACTCTCGGAGATATAATCTTTCATGGCTTGTCTCTCGGGACCCGAAAGATTATACAACCTGGACTTGGGTAATTTTGCACCGGGAATCAGGTTAACCGGGCAATCATAAGGACGATGAGGTGGTAGCTTCTGACAACCCTTTTCAGAAAAAACGTCCTCAAAGTCCGAAATAAATGTAGGTAGGGAAGCTATGGAGGCGATTAAGCAATTGTTATTTAAGCAATTCTCTCTGCAATGCTCACTCCACTCCAATATCTCCCTGGCCTGCCAATCCACCACTGGATTGTGCGCTACCAACCAGGGAAGACCCAATACCACAGGAGAGGGAAGGCCCTCCAGAACGTAACATGAAAGACACTCATTATGGTGGTCCCCTACCCGAAGATGTAAGTTATGGACAACGTGAGTGAGGTTTCTCTGAGACAGAGGAGCAGAGTCAATAGCGAATATGGGAATGGGTCTCTGCAGCGTACAGAGAGACAAACCCATAGTGCGGGCAAAATGGGCATCTATCAAATTTACCCCTGCACCACTGTCTAGAAAAAAAGAAATAGACTCCGTCTTAACACCAAAAACAATAACCGCTGGCAACACAAATTGAGATGTTCGTATGGAGGAAACGTATACCCCCCGGCTGACATCCTCCGCACAGCCTGGGGTTAGTAGTTTTCCGACGGTCTTTTGTTTTTGGGAAAGGAGGGACAGACATTAATGAAATGACCCTTCCCCCCACAGAAAAAACAAGCCCCCCACCTACGGCGAACCTCAGGAGGATGGACCTGACGAGAAGTTCCTCCTAGCTGCATAGGCTCATCCAAGTCAGTACAGACTAACTGCTGCTTGGGAGAGGTTACCGATTGCTCAGGAATTTTCGATCTCTCCCTAAGACGTCTATCTATCCTGATAGAGAGGGACATAACAGCATCAAGGGAAAGGGGGGTCTCATACAGCGCCAGCGCATCCTTAACCCTTTCAGATAACCCAGAGCAGAACTGACTCCTGAGAGCCGGGTCGTTCCACTGAGTATCCGTAGCCCACCTGCGGAACTCTGAGCAATATTCCTCTGCTGGCCGATCTCCCTGTAGGAGTCTCCGTAACTTCGACTCAGCCAGGGCGACACGGTCAGGGTCATCATATATGAGACCCAAAGCCCCAAAAAATCCCTCCACTGACCGGAGAGCCTGGGAACCAGGGGGTAACGAGAACGCCCAGGATTGCGGGTCCCCCTGAAGCAGGGAAATAACAATCCCCACCCGCTGTTCTTCATTACCTGAGGAGTAAGGGCGCAGCTTAAAATATAATTTGCAGGCCTCACGGAACAACACAAATTTGTCCCTTCCCCCAGAGAATCTGTCAGGAAGAACAACCTTGGGTTCTGTAACAACCTGGTTACCCATAGCAACCGCTGGGCTTACGGTCTGCTGCATTTGCTGCTGCTGTTGGAGGACAGACGCCTTCAATCCTGCCACCTCCAAAGACAGGCCTTGAAGCTGTTTTGCCAAAGCAGCAATAGGATCCATATTGGATTCTAAGTAGAGAAAAAAAAATAAAAAATTATATATATATTTTTTTTTTTCTCAAAAAAAATAAGGGCCAGTTATAATATCACGATCGGCGTAACTGTCACATACGTGACACGGAGGGAGGAAAAGAGGGAGGCCCTGCCCTAGTGAGAGGGAAGGTGGTGACCCCTGACTCACCTTGCGGCTGGCGCCTGGCTGCCCTGTCGTCCCTAGACGGGTTCCTCACCCGTACGCCGATCACGTGCCTAAAACCCTGGCTTTCCCTAGGATGAGCCCTAGATAGTGAACAGGGCGGTGGGAACACTAGTCCGCACCACTAGCTCTAAAGGAAAACACCAAGGGGAGGACAGACAATACAAACTAAACATAAAATCCCAGGTGGGCAACAACAGGAGACAACAAAAGCCCAACAGGGATCCGGAGGGTAGCAGTCTGGAACAACAACCAGATTCTCAGCTCCAGCATAGATGTCCAGGCAGGAAGCTCTATAACTGGCAACAAGAGAAGTGTGAGAGGAGAATATAAGGAGTTTGGGAGTGGCAGACAAGAAACAGCTGAGGAGGAGAAGCTACGGATCCCTGAGTGAGACAAAAAGGATAGCAAGGCAAACACAGAAAACAAACACTAAGAAACACCGTGAACTTTAGACATAGAGCGCGCAGCCACCCGCTGCGACTTCCTGACCCCGGGTATAACGGAGTCAGACGTGGCTCTTGACACCCTCGTGACACTATCTGTCACACCAGTAAGTGAATACATCTAAGGTACTTTTTAGTAGTTAATGATTGTATATAATTAGTTAGATTATAATCAAATATCCACATGACAGGTTCCCTTTAAGGTGGGGGCTGTAGAACCTCCTGCTCTGGAGGACATGGCACATGCATTACAAGGACTGATACTGATTGGAATGGCTGGCATGTAAATCTACATCTAGAAATGTATGCCTAGATAGTAGAACCAAGGCTATCTGTTGAGCACCTCACTAGCTTCTGTACAAAACGAAGTCATCTTTGTAAGAAAAGCACTTCAGTGTCTACACTTGACCTGCACCTGGCTTTACACACAGAATCTGCACATCATACATTTCATTTTTCCTTCCTGTTATATTTCAATGTCTCTATAGAACTGCAGGATCTCTCAGTTTGTGCACATTATCCTGAAGGATCATGGGAAAGAAAGATAACCACAGCTATTTTCATGTCAGACAACAGCAAAAACAAGTATCAATACCTAACCACTCAGGGCATAAACCAGCTACTGGCGAGTCCGTATCGGTAAGTGTGATGTTGTTTTATGGATACTGTTTACCCTTGCTTATTACTTACCTCCTCATTCACTAGAATTCATGGCGTCATGCCCTGACCAAGTACTGAGGTCAGGCCATGGCACATTTTTACTGCTACTATTCTGGAACAATGGTTGCTTTAACCGCCTCCGGACCGCCTAACGCAGGATTGCGTTCTGGCGGCGGTTGATCTGTTCCCCCTTGACGCGCCGGCGCGTCATCTCGCGAGACGCGAGATTTCCTGTAAATGCGCGTACACAGGAGCGCGCGTTCACAGGATCGGGAGGTAAACGAGTGGATCTACAGCCTGCCAGCGACGATCATTCGCTGGCAGGCTGTAGATGCGATTTTTTTAACCCTTGAAAGGTATATCAGACACTGTTTTGTTAACAGAGTCTGATATACCTGCTACCAGGTCCTCTGGTGGTCCCTTTTGCTTGGATCGACCACCAGAGGACACAGGTAGCTCTGTAAGTAGCACCAAACACCACTACACTACACCCCCCACCCCCTGTCACTTATTAACCCCTTATTAACCCCTGATCACCCCATATAGACTCCCTGATCACCCCCCTGTCATTGATCACCCCCCTGTAAGGCTCCATTCAGACGTCCGTATGTGTTTTGCGGATCCACGGATCCGCAAAACACGGACATCGGCAATGTGCTTTCCGCATTTTGCGGATCCGCATATTGCCAGAACTATATAGAAAATGCTTTTTCTTGTCCGCAATTGCGGACAAGAATAGGACATGTTCTATAGGCTCGACAAAAAACGCAGTGTTCGCACGATCAGGCCTGATCTTGTGCGCACACTTGCGTTTAGTCCGCCCCACCGCAGTGACAGAAATAAATTTTTTTCTGATCACTGCAAAAACACCGTAAAATCGCTGCGGTGCTATAAAAAGATCACTTTTAAAGGGACATGGCGAGTTCATCGAAGATTATTTTTTTTTTGGGCACGAGTTAGCGGAATTTTCTCATATTCCACTAACTTGTGACAAAAAATAAAAGCGCACATGAACTCACCATACCCCTCACGGAATCCAAATGCGTAAAAATTTTTAGACATTTATATTCCAGACTTCTTCTCATGCTTTAGGGCCCCTAAAATGGCAGGGCAGTATAAATACCCCACATGTGACCCCATTTTGGAAAGTAGACAGCCCAAAGTATTCCGTGAGGGGCATGGCGAGTTCCTAGAATATTTATTTTTTTGGGCACAAGTTAGCGGAATTTTTTTTTTTTTTTCTCTTACAAAATCATTTTCCGCTAACTTGTGCCAAAAAATAAATATTCTAGGACCTCGCCATGCCCCTTACAGAATACCTTGGGGTGTCTTCTTTCCAAAATGGGTTCACATGTGGGGTATTTATACTGCCCAGGCATTTTAGGGGCCATAAAGCGTGAGAAGAAGTCTGGAATCAAAATGCCTAAAAATGCCCTCCTAAAAGGTACTCATTGGAATTTGGGCCCCTTTGTAAAAATACACCCCAAAACACATTGCCCTACTTCTTCTGAGTACGGCGATACTACATGTGTGACACTTTTTTGCAGCCTAGGTGCACAAAGGGGCCCAAATTCTAAAGAGTATCTTTTGACTGCGATTGCTTTCCGATGTTCAATTTTTTCCGCGCAAGTGCAATTCGTTTTGCACGCGCGTGAGAAAAAACTGAATGTGGTACCCAGACCCGAACCCGGACTTCTTTACTGAAATTCGGGTTTGGGTTAGGTGTTTTATTAATTTTATTATTTTCTATTATAACATGGTCATAAAGGAAAATAATAGCATTCTTAATACAGAATGCTTACTAAAATGTTGCTTGAGGGGTTAAATATAAATAAATAAATAATTAACTTACCTCATCCACTTGTTCGCGTAGCCGGCATCGTCTTCTTTCTTCTTCTTTCAGGACCTGCCAAAGGACCTTTGATGACGTAATCGCGCTCACCAGTCTCATCCTTCTATCTTCATTCAGCAGGACCTGCGCTGACGTCACCACGCTCACCACGTGGTGAGCGCGAGTACGTCATCAAATGTCTTTTTTCAGGTCTGAAAGAAGAAGAAAAGACGATGCCGGCCGTGTGAACAAGTGGATGAGGTGAGTTAATTAAAAAAAAAAAAATTTACCCCCTAAAGCCACATTTTAGTAAGCATTCTGTATTAAGAATGCTAATATTTTCCTTTATAACCATGTTATAATAGAAAATAATAAATTGAATAGAACACCTAACCTAACCATGTTATAAGGGAAAATAGTACAGTAAATTGACTTTTATCAATTTACTAGCATCATCTCCTAGCAAACATGCGTGAAAATCACACCGCATCCAAACTTGCTTGCGGATTCTTGCGATTTTCACTCATCCCCATTCATTTCTATGGCGCCTGCATTGCGTGAAAAACTAAAGAATATAGAACATGCTGCGATTATCACTCAACGCACAAGTGATGTGTGAAAATAACCGCTTATCTGCACAGCCTACAGATCTACCAGACGTTAAAGCAATTCCTAGGGCGGTAACACGTAAGCTTATCACACTGGCTTAATTTAACAATGTACAAAGCTTCTAAAGCTTAAAGTTGGTATTGAGTTATATGGTCAGGATTGTAAATTCGCCCACTGATGTTGACACTTGTTACATCTATATGATACATGTAAATCCGTAGTGGCAATCTGATTTTACACCATGTGTGGACATCCTCCAGGTAAAAAGTATTTCCTTCATTGTTTTCAGAGCACAGCCACTACCAAATGTGCCGCAAAGTGTGTAATAAACAATGAAGAGGATGTAGCAAAACACCCCTCAGTCAGGTGATCTACTGGAGTATTTGGAGTCAGACCCCTCGTCTTCCTCCACTAATCTAATTTGAAACTCCTACTAGGTGCTTCTACAGGCTGGGGGAATGGGGAACTGGGATCCACCATTGTGGTGATCGGTGGCAGTCCCAGCAGTCATACCTACACCAATCGAGGAATTGTTATCTACTTAAAAGAAATACACATTTAACTCAAATTACTGTACAGCAAAACAAATTTACCTTTTTCAATATGGCTGAAGAAAAGTCCAAAACTATAACCTAGCATACTGTGCAAAGGTTTTAGGTAGGTGCGGAAAAAATGCTGCAAAGTAATAATGCTTTAAAATATAAGTGTTAGGCCCGTTTCACACGGGCGAGTATTCCGCGCGGGTGCAATGTGTGAAGTGAACGCATTGCACCCGCACTGAATCCGGACCCATTCATTTCTATGGCGCTGTGCACACGAGCAGTGATTTTCACGCATCACTTGTGCGTTGCGTGAAAATCGCAGCATGCTCCTCTTTGTGCGTTTTTCACGCAGACCCCATAGAAGTGAATGGGGTTGCGTGAAAATCGCAAGCATCGGCAAGCAAGTGCAGATGCGGTGAGATTTTCACGCACGGTTGCTAGGAGACGATCGGGATGGAGACCTGATCATTATTATTTTCCCTTATAACATGGTTATGAGGGAAAATCATAGCATTCTGAATACAGAGCAATGCATAGTAAAATAGCGCTGGAGGTGTTAAAAAAAACTAAAAAATAATTTAACTCACCCTAATCCACTTGCTTGTGCAGCCGACATCTCCTTCTGTCTTCATCTTAGCTTTGTGTATCAACAAGGACCTTTGGTGACGTCACAGTCATCACATGATCTTTTACCATGGTGATGGATCATGTGCTGACCAGAGTGACGTCACCACAGGTCCTGTTCCTGCACAAAGCTAAGATGAAGACAGGAGGTGCCGGCTACGCGAGCAAGTGGATTAAGGTGAGTTAAATTTTTTTATTTTTTTAACCCCTTTAGCGCTATTTTACTATGCATTCTGTATTCAGAATGCTATTATTTTCCCTTATAGCCATGTTATAAGGGAAAATAATACAATCTACAGAACACCGATCCCAAGCCCGAACTTCTGTGAAGAAGTTCGGGTTTGGGTACCAAACACGCACGATTTTTCTCACGCGAGTGCAAAACACATTACAATGTTTTGCACTCGCGCGGAAAAATCGTGGGTGTTCCCGCAACACACCTGCACATTTTCCCGCAACACCCGTGTGAAAGAGGCCTAATACTTTATTTTTATCAATTAGCAAAATGCTAAGTAACTCAACAAACAAGAAATCTAAATCCCTGATCTGTGGTTACTTCTCTTGGAACAGCCTCCATTCTGAGTTCCTTCATAAATTGGGTGCAAGTACCTAGAAGAATTGATGTTGTTTTGAAGGCAACATCTCTAGAAGGCAACTCCTAGACATCTTATTCCGATTTGAGCTCAGAGATTGGATTTACAGTTCCCTTTTATTCATTCACTGTGTACTTTGTTAATTGATAAAAATAATCTAATAACACTCCTATTGTCGAAAGCATTCTTATTTTGCAGAATTTTTTCCACGCCTGCCTACAACTTTTGCACAGTACTGTATATCCTAGTGACAGCACCTTTATGTAGAGGTGATAAATGACAGACTGGATATAACATCTCTTGTTACAGAAATGTGTACCATCATCGTGACCATCGCCCATTTCAAGACTTTCCAGTGATTAGGACATTTGTAGTCATCACATCTCTATCACCACTTCGTGCTTTTCTTCACTCCATGGCAATGGTTCAGGCTGAGCCGAAGAAACAATTTGTTCCATTGCAGGTAATTAAATACCTTATGGAGTACATTAAAGAATTGATACACCATGACAGAATCGAATGGACCCTACTATAAGTCTTTGGAGTCCTTCGGGCAATGTTGGTGTCCCTTAATGTAACAGATCCATCACAGGTTCAATTCTGTTCTGTTTCTGCTTTTGTAGTGAAACAGAAGATGGAATTTATAATGTAATCTGAAGAAGAAGTTTGTTGGCCTTAAAACCATGTTTCTCGGAACTACAGATGTGTAAAACTTTACTGAGACACACTTCAGTTTGTGACTGCAGTACCGTATGTTTGCACTAGGTGGCTCTAAAGGCTCATGCCTCACATGATTATTTCAGAAAGTTTTCCTCCTCCTATTTTTTACTGTACCTTCTTAGTCTTTTCTTGGTCTTAGGTCTCCACTCTTTACCAGCTAAAGTGATAAGATTTTCTTGAACAATTTTAGGCTTTCAGTTAACAGCATAATATAGAGCAGTAGTGGCGAACCTATGGCACGGGTGCCAGGGACAGCACTCAGAGCGCTCTGTGTGGGCACCCATGCCCTGGAAAAAGTCTATGGTGTACCAATATGATTTAGACCTTTCCTGCCGTTCTTCAGCGCAGGGCGCACTATGAACAGCACAGGCAGTGCATTGTAGGTAGGCTATTATAGCTAAATGATAAAATACATGGAAGTTATACTACTGTATATTGGACTGTAGTATTCAGGTTAAATTGAGTTGGCACTTTGCAATAAATAAGTGGGTTTTGGGTTGCAGGTTGGGCACTCTGCCTCTAAACAGTTCCCCACCAGATTTTGTTGCAAAAAATTTCTGGGACTGAAAATCTGTTCCATTCATCTTTTGCAGGAAGCACATGGATTCCTGCAAGCCTCATTCAACTGAATGGAAATGCTTTTCAGTCGAAGGAATTTTCTGGCACAAAATCTGCCACATGGGAAGTCACCCTTGGGCTTTGTTCATATCTGCATCAAAGGTTCTGTCACAGATTCCACCACAAATACTAAATATGGGACAACATAGCTCAGCATGCAGTGCTGTTAGATCAGAAGCCTGATAGATCCCATTATGTTCAAGCGAAGTTAGAAATATCATGACAAATTGATATCCATTTTTACCATTTTTTTTTTTTCTGAACTTGTTACCAATTGGCCATCATGACTAATGTAGACACCCCAAAATGATTACAATAAAAAAAAAACATACTGCAAAAAATACAACTGTATACTCACCATACAGAACTGCTTATTTTTTGTCAACGCGTTTCAAGGCCATATGCTTTTATTGTCCTGACGAAGAGGGCTGGATGCCCTTGAAACGCGTTAACAAAAAATAAAAAAAATAAACAAGCTATTTTACTTTCATTCTCTAAAAAAGTTTTTTATGCTAATCCGCCTCCTGTTTCCAGCGCCGCAAAAAAGGGTTCAATACGACTACCTTTTATCTTCTTACTTATCTCTTCTGCCACCCCTGGTGCAGAGAATAAGGAACCTTTGGCAGCAGTACAGGACCCCGCATGCTGGACGGGAGAATACCAGCACAAGCTTTCTACAGTTGTTGTGGCTATACACAACAACATACGGTAAGCGCTTCTTGTATAGAGTGAACCAAGACCGTAAATACAGCCACACACACGAGGCGCGGCCTCCTGTCTCTTTTTCTCTCCTTTCCTTTACACCATACAGAACTGATGGCAGTATTTATGGTGACCTAAGTATAGCAGAAACCCATAGAACCATCTTGCAGCCCTGGTCTTCTTATGGCTTTAATATAAAACATAACAGGATTTTCTGGTGAAGATTTTTTATCAAGTGTCCGCAGCATGCCCCCTAAAACAGAAGATTCCTACTTACCTGCTCCACGCTGCTCCAGTCCCCTGTGCTGCCTCTGATGTCTTCCTTTTCTGGTCCCTACTCTATTTTCTACTGGTGCTACAAGCTCCACTGCACCCACTGACTGGCTTCAGCAGTGATGTGTTACTTGTGGCCACGTCCCTCCTGGAGCAGTGTATGTGACCATGCCCATGGCCAGCCGGATGTAAAATGAGCGGGGACCAGAATGTGGAGACAGTGGAAGCAGCACAGACAGGGATACTAAAAGGGGCCCCGTTTTGTCCGGTCCAAATTGATGGAAGGCAGGGCCAACACAAATAGATGGGACCAGCAATACCACATTGTGGCACATTATACCACCCCTTACAGAGCCAAATACCACAGTCCATCACAAAATACTGCCAGCAGCACAAAATACATCCATAAGAACATCCACTTACCAACCATGAGGAGGGGTCACGTGGCCCACCGGGACATTTCCCTGTAAGGCAGGCATGTCTAAACTGCGGCCCTCCAGCTGTTGCAAAACTACAACTCCCAGCATGCCTGGATAGCTTACAGCTATTAGGGCATGCTGGGAGTTGTAGTTTTGCAACAGCTGGAGGGCCGCAGTCTGGACATGCCTGCTGTAAGGTCTATAGCCAATCTGCCCCTGAGTGCAGAGGAGCAGAGCAGGTAAGTATGAAGCGTCTCTTCGGGGGCCTGCTGCGGGAACTTGATAAAAAATAATTATTACCAGAAAACCTCTTTAAAACCTTATTATTACATGTAAAACTGGTCTAAATGATCTCCAAAGCTAAGTAGTTTCCACCCTGTAGTTGCACATTATACCTTTATACTGGTACCTCTCTTCCCAAATTTGGTGGAAAAAAAAACCACAATGAAAAACACACGGCACTGCAAGCACTAGTGTGTAAGACCGCAGCCATGTGCCCATAACGTTTCTGCTCATTGACCTCCTGGCTGGTAATATCTGCAGCCACACACGTTTCTCTACATTGAGATACAGTTAAATGAACAAGTAGTTTGTGCTTTCCTTCCTTCTAAAAACACTGATTACTTTCTAAACTGAGGAAGTATCTTGGAATATTTCCTTTCATCAGATGCCAGAAGAATGTAAAAATGAATATCTTATCAATTTCAAGTGCTTGACCAAGTAATTAAACATTCAGTCCTTTGCCCAGGAGCAAAACAGTTATTACTGATCCAAAGCAAATGTTAAGAGTGTTTACAGCCTTAGATCATTGAACGGAATAACCACAGCTGGATAGCAGGAGCAAGGAAGTCCGTCAGACGTCGGGCTACCTGCTTTATGTATGGCTTCCTTTCTTATCAGATTTCTCAGCCATGCAGTATCTAGTTTATCTATCTGTCTTAAAGGGGTTGTGTCACTTCAGCAAGTGGCATTTATCATGTACAGAAAATTAATACAAGGCACTTAATGTATGGTGATTCTCCATGTTGCCTCCTTTGCTGGCTGGATTCATTTTTCCATCACATTATTCACTGCTCATATCCAGGGGTTACTTGCTTACACTCTATGGGAAAAAGCACTGGCTTCACTGGTGGCCGGGACCACGGGAGTGCACATAGTCTGGCACTTTTTCCTACAGTTGAAAGCACAACCACCACTGCTGGATTGCAGGGTGGTCATAACCATAGAAAACAGCAGTGTATATATGTTTTTTTTTTTATTAATTGTCTTTATTAGTTAATATATCAAAAAATTACAATACAAAGAAGGATGCAAAAAAGAAACATTTTTTTCCCTTCCCCCCGTCCCTTTTTCCCCCCCATCCCCAATTCCTTAGACCCTCCCCTCTCCCCCTACCTGTGGTGCGTCAAAAAAAAAAAAAAAAGGGAAAAATTTATCACAACTAATCAAGTCCTCCAACCACCCCATATCTTAGTCCACTTCTCCTCAGCTTCCCTCTGTTTATACATGATTTTCTCATAATTTTTTACCTTATCAATTAGATTTATCCATATATTTATATCTGGAGTATATCGAGCAAACCAGGTCCGACTGACCAACACTCTGGCCAACATCAGTATCCTACTCAGGAGGAACTTTTGATACTTATGATTATTTATTTTGGAAAGATCATTAAGCAAGAATACTTGTGGTTCAAAAGGGATTCGTATTTTTAGTTTAAACATAATAAAATTATTTATAGTATTCCAATAGTTTATGAGTTCTGGGCAGGTCCAGATCATATGAAGATAGTCCGCTCCTGAAGTGTCGCATTTAGGGCAGTTAGACGTGTCTCTTAATCCACATTTATTCATCCATAAAGGAGTGATATATAATCTGTGGCAGATATAAAATTGTATTAAAACATGGTTGAAGTTCTGGGATAGTGAACCTAAGTTCCCAAAAATATTCTCCCACCCTTCTAATTGTAAATTCGGACAATCCACCTCCCACGCTCTTTGTCCTGGTGACTGTGTATCACTAAACCGTGCCTTAAGTAGTAACTTATATATATTTGAAATCTTTATTCTAGACAGTGTACCCCCTACCCAATCATTCAGAAAAGATGAGTTATCTAGATCCAACACCAGTTTATCGTCCAGACTAGATAGTACTGAGCGCAATTGAAAGTACCTAAACCATGAAAGGTTTTCTATATTATGTGTCATCTCTATAAATGGTTTAATGTCTCTATCCTTAACTACCTGTGAAATATACAAAATTTTATTCTTTTGCCAAAATGTGTCAGCTGCAATATCATCTAGCCTTTGTAAATACACATTATGCCAAAGAGGCGTGAATGTAAGTGAACCCTTAACCTTCAACCATGTCCTAGTTGTAGCCCACACTTTCAGGAGTAGTTTTATAGTCTCTCTGTAGCCTCGCTCATAGCTCTTCAGTAGCCCGGATTCCAACAGGGTAAATATATTATTGTGAGCGTGACTACCTACCAACTTCCCCAGCAGTGCGCTGTTCTCTGAGTCGAAGCACATCAATAGCAGGGCTGCAATAAAATACCCTTTAAAGTAAGGGAGATTTAAACCCCCGCACTCCACTGATTTATACAAATATTCCAACTTTATTCGAACTCGCTTTCTTCCCCATATTAAATCATTAATTATTCTTTCCATGAGTTTAAAATACTTATCTTGTATCCAAATAGGTGTATTCCTAAGCACATAAAGAAGTTGTGGTAATATCACCATTTTAACCAGTGAAACTCGGTCAGCTCTGGATAGAGGAAGTCTCAGCCAGATCCCTATTTTAGCTCTAATCCTTACCATTATGGGAATCAAATTAAGTTGTACAAAATTTTCAACCCGGGGTGATATAATCAAACCCAAGTATTGAAAAGTGTCAACAATGTCCAACTGTGTCACAAGAACCTCTTTCTGTGGCAGGGGGTCTATTGGCATCAAACTGGTCTTAGACCAGTTTAAAAGAAGACCGGACACCTCACCAAATGCTTTAACCATTTAAATAATCCTAGGAAGAGTAATTTCCGTATGGTCTATGAAAAAAAGAACATCATCCGCATATAAGGAGATACGGTCTTGCACTCCTAGCGTACCAAATCCTTTAACCTGATCGTCCTGCCTGATGGCCATCGCAAGGGGTTCGATATAAATATCAAATAACAATGGGGATAGTGGGCAGCCCTGCCACGTGCCTCTATTTAGATCAATACTACTACTCAGGATTCCATTAAGACTCAATTTTGCCCTTGGAGATCTATACAATAACTTGAGAATACCTATAAATTTTTCCCCAAAGCCCATCCTTGCCAGGACCTTCAGAGGATGCGCCACTCCACCCTGTCAAAGGCCTTAGAGGCATCCAATGACAGGATGGAGCGAGCGGTCCCCCCAGGGGCTTGAATATTAGAAAAGAGCCGATGCAGATTATGATGTGTGCCCTTGTTTTGAATAAAGCCATTCTGATCCGGATGGACAATAGAGGAAATGACTCTAGAAAGCCTTGTAGCCAGAACCCTCGCAAGAAGCTTTACATCTGCATTAAGCAGTGAGATTGGTTTGTAAGATTCTAGATCTACAGGATCCTTGCCTTTTTTTGGAATTAATGTTATTACGGCTTCCATCATTGAATCTGGCAACTTCCCATCCTCCATTGATTCAGAAAATACTTCCAGCAATCTAGGGAGAATACAGTCCCCATATTTACTATAGAATTCATATGGGAGTCCATCTGAACCAGGAGTGGAGTTGGCTGAGCATAATTTAATAGCTCCCTCAAGTTCCTGAATTGAGACCTCTAGTTCAAGTGCTTTCTTTTGCGCCTCAGTAATAGTTGGGAAGGCGATCCCATCAAGATAAGAATCCATCTTATCATCTGTGATCTTAGATTCAGCTTTATACAAATCCAGGAAATAGTCCACAAAGGCCTTCTCTACCGGACCCTGTCCAGTGACCATCCTACCATCAATCAGTCGAACATTATCTATATATTTTTTAGATTGTTAGCTTGAGATCACTCTGGACAAAAATTTACCAGGTCGCCCTGACTCCGTAAAGTATTTTTGCCCTTTAAAAAAGAGGCTCTGTTGGGCCTTGTCCAATAAGAAGTTAGAATATACTTGTGTGGCTCTTTGCATACTTTCCCTATTCTCCTCCGTCTTATTCATATAGAAGGATTCTGTCGCCAGTGATGCACGTTCTTCTAGATTTTTCTGTTTTTTCCCGTACTCCTTTCTGAGGTTCGCGATATTACTAACCATCAATCATATACGCCTTAAAAGTGTCCCATACCACTTGAATTTTTGCTGAGCCATAGTTATTATCCCAAAATCGGCCAATTTCATTTTGGATTATTTCATGTGTCTTTATGACTGATAACCAGTAGGGATTTAGTCTAAAAGGGTGTTTTTGTATGTATCTTTCCTGGGTTAAGCAGAGTTCGAGTAGTAACGGTGAATGGTCCGATATTGACCTCGTTTCGTATTTCATTCGCTTTACCAGTTTCACATGTTTACTACTTATCAGTGCAAGATCTATTCTAGACATAGATTTACCTGCTTTACTAAAACATGAAAAAGCCCTTTTCCCCTGTCCTAGATATTCCCAGACATCTTCAAAACCAGCCTCCAGGCAAAACCGTGCCAAAGGAGACCCCTGAACCGGACTATCACTCCTGACACTCGTAGAGACCCTATCACGTAGAGGATCAATGACACAGCTAAAATCACCAATAATCAATGTTGGACACTCTGGCCATTTATCCATAAATAATACCAAAGAATTAAGAACCGAAAAGGAAAATGGCGGTGGAATATAGACAAAAGCCAAAATACATATCTTCCCCCTTAACCTACAATATAGGAAGATAAATCTCCCCTGATGGTCGACAGAGGATGCCTCACAAACAAAATCAATAAGTCTATGTATCAAGACAGTAACACCTCTCGAGTAACTGGAGAAAGTAGAATGATACGTGTGCGCAGCCCATCCCCTGCCGACCACCCTAGAGGTCTCTTCAGTGAGATGGGTCTCTAACAAGCATACTATTGCTGGCAAGTGGACTTGAGTCAAATCAAAAACCGCTCGTCTTTTTCCTCTGTCCCCCAAACCGCGTATATTCCAGGCAATAATTCTAGTCGACATTATCAACAGCAGTTAGGTGGGGAAAAAGGAAAAAGAGAAAATAAAAAATAAAAATAAATTAAAAATAAATAAAAAAATTTTGACGCACCACAGCCCAACCCCAACCCCAACCCCAACCCCAACCCCAACTCCACCCCCTCGTACAGGTAATCCACCACATATTGTAGTAGATTTCTCTCCTATGACCATCCCTCCCACACTCCCCCCACTCGGCCATCCCTATTGGGAAGCGAAGAGAAAGAAAATTGGGGGTATAAGCCCCTTATAACAATTGTTGTTCCCACCAAATCCTAAAACAATTAAATCATAGATTATTTCGTTCAAGCCAGTCCACGGCTTCATCCGAGGTGTCAAAAAATAGGATTTTATCATTGAAAATAATCCGCAATTTTGCTGGGAACATAAGAGAGTATTTAATATCCCTTTCTCTTAGCCTCTTTTTAACCGTCATAAATGTGCGTCTCTTTTTTTGTATATCTTTTGAGAAATCTGGAAAAAAGGCCAATCTGTTACCATTATATACAACCGGTGAGCATTCCCTCGCCCTTCTCAAAAGCATATCTTTATCCCCTATGGCCAGTAACTTAACAAGAAATGTCCGAGGTTGTCTCCCTGGGATTGGTTTACCCCCTGGGACCCGATGAGCTCTTTCTATCATAAATAATGGGGAGAACGAGTCTTTCCCAAAATTCTCAAAAATTATCTTCTGTATGAATTGGGTTGAATTCTTCTCTTCAGCACCCTCTGGGATCCCTATTATTCTCACGTTATATCTTCGTGACCTATCCTCAAGGTCCACCACCTTTTTCTTCAGAAGGTTACACTCTAATTTAAGTGAGGAGACTTCAGAGTTTATTTTTTGGGATTCATTCTGTATCAGGGCAACGGAGCTCTCAAGATTGTTAACTCTGTCTCGCATTTTGGACAAATCATCTTTTATTAGTCCCACATCAACTTGGATAAACCCAAGTTGGGTTGTAACAGCCTGTATTAAATCCCCATTTTGTTTGACCGCTAGCAATATTTCTTCTAACGGAGAGGAGTTGTCATTAGGGATAACTTCCCCCATTATACCGTCTTCCTCTTCGGGGTTTCTGGAGGCTTTTTGTGGTTCTGTCTCAGTCACCTCTGGGTCGTCATTTTTTTTAGCGACAAGTTCCTTTTGTCCGCCCCTCGTATTAACCCTCGGAGATCTCAGGAACTGGTCTATTTTTGTTGTTTCAAAAGTTTTTGACCCCGATTTCTGACCGGAGAGGTCACCCGAGCACCTACTAGCTTTTGGAGCCATACCCTGTTCCTGTATATCCTTTTTTTTTTTTCTTTTTTTTTCTTTTCTTTTCTTTTCCTCTCCTTCTTCTTTTTTTTTTTCCTCCTTTATTTTGTGGTTTCCTCTTTTCTTTTCCCCTTTTTCTCTCCTTTTATTTTTTTTTCTCTCCAATAAGCCCGTAAATATGTTTTAAGATGGTGAAATAGTTTTGGTTAATAAGTAGCATCAGAGGGAGAGGACATAGGGGAGACAAAAGAGGTAAAAAAAAAAGGACCAATCTCACCGGTTTCAACCTTCCCCGACCGTCCACATGGAAAACACCGTCACCGACCAGGGTTGGAGAGTCATGAAACACACCGGCAACCAGAAAGGAGAGATCTCAATCTCCAACAGCCTGTCAAAGTAAGATTTGTACGATTGATCCCAGCAGTGCAAAGAAGGAGAGGAGGAGGGTCAACAAAATCTGGAGGCACGAGGAGGAGGTCAGATATGACAAGGGGATCATGCAAAGCCCCCTGGGGAAACCCTCCGGCAGCCCGTCAGTCGGATCGAGGTTAGTCACAATCACAGGGGGGTTAGTCACAACAGTAGCAGGAAGGAGGCGAAACGGATCGGTGGAAACTGGAGACACGAGGAAGAGGTCAGGTATATGGGGGGAGGTCAACAGAACTCCCAAGTGAATTCCAGCAACCCGTCCTGCGGCCCGTCGGCCGAGAGAAACACAGCAGGGCTAGTCACAGCGGCACAAAGAGGAGGAGGGAGGATCGGCAGAAGCTGAAGACAAACTCCACACACATTCAGCAATCAGGGCAGCAGCACATGCCCCACGACCATAGAGAGGACAGGGCCGAAGACCGCCGCGGAGACGCCAGGAGAATCAGGACAGCAGGATAGCCGGGCCGCGGGGAGGGCGGAGAGCGTGACGTACTCTGTCTACGTCATCACGTCATACCGTGTATATATGTGATGGCAAAATGACTCAAGCCAGTAAAGGAAGCAATATGGACAATCACAATGCCTTAGTAAGTGGCTTTCTCTACATGATAAATGCCATTTGCAGAAGTGAGACAACCCCTTTAACTGTAATATCCATTCCTTATTGTTGTCATGTCACTGGATTCTTCTGTATAAATGCCAAAGGATTTCTATGTGGTGATGTAGCTTAAAGGGGTTGTCCCACGAAAAATGTTCTACAGTTTTCAAACCAGCACCTGGATCTGAATACTTTTATAACTGTATATCTGTATAGTGCCACTTAATTTCTTATTTCTTTGATCTGCTCACTGAGAAGGACGCACATGCTCAGTTCCATCCTTCAACTGCCTCCTGAGCTGTGATAGGGAGATCTGAGACACGCCCCCTTAGCTGCAGCAGATAAGACCCTCCCCTTGAGCTGTCAGCTTAATATAAATCTAGCAGAGCAATGAATGGGCAGATCTCTGGATCCATGTGAGGTACAGGGCTGGTTCTAACTTTGTTAGAAAGGTATAGTCATGTACTATATGATGTTTTAATTTTTTACCTATTCGTGGGATAACCCCTTTAATGTAAAAAAAAGAAAATCTGACTTTATATCGCACATTACAATACCTTTCCAACAAAGCTAGAACCAGCCCTGTACCTCACATGGATCCAGAGATCTACACATTCATTGCTCTGCTAGATTTATATCAAGCATTTAGCCCAATGGGAGGGTCTTATCTGCTGCAGCTAAGGGGGCGTGTCTCAGCTCTCCCTATCAGCAGCTCAAGAGGCAGTGGAAGGATGAAGCTGAGCATGTGTGGCCTTCTTAGTGAGCAGGACAAAGAAATAAACACAAAAAAGAAACAGCAGGTGGCGCTATACAGATATAATGTATTGAATAATTACATGCAATTACTAAAGTATTCAGATCCAGGTGCTGGTTTGAAAACTGTAGAATATTTATCGTGGGACAACCCCTTTAAAGAGGACCTGTCACCTCCTGATACCTCCATTTTGGTAGGTACCTGCATTCGCCATGTAATAACATTTCTGGGGCATCTTGGTCCATCTGGGTGTTACTAGATGGGAGTGTATCCTTGCTGCACATCCTGACACTATCCAATCAGTGCTGCCAGTGTGAGACTGTGCAAAGGACACCCCCAACTGGTGACACTCAGAAGGACCTTCATTGCAAAATGCTGACAGTTCATTCAGAAACTAGTAGGAATAATAGAGGAATGTCACAACATATAATTATGAGAAAAGAAACGCCAACATTGTTATTACATGGTGAATGTAATAGCTTCTAAATCATGTCAGGAGAGATAACAGGGCCTCTTTCAAGCATAGTATAGAATTTCAGGCAAATAACATTAAAAGTGTGGTAGTGATTGCATTGGATCTTCTTGGAAAAGCACTTAAGTGGCATTTCAGTTTGTGAGTATCATCTTACAGGCGTTTTCCTGCATTGAGGAGAGGTTTGATGACAGGACGTGTGTACATGGACAGTAATCGTCTTGCAGATTCTTTCTAAATGCTGGTACATGTGATTGACAGCTATTCAGATGATGAATGGCTGAAGACAGCATCAATTAATCACAGTAAATATCTGTCTTCTATTCTCAATACTCTGGTAACATGTGTGGCATTCATGTTACTCTCTCATTACAGCTTCAGAAGTTTTATCGACAATTCTTCAAGTCAGAATCTCCATTACAAGACCTTAACGCCTTAAAGGAGATGATCAGCAAATTGTTGCTCACCTTGGAGGTGATAAGTGAAGCAGGACAAAATTCACTAAACAGGTAAAGTAGAGATGGCAATGTTATAACAGCAGTAGAGTTGTATGCCTATGTACATGATCCTGCAGTATTTAGTATTACACATGTAATGGAAGAATTGTGCCCATTCATTGTACTACCACTTGTGTCCAGGTCATATCAATCTTAGTGCAGTCATCTAATATACCACTATTACAAACAATTAATGGACAGTAGAGCCTTCATTTTTAGATATGCCTGAGGATTACTACAGGACCTATTCCCCTTTATTATTTTCCTTTACAATCTGAAAGACCGTTTCCCCTTTAAGGCCTCTTGCAGATGAGCGTGTCCTGTGCGGAACTCATGCTCCATGTGTGAGCGTGATTCCCCATTATGGACACGGCTCCTTTCACAGGAAACATGCTGCATTTTAATGATTTATAATGCTGTGTGTCTCTGCATGACCTTACTGCTACAGAATTAGGGCTCATTCACACGACCTTATGAATGAGTCCTCATCTGTTCCGCAATTTTGCGGAACGGGTGCCAACCCATTTATTTCAATGCTGCCGCAAAAGATGCGGACAGCACACTGTGTGCTGTTCGCATCCATAGTTGTGTTCTACGGCCATGCAAAAAAGATAGAAAATGCCTATTCGGTCAAGAATTAAAAATGCTCTATCATAGCGGTGGCCATGTGCAGTCTGCAAATGGCCAAATTCACATGAACAGTTATCCGTGTTTTTCGGATCCGCAATTTGCGGACCGCAAAACACTACGGTCGGGTGAATGTAGCCTTATACTTAAGCAAAACTTCGTGGCACTCTGCCGTCTGTTTGCTGCTGGAAGTCGGGTTCCCACCCCGTCTTATAATAAATATAGAAACTCTAGCGATTGTGTTGCAAGAAAAGGATTTTTTTATTGGTATTGCGCAGGGGCCCAATAGCAAAACTGTTTTACGGCCCCCCCCCTCCTGGATCTCCCACCCCCACATACCTCTCGGACCTCGCCGCCTCATCCACAGCTCCTCATGCACTTGCGATGGTTACGCTTAGGACTAAGCACAGACAGTTGGTCACTGACAACGCATTTGTGCCAGTGTAGGAAATGTATGAATCTAAATGTCTGTGTATTAAAGAGGGACCACTCCAGGGGTCAAGTACTAGGAAAAAAAAGTGTGGGAACTCACCCAAGATCCTCTGGATAGATCATCAGCTTCTGATCGGCGGGCCTCCGACACCCGGGACCCCCGCCGATCAGCTGTTTGAGAAGGCAGCGGTGCTCTAGCAGCGTCGCGGCCTTCTCACTCTTTACCGCCGGCCCTCTGACGCCACGACTAGTATCAACTAGCATTCAAGTGAACAGAGCTTAGCCCCGCCCACGCTAGTTGATACTAGTTGTGACGTCAGTGGGTCGGCTGTAAACAGTGAGAAGGCCGCAGCGCTACTGGAGCACCGCTGCCTTCTCAAACAGCTGATCGGCGGGGGTCCCGGGTGTATATATATACACACACATATAATAAACTGTGTATATATATTGTGGTAATGTGTATAGTGCTGGAAGGCGCGTATATCCCACCCAGATACCTCAGCTGGGTGAGATAAATAAAATCCAGAAAGCTCCAGTGGTTTTCAGTGGTTTTAGCAAGTGTAGTTTGCTGAGACAGTTTTGTCTAGTAAAGTCTAGATTTTGTTCTGGGCTGGATTTTATTAGGACTGATGGATACGTTTGGCAGTGGGATCTGCCAGTCCACACCCTTCCAGTGCATGTTGTCTTTTGCCGGAGGTGATCGCAGATGAGGCCAGCCGGATTGATTAGGGTGGGATAAATCAACCATCTGTGTATGTGTCTGGAATTGACCCTACAGAGAGAGAAGCCTGGGAGGCTTGTGTGGTCACAGCCAGTTGGGCTGCTAGACCGTGTGGCTTAGAGAAGCTGGATCTCTCCCCTGGACTTATGTTTGGCGAGCTGACCTGCTAAGGGTTGGAGCCTGAGACTCCGTGTGTAAGGTGTGCTTAGAGGTGAGTCAGGGAGAAGAACTTTTGTATTAGGTAGAGTCCAGATGGGCAGGTGTTTATTTTGATATTTATGTGTGTGATGGTGCTGAAGTGCCAAAATAAAGCAGTATTTGGACTTGAACCCCCGTTCTCTGAGGAGAAGTCTGTGATTGCGACCCCCTAAGAGAAAGCGATCCCATGCAATATATATATATATATATATATATATATATATATATACCTGTGCATTATTTTTTATGTAATTGATCCTAGTACCTTCATTCTTTTTAATCTTCTTGAGGGTCGTGACCAAACAGTGGGCTTGACAAGCCCAGGAATATGCCAGTGCCAACAATGTGATTTGGTCTCTTGAAATTCTATTAAGTTATGCCAAAGCTCCCATTTCCAGCTACCTGTACACATGGGTTGAGCTCTTCTCAGTGCACCCACTGCATAGTTTATAATGTAATGGCATCTAAAATCCGTGATTGATACCTCAGTAGAATGTGGTATTAATGCGTTTTCTCACTAGGGAGTGAAGAAAGTACACGTTGCAATCATGCTCTGTCTTGCAATCCCTGTTAATTATTTTTGTATTCTTCATTCCTAAGTTCCTATTAGCGCTTTCTTCATCAAAGGGTGGAATGATATGGAACACATTTGTGGCTTGGGGTTTAGACATTCAAATATGTCCTGGGGTATTCAACAATGCATATTTTGGATTCCCTTCTAGCAACATATGTGGATTCATCTCCGGTTTACCAATATGATAGATGCGCCTGTGGTTTGATGACGAGTTTCATGAAACATGCGCTGTTGGCTAGACTTGGGGACAGGCTAAAGATGCTGATTTTTTATCTGTAGCTGCTCAGCTACGCTTTATGTTTATCCATAATAAAAAAAATCTCTGGGTGACTCTATAGTACTCAGAATACATAGAATTCAAGTTATATAGCTAGTTGTTCTGACTGTGAAGCACATGTATGAATTGTGATCCCAGTTTTCAGGGATGACCTAACTGGGGCCTTTTGTGAAAGGTGGCCTGCACTGATTTTCTTCCTGATGTACAGCTATAGAATTTTCCTACAGCTGCCACTAGGGGGAGCTCAGCACATAGAGATTTCTACAGCTTCTATTAACTTCAGTGGCAAGTATGTAGATTCCTATGCATTGAGCTCCACCTAGTGATGGTTGCAGGCAGACAGTTTTATAATCTTGTGAAGAAAAATAGTATTAAGATGTATCAATGTATTTATTTCAGCTGTCAATTGAACATGAATAGAAAAATGTACTGTTTCTACTTAGTGCTGAAGTCAGTGTGGTGGTGAGGTTTCAGTATGGTACAGAGTGCTACATTTTATTTTATTTTTTTAAATATCCTCCAGTTTTCTAGTGAAAAAAAATGTTGGAAAAGGTGAGACCTAGCTATTGCAGTCTAAGCCAAATCCATCAACATGATGTGCACCCCCCCCCCCCCATAAAGGTATATTTTACAGTAATTAGACAATAAGTAAATTTGTTGGAGCTCTCAGGAGGTGCATACTGCATTGCCATGGGGCCCAGGGTGCATCTAGCCTTTCTGCTACCTGAGGCAAAATGTCGTCGTCCCCCATGCCAAATTTTCAACCTAACCCCTTCACTCCAGCCCTACTGTTACAAAATTGCAAAACATTTCATACAGCGCTTACAAACATACAGAGCCACATACCAGTGATGTCTCCTCTGATGTGGACACTCTTTCTTCACCTTCTCCATTCGGGCCAGACCGCCATGATGGTTTATTTCAGCCATCTCTTGTTTCTGCAGAATTTGACAAACAGACTTCTTAGTTTCCTACTTTTTCATCATCCTCCCACCCTCTCAACATACCATCCTGCCACCCCCAATACTGTGCTCCCCATTGCTATACTGCAGAAATAAATAATCCCCTTGAAAGTACAAGTACCACACAGACAGTGCCCCTTTCAATAATTATTGCCACACAGTGCCCTCAAAAATAACTGTGTCCAGCAAACAGTGGCCCTGACAATAATAGTGTCATAAACATAGTGTACCCCAAAAATAACTGTGTCCAGCAAATAGTGGCCCAGACAATAATAGTGCCATAAACATAGTGTACCCCAAAAATAACTGTGTCCAGCAAATAGTAGCCCTGACAATAATAGTGCCATAAACATAGTGTACCCCAAAAATAATTATGTTAAGCTGATACTGTGCCAGGGTGCTCCCCACAGTATTAGTGCTCCCCAAAGTCCCACCAATAGTAATAATTCTCTGCCAGAGTGCTTTTAGTGCTAACAGTGACCCCAATATTAATAATTCCCCATAGTCTCCCAGTAGTAATAAAGCCCACCATAATGCCTCTGAGTAGTAATAATTCCCCTTATGATGTGGGCCAATGGAAAGAAAAAGGCTCCTAATCATTCCAGTACAAAAATGGCGCGCCTTATAATGTGTGCCAGTACAAAAAATGCCCCCTTATAATGTGTGCCAGTACAAACAATGCCCTCTTATAATGTGTACCATTACAAAAAATACTCCATTATCACGTGTGCCAGTACAAAAAATGCCCCCCTACTATGTGTGCCAGTACAAAAAAGTAGAAAAATGTCCTCTTAAAATTTGTGCCAGTCAAGTGTCCAGTGCTCCCAGTAGAAACGATGTCCTCATGGTGCCAAAGAAAAATAACAAACTCAAATACTTATCTCTATGCGGCTGTCAGGATGCGGTGCAGGACACAGGTTTCTTCTGGTCTGTGTCCTACCTGAGCAATATGCAGTTCGGCTCAGGTGATGATGATGTCATTGTGCCGCCTATGCCAGCCTCTGATAGGCTACAGAGGGAATGGTAGGACAAGGAGACATCGCCCCTGTGCTCCGTTGCAGCATTTATTGCTGTCCTGAGGTTGGCAAAACACTTGAATTTTGAGAGATACATGCTTCCATAATGGAAGTGCCCATTGCCCAAGGCCCTGTCGCCGCCCTCCATTTGTCCCTAGGTGTCACCACCTGAAGCAATTGCCTCATCTTGCCTCATTGGCAGTGCGCCCCTGTACCGGGTTCTATGTTTTGTGTGTACACTCCTGCCATTTATTATTGCCCTATTATTATCCTTAGGATCAGTCATTAATATCTTATGGACAGGGTCCCGACTCCAGCCATCCCTGATAATCAGCTATTGGAAGGGACTGTGGTGCCTTTATGTCCATATTACTCCCACATGTTGTGGTCTGACTGAAGGTTTAACTGACTCGATCTCTCAGGATCATAAGAATATATGATTCTGAGAGTTCAGGTCAGTTAAACTAACTGTTGGACTGTAACACACAGGAGTAATCTGGTCATAAAAGACATCCGTATTATGCTTGTGTGATTCCAAGCTCAATGTGTCTTTCTAGTTAAAGCGTGTATGTGAGTAGTTTAGACAATGTAAAACTGGTGCCAGCACTAGGAAGAGACTGGGGAGAGTAGTACAAGCATGCATTTTTATCATCACATGTAGTGTGAATATGAAGTTTTATTCTGCCAGATTCTGCTTCTGCAAGTGCACTGAAGGCAGTGCTTCACTGTGAAGTGCCTTCTGCATTGAGCTACTTTACAGGCCCATCTCCTCTGTTCTGAGTGACAGCTGTTGCATCCAACCAAGAGACCACTACAGCTGTCACTCAGTGCATATGGGTTATGGAGCAGCTAAATGTAGAAAGCATTTCACAGCGAAGCTCTGCCTCCAGACCATTTGCAGGAGTAGAATCTGGCAAAAGGTTGTTGGGGCGGCGGGATGACGTGAGCGCATCACGTCTCGCTCTCCCCTCTGTGCTGGCTTCCTCCCTGCAAGCGCTAATGCCCTGACGCGGAACAGCTGATACCGGCGTCCTCCTCCCAAGCTCCGACGCCCTGCTCCGAACAGCTGATGCTGGTGCCCTCCGATGCGCTGAGCTCCGATGCGTTGAACCGGCCAGCTGATGAGGAGAGCAGAGCTGTGTGCCCGGCTTGATCCTCGTACAGCTAACGTCTCCGCATGATAAGTTAAGTAGAGGACGTAGATGCCGGCTGTGGCTGTCTTGCTCCCTGGTCTCCTCTAGACTTGCTTGCCCTGCGCTGCTGTATCCGTCTCACCTGTTGGATTTTGATCCTTATCTGCTTGTCCTTGTGGTTGCCCGTCTGGTTCCTTTTTGTGGCCCCTGTCTGCTGTCGCTGCCTCGCTGCTCTGCTTGACGTTGGACTGCTGGACTGCTTGTCCCTCTGGATTTTTGCCTTGCAGGGCTTTTCCTGCCTCCTGTCTGCTGGCGTGTTGGTGTGCCTGCTGCTGGACTCCTTGACCCTATGCTGTTCGCCTGCTATCGGTCTTTTTTGCCACTCGGACGGATACACTATATCTAAACCACGGCTTGGACTTGTTGCCACGGCCACGGCGGATACTGGGACGACAACGTCGGTCACGTGAGGATTGAACTTTGATTTTGTACTTATTGAACTGTTAATATGAGGTGGATATAGCTTTTGCCAAAACTGTTCCCTGCTTGTGGTTAAGGAAAAGAAAGGAAGAGAAAAAGAAAAAAAAAAAAAAAAAAAAAAAAAAGAAGAGGGAGGAGGAAAAAAATAAATAAAAAAATAAATAAATAAAAAGAACTAAAGGAAAGAAAGAGAAAAAGAGAGGGGGGAAAGAAAAGAAAGGAAAAAAAAAGGGAAGAGAACGAGAAAGGGGAAAAATAAAGAAAAAAAAAGGATAAAAAAAAAAAAAATAATAATATATACACAATATAAGGTGTTGGAAATGGCCCCAAAACGACGTTCGATTGACTCCTCCACTACTAAGCTGGGGGCTAAGACTCCAGAGAATAAAATCGATAAATTTTTAAAATCGCCCTTCCTAGCTGAAAAAATTCCAGCCAAAATTAAACCTCCAGCCAAGATGAAAAAACTGGCGAATACTCGTCAAACTGCTGATCTCTCTGAGGATGGATCAGAGGACGCTGACCAGGAGGAAGGCGAGGAAGGCTCCTCTACACAAATACCAACGGGATACGACCCATCGGTCTTGGACAAAATCCTTTGCGCTGTGGAAAATAATGGCACTCTGGTGCAGGGAATGTCCACGCAATTGGGGTCAGTGCAGAGCGATATTTCCTTAATAAGAGAAGATCTAGGAAAGATGAGGGAGCGAGTTCTTAGCGTGGAAAAAACTATTGATTCCCTGCAAACAGGCATGGGCATGCTAAAATCCAAAATGACAACCCTGGCATCAGAAAATCAAGCACTACAAAATAAGCTAGAGGACCTAGAAAACAGGTCAAGACGCAATAATGTGCGCATAATCGGTTTTTCGGAAGGAGCTCAGGGCCGACAACTAGAGGAAGAAATTAAAGATGTGGTCATGCACAGCTTTGGGAGTGAGAACTTCTCCCCTATGTTCCAAATAGAAAGAGCACACCGAATACCAGGAGGGAAGCCCATACCAGGGAGACCGCCGCGTGCAATTTTAATCAAACTTCTACTGTCTGCTGATAGAGACATGATTTTGAAAAGAGCAAGAGAATGTGCACCCATTGAATATCAGGGTACTAAACTGCTCTTTTTCCCTGATTTTGCGCGGCAGACCCAGGAGAAAAGAAGAAACTTTATAGAGATAAAGAAACGATTGGCGGCCAAGGAGATCAAATACTCTCTACAGTATCCAGCGAAATTGAGAGTAATCCACAACGGGACTTCACTTTATTTTGAGACACCACAGCAGGCGCTAAACTGGCTGGAGCAAATGGGCATCTGAAATTTTGTATTAGCAGGAATGAAGGGGGGGAGGGGAGGGAGGGGCGCCCAATGATGTTAAATATTTGCTATAGTATCCAGCGATCCAAGAATGATCCATAAGGGAACTGCTTAATCCTTTTTAGATAGAAATAAAGGAAGGGAAAAAAAAAAAAGAGAAAAAAAAACAAAAAAAAAAACACAAAAACAAAGCAGAACAAGCGTCAGAGTAGCTGGAGAAAACGGATACTATTATGGAAGGGAGGGGCCAGGGCAAGGGAGAACGGCCGTGGGTTTAGAGGTTCGCTGACCAGATCGGGCGGATCAATGGAGAGGGGAGCGGGATGGGCGGGTGGGACCCCACCTTGCAGGTTCGGAGAGGGTTTGTTTTTTTTTTTTTTTTTTTTTTTTTTTTTCTCTTATGCACAGTGAAAGATGTCTACTCGGATTGTAACCTGGAATATTAGAGGGCTCGGTGAAAGGGTAAAAAGGCAAGCCATTATGGATGCACTTAAACGATATCTTCCAGCAATTATTTGCATGGTAGAAACCCATCTTACCAAAGAAACCGTGTCCCGCTTGACAACGGGATGGCACTTGCAGTCTTATCACTCCACTTTTAGTGGCGCCTCTAGGGGTGTGTCAGTTCTGATCCATAACTCTGTGGACTTTATCCTTATTAAATCCTATATAGATGACCAGGGTAGATTTATTTTCTTGCATGGTAAGTTGTACGGCCATAGCTATATTCTCGCTTTTTTTTATATACCTCCGCCCTTTTCAATGTACCCATTGGTCCAGCTAACACACTTTTTTGAAGGGAGATCTGAATGCCGGCTAGTTTTGATGGGGGACTTTAATGCAGTAATGGACCCCAAGAAAGACAGATTTACACTAGATGCAGAATGTGGGAGGAATCTATCTGCCTCCCCGCTGCCACAATTCTGCCGGGAAGTTGGACTGGTGGATATATGGGAACATCTTGGCGGAGGTAAGCGAGTATACTCTTGTGTCAGCAGGGGCGGCAGAGCTATGTCTAGAATTGATTTAGCATTTACCAATGAGAATAATCTCTGTAATATCCGCAGGATACGATATGGGGTAAGAACAATCTCGGATCACTCACCGGTATTGATTGAGGTTTGTACTGGGAAGAACAAGGACAACAGGGGGCTAGGATTTAAGCTGAACCCATATTGGTTTTCTATTATGGATAATTTACAGTCCACTAAATCATTGATATCCTTTTTTTGGGAAGTGAATCGCCCCTCTGCTAACATCAACATAGTATGGGATGCCCTGAAAGCATATCTGAGGGGGGTCTTTATAAGCGAGATCGCTGCAACAAAGAGAACATTTTAAAAAAAAGAGGAGGAATTGACCAGGGCTGTAGCAGGCGCAAGCGAGCGTTTTATCGCCCAACCCACTGAGTATAATAGGGGGGAGATGCAGAAGGCCAGCTGCTCCTTGGATAAATACATAACAGAGAAAGCAACTCATAGAGTATTTTTCAAGGGTTTAAAATATTTTTCGGAGTCTGGACGCCCCGGCAGGTTGCTGGCTAGGATAATTTCACAACAAGGCAAGAAAAATCAGTCTATTGTTTCGATCCGTAATACAGCAGGGGAAATTATAACAGATCCTGAAGGAATCAGGGACACCTTCCTACAATATTTCACCCAGATATATAGCCCCTCTCCTGGCTTGCCGCCTGACCTAGCGACGCGGTTTCTTGAGAGGATCTCACTTCCTGTATTAAATGAAGCCCAAGTAGAATATCTGGAAGAGGAGTTATCCCTTTTGGAACTTCAAGAGGCTTTGGGATCCATCACAGGGAACTCGTCGCCGGGGATGGATGGCCTTCCATATGAGGTTTACCGCAAGCATAGCGACGTGATTCTCCCTCAGTTATTAGAGGTCTTTTCTCAGGCAACACAGGGAGGAAATCTACCATGCACTATGATGGAGGCTCTGATTGTCTTAATTCCCAAAAAGGATAAGGATCCGCTAGAAATGAGCGCCTATAGACCGATCTCGTTATTAAACACAGATGCTAAGCTATTATCTAAAGTTTTAGCTAGGAGGCTTTCACAGGTTATATCAACTATTATTCACCCAGACCAAAATGGCTTCATGCCAAAAAGGGGCACTCACCACAATCTGCACAGGTTATTTATTAACATTCAGTCTCCGGGGTGTGGGGCCCGCTCCATCCTGTCGCTGGATGCCACCAAGGCCTTCGACAGGGTGGAGTGGACTTTTCTCTGGGCGGTAATGAAAAAAATGGGCTTTGGCCCTAGATTTATGGCGATGGTTCAGCTATTATATAGCTCCCCAACTGCTAGGATCAGGATTAATGATACGGTCACAGAGAGCTTTTTCCTAGGAAGAGGCACCCGTCAAGGCTGTCCTCTTTCACCTCTTCTTTTCAATATCTATATTGAACCTTTAGCAGCCAGCATAAGACAGGATTTGCAGGTGGCTGGCTTCGGTTTAATGGGGAAGCATGACCGCGTATCTCTCTACGCAGATGACATTTTGATTTTCCTTCAGCAAACAGAAACTAGTCTCCCTCGTATAATGGATTTGGTTGGCTTTTTCTCCGCTCCGTCTGGCCTAGAGATCAATTGGGAGAAGACTGCTCTCCTTCCTATAGACGAGCTGCGAGGTAACTGGGATGATCAGCTAACTGTCTCTGAATCAATAAAGTACCTGGGGATTTTAGTTTCTGTTAAACCTCTGGAATATTTACAACTTAACTTGATTCCCCTGCTGACAAAGCTGAGGGCTAAATCCAAGATATGGCAAAAAATTCTGCATACGAAAGCTGATAGAATTTCTTTAATCAAAATGGTAGTACTACCCCAGGTTCTTTATGTCCTGCGCAACTCGCCTGTATGGATCGCAGACAAGTACTTTAGATTAATTGAGCGGATGCTTAATGATCTATTGTGGGGGAGGAAGCGCGTCAGATTGAAGGCGCTCTACTTCTCTATGCCCTATAGTCAGGGAGGCCTTAACCTCCCTTACTTTAGGGGTTACTTCATGGCCTCTCAGCTCTGCCTTTTTAGTGATTGGGAGAATAGCCATTTCTGCAATAAGGTGGTGAAAGACTCAGGCTTTACGGATTTCTTTACTGTATTGGAGTCCGACTATCTATTAAACTCACAGACCGGGTATACACTTTTTTGCAGAATGGCTACAAAGACCTGGCGGGTCATTAGGAGCTGGTGTGGAGTTGAGGCATCGCTTATTTGCACCCCACTGTGGCATAACCTAAAGCTTGTGAATATAAGGGACCTGAAGTGCTGCCAGTACTGGAGGACGAAGAAAGTTCAGTATTTATATCAGGTGGTTAGTGGTGGACAAATTCTGTCCTCAAGGGAAATAGGGGAGAGGGCAGATATGGGTGAGGTGGCTTGGTATGCATATTTTCAATTGAGGTTTGCACTCTCTAGCACTTTGAATAGTCACCTTCTTTTTATAGATTCTCCTGAATTTTTACACAATCTTATTATTAAGAAAACTGCTACAAAAATTAAAATGTCATATTGTTATAGACACTTAATGAAACACTTTTTTATGGGTCTTCTTTCTCCAGGACAGAAGTCCTGGTCTTTGCTACTTTCGGAGGTGGGTCCCCCAGATTGGGAAACTATAGGGGAAAACTTAAAATATGTTTCACACAACTTCAATCACACTGTTGTACAATTTAACATTCTGCACAAAATATATGTGACACCTATGTGGTTATATAGAAGAGGATTTAGGACCTCCTCCGATTGCCCACGCTGTGGCGACTCCGGGGCAGATCATTTACATCTGTTCTGGGACTGCCCGATGGTGGGTGGTTATTGGAGATCAGTCCAGACCACTTTGGCCTGTAAACTGAATATGCTTGTTCCTTTGTCCCCCAGGATATGGGTCCTGGGAGACCTATCGGAGGTTAACTATCAGCCCATAAATCGTCAATTACTGATTAAGGTTATGTTCCTGGCCAGGCTTATTGTTGCTAGACTGTGGCTTAGCTCCTCCATCCCAGATTGTGGTAACTGGATGGCTATGGTTGAGAAGGTGAAGAACTACGAGAAGATCTTGTACAAACAGAGAGGAGCCTACTTAAAATGGAGTGGTCTGTGGGGAGAGTGGGTTACGGTTTAATTCATTAATTTTTTCCTTTTTTTTTTTTTTTTTTTTTTTTCCCCTGCAAGGTTGGGAGGGAGGGGGGTGGTTGGGGCGGGTTGGGGATGATTTCAACATTTAAGATATTATAAATGTCGTGTCGATATGTATTTTTGTATCATAAATAAAATATGGAGATTTAAAAAAAAGAATCTGGCAGAATAAAGCTTCATATTCACACTACTCCTGATGATAAAAATGTATGCTTGTAAGGTGCAGTTTTCAACAGATACAGTTACTGTAAGTTGCTCTACCTATAGTCATCACATATAATACAATACCTTTATTTCTTTCTAGGTCACATATGCATATAATGTATACAACAGTAAAAGTGCTACTATGCTAACTCTATCAGCTGATGTTGTCATTGTAGCACTAGCAATATATATTACATGGTGTAACTACTTATCTGAATGATTTCAGGTGCAGTGAATGCTTTCAGCTCTTAACTTTTGACATTGGATACAGCAGTGCCTCTCCTCCTTCCGTGCTTGAGGTCAGTGCTAAACTTCCATTTGTATTTTGAGGTTAAAATAAATGAAATTTCCTGTGAGCTATGTGAACACATAGATCACTCCAGTCTTATGAAGGATTTATAGATGTTAATCACGTAGTCTGTATAGGTTCTGTGTATGTCATTGCATGCATATTGTATCATGGATTTCACTATTCCTTTTATTTTATTTCATAAAAGTAAGTTGCGCTTGTACCTAAACTAAGAGTTTTGTAGACAGTTTAATAGTTAGGCTAAGAGATCATCTAAAGTTGCTGTTAAATATGGCGTTGTAAAAGGACAGACAGGATAAATGCACAAGGCCTGAACAAGTGTGTTGAACGTCACAGGCAACAGTATATGCACCCAGGACATGCTGTTTAGGCCTTGTTCTCGTAGTATTACCTTGGGACATTTGTGGTATTTCCTGTCAATCCTGGCCATTAGGATGAGGTAAGAACTGTATAATACATCTGAGACCCTCAAGTGAGATGTGCCATCTCTATATCAGTCAGTTTGTGGGAACTGCATGATGATGTAAATATACAGTATGGGGAAGGAAGGGGTTAAATTGATTGCCGTTAAATACCATTGTGTGTTTTTATTTAAATATGATTACAATTCTTCTCTTATTAGGTTTCTAATATATCTTTATATCACAATGATATGCAACTGGAATACATTGGCTAAAGCCTGAGGGATTAGCCAGTGTTGTCAGTTGCATATCATTGTGGTGCACCTTTTGCTGTTATTTATGTATTTTTATATTTGCATCCACACATTATCCCATCTTGTGTAGGATGCCATTGCAGTGCTCCAGACTAAAAAAAATACCTAGTAGCCATTGGCTCCTGAACTGAAAAATTTAGGAGCCAAATCAAATTTTTAGTCGCCAAATCGAAACCGAATCAAAATTTTGGTATCGTGACAACGCTACTCCGATCAGATCAGCGTACAGTTGTTTTGATACCAAAATTTCGATTCGCTTTCGTCACCATAAAAAAGAATTGCGATACTCAATACCGTGCAAAAAAAAAAAAAAAGCTGCGTGCATTTCGCATTTTATGAAACGTTCGGCCCATAATAGAACAGTCCTATCCTATTTTTGGGGTGACAAGGTGACAAAAAAATGGCGAATGCTCACCACATAGGAGATATTTTTTAATAATTTAATAGTTTGGACAGCGCTATGTAATATGTTTATTTATTTATTGTTTATATATTTTATATGTAAAATTGGGAAAGGGGGCATTTAAACTTAATATTTTAGGGTACTTTCACACTAGCAGTTTTCTTTTCCGGCATAGAGTTCCGTCCTAGGGGCTCTATACCAGAAAAGAACTGATCAGGCATATCCCCATGCATTCTGAATGGAGATTAATCCGTTCAGGATGCATCAGGATGTCTTCAGTTCAGTCATTTTGACTGATCAAGCAAAAGATAAAACCGCAGCATGCTACGGTTTTATCTCCGGCGAAAAAAACTGAAGATTTGCCTGGATGCCGGAACCTAGCATTTTTACCCATAGGAATGTATTAGTGCCAGATCCGGCATTCAAAATGCCGGAATGCACCCGCATTAAATCCGGACCCATTCACTTCTATGGGGCTGTTCACATGAGCGGTGATTTTCACACATCACTTGTGCGTTGCGTGAAAATCGCAGCATGCTCTATGTTGTGCGTGAAAATCGCAAGCATCCTCAAGCGAGTGCGGATGCGGTGCGATTTTCACTCATGGTTGCTAGGATGAAAGTCTATTCACTGTATTATTTTCCCTTATAACATGGTTATAAGGGAAAATAATAGCATTCTTTAATACAGAATGCTTAGTAGAAGGTCAATATAATAAACATTGGTGGCGCAGTGTGCCCCCCCAACACCCCAGTATGATAAACATTGGTGGCGCAGTGCGCCCCCCAATATAGTAGACATTGGTGGCGCAGTGCGCCCCCCCAATATAATAAACATTGGTGGCGCAGTGCGCCCCCCCAATATAATAAACATTGGTGGCGCAGTGCACACCCCCAACACCCCATTATAATAAACATTGGTGGCACAGTGCGCCCCCCAATATAATAAACATTGGTGGCGCAGTGCACCCCCCCAATATAATAAACATTGGTGGCGCAGTGCGCCCCCCCATATATTAAACATTGGTGGTGCAGTGCGCCCCCCCAATATAATAAACATTGGTGGCGCAGTGTGCCCCAACACCCCAGTATGATAAACATTGGTGGCGCAGTGCGCCCCCCAATATAGTAGACATTGGTGGCACAGTGCGCCCCCCCAATATAATAAACATTGGTGGCGCAGTGCGCCCCCCCAATATAATAAACATTGGTGGCGCAGTGCACACCCCCAACACCCCAGTATAATAAACATTGGTGGCATAGTGCGCCCCTCAATATAATAAACATTGGTGGCGCAGTGCGCCCCCCCAATATAATAAACATTGGTGGCACAGTGCGCCCCCACAAATATTAATCATTGGTGGTGCAGTGCGCCCCCCAATATAATGAACATTGGTGGCACAGTGTGCCCCCCTCAATATAATAAACATTGGTGGTGCAGTGCGCCCCCCTCAATATAATAAACATTGGTGGTGCAGTGGGCTGGGCCAATGAGGGTTAAAAAAGAAAAAAAAGAATCAACTCACCTCCTCCAATTGATCGTCTCCTGTTCTTTCTTCAGGAACTGTCAAAGGACCTGTGGTGACATCACTGTGCTCATCACATGATACATCACATGATCCATCACCATGGTAATGGACCATGTGATGAGCTCAGTGACATCACCACAGGTCCTGAAGAAAGAACAGGAGACCGGCAGCTACGCGATAAACTGGAGGAGGTGAGTTAATCTTTTAAATTATTTTTTAACCCTTATTGGCACTTCCCACTGAGCCACCAATGTTTCTTATACTGGGGTGTTGGGGGGGGGGGGGGGGGCACACTGTGCCACCAATGTTTCTTATACAAATACAGGAGGCAGGTGCCGGAATCAAATAGCCGGCACCCGACCTCGGTGACAGGGAGCTGCGATCAGTGGCAGTTAACCCCTCAGGTACCGCACCTGAAGGGTTAACTCAACTGCAGCTGATCGCAGCTCCCTGTCACAAAGGTCGGGTGCCGGCTATTTGATTCCGGCACCCGCCTCCTGTATTTGTATTACAGGTCAGTTTTGCTTCATTGGTGGCGCAGTGCGCCAACCCCCCAACACCCCAGAGAACTATCATCTCCTGTGCCCCGCCGCTGTATTCAACTGCAGAGCTGCGGCGGCGGGTATAGTCGCAAATGGTGACAAGAGTAAAAAGTCTTGTCGCCATTTGTAAATTCTAAGTCGCGTTGGCGACCATTTTGGTCGCCATCTGGAGCCCTGCATTGTGGTGCATGTGGTCCGCTGCCGACATCCTCCATTGAATGCATTTTTGCTGGGAATTGCCGTTAGCAACGGATCACATGCGGAAGAATTGCTCCCCCGGTTATAAACATGTCACAATGTTGGGGTTTTTTGAGCATTTTCTCCCATTTAGGCCACTTTATTTCAGTTATTTTTCCAAACAAGAAGTACATTAAAGCAAACAATATTCACCACACAATTATTACTTCATAGTCCCTTTGTGTATTTAGTTCCATGATGTATTTCGCTACCTGTGCCAGAATACCTTTCAGTGTTCATTTTAAGCTACTATAAAAAGACTGCATTTTCTTAATTCTATAATGACTGCATTAGCAGATTTTTTTTCCTTTTGAATATCCTCACGGCTGTTCTTCATATCTAATTGTAGCTGTGTCGTTTAGAGTATTTCTATGTGCATATGGCAGATTTAGCTGCTGTGATCTTTTCACCTATTGTCTTCTCTCTCGAGCTAAAAAGCTGCTGTTATTAAATGCATCATTACCAAACGTACCCAACCACATCTACGCTTTATTGTGAGGATCCAGTGTGTTTGCATTCCTATTGTCCTATAATGTCTAGGGCATAAAGCTTGACATACCCGTATCATTGCTTGAGGGTGATAGAGACTATTGACATTTTCAGAAGAGTAACATTCATTTTCAATTTTGAAGTTATTTTATGGAAAGTGAATACCAATTGCACTACTGAAAAGACATTAATCACGGGAGTTTATTGCATGGATTCTCACAATTTTTAATGGGAATGTCTGTGTCTTTTAACCTTTCACTTAATCTCAATAATCCAGTTTAATATCGGACCAAGTGATCAACTACATGAGGCTCCTTTTATTCAATCATATTTTAGTCTGCATTTTTGCATTAGTACATCTAAGCCAAAACCAGGTTAGAATATTAACAAAGCAAAAGCATGATAGGAAGATTAGTAACTCTTCTATGTTTTGGACCCACTTCTGGTTTAAAGGGCTTGTTGTCACGGATGATGTTGCAGATAGCTGGAACTTATAAATAAACATCCGACTGGCTTGATCCCAAACTAAGGAGCATATGGGTGAGCCCTATAACACCCTAAGAGCGCTCCCTGACTGCTATGCCCATGCAAGAGTCTCAATGGTAGACGATTGCATGCCCACGTACCTAAGACTGTGTGACACCTGAAAACCCTATAATAGTGAGGGGACACGACCACCGGCTCCCTGCACTTAATACAGACGGAGTCAGGGTCACCTAGAATCAAGCCAGCAAGGAAACACAAATAAAGGAAAGGACTTATCTGAGCAAACAGCAGCAGCAGCCTCCAGCAGTGAACACCTCATCCAGGAAGTAGTATAAACCGCAAAGTGAGGCAGTATGGGAGGGAATATAAAGGGAGACAATTAGTCTTAATAGGTGACACCTGGGAGAAGGAAAGGAGATGAGAAAGTGAAACCAAAACAAAGAACGTCATGCAAGAGGTAGAGAAGAACATCTGCCAGACCTTCTCACAGAACTGGCGGTGACACTTGTCCTATCTCAGTCATTGATTGCATATCAGAGGCATCAATGTCAGATAGATAAGGGTCTCACCTCTGGAACCTGCTCCTACCACCAGAACAGGGCTCCCAAAGAGAAGGTGATCACACAAAACATGCATGGCCACCTCTCCATTCACCGATCTGCGAGCGTGCTTGGCTATTTTCAAAATTTCCATAGTAGTGAATAGATGGAGAACTGTGCATGCACATCCACCTCCACATTCCCCACTATGAAACTGCTGTAGACAGCCGAGCCAGCACTCAGCTATTTTTGGAACTCCCACAGCTGAGAATGGAGGGTGGCTGTGCTTGTGCTGTACACCTTCATTCAGGGTGATAGGAGTGGGTTTCAGAAGTCCCATCTGCCTCCTATCTAACAATAATGGCATACCCTAGCGATATGTCATCAATGTTTAAGATAGGAATACCACTTTAAACTAGCTATACATATCAGATTTATGTCAGCCAAACCTGCTAATTTCAGTGGAAAATCCTGACCATTCAATGTGTACGGGGCCTCTCTACTTTCTGTTGACATCATGTGGACAAACAAATGGGTTGGGAATATGTCTGATCTTTTTGATCTTGGGGAGATAAACCACCTGCCAGAGGTGTCTGGCAGTGGCTTTCTTCTCTCTCCCATTGACAGACAACATATGCATGCTTGGCTGATAATGAATTTGTGTGGGAGATTGGGAGAGATAACAGTTAACCCATTTATTGCTGGCTTTATAAATACTGATGTTAAATACTAACCAGGAGTGAAAGTGGCCTAAGATTTTGTTTCTGCCATGTTGGAACAAACAATAGAAATCAATTGAAAGAATCTAATGAAATCAATGGAAAGAAGAATCTAATACTTTTTGGAAAAAAATTAGTAGCATAAAATTACTCCAAATTATGGTCCATATTCATGTAATACCAGATTTTTTTCTATTGTAATCCATGTGTTTCAGGAAATAGACCTTTTAACTGGCCATAAATCAACCAATAGAGGTAACAATGTAGCATTTACCAAATCTATCCAGGTTTAGAAAAACATGGCTGCTTTCTTCCAAAAACTGCTCCTCCCCTGTCCACAGATTGGGTGTGGTATTACAGCTCTTCTCCATTGACTGCAGTTTTTGGAAAAAAGCAGCCATATTTTCTAATTCTGGATAACCCCTTTAAAATGCACTTTTACTTGTATCAGCGCAAGCGTGAAACCAGCAGGTGAGATCACATGCACAGTCTTTGCCCTGTGAAAAGTAAGGACAATTTAAATCAATATGATTTGTGCCACTGATTTATGGACATTGCTGCAATGCATTTGCTGAGCACCACCTGCTTCCTGTGGATTCCACTTCTAAATAATACTTTTGGAGCCGAGCTGACTATTTTTCCCTAATGTGGAAGACATTTACCTGTTGTAAATGCAGACAGGAATTAAGATAATTTGTTACATTTAGGTGACTGTAAGCAGAACTTTGAGGAAGTGATGCAGAAAGTGTATCAGAAAATTGTGTATCCATTATTGGCTGAAATAGTGACTTGTTACAATAAAGATTGTGTAAATGTATAATTATTGTAATTTTCTCAAATACACTATCTTATGATTTAGAGAAATAGCACATAGCAATGATGGTAGATGCATATGGTATGACAAAGTGGATGTCATAGATGAGATTTGCAGATAGCTGGAACTTTTAAATAAACAAGCGACTGGCTTGATCCCAAACTAAGGAGCTATTAGGTGAGCCCTATAAAACCCTAAGAGCTCTCCCTGACTGCTATGCACATACAAGGGTCTCGATGGTAGATGATTGCATGCCCACGTACCTAAGCCTGTGTGACACCTGAAAACCCTATAATAGTGAGGGGACACGACCACCGGCTCCCTGCACTCAATACGGAGGGAGTCAGGGTCACCTAGAATCAAGCCAGCAAGCAAACACAATAAAGTAAAGGACTTATCTGAGCAAACAGCAGACGCAGCCTCCAGCAGTGAACACTTCATCCAGGAAGTAGTATAAACCGCAAAGTGAGGCAGTATGGGAGGGAATATAAAGGAAGACGATTATGTCTAAATAAGTGACACCTGGCAGAAGGAAATGAGATGAGAAAGTGAAACCAAAACAAAGAACATCATACAAGAGGTAGAGAATAAGGTCTGCCAGACCTTCTCACAGAAGTGGCGGTGACAGTGGAACAGGGAATATGCTCAAACTATAAAGATTAGATAAGGCCTGTCCAAAAAAAAGTCACCACCCAAAAAAAAAGGTCACACACTCTAATATTTCGTTGGACCGCCTTTAGCTTTGATTACGGCACACATTCGCTGTGGCATTGTTTCGATAAGCTTCTGCAATGTCACAAGATTTATTTCCATCCAGTGTTCCATTAATTTTTCACCAAGATCTTGCATTGACGATGGTAGAGTCTGACTGCTGCGCAAAGCCTTCTCCAGCACATCCCAAAGATTCTAAATAGGGTTAAGGTCTGGACTCTGTGGTGGCCAATCCATGTGTGAAAATGATGTCTCACATGCTCCCTGAACCACTCTTTCACAATTTGAGCTGGATGAATCCGGGCATTGTCATCTTGTAATATGCCCGTGCCATCAGTTAAGAAAAAATCCATTGATGGAATAACCTGGTCATTCAGTATGTTCAGGTAGTCAGCTGACCTCATTCTTGGAGCACATACTGTTGCTGAATCTAGACCTGACCAACTGCAGCAACCCCAGATCATAGCACTGCCCCCACAGGCTTGTACAGTAGGCACTAGGCATGATGGGTGCATCACTTCATCTTCCTCTTTAATTACCCTGATGCACCCATCACTCTGGAACAGGGTAAATCTGGACTCATCAGACCACATGACCTTCTTCCATTGCTCCAGAGTCCAATCTTTATTCTCCCTAGCAAATTGAAGCCTTTTTTTCTGGTTTGCCTCACTGATTAGTGATTTTATTACGGCTACACAGCTGTTCAGTCCCAATCCCTTGAGTTCCCTTTGCATTGTGCGTGTGGAAATACTCTTACTTTCACTATTAAACATAGCCCTGAGCAGTGATGACTCTAGGAACAATATATAGGTGGGGGGGGGGGGGCACAAAGATACCACAGTCAAAAATAGGGGGGGCCAAAACAAAATAAGTATATATAAATAAGATTACAAAATACGAGAGAATTGCGGTATGCAGGGATAAATTTATAATAAAACAATTTACTTACAAAAGAAGCTATTCAGTCGTCTGCTGTGCCGTCCTCTGCTTGCTTCCGCGGATTCTTTCCCCTTCTTTCTGTCTCTCGTCAGTGCACAGGCGCACTGTTATGTTGGATCTGTGGAAGACACACTGTTATGGGGGCATCTGTGGATGACACTGTTATTATGCCTCTCATTAGCCCTCATCATGCCTCTCATCACTCCCATATTAGCCCCCATGCCTCTCATTAGCCCCCATATCAGCCCTTATGCCTCATTAGCCCCCATATCAGCCCTTATGCCTCATTAGCCCCCATTATAAGCCCTTATGCCTCATTAGCCCCCATTATTCCTCTTATTTGCCCCCATTATGTCTCTTATCACCCCTATATCAGCCCCATGCCTCTCATTAGCCCCCATATCAGCCCTTATGCCTCATTAGCCCCCATTATAAGTCCTTATGCCTCATTAGCCCACATTATGCCTCTTATTAGCCCCCATATGCCTAATGAGCTCCCATATGCCTCATTAGCCCCCATTATGTCTCTAATTAGCCCCCATTATGCCTCTCATCAGCCCCTATTATGCCTCTTATTAGCGCCCATATGCCTCATTAGCCCTCATATGCCTCATTAGCCCGCATTTGCCTCTAATAGTCTAATTAGCCCCCATTGTGTTTCTAATTAGCCCCCATGATGCCTCTCATTAGCCCCCATTATGCCTCATTAGCCCCCATATGCCTCATTAGCCCCATATGCCTCTAATTAGCCCCATATACCTCTAATTAGCCCCCATATGCCTCTAATTAGCCCCCATATGCCTCTAATTAGCCTCCATATGCTTCTAATTAGCCCCCATATGCCTCTAATTATCCCCCATATGCCTCTAATTAGCCCCCATTATGCCTCTCACGATTAGCCCCTATTATGCCTCTAATTAGCCCCCATTATGCCTCTCATGAGTAGCCCCTATTATGCCCCCAGTAGCCACATTTTTTATAAAATTAAAAAAACACCTCTTCTGCTACTTGACGCCGCCTGCAATTTTCTCTCTCCTCAGTCGACTGTGCTCTGAACTGGCGCGCACAGCGTAAGGTCACAGAGCGCCCTCATGCTGTGCGCAGCCCTGCACAGCCGACAGCCGAGGACCAGGAAGTGGTAAGTACAGAGCGTTTACCGCTTCCTGGTCCTTCGGTACTAATGAGCGCTTCCATAATGAAAGCGCTCATTAGTATTCACGGGCCTGCTTTGGGGGGACTCAGCGGGAGGGCACCTGGGGGGGCAAAGAATAACATAGGGGGGGCAATTGCCCCCCTCGCTCCCCTGTAGCGACACCACTAGCCCTGAGTTCTACCGTTGTTTTTCTTCGTTTTGATTTCACCAAACGTTTGAGTGATCGCCGATCACGATCATTCAGGATTTTTTTCCCACCATATTTCTTCCTAGAATACAATGGGTCCCCACCGTCCTTCCAGTTTTTAATAATGCGTTGGACAGTACTTAACCCAATTTTAGTAGTTTCTGCAATCTCCTTAGATGTTTTCTCTGCTTGATGCATGCCTATGATTTCACCCTTCTCAAACAGACTAACATATTTCCCACGACCACAAGATGTGTCTTTCGACATGGTTGTTTAAGAAATGAGAAGCAACTTATTGCACCAGTTGGGGTTAAATAACTTATTGCCAGCTGAAAGATAATCGCCCATGCAGTAATTATCCAATAGGAGGCTCATAACTATTTGCTTAGTTAAATTCAGGTGGATTTTTTTTGGACAGGCAGTGTATTAAACACTCACATTAAGAACTTGTAACTTGTAATTAAAGGGACACTGTCAGGCCCAATAAGCAAATTTAGCTATATATACAGTATAATGACCACCTCTTTCTTATTACAATATATAATGGCCCATCTGTATTATTAGTGTATATATATATATATATATATATATATATATAAAATGCCCCCTCTGTATTATTAGAATATATGATGTCCCCCTCTATATTATTAATATATATATAATGGCTCCCTCTGTATGATTAGTATTTAATGGGGCTCCTCTGTACTAATAATATACATAGTTCCCCCTTTGTATTATTAGTATATACTGTATAATAGCCCCCTCTGTATTATTAGAATATATAATGGCCCCCTCTATATTATTAGTATATATTATGATCCCCTCTGTATTATTAGCATATATAATGACCATCTCTTTATTATTACAATATATAATGGCCCCCTCTGAATTATTAGCATATATAATGACCATCTCTTTATTATTACAATATATAATGGCCCCCTCTGAATTATTAGTATATAATGGCTCCTCTGTACTATTAATATACATAGTTTCCCCTTTGTATTATTAGTATATACTGTATAATAGCCTCTGTGTTATTAGAATATATAATGTACTCCTGTGTATTATTTTATTATATATAATGGCCCAATCTGTATTATTAGGATATATAATGGTCCCCTCTGTATTATTAGTATATATAATGCCCTCATCTGTATTATTAGAATATATAATGGCCCCCTCTGTATTATTAGTAAACATAATGGCCCCCTCTGGATTATTAGTAAACATAATGGCCCCCTCTGGATTATTAGTAAACATAATGGCCCCCTCTGTATTATTAGTATATATAATGGTCCCCTCTGTTTTATTAGTATATATAATGGCCTCATCTGTATTATTAGAATATATAATGGCCCCCTCTGTATTATTAGTAAACATAATGGCCCCCTCTGTTTTATTAGTATATATAATGGCCCCCTCTGTATTATTAGTGTATATATAATAGCCACCTCTGTATTATTAGTATATATAATGGCCTCCTCTGTATTATTAGAATATATAATGGCCCCTCTGTATTAGTAAATATAATAGCCCCCTCTGTATTATTAGTATATATAATGGTCCCCTCGGTATTATTAGTGTATGTATAATAGCCACCTCTGTATTATTAGCATATATAATAGCCCCATCTGTATTATTAGTATATAAAATGGCCTCCTCTGTATTATTAGCCTCCTCTGTATTTTGAACATCCGTATGACCTTTTTCCCATGGTCAGTATTTGATCAGAATTTGTTAACCAAAAGCAGCAGTGGGTCAAAACACAGATGAAATGCAAATAATTCCATTACATTTTATTCTGTTTTTGGATTACATATACTGATCAAATACTGATGCAAAACACACTGACCATCGGAAAGAGGTGTTATAGGTGCTCAAGATACAGGATTTTTTTATTATTTTTTTTCTTCAGTTTTCTGTTCTCCTGACGGATCTGAAGAACGGAAAAATAAACAGTGATGTTAACACAACAACATTACTGACACTGCTGCTGCCCCCGCTCCTCTCTCTGTCATGGGGCCAATACTGTCACTGTCACCGTCACCTTACTTACTCTGTCATGGAGCCACTACTGCCACTCCTGCTGCCACTGTCCCCACTCTGACATAGGGCCACTTTTGCCACGATGACTGCCACTGCTGCTGCTACTCTCCCCACTCACGGTGCCAGTACTGCACGGTTAAGTCCACAGTAATAAATTAGACCTGCCGCTAATATTGGCCTGTAATACTGACGCACAGTGATTCGACAACTAACAGAGGGGAATAAAAAGCATGTGTTTGGACTGCCACAACGTGCATTAGAAGAACATTTTTTTTCTCTACTACTTTATTGGCTCTGCCTCTATTTCTTTATTTTGTTCCACTAAGGAGCCATTTGGACACAGCTCCTGCAGGGGCATGTTTTCTTTGTTTTACTGAAGGGTGCTGTATGCTTTTATTTTTGTTTAGCAGAAGGGATTACCTATGAATCTTGTTGCACACTGTTACTGCCACTGCTGCTGACGACTTGAATCTTGGTGCTGCTGACGACTTGAATCTTGGTGCCCTTAGACCTGATGCTTTTATTAACCTGTTTTAATGATGCTCAGTAATTTGACAGCTAACAGAAGGGATTCGTTATCAATCTTGGTGCCCTGCACAGTGATGTAGAGGGCGATAAATTACAACTGCATTTTAGGCCTCATGCACACGTTTTGTTTTTCTTGGCCTCCGTTCCATTTTTTGGGGGATAGGATGGGAACCCATTCATTTCAATGGGTCACCAAAAAAAATGCTAATAGTTCATCCGTTTGTGTTCCGCGTCCGTTGTCCGTGTTTCCTTTCAGCCCAAAAAATAGGGCATGTCCTACTTTTTTTCACATTTGCGGACAGGGATAGGCATTTATTACAAGGGATCTTTGGAAAAAAACAGATCCTCCCAAAAAAACGGATGCCGCATCGTTTTTTTTTTTGCGGACGCAAAAAATAACTGTCGTGTGCATGAGGCCTTATACTGATGGCACAGTACCTACAGAACAGATTAAGTATGAATGTGGGTGTACTAGAACATAATGCACACGGCTCCCCCTGTACTCTCCCTTCAGTTTAAGTTCCAAGCCTTCACACTGAGATTGAGCCACAAAGTGGGATGCATATGATTAGGCAAAGGGGAATGGGTATACCAGATTTATTGCACTTCATGACAAATTAATTCGGAACAAATTTAATTTCTTGACGAAGTTTGGTGAATCGTCTAAATCGAATTTTTCTAAATTATATAATGGCCCCAAAGTAGGCTTGAGCGAATTGACCTTCGGATCATAGATAGATGTTAATTCTGTTTCCGTACAGTTATTAAAGTGTCCTGCCCGAAGCCGCATGAGACTTCGGTGAATTACTACGGTATTCCTATCTGCGTATTTAAAAACATTTTAAAATAGGAATCCGAAATGGGCTTTGGTACCGAGATACCAGCCAGTACCAAAGCCCACTTCAGATTCCTATTTTAAAATGTTTTTAAATACGCAGTTAGGGATACCGTAGTAATTCACTAAAGTGTTACGCAACTTCGGGCAAGACGAAGTTTGGCTCCAATACATTTTAAACAGCATTAACACAAAGTTTTTGAACAAATCATCTTTGTAATCCGAAGCTGAATTCACTCAAGTCAATTCAAGCTTTAGGCCAGGGCTTCACCCAAACTTATTGTAGAGCAATTATTCCCATTTGAACTGTCTCATAACACTTATACATTGGGGAAGATTTACCAACCTAATATTTAGACAAGTGTAAACTTAGACTAGACTTCTCAGAAGTCTTCATTTGTAGTTATGTTCATCATTAGGATTTAGCATTTTATTATGTCAGCATCCCCTTCACCTCACAGCACTCGGAATAGGGCTCAAGTAGCCACACGGCAGTGCTGTTGATGTCTCCAAATGTATTTTGGCTGAGAACACAATTCTAATAAAAAAAGGGGAGATAAATCCATCTCACTAAATGATCTCAGATTCACTTATATATAAATCATCTGAAATGAGCCCCAGTGGAATTTCTTTATTCTCACAGCTGCAAAACTGCTTAGTTGAACTCTAAAAAATAGAATCAGATTTATCTAATAAATAATTTTGGTCATGAATAGTTTCCAGAATGATGGTGAAAGAAAAGCCTGAGACCAAAATGAGCAGCGCTGTGCTCTTCTACTGTGAGATATTGTCTTCTAAAGCAATGAAATGGGAACAAATCTCAAGATATATTCTAAATTATTAAAGACAGTGATTTATGGGGGAGAGGTGCAACTTTAGTTTATTTAGTTAATTAATTAGTTATGACCTGTATGACTTTTGTGGGATTTATGCAGTTGGTCCCCTGCTACATCTGTTTTATAAACCCCTATCTCTGGCAACACAAATTCAGGTGTTACACCATTATTTTGGCATTCTATTAGACCTGTCTTCATTAAGTTTTTCTTGTGATAACTTACAAACCTTTCTAGAAAACTGTATCTTTGAACTGTGGCCACAGTATGTACTGTACAATCTGCTCCGCTCTACAAGGGGATTATATTTGAAACTTAATATACATTTATGTGTAGGCAAAGTATTTGAGATGTACTGTACCTATACCATACTAGCATCAATAAGTCACCTAGCTTGGCTCTCAGGGGTTATATCTGTTGAGGACCTGGTCAGTCCACTAGTTGTATATCACTTCTGAGCCAGTGTGCACATGCTTGTAGTACACAGAAAAGAGGATCTGTGGTTGGAGCTGGGCTTGCTGAGAGAGGATAAAGACCCTGAGATCAAACAGAGTTGGGGAGAACCACTGTTTACTCCATGAACCTCTTCTAGACTGCTGCTGACTGGAAGTGAGTATACTGTGAGTGCAGAAAGTGTCTGTATGGTTGCTAGGGTCAACTGCCTAGTACAAGTACCCTGTATGTGGGGTACAGGGAGTACCAATCCTGAGTGGCAACTGCCTGCGGAGTCTAGAGACTGTCCTGCTACCTGTGACAACCTCCTGAGGAGTATGGAGACTGCTTTGCTACTGTTGACAACTATGTTTGTGGTTATTTTGCAAACTACACATAGAAACTGTTCCATTGAAATTAGTAACCACCAAGCCCCTTGCCTCACAACTGTGTGTGTGTGTGATTTCCACCATATTGTGTGTAACCAATACCTTTGTGCTTTATTACTGTGCCACGCTTGAGTGGGTTTCCAGTGGTCATAGACCACCCCCATAATATTCTGACCGTCTTACAGACACATTTTATTATGTCTTTTTAATGGACCTAAGTTTTTGTAACACTTGTTTCCCAGCAGTCCTATACTACATGTTGAAATCATATAGGAGCAGGTGAGTCTTGACCGCTACTATTATCTAGTGTGGGACTCTCACAGTCACTAACAATCAGCATACTCTCTAGAATACATAACCATCATGTATGAAGAAAGCATGGCATGTCTCTGACTAAGTAAGTAACTGTTGCTTCTATCACTGTGAGGGTGCTGGTGCATCCAAACAAGGAACTTGCAAAGAAATGACAGCAGCATCTGTGGCTTGCCACATATATCTGTCTCAGGTCACATAGTAGATTTGCTAACTCAGGACCCTCAAAAAGTAAATCCTAAGCTGAATAGGTCAATCGTATCTAAATGTGCAGCTATGTATCTTTTAATACATATAACTCCGAATGTGTGTTCTACACTGGCAGCACATTTTGGAATCTGTAACTGTAGATATCCACACACACTATAGACATTTTCAAAGACCTTAATTCACACGTTATATCTGAAATACTGTATTTATTAAAGTTACTTGTGGTACAATAGATTGGAAATTTTAAAGGGGTTGTTCCATGATCCCATGTCAACAACCTATCCCCTATTCACAGGATAGGAGATAAGTGTCTGATCGGCTGGGGTCCACCCGGTTAAATGAAGTGTCAGACACACATGCATGTCCATTCAACTCTATGGGGCTGCCAGAGATAGCCGCGTACAAGCACTTGGCTATCTCTGGCGGTCCCATAGAGTTGAATTGAGTGGCAGACACGCTGGGGATTCCACCAATCAAACACATCCCCTATACTGTGAAAGCAGATAGGGTGTTGTCAAGGGTTGACCCTTTTAGTGTTCCTTCTGTATAGTGTTCATTTAAGACTGGCCAGCTAAGGCTACTTTCACACTAGCGGCAAGGAACTCTGACAGGCTGTTCCGGCGGGTGAACAGCCTGTCGTATCAGTGCTGCCCCTAGAGCACGCGTGCCCCCGGACTACCGCTCCGGCCCCATTGACTATAATGGGGGCGGGCCGAAGTTCCGGCGGCAGCGCGGCAAACATGCCGAGATGCGGCCGGAATAAAACTATGACATGCCCAAATGAGAGATCTGGTGGTATATATGGCGTTGGCTTAACATCAAAGATTTTCTTTTACAGACCTCTTACCTTACTTCTCTTGTTCTCTACATACAAATTGTGTGAATTCTAGTAACATTTCAATGTCTTCTTTCCAAGGTGAAAGAGCAACTTATGTTGAATGATCTAAGTGTGGATGGCTACACTACTATGGAAACCATATTAGAAGATATATTTAACTTTTTATTACGCAACCACTCATCTGGTATTTTAGAAGCAATAGAAAAAGTACAAAATTGTCTTTCTCTGAAAGTAAGTCTTTATGTTAAGGGTTTGTTTTTACATATCTTTTCTTTAAAATACTACTTCATTAATCTATTTTGGACAATGTTTTATCCCGATTAACTTAACTTTTAACTTTTTTTGTAGATGATTTTACCATTTACTGGTGTGTTTTACAAATGTTTGTGCTAAGTGTTTTATCAGATTTTACTCCATTTTGCATTCTATTCCACAAGTCTTTAGTTGAAGCTGATCTATTGTCATGTTTTAGGAGTCAATTTATAATATGTATTCATTAGAAAATTGAAAAAAATCATGTCTTCTTGTTTCTGTCACGTCTACATGGCATTGCAATTGTCTGTCTGCATTTAGAACTTGTAGGTGATGTATTCTTGAGAGGAACAGAACTAATGAATATGGTTAGGACATACGGATGAAATTCTTTAAAAGTTGGAACCTGGAGATGGAAAAAGGGAAACCGTTTCTAAATATGTTTCCGTTCATTAATATTAATGTATATGTTGTCGTTTTTTTAGAATCCTTGCTGGATGGACTCCATTCTTGAATTTACATGGGAACAAATGGATAACTTATGGTCTATACTGCAGGAGCAAACAAAACTGGGAAGGTTTGAGATGGTAATATAATATGATGTAATGTTAGTCATGTCAATGCCAGGATTGTCATTATAACATAATTTTCCACATGCATTGCCAAAGTAGATATTGCCACCATTTACTCTATCCTTTTATATAGCACTTTTCTTTTCTGCAGTGCTGTACAAAGATTGTCATCGGTCCCTGCCCCCATTGGGGCTCACAATATAAAGCATTTTAGATATTAGGTATTAAGTGTTTTTAACCTCAGCAGCAGCATAGAATAGTCAAAACTATTCTATTCTACAAAAGAAATTGTAGTATCTTGTTCTTTGACACTGTCAACAGAGATGGATTTGAACAATGTACATTTAGCACACTGTTGATAGATTAAACTAGTAATGTGTTATGGGATCGCACTGATCTCTTCTTTAGACCATTCAATATAATTGTCACGGGTGGCAGGAGATCAGTGAGACTGGCAACACGTGGTATGATCTGACATGTTTTCCGCTTGGATCAAATGACGTCTGTGTTGTTTCTGGTGCTTGTCACACCTTCTTTCCCCAGGTGTGGCTATTATGGTCATTTAACCTTCTCTATTTATTTTTGTTTCTCCCACTATGCTATGCGGTTTATAGCTTCTGTTGGAGTTGTGGATAGCTTGTTTAGGGAGGAGTGCAAATTGTATTTTAGGCTACGTCCGCACTCATCTGGGGATGAGATTCAGAGAGTTGGCGTGGTTATTTTGTTGCTTAAAGGGGACGCCCAGCCATGTGCTTTTTCTTTGCCGACCGGATGTCAGTCTCCCCGGTCGGTGGATTAATTTTTCAAAGCTCTGGGTCTCATCTATGATGACCTGGATTGGACCGCCCTGGCCGAGACCAAGCTACGTGGCCTTCTTCAGGGAGAGCGTTCTGCTGAGATCTATAGTCTAGGAGGTGGGCAAAGGATACTGAGTGGAACGATCCCGCTCTCCATAGTCAGTTTTGTCAGGGATTGTCAGAGAGACCGAAGGACGCTTTTGGCCTTTCATTAGAATCCTGAGTCTCTGGAAGCCGCTATGTCTCTTGCAGTATGCATTGATAGACACCTGAGAGAGAAATCTAAGGGCCCCCACTCTCAGGACATACTATCACATAACGTATCGTCTTCCTCTGACACTTTGGGTGAAGATACTCCTGGGTTTATGTCCGGGACGAACCCATGCAATTAGTGGGAGCTACTTCTGGATCTGCTTTTAAGCACATTAGTCGTAGGAAGGGAGTGTGTTTTTTTCTGCGGACAAAAGGGACATTTTATTGATGTATGTCCATGCATTCAGCGTCAAAAAGAAAAAGGGGATGTCTAATTCCCATCTGACTTTTGGAGGGATGGGGAGAGTCAGAGAACTTGCATTTGTCTTTGATTGGTAGTACCCAATTTCTCCTGACTGCCGAGGTGGCGCTAGAGTCCAAGACTGTAGTGATTGAGGTGTTTATCGACAGTGGGGCAGGGATGAACCTGATTGATGCTCAGTTCATCCACATGCACGGGTTGTCTCCAAGTGCATTAGAGAATTTTTTTTCCATTTTCGCTATTGATTCTGCACCTCTAACTTAGAAGTGTTTATCTCAGATGGTGCATGACATCTGATTAAGAGTGGGTGATTTTCATCAGGAACTAATCTCGTGTTTTGTGTTGGAGTGTCTCCCTGCTCCGTTGGTTCTGGGTTTACTGTGGTTAAGGAAGCACAATCCAACCATCAATATGCAAGCTAGACAGATTCTGGATTGGGGCGATTATTGCATTGACAATTGTCTGAATACATCTTTCTGCTTTAACCACTAAAACATTAACCTCTTTTATATCTTTTGCCGATGTATTTTCTGAAAGTGGATGCCAGGATTTACCTCCGGATTGGGAATATGATTGTCCTATTAACCTTTTTCACTGAGCTAAATTGCCCAAATCTAGGTTGTATAACCTTTCTGGACTCGAAAGAACGGCCATGAGAGAGTATATAACCGAGAGTTTGGCTAAAGGACTTTTTCTTTGTTAAAAAAAAAAGGACAGAACTCTTATGCCATGTCTGGATTTCCGTGAGCTCAATCAGATTACTGTCCGTGATCCTTACCCCCCTTCCTTTGATTCCTGATTTGTTTAACCAGATTGTTGATGCCAAGGTGTTTTCCAAGCTGGATTTAACCACTTCAGCCCCGCTAGGTGAAACCCCCTTCATGACCAGGCCACTTTTTACACTTCGGCACTACACTCCTTTCACCGTTTATCGCTCGGTCATGCAACTTACCACCCAAATGAATTTTACCTCCTTTTCTTCTCACTAATAGAGCTTTCATTTGGTGGTATTTCATTGCTGCTGGCATTTTTACTTTTTTTGTTATTAATCAAAATGTAACGATTTTTTTGCAAAAAAATGACATTTTTCACTTTCAGCTGTAAAATTTTGCAAAAAAAACGACATCCATATATACATTTTTCGCCAAATTTATTGTTCTACATGTCTTTGATAAAAAAAAAATGTTTGGGCAAAAAAAAAATGGTTTGGGTAAAAGTTATAGCATTTACAAACTATGGTACAAAAATGTGAATTTCCGCTTTTTGAAACAGCTCTGACTTTCTGAGCACCTGTCATGTTTCCTGAGGTTCTACAATGCCCAAACAGTAGAAAAACCCCACAAATGACCCCATTTCGGAAAGTAGACACCCTAAGGTATTCGCTGATGGGCATAGTGAGTTCATAGAACTTTTTTTTTTTTGTCACAATTTAGCGGAAAATGATGATTTTTCTTTTTTTTTCTTTTTTCCTTACAAAGTCTCATATTCCACTAACTTGCGACAAAAAATAAAAAATTCTAGGAACTCACCATGCCCCCCACAGAATACCTTGGGGTGTCTTCTTTCCAAAATGGGGTCACTTGTGGGGTAGTTATACTGCCCTGGCAATTTAGGGGCCCAAATGTGTGAGAAGAACTTTGCAATCAAAATGTGTAAAAAATGACCGGTGAAATCCAAAAGGTGCACTTTGGAATATGCGCCCCTTTGCCCACCTTGGCAGCAAAAAAGTGTGACACATCTGGTATCGCCGTACTCAGGAGAAGTTGGGGAATGTGTTTTGGGGTGTCATTTTACATATACCCATGCTGGGTGAGAAAAATATCTTGGTCAAATGCCAACTTTGTATAAAAAAATGGGAAAAGTTGTCTTTTGCCAAGATATTTCTCTCACCCAGCATGGTTATATGTAAAATGACACCCCAAAACACATTCCCCAACTTCTCCTGAGTACGGCGATACCAGATGTGTGACACTTTTTTGCAGCCAAGGTGGGCAAAGGGGCACATATTCCAAAGTGCACCTTTCAGATTTTGCAGGCCATTTTTTACACATTTTGATTGCAAGGTACTTCTCACACATTTGGGCCCCTAAATTGCCAGGGCAGTATAACTACGCCACAAGTGACCCCATTTTGGAAAGAAGACACCCCAAGGTATTCCGTGAGGGGCATGGCGAGTTCCTAGAATTTTTTATTTTTTGTCACAAGTTAGCGGAAAATGATGATTTTTTTTTTTTCTCTTTTTTCCTTACAAAGTCTCATATTCCACTAACTTGCGACAAAAAATAAAAAATTCTAGGAACTCGCCATGCCCCTCACAGAATACCTTGGGGTGTCTTCTTTCCAAAATGGGGTCACTTGTGGGGTAGTTATACTGCCCTGGCAATTTAGGGGCCCATATGTGTGAGAAGTACTTTGCAATCAAAATCTGTAAAAAATGACCGGTGAAATCCGAAAGGTGCACTTTGGAATATGTGCCCCTTTGCCCACCTTGGCATCAAAAAAGTGTCATACATCTGGTATCGCCGTACTCAGGAGAAGTTGGGGAATGTGATTTGGGGTGTCATTTTACATATACCCATGCTGGGTGAGAGAAATATCTTGGCAAAAGACAACTTTTCCCATTTTTTTATACAAAGTTGGCATTTGACCAAGATATTTTTCTCACCCAGCATGGGTACATGTAAAATGACACCCCAAAACACATTCCCCAACTTCTCCTGAGTACGGTGATACCAGATGTGTGACACTTTTTTGCAGCCAAGGTGGGCAAAGGGGCACATATTCCAAAGTGCACCTTTCGGATTTCGCAGGCCATTTTTTACACATTTTGATTGCAAAGTACTTCTCACACATTTGGGCCCCTAGATTTCCAGGGCAGTATAACTACGCCACAAGTGACCCCATTTTGGAAAGAAGACACCCCAAGGTATTCCGTGAGGGGCATGGCGAGTTCCTAGAATTTTTTATTTTTTGTCGCAAGTTAGTGGAATATGAGACTTTGTAAGGAAAAAAGAAAAAAAAAGAAAAATCATCATTTTCCGCTAAATTGTGACAAAAAAAAAAAAATTCTAGTAACTCGCCATGCCCCCCACGGAATACCTTGGGGTGTCTTCTTTCCAAAATGGGGTCACTTGTGGGGTAGTTATACTGCCCTGGCAATTTAGGGGCCCAAATGTGTAAGAAGTACCTTGCAATCAAAATGTGTAAAAAATGGCCTGCGAAATCCGAAAGGTGCACTTTGGAATATGTGCCCCTTTGCCCACCTTGGCTGCAAAAAAGTGTCACACATCTGGTATCGCCGTACTCAGGAGAAGTTGGGCAATGTGTTTTGGGGGGTCATTTTACATATACCCATGCTGGGTGAGAGAAATATCTTGGCAAAAGACAACTTTTCCCATTTTTTTTATACAAAGTTGGCATTTGACCAAGATATTTTTCTCACCCAGCATGGGTATATGTAAAATGACACCCCAAAACACATTCCCCAACTTCTCCTGAGTACGGCGATACCACATGTGTGACACTTTTTTGCAGCCTAGATGCGCAAAGGTGCCCAAATTCCTTTTAGGAGGGCATTTTTAGACATTTGGATCCCAGACTTCTTCTCACACTTTCGGGCCCCTAAAAAGCCAGGGCAGTATAACTACCCCACATGTGACCCCATTTTGGAAAGAAGACACCCCAAGGTATTCAATGAGGGGCATGGCGAGTTCCTAGAATTTTATTTTTTTTGCATAAGTTAGCGGATATTGATTTTTTTTGGTTTTTTTCTCACAAAGTCTCACTTTCCGCTAACTTAGGACAAAAATTTCAATCTTTCATGGACTCAATATGCCCCTCACGGAATACCTTGGGGTGTCTTCTTTCCGAAATGGGGTCACATGTGGGGTATTTATACTGCCCTGGCTTTTTAGGGGCCCTAAAGCGTGAGAAGAAGTCTGGAATATAAATGTCTAAAAATGTTTACGCATTTGGATTCCGTGAGGGGTACGGTGAGTCCATGGGAGATTTTATTTTTTGACACAAGTTAGTGGAATATGAGACTTTGTAAGAAAAAACAAAAACAAACAAAAAATTTCCGCTAACTTGTGCCAAAAAAAATGTCTCAATGGAGCCTTACCAGGGGGGGGGGGTGATCAATGACAGGGGGGTGATCAATGACAGGGGGGGTGATCACCCATATAGACTCCCTGATCACCCCCCTGTCATTGATCACCCCCCCTGTAAGGCTCCATTCAGACATCCGCATGATTTTTTACGGATCCATGGATCGGATCCACAGAACGCATGCGGACGTCTGAATGGAGCCTTACAGGGGGGTTATCAATGACAGGGGGTGATCAGGGTAATCAGGGTGATCACCCCCCTGTCACTGATCACCCCCCCTGTAAGGCTCCATTCAGACATCCGCATGATTTTTTACGGATCCATGGATACATGGATCGGATCCACAGAACGCATGCGGACGTCTGAATGGAGCCTTACAGGGGGGTTATCAATGACAGGGGGTGATCAGGGTAATCAGGGTGATCACCCCCCTGTCACTGATCACCCCCCCTGTAAGGCTCCATTCAGACATCCGCATGATTTTTTACGGATCCATGGATACATGGATCGGATCCACAGAACGCATGCGGACGTCTGAATGGAGCCTTACAGGGGGGTTATCAATGACAGGGGGTGATCAGGGTAATCAGGGTGATCACCCCCCTGTCACTGATCACCCCCCCTGTAAGGCTCCATTCAGACGTCCGCATGATTTTTACGGATCCATGGATACATGGATCGGATCCGTAAAAATCATGCGGACGTCTGAATGGAGCCTTACAGGGGGGGTGATCAATGACAGGGGGGTGATCAATGACAGGGGGTGATCAGGGAGTGTATATGGGTGATCACCCGCCTGTCATTGATCACCCCCCTGTAAGGCTCCATTCAGACGTCCGTATGCTTTTTGCGGATCCGATCCATGTATCCGTGGATCCGTAAAAATCATACGGACGTCTGAACGGAGCCTGACAGGGGGGTGATCAATGACAGGGCGGTGGTCAATGACAGGGGGGTGATCAGGGAGTTTATATGGGGTGATCATGGGTGATCAGGGGTTTATAAGGGGTTAATAAGTGACGGGGGGGGGGTGTAGTGTAGTGTGGTGTTTGGTGGGACTGTACTGACCTACCTGAGTCCTCTGGTGGTCGATCCTAACAAAAGGGACCACCAGAGGACCAGGTAGGAGGTATATTAGACGCTGTTATGAAAACAGCGTCTAATATACCTGTTAGGGGTTAAAAAATTCGGATCTCCAGCCTGCCAGCGAACGATCGCCGCTGGCAGGCTGGAGATCCACTCGCTTACCTTCCGTTCCTGTGAGCGCGCGCGCCTGTGCGCACGCGTTCACAGGAAATCTCACGTCTCGCGAGAAGACGCGTATATGCGTCCAGGAGGAATAAAGCAACCACCTCCCGGACGCATATACGCGTACAGCGGTCGGGAGGTGGTTAAGGGGGGCATATAATCTGGTCAGGATCAAGGAAGGGGATGAATGGAAGATGGCTTTTAATACCCCAGAGAGTCACTTTGAGAACTTGGTCATGCCTTTTGGGTTGACCAATGCTCGTGTGGTTAGGAGGTTTGTTGTCGTGTTTTTGGATGACATACTAATTTATTCTCCAGATGTGGAAACTCATCAGGATCACGTTAGACAGGTGTTAAAGATCTTAAGAGATAATAAATTGCATGCAAAATTAGAGAAGTGTGTTTTTGCTGTACATGAGGTGCAATTCTTGGGCGGGTTTTGGGGTTCACCAACTATTACCGAAAATTTATTCAGAACTATTCGACAGTGGTGAAACCCTTAACTGACATGACAAAGAAAGGGACGGATGTTTTAGTGTGGTGTGATTTGGCGTTGCAAGCTTTTTCTGCGGTTAGGGAGTGCTTCACTTCTGCCCCTATTTTGGTGCAGCCAGATGTATCAAAACCTTTAATTGCGGAAGTTGACGCAATCTGATGTGGGGGTAGGAGCAGTCTTATCGCAGGGCCTGTCATCTGGTAAATTGCGCCCATGTGCATTGTTCTTTGCTTGGAAGGGGCGATTCATCTGTGTTCACAGATCGCAAAAATCTGGCTTACCTCGAGTCTGCTAAACGACTGAAACTGTGGCAGGCCAGATGGTCTTTGTTTTTCACCAGATTCAATTTCATTGTCACTTATCGTCCTGGGGTTAAGAACCTCAAGGCATAAGCCTTGTCATGTAATTTTCCAGTAGGTGGTGATTTTGAAAATCCGAGTCTGATACTGTCGTAGGCGGTGGTGATATCCGCTCTATACCCTGACCTAGAGGTGAAGGTGTTAGAGGCTCAGGGAGGTGCACTGGACTCTTGCCCCTCTGGGAAATTGTTTGTTCCATTAGAATTGCGTCATAAGGTTTTTTGAAGAACATCACTGTACGGTTCTTACGGGACACCCTGGGAGTAGATCCACTGTCGACTTCCTCTCTCGTAGATTCTGGTGGCCGGGGTTGCGTAAGTGTGTTGAGGACTATGTGTCGGCCTGTAGTATCTGTGCACGCACAAAGATGACACATGCTCGACCTTCTGGATCTCTACTTCTGTTGCCCATACTTTACAGACCATGGACTCACTTGACTATGGATTTTATTATTGATTAGCCTAATGCGTCTGGAAAGACAGTTATTCTGGTGGTACTTGATCGTTTTAGTAAAATGGTGCACTTTAAAGCATTGCCTGGCCTACCTAATGCTAAAACACTTGCACAAGTGTTTGTTGACAACATTGTGAAACTTCATGGCATTCCCTCTGACGTGGTCTCGGATCGTGGGACTCAGTTTGTGTCCAGATTCTGGAAGGCGTTCTGTACTTGGCTGGGGGTACAATTGTCTTTTTCTTTTTCTTTTCATCCTGAGACGAATGGACAGACGGAGCGCACTAATCAGAGTCTGTAGACTTACTTAGAATGGTCCTCGTTTTTTGCCTTTGGCAGAGTTGGCCATAAACAATCGTGGACAGGAGTCCATTGGTAAGTCGCCATTTTTTGGGGCATTTGGGTTTCACCCGCAATTTATCACATTCTCTTGTTCGGATACTTTGGTTATCCCTGAGGAGGAACGTTTTTCCTCATCATTGTCTTCTATATGGTGGAAAATTCAAAATAACTTGATGAATATGGGCAACAATTATAAACGTGTGGCTGACAGGAAACGTATGAATGGTCCGGACCTAAGTGTGGGTGATTTTGTGTGGCTGTCCACAAGAAATATTAAGTTGAAGGTTCCTTCTTGGAAGTTGGGTCCAAGATTTATTGGTCCATATAAGATCGCTGCCATTATTAATCCTGTAGCTTTTTGTCTTGAACTTCCTCAGGCTAATGTGTTTCACAAATATTTGTTGAAGAGATATGTTGAACCTTTGGAGTCGTCCACCTTGCCACCCGCTCCTGTCATGGTGGACGGCAGTTTGGAATTCCAGATTGCCAAGATTATTGACTTTCGAGTTCTCCGTAGATCTCTTCATTATCTTGTTCTCTGCAAGGGTTATGGACCAGAGGAGAGGATGTGGGTACCGGCATCTGACATGAATGCCAGTTGTTTGGTGAAAGTCTCTTACAGGTCTCATCCAGATAAGGTTGGTCCTGGGTGCCCGGAGGTCACCTGTAGAAGGGGGTTACTGTCATGGACGTTTCCGCGACAGGTGGCAGGAGATCGGTAAGACTGGCAACACGTTGTTTGATCTGACATGTTTTACGTTTGGATCAAATGACATCTGTGTTGTTGGAGGAACAGGTTGTATCAGTCCTGACATTATTATCAGGGTCCTATAGAGTGAGTTAGAACACTAGGTATTCCTGTGTAGGAACTCACCTACCTCTGGGGTCTGTTCATACTGGTAGTTAGTCAGGACTTTGATTTGGGTTTTACTAGGAGGTGTCCATTTCCTTTCTTTAGTTTTTAGGCTTTATTCCCTCACCCCTTTTCCTCTTATGTTCGGTGTAGTGTTTCCCTCCCACACCTGAACGTGACAATAATATGTATTATACTGCATAGTCTGAAGAAGAGATCAGTACAATCTCGAAATAAATTACTAATTTCAACAATAAACCCTGCACTAAATGTACTTTATGTGAATCCATCCTTGATGACAGCACCACATAACAAGATAAATTTTTTCTTCTTCGTTTACACTATTTCAATTAAAGGTCCAGAGTAGTGACACCAGCAGGGAGTGCTTGGTGCAGTCACGCCAAAAACGACACCATATGATATAATGCAGGGGTTTCTGATCCATTGTGAGCCCCTGCTGTGTGACCCCCCCACTGTGAGACCAGTAACCAGTGTGTTTGCAGTAGCTTTAGCGGACATCCCACATATTATTCATTAATGCAGGCAGGGCAATTCTCCGTACATCATAAGAGGAGGAGGACCCAGCAAAAGCTGCTGATAGAATGGCATGTGATTCGACCTGTCCATCACCTACTCCCATCAAAACACCCTGGGCCAGATTTATCATTACTCTGACAGCTCACTCCACTTTCACATATGGCTAAAGTCAGTTTTAGCCAAGTCAGATTTATGACCGGCCCTTTAAGACTGTAATAAATGTGGTTTGACAGTAGCAGTTTATCTGTCAGTAAGCAGCTTTACAAAAGTTGCACGTCTTTACGAAAAAGTCGCATGTTCTATTAAAAAGTCACATAAGATAAGCATGGTCCTCACTGGAGTGAAATTGCGCATTTTTTTCTGACTTTTTTGCGACTTTTTAAATCGCAATAGTAAATCTGTCTAGAGATTCATTTATATAAGAAAACACGCCCACTTTCAGAAAACTGCAGAGCATAGTGCAGAGCCCCCAAAAAAGGGAGATTTTTGCGCAGTTTAAGCGATTGCACAATTTTTTTTTACTTTTTCACTCCATTATTCTGACTTGAGCTAATGATAAATCTGGCCCCCTGTGTCTGTTCTACTTTCCTACACATCCTGGAGCTGCACATCTGGGGGTTAAAGCAGGATGAAGGATAGGAGCAGTTTGCAGTTGGGACAGAAGATTTGTCTAACAAGGTGTTATGGCTTCAGGAAGAGTTAAAATGGTGGAGGATGTACAGTATAATAAAGATCTGTAAGTTAACAATATTTTAGGTTTATAAGGCATTTGACAAGATTATTGTCACGGTCCCTCCTGTGAGAGAGGTGAGAAGATTGGATAGACTTGCTGCACGTGAGGCTATCTGACAGGTCTCTCTGTTTTCCTCTTTGTATGTTGTTGTTTGGCAGGATCTCACCTCTCCTCAGGTGCTGCTCGTTATCAGTGATGAGGCTCTATTTAGATTCGGCGCACACTGCTGACCATGCGGTTGATAGTTTCTGCTTGGAGTTGCTAGTGCTGGTTTGTCTTGGATCTCCTGCTTCTCTATACATCTCTAAGCTAAGTACTTGTTGCCTTCGCTGTTTCTTATTATCTGGAGTGTGTTGTTTCTAGGCCTCAGGGAGACGCAGGTTCCTTCATTCTGGAAGGAACCAGCTGTCTCATCCCCTGCTACCTATCCTAGGGCTCATCAGTTTTAGTAGGGCTTTAGGTATCCGGTGTATGAGTATTTCCACCATTAGGATCTGCTAATACTGGCAGGAGTTAGGGAAAGGCCTAGGTCACCATCCCTCTTCCTTAGCTTTTGAGGCCTAGATTGTTGTCTATTCGTTGTGGTGTGTATTTGGTGTTTTCCCTTGCCCTTAACCTGTGACAATTATATGTAAAGCAGCAAACCTTTTAAGGAGGACAAGAAAAAGAATTGTTCCTTACCTCACAGTGGAAAAATGTCTCTTTAATAAGCACATCTCTATCCAATTGATTTGACAGTGGGCGCATAGAGAGGCTCTGCTTCGGGTGGGATAGTGAAGTAGACAGCTGTTTAGGGGTGCTTTTCCCTCATCGGTACAGAGTAGGATTCTGGATAGCTCAGTGTGTAAAATACATGAAACTGGGCTTGTCCGATGTGGACGATTTCATTTTGTTAAAAGAGTTGCTTGACATGAAGTGGCTCTATAGGACCCCCAGTGATTAGCAGCATCTGTGAGGGAATCCACCAGCAAGAGTATAATTTCCCAGAAGTGCCACCATGGTCTAAATAAATAATTGCATAGTTCTCATTTAAATTAAATGGGTTTTCTGAGATTTTTATACTGATGACCTATCGTAAGGATCCTTCAGGTCTTCAGTATCCGATCGGTCAGGGTCTGACAACTTGGACCCCCCCGATCGGCTATTTTAGAAGGCATTGGTTCTCCTGTGAGAGCCACCACCTTCTCGCAGCTTACCAAGCACAACACCATACATTGTGTAGCAGCTATGCTTGGTATTGCGCTCAGTCCAATTCACTTCAACAGCTGATTGGTGGGGGTCCCAGGTGTTGGACCCCCACCGATCAGATACTGATGACCTATCCTGAGGATATTTTTTCAGTATCAAAATCTCTGAAAACCCCTTTAATGGGCTCTCCATGTAATGTCCTTTATAGCTGCTCTCCTGTTTGACATAAAGATGTAGATGGGATTTTAAAGGTACAGTAGGAGTCCCATCTATTTGTTTAGATTATATGAAAATAAAGATGCATTGCTACGCAATCAATTTCTACCTCAGATCAAAAACACAAACTGGTGATATGAACATATGTATGTATTTTCTTATCAAATAAATAAAAAATTTGAGAAGCTCCAAATCAACAACCATGTGGGCTTCATTAATACTTCATATTATTAAAAAAGTGACAGGATAGATTTAGTAGCGTACATCACCCATTGAATGATTTTTCAAATGAATCTCCAAAAAGAACATATTTAGAACACTGTTATTAACAGGAAACTTGTGGAGTGATGCTGAACTCTGCACCAGCTCACAGACACAATCATCAGTACATTATTAGAAAATGCTTGGATGATGATGGCAGTGATTGAAAACAGAGAGCTCAGGCAACACTGCCATTCATTTTATGATGATATCCCACATATCTGTCAGCTAAATGATGAAGACAGGGCAGAAGAACAAAACTAATTATGTAATGAATGACAGCAAGGCCTGGCCAGTCACAACACACTACCGCTATAATTCCTGACTCACCTATAACTAAACCCAGACTGAATATGTATCATGCGGTGTACCTAAACATGTCCTTCCCACTAACATATTAGTATATCATAACATATATTGGCCAATAATATATGTAAATGCTGTCCCCTTAAAATGGAAAAAAAAAATCAGGAACTCTACCAAAAATTAACCAACCATTGGGTTTTAATGAGATTGTCTGAGAGTAGCCTTAAAAATTTCTAGCAGAAAATGTAATAAAATGAAGAGAAAAAAAACCTAAACAAATTACATCTTCTGTTGATCTGATCCAGCCCTGATCTGTGCACACATTCCAACACCAATGACGTGACCTACTAGCACATAACCGAAGCTGCCAATCAACGGCCTCAGGAATCATTTGCCATACATACATTTAGGGATCACCATTCACCACTGTGGTCACAAGGTAAGACAGCCTGCCTTGATACAAGAGTAGTTTAAAGGGAACCTGTCACATTAAATATGAAGTCTGATCTATAGGGAGTATCTTGTAGAGCAGGAGGAGCTAAGAAGATTGATATATAGCTTTGCAGGAAAATATTCTGTAAAACTTGCATCTTATTCATTTAAATCTCTGCTATTTCTCTTCTGGTGTCTAGTGGGCATTTGTAATGGTTGACAGCCATCCCTTTATGACTGTGCATACAGAGAAGAGATACCGTAACTGTCTATAACTGGACTACTAGGTAGAAAAAGTTCTATAAATTACAAGTTATACTGAATCTTTTCCCACAAAATGATACATCAATCTGCTCAGCTCCTCCTGCTTTATAACATGCTGCCTGCAGACTTCACTTCATTTTCATGGTAATAGGATCCCTTTTAAAAAGATTAGGTGCTTGGAAAGTGCAATTTGAAGATCCATTAAAAATACTTTGTATCCCTAGCAACCAGATTGTCAGATATACCTCTGTAAGGTGCAAAGGATATACTTAAAGAGAACCTGTCCTCAACTTTATGCTGACCTCACTGTGGGCAGCAGAAAATAGTGACAGAAATGCTGATTTCAGCGGTGTGTTATTTATGAGCTAAAAGTAAGTGGTTGCTGAGAACCTGCATCATAATCATTGTAGCACAGACCTTGAAAAGAGTCAGATCTACCTGAGAAGAGTCAGAATTATTCATAATCTCCTGCACTCTCACCCACCTGCTGATGATTGGCAGTTCTGTCCTAGACAGAAAGGGAGAAAACTTGGTAGGAGACTGTCAGTCATCAGCAGGTGGGCAGGGAGGGCAGGAATTTATGAATAACCAGGACTCTTCTCAGGTGGCCATGACTCTTTTCCAGGCCCAGTCTGCAATGATTGTGATGTTGGTTCTGAGCAACCACTTACTTTTAACTATTAAATGACAGACCGCTGAAATCAACTCACCTGTCTCTACTTTATTATGCCGTTAGTATGGGCAGCATGAAGTTGATGACTGGTTCCCTTTAAGTAGCCCGTTTAAGGTGTTCTACTCAAAGCTGGATATGGTTGTGATGTACATTATGAAAGATGTCAGCAATACATTAATATTATTATTAAAATGGTAATCACTGTCACATTCTATACTTTACAGGTTTATCCTTCCAATTCTGCACAAATAAAAGCATTAAGACGTAACCTTTACTACAGAGCTGGCTATAGGGAAAATCTCGGATCAGTCTTGGCAGTACATGATCTTCTGCCTGAGTTATGTGAATGTCTGCAATCCGTAGAAGAAATTAATTTGAGAAACAGGTATGTTGGTCCATGTTAAAAAGACTAGATACAGTATGGCATACTATACAGTATGGGATCCTATACTATACACTATTATTTCTACACATAGCAGATAACGAAATGGCTTTGAAAGTCAATGTAAAGAAATCACTGAACAAATATACTATTAAAACATGACTTTTAATATAATAGGATCAAACACCATACAAGGCAACAGCAGTTATGTACATTTAATGGAGGCAACCCATGCAACTGCTGTGGGGTTCAGGGAGAGAAGGGCTCCTGCGCTGAACTTCCTCTCTCCCCAACATTTTCATGCAGCTGCCACTTTAACTGTATGCATTTCTATGCAATGAGCTCCCTCTAGTGGTGGCGGCAGGCAGCCAGTTTTGAAATACAGTACAGACCAAAAGTTTGGACACACCTTCTCATTCAAAGAGTTTTCTTTATTTTCATGACTATGAAAATTGTAGATTCACACTGAAGGCATCAAAACCATAAATTAACACATGTGGAATTATATACTTATCAAAAAAGTATGAAACAACTGAAAATATGTCATATTCTAGGTTCTTCAAAGTAGCCACCTTTTGCTTTGATTACTGCTTTGCACACTCTTGGCATTCTCTTGATGAGCTTCAAGAGGTAGTCACCTGAAATGGTCTTTCCACAGTCCGGAAGGAGTTCCCAGAGATGCTTAGCACTTGTTGGCCCTTTTGCCTTCACTCTGCGGTCCAGCTCACCCCAAACCATCTCGATTGGATTCAGGTCCGGTGACTGTGGAGTCCAGGTCATCTGGTGCAGCACTCCATCACTCTCCTTCATGGTCAAATAGCCCTTACACAGCCTGGAGGTGTGTTTGGGGTCATTGTCCTGTTGAAAAATAAATAATGGTCCAACTAAACGCAAACCGGATGGAATAGCATGCCACTGCAAGATGCTGTGGTAGCCATGCTGGTTCAGTATGCCTTCAATTTTGAATAAATCCCCAACAGTGTCACCAGAAAAGCACCCCCACTCCATCACACCTCCTCCTCCATGCTTCACGGTGGGAACCAGGCATGTAGAGTCCATCCGTTCACCTTTTCTGCGTCGCACAAAGACACGGTGGTTGGAACCAAAGATCTCAAATTTGGACACATCAGACCAAAGCACAGATTTCCACTGGTCTAATTCCTTGTGTTCTTTAGCCCAAACAAGTCTCTTCTGCTTGTTGCCTGTCCTTAGCAGTGGTTTCCCAGCAGATATTCTACCAAGAAGGCCTGATTGACACAGTCTCCTCTTAACAGTTGTTCGAGAGATGTGTCTGCTGCTAGAACTCTGTGTGGCATTGACCTGGTGTCTAATCTGAGCTGCTGTTAACCTGCGATTTCTGAGGCTGGTGACTCGGATTAACTTATCCTCCGCAGCAGAGGTGACTCTTGGTCTTCCTTTCCTGGGGCGGTCCGCATGTGAGCCAGTTTCTTTGTAGCGCTTGATGGTTTTTATGACTTTACTTGGGGGACACTTTCAAAGTTTTCCCAATTTTTCGGACTGACTGACCTTAATTTCTTAAAGTAATGATGGTCACTCGTTTTTCTTTACTTAGCTGCTTTTTTCTTGCCATAATACAAATTCTAACAGTCTATTCAGTAGGACTATCAGCTGTGTATCCACCTGACTTTTCCCACAAGGCAACTGATGGTCCCAACCCCATTTATAAGGCAAGAAATCCCACTTATTAAACCTGACAGGGCACACCTGTGAAGTGAAAACCATTTCAGGTGACTACCTCTTGAAGCTCATCAAGAGAATGCCAAGAGTGTGCAAAGCAGTAATCAAAGCAAAAGGTGGCTACTTTGAAGAACCTAGAATATGACATATTTTCAGTTGTTTCACACTTTTTTGTTAAGTATATAATTCTACATGTGTTGATTCATAGTTTTGATGCCTTCAGTGTGAATCTACAATTTTCATAGTCATGAAAATAAAGAAAACTCTTTGAATGAGAAGGTGTGTCCAAACTTTTGGTCTGTACTGTATATTATCTAAGAGGAAGTAGAGATTTCGAGTTATATGGGGGAAATTTATCAGTGCATTCATGCCAGTTGTCCTTTTAAACACCTGTTCAAGTCAGGTAAAGTGGGCGTGGCCGAAGGTGCCTCTTTTATTACAATTTTATTTTCTTAAATATTGGGCTCAATAAATAAAAACTCAAAAATTAATCAGAAATCTGGGGTGTTGTGCTTTCCGTTCTGTGTTCCCTGGGAGCGTTTCACACATGTGTACTAGCAAACTCGGTGGGGCAGGAAACCAATACAAAATTTTGCTGTTGGGCCCTATGAGATGTGTGGACACCCCTGGGCAACAGTGATTAATACTAAAGTGCACAGGGCAGCGATCAATATACATTTTCATTCCTTCAGTGTCTTTGCCTTATACGGTGATTTCATATATTATATTAAAAGCTATGTTTTAATAGGATATTTTTTCAGTGATTTTCGTCTTTGAGTGTCCTATGCTATACAACTTTACATGTTTGGCTGTGGCCTATTGAAGGTACGCAGCTTTAGGACTTGTTCGCCTAACATATGAAAATCAGCTGCTTATAAAATTAAAGAATAAAACAAGAGTGGTTTATATCATTCACCCATTTATGTAAATGTTTCCAGAGATTCTAGATAACAGAGATGAGTAGTGTTCATTCTGCTCGGTAACCCCAATGAAGAACACTATAGTCAGACCTCTTTTTTCCTAATCTAACCAGGATAGGTCATCAATATCAGATTGGTGAGGGTCTGACACCCGGCACTTCCACCAGTCAGCTGTTTCGGGCAGCCACTAGCACTGGAAACTATACAGCGGACAAAATAATCCATTCTCTGTGTAGTTTGCGGTAAAGATGAGCGAAATTCTCAAAAATTTGATTTGGTCAGTTCGGCAAATGTTTCGAACAAATTTGGTTTGATCCGAATTTATTCGTGGTGAATAACGTTAAAAAATTGCTATTTTCTGACTGCAGAATGCCTTTATAGTGGTATAGAACACTGTGCCTTGCAGCAACAACCATAGGGAGTCTGCTGTGGTAGTGAAACAATACTGTGAGTCAGTATGAAATGTAGATGACAGGTGTCGCTCTTATACAAAATATAAATTGGCATGGTATTAAAAAGCAGGAAGGGCTCAACCCCATATGCAGTGGTGCATCTATACGGGGGGGGGGGGGGCAGACTCTGCAGTGGAGTGGGTGTCAGCAGTAAGGCTCCATTCGCACGTCCGCAATTTCGTTCCGCAATTTGCGGAACGAAATTGTGGACCCATTCATTCCTATGGGGCAGCACGATGTGCTGCCCGGACACGGAATTGCGGACCTGCACTTTCGGGTCCGCAAATCCGTTCCCGAAAAAAATAGAACATGTCCTATTCTTGTCCGCAATTGCGGACAAGAATAGGCATATTTTACATCCGCAAAATGCGGAACACACATTGCCGCTGTCCGCGTTTTGCGGATCCACGGCTCTGTGGATCCGCAAAACATGTTGCGGACGTGTGAATGGAGCCTTAGTTTGTGTTAACGTCACTGATTATTTTGCCCTTCCTCAGAAATGTCAATAACCCCCAAAAAAACAGATCCTGTCTGTAGAGCATCTGCCTTCACTTGGTCAGCATTTGGTCAGTAATCCATGAGCTAAAGCCCAAAAAAACAGGAGTGGATCCAAAACAGAGATGACATGTGAATGGAATATTTGCATGTCTTCTGTGTTTTGTACCCACTCCTGCTTTTGGCTACCAAATCATAAGCCAATTCTGATACAAAATAGGGACTATGTCATGCAGGCCTTACAGCTGTTATATAGACAGGATCAGTTGTGTCTCATTTTTCCTTCCTTCTGACAGATTAGAAGAAGGGTCAAATAAATGATGACAGCCAGGCCGAAAGGCTAAATAGTGGCCCAGTCATGAAGTGGGGAGGGTGGGAACAGGATGAGAAGTACACAGAGTAGCCCTATGACATAGTGGGGAGGTGAAAGCAGCATGAGGAGACCACAGAGTGGCCCAATAACAGATGAAAGCAAAAGAAGTTCCAGCACTCACGATTTTTGGTAGCTAAAATCTTCGTCTTTTATTCAGGCAGTAGACAAAATAGACAGGATATCCACCCACAAGTGTAGCAAACTTGACGTGTTTCGAACAAAAGTTCTTAATCTTAACTTAAGGTTAAGATTAAGAACTTTTGTTCGAAACGCGTGGGTGTTTTGGATGATTGGGTTAGCTGGACTTTCTTGGCCCAATAATAGAGTCTGGATGTGGCAGCAGCATCAGGAGGAGGCCACAGAGTGGCACAATGACAGTGTGGAGGCGGAAGCAGCAGCATCAGGAGGCCACAGAGTGGCACAATGACAGAGTGTAGAGGTGGCGGCAGCAGCAGCATCAGGAGGAGGCCACAGGGTGGCAAAATGACAATGTGGAGGTTGCAGCAGCACCATGAGGAGGCCAGAGTGACAAAATGACATAGTGTTGAGGTAGCAGCAGCAGCATGAGGAGGCCACAGAGTGGCACAATGACAGAGTGTGGAGGTGGCAGCAGCATCATCAGGAGGCCACAGAGTGGCACAATGACAGAGTGTGGAGTTGAGGGCAGCAGCATCAGGAGGGGGCCACAGGATCGCACAATGACAGTGTGGAGGTGGCAGCAGCATGAGGAGGAGGCCACAGGGTGGAACAATGACATTGTGGAGGTGGCAGCAGCAGCATCAGGAGACCACAGAGTGGCAAGGTGACATAGTGTGGAGGTGGCAGCAGCATCAGGAGACCACAAAGTGGCAGGATGACATAGTGTGGAGGTGGCAGCAGCATCAGGAGACCACTGAGTGGCAAGGTGACAGTCTGGAGGTGGCAGCAGCATCAGGAGACCACAGAGTGACAAGGTGACATAGTGTGGAGGTGGCAGCAGCATCAGGAGACCACAGAGGGACCCGGTGACAGAGTGGGGAGGTGGGTGGCAATACCAGTACCAGCTGAAGATGGTGGGTGAAAGAAGGAGCACACCAGTTCGGCTCGAGCATCACGATAATCGGCACATCGCGGTGTTTGGCCAAATACGGCGTGTGCTCAAGCGCAATGCTCAAGTCTCCTCCCCGCACTTTTGTTGGCTGCGTAGCAGCCAATAGGCATGCAGGTAAGTACTGTCATTCACTGTAATGCCGTAGCCATGTTGGTTACTGGCATTACAATGATTGGCTGGCGGGACACTTGGTTTGGCCAATCTTAGTCAGGGAGAGCTGTGCTGTATAAGGGACAGATAGTGTAGGGAATGGAATTGCATTTTTTTGTTAGGCAGGGTTGGTGTTAGAGACCCAAAAGTCCTTTTAAGGACTATTGTTGTGTCTGGCAGCAATATATATTTTTAGCGCAACCTGCGCTAAATTGGATACGATTAGAGACCCAAAAGTCTTTTTAAGGACTATTGTTGTATCTGGCAGCAATATATATTATTAACGCAACCTGTGCTAAATTGCGCACAATATTTAGAGACCCAAAAGTCCTTTTAAGGACTATTGTTGTGTCTGGCATCAATATATATTTTTAGCGTAACCTGCGCTAAATTGGATACGATTAGAGACCCAAAAGTCTTTTTAAGGACTATTGTTGTATCTGGCAGCAATATATATTATTAACGCAACCTGTGCTAAATTGCGCACAATATTTAGAGACCCAAAAGTCCTTTTAAGGACTATTGTTGTGTCTGGCATCAATATATATTTTTAGCGCAACCTGCGCTAAATTGGATACGATTAGAGACCCAAAAGTCTTTTTAAGGACTATTGTTGTATCTGGCAGCAATATATATTATTAGCGCAACCTGTGCTAAATTGCACGCAATATTTAGAGACCTAAAAGTCCTTTTAAGGACTATTGTTGTGTCTGGCAGCAATATATATTTTTAGCACTACTTGCGCTAAATTGGATACGATTAGAGACCCAAAAGTCTTATTAAGGACTATTGTTGTATCTGGCAGCAATATATATTTTTTAGCGCAACCTGCGCTTAATAGCATGCAATTGCTTGGCCGCTGCAGACAGCGACATTATCTGCACTACATCTCCTGTGTAACGTGTGCGCAGCCCAAAAATATCTGTGACATCCAGTGTACTTTTTCTGTAGACTGTGTGCGCTGCGGAAAGTGACATTACCTGCGCTACATCTCCTGTATAACGTTTACGCATACTAAATATATCTGTGACATCCATTGTACTTTTTCCGTAGATGCTGCGGACAGCGACATCATCTGCGCTACATCTCCTGTTTAACGTGTGTGCATACAAAAAATATCTGTGACATCCAGTGTACTTTTTCCGTAGATGGTGTCCGCTGCGGACAGTTACATTACCTGTGCTAGATCTCCTGTTTGTGCATCCCAAATAGCTGTGACATTCCCTGTAATTTTTTATTAGCCGCTGGTGACAGCAGCAACATTACCTGCGCTACATCTCCTGTATAACGTTTGCGCATCATAAATATAAGTGATATTCCCTGTAATTTTTATTAGCCGCTGGTGACAGCAGCGACGTTACCTGCGCTACATCTCCTGTATAACGTTTGCGCATCCCAAATAGCTGTGACATTCCCTGTCATTTTTTTTAGCCGCTGGTCACAGCAATATTAACTGCGCTACATCTCCTATATAACATTTGCCCATCCTAAATATCAGTGACATTCAGTTTAATTTATTTGCGCATACACTTACAAAACCTGCACTAGTGTACGTGTGACATACTTGCAAGCATATATACCATTTAATATGCAGAAGGCGAACAGTAAGGGACGGGGAAGTGGCCGTGCTGCTGATGGTGCACGCAGAGGCCGTGGCTCTAGGCGCGCTAACACTGCCTGCTGCAAGAGCACAAGAAACACTCATCCACAATACCTAGCTTCATGTCCCAGTTTGCAGGGCGACGCAGGACACCACAACAGGCTGGAAGGGGCAGTGGGGTGGCAAAAGGGAGAAGGCGGGCCACACCAAACAGGCCCGCAACTGTTCTCTGAAGCACCCCCTTGCAGCAATCTCCCTTGCCAAGAGGTAGGTGTTCCGCAGTCTGGCAATTTTTTGAGGAAAGTGCAGACGATAAAAGAATTGTCATTTGCAACCTGTGCCGTACCAAAATGAGCAGGGGTGTGAACACTAGCAACCTCACCACCACCAGCATGATCCACCACATGGCATTAAAGCATACTAATAGGTGGGCCGAACGCCTGGGTCCACAATCAGTGTCTGCAGGTCACACCACTGCCTCCTCTTCCCCTGTGTTACATGCTGGCCAATCCCCTGTCCAAGACGGAGGCCCGGATGCCTCCCGCCCTGCACCTAGACCTTTGCAAGCACCATCAGCTAACACATCCACTTCTGAGTCCCGGTGCAGCGTACAGATGTCCATACCCCAGGCATTAGAACACAAGCGCAAATACCCAGCCACCCACCCATAGGCCACAGCACTAAATGCGCACCTTTCCAAATTGCTGGCCCTGGAAATGTTGCCATTTAGGCTTGTGGACACTGAGGCTTTCCGCAGCCTGATGGCCAGGGATGCTACATTTCCCTGATGGCACATTGGGTGAACGTTGTGGAGGCCGGTAGCGAGTTGTAACCTGGGATGGCACAGGTGCTACCAACGATTGCGGGCCCTACTTCCATCAGGATTTCTACCACCACCTACATTAGTGGCTGCAATCCCCCCTTCTCCTCCTCCATAGGCCTTGCTGAAACTAATATGTTTAGGTGACAAACAGCACACCGCCGCAGAGCTGTGGATTAGTCTAAGGGACCAGACTCTCTCTCGCCACTCAGCCTAGAACCAGGCATGGTTGTAGGATAATTGCCGTAACTTGGTGGCGGCTTTGAAGCTCGGCAAGCTCATACACATACCATGCCTAGCCCGGGTGTACAATTTAGGTGTTCAGCGGTTTCTCAAAACCTACCCCAATTTGCCTGAGCTACTGGTGAAGGTGCGCAGCCTGTGTGCCCATTTCCGATGGTCATCTACAGCTGCCGCCGGTCTGGCAACGCTGCAGCAGCGCTTGCAATTGCCAGCTCACCAACTGTTTTACGACGTGAGCACGCGCTGGAACTCTATGTTCCACATGTTGGCCAGGCTTTGTGAGCAGCAGAGGGCAGTAGTGGAATACCAGCTACAACATGGTCGTTACCACAATCGACGAGTGGGCATGGATGTCTGACCTCTGTGAGGTTTTATGCAACTTTGAGGAATCAACACAGATGGTGAGCGGTGATGCCGCTATTATCAGTGTAACCATCCCACTTCTTTGTCTACTGAAACGCTCACTGCTCACAATGAAGGAGGACGCTTTGCATGTGGAAGAGGTGGAAATGGGGGAAGACAGTACACAGGGTGATAGCCAGACCACCCTCCATTCGTCTTCTCAGCCCAGATAAGATGATGAGGAGGAGGAGGAGCAGGAGACGGTTGCCTCCGCTACAGAGGGTAGTACCCACAGCAGGTTTATTCCATCTGTTCAGCGTGGATGGGCCAATGAGGAGGAAGAGGATGAGGAGATTGAGAGTCATCCTCCTGATGAGGACAGCGAAGTCTTGTCTGTTTGGACTCTGGCATACATGGCTGACTTTATGTTATGCTGCCGTGACCCTCGTGTTATATACGCATTTTGGCCAACACAGATTACTGGTTGTTCACCCTTGTCGACCCCCACTACAAAGAGGACTGCTCATCTCTCATTCCTGTGGTGGAGAGGACGAGCAAAATGGTGCAACACCAGAAGGTCCTTGTGAATAAATTGCTCCAAAAATTTCCAGCTGACAACGCTGGCAGCAGAGTACATAGTTCCTTGGGCAACCGAGGAGGGGAGAGACGAGGGGAACACACAGAAGTTCCAACAGAGGCAAGACAACACTCTTCAAGGCCTGGGACAGTTTCATGACACCCGCCAGCAACCTCACCCTGATGCGTGGCCTAGTGTCACAAAGAGAGAAAAGTTTTGGAAAATGGTGAAGGAGTACGTAGCAGACCGTATCAGTGTCCTCAATGATCCCTCTGTGCTTAACAACTATTGGGTGTCCAAGCTGGACACATGGCACGAACTGGCACTCTACGCCATGGAGGTGCTGGCCTGCCTTGCCGCCAGCGTTTTGTCAGAGCGGGTATTTAGTGCTGCTGGGGGCATAATAACTGATAAGCACATCCGACTGTCAACTGAAAATGCTGTCAGGTTTACTCTTATAAAAATAGACAAGGCCTGGATTGCTCTTGACTAGAGTTGAGCGAACACCTGGATGTTCGGGTTCGAGAAGTTCGGCCGAACATCCCGGAAATGTTCGGGTTCGGGATCCGAACCCGATCCGAACTTCGTCCCGAACCCGAACCCCATTGAAGTCAATGGGGACCCGAACTTTTCGGCACTAAAAAGGCTGTAAAACAGCCCAGGAAAGAGCTAGAGGGCTGCAAAAGGCAGCAACATGTAGGTAAATCCCCTGCAAACAAATGTGGATAGGGAAATGAATTAAATAAAAATTAAATAAATAAAAATTAACCAAAATCAATTGGAGAGAGGTTCCATAGCAGAGAATCTGGCTTCCCGTCACCCACCACTGGAACAGTCCATTCTCAGATATTTAGGCCCCGGCACCCAGGCAGAGGAGAGAGGTCCCGTAACAGAGAATCTGTCTTCATGTCAGCAGAGAATTAGTCTGCATGTCATAGCAGAGAATGAGGCTTCACGTCAGCCACCACTGCAACAGTCCATTGGCATATATTTAGGCCCAGCACCCAGGCAGAGGAGGGAGGTCCCGTAACAGAGAATCTGTCTTCATGTCAGCAGAGAATTAGTCTGCATGTCATAGCAGAGAATGAGGCTTCACGTCAGCCACCACTGCAACAGTCCATTGGCATATATTTAGGCCCAGCACACACACAGGCAGAGGAGAGAGGTCCCGTAACAGAGAATCTGGCTTCATGTCAGCAGAGAATCAGTCTGCATGTCATAGCAGAGAATGAGGCTTCACGTCAGCCACCACTGCAACAGTCCATTGGCATATATTTAGGCCCAGCACACACACAGGCAGAGGAGAGAGGTCCCGTAACAGAGGATCTGGCTTCATGTCAGCAGAGAATCAGTCTGCATGTCATAGCAGAGAATCAGGCTTCACGTCAGCCACCACTGCAACAGTCCATTGTCATAAATTTAGGCCCAGCACCCAGGCAGAGGAGAGAGGTCCCGTAACAGACAATCTGGCTTCATGTCAGCAGAGAATTAGTCTGCATGTCATAGCAGAGAATGAGGCTTCACGTCAGCCACCACTGCAACAGTCCATTGGCATATATTTAGGCCTAGCACACAGGCAGAGGAGAGAGGTCCCGTAACAGACAATCTGGCTTCATGTCAGCAGAGAATCAGTCTGCATGTCATAGCAGAGAATGAGGCTTCACGTCACCCACCACTGCAACAGTCCATTGGCATATATTTAGGCCTAGCACACAGGCAGAGCAGAGAGGTCCCGTAACAGACAATCTGGCTTCATGACAGCAGAGAATCAGTCTGCATGTCATAGCAGAGAATGAGGCTTCACGTCACCCACCACTGCAACAGTCCATTGGCATATATTTAGGCCTAGCACACAGGCAGAGCAGAGAGGTCCCGTAACAGACAATCTGGCTTCATGACAGCAGAGAATCAGTCTGCATGTCATAGCAGAGAATGAGGCTTCACGCCACCCACCACTGCAACAGTCCATTGGCATATATTTAGGCCTAGCACACAGGCAGAGCAGAGAGGTCCCGTAACAGACGATCTGGCTTCATGTCAGCAGAGAATCAGTCTGCATGTCATAGCAGAGAATGAGGCTTCACGTCAGCCACCACTGCAACAGTCCATTGGCATATATTTAGGCCCAGCACCCAGGCAGAGGAGGGAGGTCCCGTAACAGAGAATCTGTCTTCATGTCAGCAGAGAATTAGTCTGCATGTCATAGCAGAGAATGAGGCTTCACGTCAGCCACCACTGCAACAGTCCATTGGCATATATTTAGGCCCAGCACACACACAGGCAGAGGAGAGAGGTCCCGTAACAGAGAATCTGTCTTCATGTCAGCAGAGAATTAGTCTGCATGTCATAGCAGAGAATCAGGCTTCACGTCACCCACCACTGCAACAGTCCATTGGCATATATTTAGGCCCAGCACCCAGGCAGAGGAGGGAGGTCCCGTAACAGAGAATCTGTCTTCATGTCAGCAGAGAATTAGTCTGCATGTCATAGCAGAGAATGAGGCTTCACGTCAGCCACCACTGCAACAGTCCATTGGCATATATTTAGGCCCAGCACACACACAGGCAGAGGAGAGAGGTCCCGTAACAGAGAATCTGTCTTCATGTCAGCAGAGAATTAGTCTGCATGTCATAGCAGAGAATGAGGCTTCACGTCAGCCACCACTGCAACAGTCCATTGGCATATATTTAGGCCCAGCACACACACAGGCAGAGGAGAGAGGTCCCGTAACAGACAATCTGGCTTCATGTCAGCAGAGAATTAGTCTGCATGTCATAGCAGAGAATGAGGCTTCACGTCACCCACCACTGCAACAGTCCATTGGTATATATTTAGGCCCAGCACCCAGGCAGAGGAGGGAGGTCCCGTAACAGAGAATCTGTCTTCATGTCAGCAGAGAATTAGTCTGCATGTCATAGCAGAGAATGAGGCTTCACGTCACCCACCACTGCAACAGTCCATTGGCATATATTTAGGCCTAGCACACAGGCAGAGCAGAGAGGTCCCGTAACAGACAATCTGGCTTCATGACAGCAGAGAATCAGTCTGCATGTCATAGCAGAGAATGAGGCTTCACGTCACCCACCACTGCAACAGTCCATTGACATATATTTAGGCCTAGCACACAGGCAGAGCAGAGAGGTCCCGTAACAGACGATCTGGCTTCATGTCAGCAGAGAATCAGTCTGCATGTCATAGCAGAGAATGAGGCTTCACGTCAGCCACCACTGCAACAGTCCATTGGCATATATTTAGGCCCAGCACCCAGGCAGAGGAGGGAGGTCCCGTAACAGAGAATCTGTCTTCATGTCAGCAGAGAATTAGTCTGCATGTCATAGCAGAGAATGAGGCTTCACGTCAGCCACCACTGCAACAGTCCATTGGCATATATTTAGGCCCAGCACACACACAGGCAGAGGAGAGAGGTCCCGTAACAGACAATCTGGCTTCATGTCAGCAGAGAATTAGTCTGCATGTCATAGCAGAGAATGAGGCTTCACGTCACCCACCACTGCAACAGTCCATTGGCATATATTTAGGCCCAGCACCCAGGCAGAGGAGGGAGGTCCCGTAACAGAGAATCTGTCTTCATGTCAGCAGAGAATTAGTCTGCATGTCATAGCAGAGAATGAGGCTTCACGTCAGCCACCACTGCAACAGTCCATTGGCATATATTTAGGCCCAGCACACACACAGGCAGAGGAGAGAGGTCCCGTAACAGAGGATCTGGCTTCATGTCAGCAGAGAATCAGTCTGCATGTCATAGCAGAGAATCAGGCTTCACGTCAGCCACCACTGCAACAGTCCATTGGCATATATTTAGGCCTAGCACACAGGCAGAGGAGAGAGGTCCCGTAACAGACAATCTGGCTTCATGTCAGCAGAGAATCAGTCTGCATGTCATAGCAGAGAATGAGGCTTCACGTCAGCCACCACTGCAACAGTCCATTGTCATAAATTTAGGCCCAGCACCCAGGCAGAGGAGAGAGGTCCCGTAACAGACAATCTGGCTTCATGTCAGCAGAGAATTAGTCTGCATGTCATAGCAGAGAATCAGGCTTCATGTCAGCCACCACTGCAACAGTCCATTGGCATATATTTAGGCCTAGCACACAGGCAGAGGAGAGGTTCATTCAACTTTGGGTAGCATCGCAATATAATGGTAAAATGAAAATAAAAATAGGATTGAATGAGGAAGTGCCCTGGAGTCCAATAATATATGGTTATGGGGAGGTAGTTAATGTCTAATCTGGACAAGGGACGGACAGGTCCTGTGGGATCCATGCCTGGTTCATTTTTATGAACGTCAGCTTGTCCACATTGGCTGTAGACAGGCGGCTGCGTTTGTCTGTAATGACGCCCCCTGCCGTGCTGAATACACGTTCAGACAAAACGCTGGCTGCCGGGCAGGCCAGCACCTCCAAGGCATAAAAGGCTAGCTCTGGCCACGTGGACAATTTAGAGACCCAGAAGTTGAATGGGGCCGAACCATCAGTCAGTACGTGGAGGGGTGTGCACACGTACTGTTCCACCATGTTAGTGAAATGTTGCCTCCTGCTAACACGTTGCGTATCAGGTGGTGGTGCAGTTAGCTGTGGCGTGTTGACAAAAGTTTTCCACATCTCTGCCATGCTAACCCTGCCCTCAGAGGAGCTGGCCGTGACACAGCTGCCTTGGCGACCTCTTGCTCCTCCTCTGCCTTGGCCTTGGGCTTCCACTTGTTCCCCTGTGACATTTGGGAATGCTCTCAGTAGCGCGTCTACCAACGTGCGCTTGTACTCGCGCATCTTCCTATCACGCTCCAGTGCAGGAAGTAAGGTGGGCACATTGTCTTTGTAGCGTGGATCCAGCAGGGTGGCAACCCAGTAGTCCGCACAGGTTAAAATGTGGGCAACTCTGCTGTCGTTGCGCAGGCACTGCAGCATGTAGTCGCTCATGTGTGCCAGGCTGCCCAGGGATAAGGACAAGCTGTCCTCTGTGGGAGGCGTATCGTCATCGTCCTGCCTTTCCCCCCAGCCACGCACCAGTGATGGACCCGAGCTGCGTTGGGTGCCACCCCGCTGTGACCATGCTTCATCCTCATCCTCCTCCACCTCCTCCTCATCCTCGTCCTCCTCGTCCTCCAGTAGTGGGCCCTGGCTGGCCACATTTGTACCTGGCCTCTGCTGTTGCCAAAAACCTCCCTCTGAGTCACTTCGAAGAGACTGGCCTGAAAGTGCTAAAAATGACCCCTCTTCCTCCTCTCCTCCTCCTCCTGGGCCACCTCCTCTTCCATCATCGCCCTAAGTGTTTTCTCAAGGAGACATAGAAGTGGTATTGTAACGCTGATAACGGTGTCATCGCCACTGGCCATGTTGGTGGAGTACTCGAAACAGCGCAACAGGGCACACAGGTCTCGCATGGAGGCCCAGTCATTGGTGGTGAAGTGGTGCTGTTCTGTAGTGCGACTGACCCGTGCGTGCTGCAGCTGAAACTCCACTATGGCCTGCTGCTGCTCGCACAGTCTGTCCAGCATGTGCAAGGTGGAGTTCCACCTGGTGGGCACGTCGCATATGAGGCGGTGAGCGGGAAGGCCGAAGTTACGCTGTAGCGCAGACAGGCGAGCAGCAGCAGGATGTGAACGCCGGAAGCGCGAACAGACGGCCCGCACTTTATGCAGCAGCTTG